>NC_135236.1:184972383-185640716 GCF_051348905.1 Ranitomeya variabilis
TCGGACCTTGACCGGGTCCATCTCCACCGCAGAAGGGGAAAAAAATAAAACCCAAAAAGGGAACCTTCTGTACTCCAAAGAGACACTTTGAGCCCTTAACAAACAAAGCATTCTCACGCAAAACCTGAAACACCATCCTGACCTGCTCTACATGCGAGTCCCAATCATCAGAAAAAAACAGAATATCATCTAGATAAACAATCATAAATCTATCCAGATACTTCCGGAAAATATCATGCATAAAGGACTGAAACACTGAGGGAGCATTAGAGAGCCCAAAAGGCATCACCAAGTACTCAAAATGACCTTCGGGCGTATTAAATGCAGTTTTCCATTCATCTCCTTGCTTAATGCGCACAAGGTTGTACGCACCGCGAAGATCTATTTTGGTGAACCACTTGGCACCTTTAATCCGGGCAAACAAGTCCAACAACTGAGGCAAAGGATACTGAAATTTAACAGTGATTTTATTCAGAAGCCGATAGTCAATACAAGGTCTCAAAGATCCGTCCTTCTTGGCCACAAAAAAGAATCCCGCACCAAGAGGGGAAGAGGATGGACGGATATGCCCCTTCTCCAGAGATTCCTTGATATACGAACGCATTGCGGTATGCTCAGGTACAGACAGATTAAATAGTCTTCCCTTAGGAAATTTACTGCCTGGAATCAAATCTATAGCGCAGTCACAGTCCCTATGAGGAGGCCGAGCACTGGACCTGGACTCGCTGAATACATCCTGAAAATCAGACAAATACTCAGGAACTTCCGAAGGAGTAGAGGAAGTAATAGACACCGGCGGGGAATCACCATGAATTCCCTGACAGCCCCAACTTGACACAGACATTGCCTTCCAATCCAAGACTGGATTATGGGTCTGTAACCATGGCAGACCCAAAATGACCAAATCATGCATCTTATGCAGAACAAGAAAACGAATCACCTCCCGATGTTCAGGAGTCATGCACATGGTTACCTGTGTCCAAAACTGCGGTTTATTTTCCGCCAATGGCGTAGCATCAATACCTCTAAGAGGGATAGGATTTACCAACGGCTCAAGAACAAAACCACAGCGCTTGGCAAATGACAGATCCATAAGACTCAGGGCCGCACCTGAATCCACAAACGCCATAACAGGGTAGGAAGACAATGAGCAAATTAAAGTCACAGACAAAATAAATTTAGGTTGCAAATTACCAATGGCGACAGGACTAACAACCCTTGTTAGGCATTTAGAGCATGCTGATATAACATGTGTAGAATCACCACAGTAAAAACACAACCCATTCTGACGTCTATGATTTTTCCGTTCATTTCTAGTCTGAATTCTACCACATTGCATTAAATCAGGTGTTTGTTCAGACAACACCACAAGAGGATTAGCGGCTTTGCGCTCCCGCAAACGCCGGTCAATTTGAATAGCCAGCGCCATGGAATCATTCAGACTTGTAGGAATGGAGAAACCCACCATCACATTCTTAATGGCTTCAGAAAGGCCATTTCTGAAATTTGCGGCCAGAGCACACTCATTCCACTGAGTAAGCACGGACCATTTCCGAAATTTTTGGCAATACACTTCAGCTTCATCCTGGCCCTGAGAAATAGCCAGCAAGGCTTTTTCTGCCTGAATTTCAAGATTGGGTTCCTCGTAAAGCAATCCGAGCGCCAGAAAAAACGCATCAATATTTGCCAATGCCGGATCCCCTGGCGCTAGCGAGAAGGCCCAATCCTGAGGGTCTCCCCGTAAGAAAGAGATAACAATTTTTACTTGCTGAGCTGAGTCTCCAGATGAACGGGGTCTCAGAGATAGAAACAATTTACAATTATTCCTGAAATTCCTAAACTTAAATCGGTCTCCAGAGAACAGTTCAGGAATAGGTATTTTAGGTTCAGACATAGGACTACTGGTAACAAAATCTTGTATGCCCTGCACACGAGCAGCAAGCTGGTCCACACTTGTAATCAAGGTCTGGACATTCATGTCTGCAGCAAGCTCAAGCCACTCAGAGGTAAAGGGGAGGAAGAAAGAAAAAAAAAAAATTTAGAATTTCCTTTCTTATTATCCCACTTCTGCAATGCATTAAACATTCAACTTCGGCCTGGCATACTGTTATGACCCCAATGGCAGAGGGTCTCAGAAATAACTACTAAGTCTGCAAACACAAAAAACCAGCTCATAGGGCAGTGGTAACTGGGCTGACCGTATAACTAATCCTAGCACCACAAATAGCAGCAGCCGGGGAACGTGCCTACGTTGGTTCTAGACGTCTCGCGCCAGCCGGAGAACTAACTAACCCTAGAAGGGAAAAGATAGACCTTTCTTGCCTCCAGAGAAAAGACCCCAAAAGTAGGATACAAGCCCCCAACAAATAATAACGGTGAGGTAAGAAGAAAAGACAAACGTAAGAATGAACTAGGTATTTAGCAAAGAGAGGCCCACTGACTAATTGCAAATATAGTAAGATGACTAATACGGTCAGCAAAAAACCCTATCAAAATTTCCACGCTGGATATTCAAGAACCCCCGAACCGTCTAACGGCCCGGGGGGAGAATACCAGCCCCCTAGAGCTTCCAGCAAAATCAGGAATCACATTTAGTACAAGCTGGACAAAAAATAAGAGCAATACAAATAACCAAAAAACAAGGAAGCAGGACTTAGCTTAATTTTGCAAGAAACAGGACCAGCAGACAGGAGCAAACAGAAAGGACTGAATACAACGATGCCAGGCACCAGACTGAGAATTCAGGAAGTTCATATAGCAACACCCCTGGACTAACGACCCAGGTGGGTGCCAAACTGAGGAAAGACAATCCCAGAGTAATATCACTAGTGACCACAAGAGGGAGCCAAAAAAGTCTAATTCACAACACATTACATATCAAACTGGTATCTCTCCCTTATATTAAAAAACAAGCTCTGGAGGCAGAGTTATCTTCAAGGCACCATCCTCCCCAGAGCTTCGAAGAGGTAATTTATATCAAGTTATAAAAAATGATTTCTCAACAACACATCTGTTATGAGACACACAGGTAGGACTGTTTTTAGCATTCTATAATGAGTATGTCCATATTAATAATTTAGATAGGTCAAATGTGGTGACAGATCCTCTTTAAGCAGCAGGTCTGAACCAAGATGTAGATGTAGGTTTTAGAAACTACAGAAGTTTGCAGAGATTATTGCAGCATAATGTGAACAGTCTCTAGAAAACAATTCATAATAGATAAACCAGTTGATGGGTTAATCAGCAGGTATGAGGAGCAGCAGATACAGATTGAAAAAGTCACAGGTATTTGCAGTGATGATTCTATCTGCAGAAACTCGATAGTAGTAAATTGCAAAACATGGGGTAACTGAAAACATTGCTCACTGAATAATCAGACACACAGATGTGGCTAAATTGGCCTTAAAAGGGTGATTATATCAGGGAAGTAAGCCATGCAACTTTTGAAACTGACATGGACCACAGGTAGGGCAGCAGCCATAGAAGAAAGCAAAGCATGGGACTGGAGTCGAGAAGTTATTGCCATGTACTCAATCACACATTATATATCCATCTAATCTCTAATCACCATAATATACAGTACATAATTATTTTGCAATTACATATTCCATTCAGATAGTCAACTTGTATTGAGGGACACAGTTCTTCAATTCTTGACTATCAGGATTTACAGGATTTACCAGTTCTAGAATACATTAATGTTCTATATTATTGTGAATGGCAATGTTTTATTTCCTCAAGAACTACAGACTGATGCTTTTTTGTATGCAAATTAGCTGTGTTTCCTCAGGAAATTAAATCATGACCATAGAATGTGAATATTCACGTTGTGCATGTACAGGTGAATTAGGATCTCTTTATGAAACATGAAAAGACACTAGAGATGAGCAAACGTGCTCGGTGATTCTCAGATATTACTTTAGTAACTAGGTGCTTGGATGTGCTCAGCACTCGACGAGTTTTGACTGCTGCTCAGATATGAAGCTAGAATTCCAGCTCCACATGTTTAGCGCTTGTTACACAACGAATAGGCATGCGGGGATTGCCTGCCAGTCACCATAATGCTGTAGTGATCTTGGCAGTAGCATTACTGTGATTGGCTGGCTGAATTACCTCATCAGGGGTTATAAAAGGATTAGTGCTGTCATGATAAGAGATGAGCGAACCTTTTCAGGTTTGGTTCGGATTCGCCAAACGGACCTCCGTTTGCCGAACAGTTCGCTGAAAAAAAAAACGAGGCACAAAACAATGTTTTATCATCATACTTCTGAACAAAAAGTGCAATAAAACGCGATCAAAAAGACGAATGTAAATAAAAATGGCACTGCTGAAAAGTCATCTTGTCCCGGAAAAAATATGCTGTCATAAAACTCCATCAGCAGAAGGATAAAAAGTTATAGCTCTCAGAGTAAAGAGATGCAAAATAATTATTTTTTTCTATAAAATAGTTTTTATTGTGTAAAAGCGCCAAAACATTAAAAAAAACTATAGAAATTGGCTATCGCTGTAATTGTACTGACCCGAAGAATAAAGCTGCCTTACTAATTTTACCACAAGTGGAACAGTATAAAAAAAACAAAAACAAAAAGCAATCCCTTAATTGCTGGTTTTTGTTCTGTCTCACAAAAATCAGAATGGAAAGTGATCATAAAAGTTTATTTCCCTGAAAATTGTACAAATAAAAACATCAGCTTGTCCCGCAAAAAAACAAGCCATCACATGACTTTGTCGGCTGAAATATGAAAAAATTATAGGTCTTAAACTGTGGAGATGCAAAAACTAGTTATCGCAATATAAAGTGCCTTTTAGTCTGTGACAGCAGCCAAACATAAAAGCACAATATAAATTTGCTATCAATGTAATTACAACGACCCGAAGAATAAAGTCACCTAATCACTTGTACCGCACAGAGAATGGCATAAAAAAAATTAAACAAATTCTTCACATGCTGTTGATTTTTTCATTCTGCCTCCCAAAGATCACAGTAAGGCTAGGGGCACATTTCTACTATGCTCTGCACTGAAAATTTCCGTGTAAATCTCTGAAATACGTGATTCACATGGAACCTCTGGCGGAAGATTCCCTATAATGAGGCAGATGGAGTCACTGTGGATGTCATGGGACCTGTGATCGGGCGGTGTCTGTCTTTTTAGGATTGCATAAAAGTGCCATTGGCCACAGTTTTGTGCTCTTCTGAAAAGAAGGACACTGCTGAATAGAGGCCAGATGGAGTCCAGAGAACTCTGCTGCCTCATTATAGTGAATGGAACTATTGGGGTTTCATCTGACACATCACTCAAAGATTTAGATGGAAACCCCGATGTAAGTACTCAGCGTAGAGTGCCGGATAAATGTGATAAATGTTATGTAACATGTTCCCAATGAAAGCTTCAACCCAATCCACAAAAAGGAATGCCCTCACTTATGTCAATCACCTGTTAATGGAAATATAGGGGCTTCCACGTTACTGGTAGCACAAAGGCTCTGGAAAAGCTAAATGGCTCCTCACCCCCAAAAAGAAATTCAGCAAATTCTCCGCTCCTAAATCCAAATGCCCCCCTCCCTTCTGAACCCCAGTGTGCCTAAGCCCCATTTAGCGCCCACATGTTTGGCATTTCTATAGTGGTGAGAGCCCAATGATGGCGTCTTTTTGATGGCGTCACCACGCTGACCCCAGCACACCCCCTGAAGAGCACAAGCGAAACGCGTCAGGAGAGGGGAGAAAGGGTCCACCGCTGTATCTGGATTAAGGCCATGTCCTTGATTACATTAATGCAGGTGAGATCTTTCCAGTCTGCTTAATATGCCTGTTATGTATGCTGTCAATCCCCTCAAATTTTAAAGGGGAAGGTGGGAGATTGAAATCTTAGAGTATGCACTGATAAAATGAGCAGATGCATGTTTAAGTGACACCACCTGTGAAGTGACACTGCTGACATTGTTGACTCCAGAGTCTGTTGTACCCTGGTTCTTATCTATATGTGGTCTCAGAAGAGGGTCTTATATGTGGAAAGTATTTGGACCTAACAATGTTGATAGGGTCCAGATACATATATGTCACACCTACTAATATGTTATAAGGTTCTAGACATATGGTCTTTGAGGATTAAGGAATTTTGAAGTGGATGTTTGACTATCATAACATGTGGAGGATGCACTGAATGGGTATGACCATAGATTGGCATTTCCCTATAAACTTGTTCCATAGAGGAGATATATAATATGTACCCTGTGCTAACAAGTCCTGTTAAAAGACTATGTTAAAGGGATAAGGGACAGACAAGTGCAGATAGAGGGATTCAATAATAAATAAAAATTACCCCGTCTGCTGATGTTGCACTTCACGGATTTTTAAGTGTTGTTTGTCCCATTCACATTGCACTTAGTATCATTTTGCACTTGTGAATTATCCTTTTAAAATAAAGAAAATATCAAGGGTTACATTTTAATCCAAAATTATATATACCTAAGACTAATTGGATTCCACTACTGGCTAAATTCAAGTGATGAGAGCCCACCTAACTTATGGGTGCATGCCTCCAGAAGCACAGGCTGGGCATAACGTACTGGTGACTGCAATGTACTAGTCACTACAACGGCAGTTTGCAATTTCCACTCAGCAACATCCACTGCTGCTTCTGGAAAACACCCATGGAGTCAAAATCATCACAATACCTGTAAATAAATTTCCAAAGGGGTATAATTTCCAAAATGGGGTCACTTGAAGGGGGATTCTGCTTTTCTAGCACTTAGGGGTTCTTCATATGGAGTATGCAAACTCTTCTAGGAAAATCTGCACTACAAGAGGCAAATAGCTCTTTGTCCCTCCAGAGAGACTCGTCCCTCCAGAGTCTCTCCGTATGGCTAAGCAGTACTGTACAGCCACAGATGGGGTATTTCTACATTCAGCAGAAATTGTGGGCCAAATTTGGGTGCCATATTTACAGGTTTTCCAGTATGAAAATGTAAAATTTGGGGCTAACACAATTTTGGTGGTAAAAATGAAAATGATATTTTCTTCACTGCCCAATAATATAAAATTTTGTGACACACCTGTGGCATCCCTAGATACATTCATTGAGAGGTTTAGTTTGTAAAATGGGGTCACTTATGGGGGGTTCTGCACCTCAGTAGCTCTGCCAAGGTGACACGACACCCTCAAACCAGTGCAAAAACAATCTGCACTGTAATATGGTGCTACTTCCCTTCTAAGCTTTGCACTGTGCCTTAAAAGTAGTTTTGACCACATATGAGGTATCAGTAAGCTCAAGAGAAATTGCAAAACAATTTTTGTCATCCATTTTTTCCTGTTACATTTGAGAAAATACAAAAATTAGAGCTAAAAAAAGATTTTTGAGCGAAAAATGTGCCTTTTTTTCTATTTTCATGACTCTATGTTATAAACTTCTGTGAAGCACCTGGGGGTTCAAGTTATTCAATAAACAACTAGATAAGTTCCCAAAGGGGTCTATTTTCCAAAATGGTGTCACTTGTTGGGGGGTTTCCACTACTTAGGCACATGAAGGGCTCTCCAAACGCCACATGGCATCTGCTAATTATTCCAGTAAATTTTACATTCAAAAAGTCAAATGGCGCTCATCCCCTTCAAAGCACAGTTGTTTTCCTCCACATATTGGGTTTCTGCACACTCAGGATAAATTGCACAACAAATTGCATGGAGCAATTTCTCCTTTCACCCTTATGAAAATGCAAATTTTGGGCTAAAAAAGATTTATCTGGGGAAAAATTTTATTTTTACGGCTCTACGTTATAAACTTCTGTAAAGCACCTGTGAGTTCAAGGTGCTCAATACACATCTAGATAAGTTCCTTAATGGGTATGGTTTCCAAAATGATGTCACTTGTTGGGGGTTTCCACTGCTTAGGCATATCAGGGGCTCTCCAGTCATGACATGGCATCCGCTAATTATGCCAGCAAATTTTACATTCAAAAAGTAAATCCAACTGACCCTAAAAGATAGGGATAGGGATAAAACAACGTGTTTCGACTCCAACATCCCGGAATCTTCTTCAGGTTAATAAAAAATATATATCATATATGTTGGATATTGGTGTCAAAACGCGTTGTTTTATCCTGTAACTCCTAAATAAATGATTAGATTTGATATCCATGAGAATCTTGTGACGGAAGCGCTGACAACTGTTTGGGTGTTCCTTTGTCTATTGATTAAAGTCAAAAAGTGAAATGGTGTTTGGGAAACACATAAAGCCGTCCTCAGAGGGGAACTTATTTCACTAAGTTCATCCATTAACAAACAGAGAGATAAAGAAATTCAATCTCTTCTTCATCAAATTAATATATCAGAACATACTCATAAAACCACCAGATCGATTGAGTCTCACCAGGAACTTATCTCCCTCCACAATAAACTCACAGACTTGTTAAACGTGAAATCAGCCAAACTGTTCATGTACTGCTGACATCGCTTCTACATGCATGGCAACAGAAGTGGCAAACTCACTACACAGATGCTTAAACAGCAAAAAGAGAGGAAATTTATAAAAAAAATTATCCTTACTAAGACAAACAGGAGGGTTGTGGACTCTAAGGAGATTGCTGAGACCTTTCGCCAATATTATGAATCCCTTTATAATTTGTCCACCTCTGACGACATGAAGGACTGTTCAACGGCCACAACCAAAATTCAAAATTTCTTGGCCCCTCTCTCCCTTCCAACAATCCCCCCTAAAGACTGTAAAGCACTTCTTGCTAAAGTTACGCTAAGAGAAGTGGAAGACACCTTAAAAATTACCCCCAGTGGTAAAGCTCCTGATCCGGACGGTTTCCCGGTAGGTTAATATAAACAAAAATTCCGAAATTCTCCTTCCTCACCTAGTAAATCTCTTTAATTCCTTCTTTGAAGGGAAGACCCCACCTTGCCAGGCGTTGGAAGCTTACATTGCCATTATACCAAAAGAGGGGAAAGACGACAGCCTATGTAGCAACTATCGTCCCATTTCGTTACTCAACACTGATCTAAAATTGTGGGCTAAGATATTGGCCTCAAGAATCAATGGAGTTTTGGGTGGGATTATTCACCCCGACCAAGTGGGCTTTGTGAGGGGTCGTGAAGACAAAGACAACTCTACTAAGATCCTCCACTCCATTTCTTATGCAAGGAGAACTAAAACGCCACTAACCATTGTGTCAACAGATGCCGAAAAAGCGTTTGACAGGATCAGTTGGCAATATATGGTTTGCACATTGCAAAAATGTGCTTTCCCACCCCCCTTTCATAGAAGCTATCATGTCCTTTTACTTGGACCCAACTGCCAGGTGAATGGTATCTTCTCAGAACCCTTCGAAATACGAAATGGCACTAGACAAGGCTGTCCTCTTTCTCCCGCCCTCTTCATCATGGTCATGGAGACCCTGATAGAGAAGATAAGACAAGACACCGACATTAGAGGCCTCATAGTTGGTAAGATAGAGGTCAAAGCGGCTGCTTTCGCTGATGATCTTTTACTTTTGACCACTAACCCAAAATCATCCTTTCCCAGGCTTATGGCTCTGTTCGCCGACTTTGGAGAGATCTCTAATTTTAAAATAAACATGAACAAATCAGTAGCTTTAAATATCTTTAAAACACCTCAGATATTTCGGTATTGAAAAAAGACACTTTCTTCAATTGGCCCTTGGAAAAATTGAAATACCTCGGAATCTATTTAACGGCAGACCCCTGTTTCCTGTACAAATATAATTACACCCCCCCCCCTAGTTAACCTACAAATAGATTTAAAGAAGTACGACCTACCATATTTATCCTGGATAGGAAGGATTAATGTCATAAAATCTTATATTTTTCCAAAGATTTTCTACATCATGAACATGGTTCCTATATCTCTCCCTAACTCTTTTTTCCTCTCGGTTAACCAATTGGTTTCTCAATTTGTGTGGAAACACAAAAAAGCTAGACTTCCTCTAAAAATTCTTTCTCTGCCCAGTGGCAGGGGCGGTCTCGGTCTGCCTGACTTCAGAACTTATTACAAAGCAATCCACCTTGCCAGATGGATAAACTTATTAAAACCTAATCCTGACAACCTAAACACACAACTTGAACTTTCTCTGATGGGGAAAGAGGCCGATCTTTACCTCTGGTCATCTGTTACCCCCCTACAACAAAAACTAGATGACATAACCCATAACACCTTGTCTATTAGACGTGCCCTTATCCCAAACCATCTTCCTTGCTGCTTTTTTCTTGATAATATTCCGCTCAAAGTTATTCCTTGGCTGAAGGACCCTAATTATGAAGATCCTTTTGGACTTTGGGAATCCCTACCTAATGACCCAATATCCCAATTTCTCTCCAATCAGGTTCCTTGCACCAACAACTGGCCGACCAATACTACAAAACAACCCTCCAATTTCCTGCAGAAGAGCCATATACATCACATCATGACAAAATTCAGATCCGTTGGGAGACAATCCTCCGATTGGCTCTGGCTTGAATTTTTGGCTAGGTTGAAATCGCCAATTACTAGACTGGTCTCTAAATGATATGCAAACCTCCTCAAAACCCCAAATCAATTTAAACCTCTGTACCTCTCTTCTTGGGAGTCGCAGTTAAAGATTACACTATCCCCCCAAGAATCTCAACAGGTACTTGCTAACTCTCACGGGTTCTCCAGATGTACAGTATCTTACTACAAGAAAACGCATTCAAAATTCTCTTTAGGTGGTACAGAACCCCAGATCGACTGTTCCATTTAGGATTAACTGATTCCCCACTGTGCTGGAGATGCTCCCAATCCATAGGTACTTTATCACATATTTTTTGGCTTTGCCCAGGATTATTACAATTCTGCACTGACATAAATAAATCTTTACATAGTATGGGCCTAATGGATCGAGACCTTACTCCCCAGGATGTATTACTTTCTCTACCTTCATCTACTTTTAATCCAGGGAAGCATGAGTTGCTTCCCATCTTATTGGCAGCCGCAAAACATCTGATTTCTACACATTGGAGACAATCAACTCCTCCAACACTGAAAGAATGGACTCTTAAGGTTCAAGACTTGTACCGTCTAGAAGAACTTTCTAGTTGGGAAACATGCACCCATGAGAAATTTCAAACCTCTTGGCTTCCTTGGATTAATCCTTGGATTAAATTTTCATCCCCTCCTTCTGGGTTTGGATGATCTTCCCTCCGACACACATCTTCGCCTATGTCCTAGTACTTTTCTTGACTTCTGCTTCACCCCTCCCCCCCCAGACCCTTTGAGTGTGATGTTGTGGTCGAGCCCATCACTTTGCTACCTAGCCGGTTAGCCCAATTAATCATTTATATGAATCTCATATCCTTCCTCAATCCTTAGTTACAAAAAATTGCCTTCTCGAAGTCCTACCAGTCACACCTCCTAGCCTTTCTTTTTTCTCTATTTTAGTAGCTGGAATTTAAGGCTATTTTTTCTAGACCTGAAAATGTTGTCAATGTTATTATACTCACTTGTTTTCTCCCAGCTAAGTCTGCATCGATATTATTTGTCTTAAATATATTTTAGTCTCTATCTCTTGAGTTCAATATGCATCTGAGATCTGTTTGCGAGTATCTGTTTTTGATATTTGTCTTGTTACTTGAAAACTTAAATAAAGAATTTTAAAAAAAGTGAAATGGTGCACCTTCATTTTTGAGCCCTGCCTTGCATCCAAACAGTAGATTTCCCACACATATGGGATATCAGCATGCTCAGGATAAATTGCAAACCAAATTATATGGTCCATTTTCTCCTGTTACCCTTGCGAAAGTAAAAAAAATTAGGTCTTTAAGAAAATTTTTGTGAAAGAGAAGTAAATGTTTTTTTTTCCTTCCACATTCCAAAAATTCATGTCAGGCACCTGAAGGGTAAATAAACTTCTTGAATGTGGTTTTCAGTACATTGAGGGGTGCAGTTTTTAGAATGGTTTCACTTGGGGGGTGTGGCTTAGGCACCATCAAGAGAGGAAGCTTCTTCCAGGAGCTCCTGATCTCCAGCCTGGAAATCAACATCCATCGGCCACACTGCTGCTGTAAATCATCTTGTATTACCATCTAAGCCTCCATGAGAGTGTGCTGCATCTGGTGGATCACAAGAAAATATCTCTTACAGACTGTGAAGGGATCTCTGCAGCCTGAGCCTTGAGGCCTGGTGAGTGTAACAGGCCTGTGCTTCCCCTGTGGAGGAGGGCCTATAATTTGCTCTCTGCACCTCTCGCTTCCCAAACATCTAACAGCAGAAACACCAGCACTTTTATCATCTTCCAGAGGTTTCCTTAATCCTTCTCTGCTCACAGCCAGATCTATTGGGAGATTCCCCGTGAGCAGAGCGGTGATTACAGCCTGCACACACTTTCAATAGCCCTGTTCTCATAGTGGGGGGGCCGGGACAGATCCTCCTTTGCTGAGCAAACAGGACTCCAGTGTGAGAGATAAGGGGAAGCTGACAATATCCCTTCTAGTCATCAGAAGCTGATCGTCTACCACTGTCAGGGTACTTTCACACAGTACCATTTTGATCGCTACGACGGCACGATCCGTGACGTCGCAGCGATCGTATGATTATCGCTCCAGCGTCGTAGACTGCGGTCACACGTTGCAATCACGGCGCTGGAGCGATGCCGAAGTCCCCGGTAACCAGGGTAAACATCGGGTAACTAAGCGCAGGGCCGCGCTTAGTAACCCGATGTTTACCGTGGTTACCAGCGTAAACGTAAAAAAAACAAACAGTACATACTTACATTCCGGTGTCTGTCCCCGGCGTTCTCCTTCTCTCCACTGTGTAAGCGCCATAGCCGGCAAGCACAGCGGTGACGTCAGACGTCACCACTGTGCTCGCTTTCCGGCTGGCAGACGCTCACACAGTGGAGAGAAGCTGAGACGCTGGAGGACAGACACCGGAATGTGAGTATGTACTGTTTGTTTTTTTACGTTTACGCTGGTAACCACGGTAAACATCGGGTTACTAAGCGCGGCCCTGCGCTTAGTTACCCGATGTTTACCCTGGTTACAAGCGAACACATCGCTGGATCGCTGTCACACACAACGATCCAGCGATGTCAGCGGGTGATCAAGCGACGAAAGAAAGTTCCACACGATCTGCTACGACGTACGATTCTCAGCAGGATCCCTGATCGCTGCTGCGTGTCAGACACTGCGATATCGTAACGATATCGCTAGAACGTCACGAATCGTACCGTCGTAGCGATCAAAATGGTACTGTGTGACAGTACCCTCACTCTCCTCCATAAGAAGAAGACAAACTACTTCTTTGGAATCCCACCCCTTTTCCAGCAGCAGCACCCAGGAGAACAATAAGACATATATCAGAGACAGTGTGCTTCCTGTATGTTTTTCTTCTACAACATCATCACTGAGTTGTACCCTCAAGTACACTGTCCTGGGCTTGTCCCACACCTAACATTGTCATGCTGGACCTAAAATGAGGTGACGAGCTTCGGCACCACCAGACATAACGCGGCTCATACCGGCTTTCACTGACTCTCCTGACCGCTGAGGCGCTTACCGCTAGCACCGCAACACGACTGGGCACATGATGACCCGAGGCAGATCTAATAAGAAGGTCTCTCCTCCTCGCCTGCCAGACTTCTTTCCGCGGTCTCAAACCGCACATGCCGCAGGGAAAATGGCGGCGGTTTCTCCCTCCAGATCATCACACTCCTCCCGCGGCTCCCGGGATTCAGAAAGAGGTGAGACTTCAGCGGGAGCACAATATAGCAGCTCTGCACCTATGACCAGGGGGGATATGAAAGAATTCCTCACATCTATATGCGCCTCATTAAAAGAGGATATGCAGGACATGTTGAAGGAGATAAGAGGAGACATTAACTCCTTAGGGGCCCGCACGGATCATTTGCAAAACAAAATGTCCGAATATGTCTCTGTAATTAACGCTCTGGTGGATGAAAACCAAGCTATAAAAGGCAAGTTAGCAGGGGCGTTTGATAAATTGCACGACTTAGAGGACAGATCCAGGAGGAACAATATTCGAGTGAGAGGAATCCCTGAGAATGTTGCAGATAAAGATTTAGCTGCTTTCCTTCAGAATTTTATGCAGGCTGTCCTGCCCTCACTTTCCTCGAGAGATCTACTGGCGGACAGGGTACATAGAACACCCAAGCCCAAGCATCTAGATCCATCTCTTCCTAGAGACATCCTTGCACGGATTCATTTGTACACTACTAAAGAGACATTCCTGCGGCAGATAAGAAGCCCCCCTGACCTACCCCCTGAATTCCGGGATCTCCAGGTCTACCCCGGATTTGTCAGCTGCTACCCTGGCCAAAAGGAGAGAATACGCCCATGTCTGTAAAGCATTGAGGGACATCAACATACGTTACCGATGGGGGTTTAATCCTGTGCGTTTGATTATCACTTATGAAGGACGCACGGTCGCCTGCTCCTCGCCTAAACAGGCAGAGGAGAGGCTTATGGCCTGGAAAATACCCTTTGCTCCCAGACCTTCGGATACAAAAAGGAAAATAGCCTCAGACTGGTCTACGGATTGACAGTGCCACACGGACGGCGTCTGGATTGCTGAGCCCTCCTACTGCACCCCTCAGTGGGCCTTTGGATTGTGAACCTCTCACTTCCACCCCTTCACGCAGATTCTGTTCTGCGGACTGTCTGGACTGTTCCGGACGTTCCTACGAGGATTCCTCGTATATTGACCTATGTTTTGTTTTTTGTTTTTTTTCCTTTGTTTTTACTTCTATTTGTTTTTTGGTTCTTTTTACTCTGTCTGGCATACATTTAGAGTCTCCTTCCGATGCGACTACATACTTGCCCTTCCCCTTTCTTTCCTCCAGGTTTTTTCTCTCCAAATACCCGGGCATTCTCTGTCTATATTGATTTTTAATTGTTATTATGAAACTGGCAGTTATTTGTATATAAGTTTCGGTACACTGCCAGTGGGGTCACTGGGTAATACCAGCAGTATAGACGTTAGTATAATGGTACCATGAGTTTACAAATTCTTTCTTTGAATGTCAGGGGTTTAAACTCCCCTGAGAAGAGATCTATGATGTGGAGGGAGGTGAAGCGGTCGAGGGCAGATATTATCTGCTTGCAGGAGACCCATTTGTTGGCGGAGGATAATTTTAGGCTCCGTCATCCCCTCTTCCCACACATTCTATTTGCTAATGGCCCAACCAAAAAGGCTGGTGTGTGCATTATGGTGAAAAATACAATTGCTTTTAAATTGATAGTGCAAAATAATGACCCCACGGGTAGGTGCTTAACTATCACGTGCCTATTGAATGGTGAGCTACACACGTTGACAAATCTTTATGCTCCCAATGAGGGACAACATAAATTCCTGAGAACAACCCTTCATGAAGTCTCTGCGAATGTGAAGGGCAGCAATATAATATGTGGTGACTTTAATCTCCCCATGCATGTGGACCTTGATTGCTCTTCTGGTAGCAGACGACCTAGAGGGGACTTGACTCTGCTCACAGGTGAATTCCACCTGCATGATTATTGGAGATATTCGCATGCATCTGAGAGGGATTATACCTTTTACTCTTCCAGGCATTCCACATACTCCCGTATTGATTATTTTCTAACAGATAGTGCAACCTTGTCCAGATGTAGATCCGCAACTATAGGTTTAATAACGTGGTCTGATCACGCTCCCATCACTCTAACTCTTACTTTAGCACACCAAGCTAACCCAGCCTTTAGGTGGCGATTAAATGACGCATTGCTGCTGAATGGGGAGGTGTTAGATAGAATCTCTTCGGAGTTGGAACATTACTTTAAGATAAATGATAATGGAGAGGTTTCTGATGAGTCCTTATGGTTGGCGCATAAAGTAGTGATTAGAGGTGTGCTTCTCCAACAAGCTTCCTACCTGAAAAGGAAGAGGGAGAGTGGCAGAGAGGTATTACTTTCCCACCTGCAATATTTAGACAATATCAACAAGTCTGCTCCCATGCCTTCTATCTCCGAGGAGATCTATCAGATTAGGTTTAAATTGAGAGAAAATCTCCTGGCCAGATATGCACATAACATGAAGAAATTCAAGACTAAAGGCCCCGTCTCACTTAGCGATTTACCAACGATCACGACCAGCGATATGACCTGGCCGTGATCGTTGGTAAGTCGCTGTGTGGTCGCTGGGGAGCTGTCACACAGACCGCTCTCCCCAGCGACCAACGATCAGGGGAACGAGTTCGGCATCGTTGAAACTGTCTTCAACGATGCCGAAGTCCCCCTGCAGCACCCGGGTAACCAGGGTAAACATCGGGTTACTAAGCGCAGGGCCGCGCTTAGTAACCCGATGTTTACCCTGGTTACCAAAAAAAACAAACACTACATACTCGCCTTTCGGTGTCCAGGTCCCTTGCCGTCTGCTTCCTGCTCTGACTGACTGAGCCGCCGTACACTGAGAGCAGAGCGCAGCGGTGACGTCACTGCTGTGCTCTCACTTCTCACTGTACGGCCGGCAGTCAGTGAGAGCAGGAAGCAGACGGCAAGGGACCTGACGGACATCAGAAGGCGAGTATGTATTGTTTGTTTTTTTTTACATTTACGCTGGTAACCAGGGTAAACATCGGGTTACTAAGCGCGGCCCTGCGCTTAGTAACCCGATGTTTACCCTGGTTACCAGTGAAGACATCGCTGGATCGGTGTCACACACACCGATTCAGCAATGTCAGCGGGGCCTCAACGACCAAAAAAAGGTCCAGGCCATTCCGACACGACCAGCGATCTCGCAGCAGGGGCCTGATCGCTGGTACGTGTCACACATAGCGAGATCGCTATGGAGGTCGCTGTTGCGTCACAAAACTTGTGACTCAGCAGCGATCTCGCTAGCGATCTCGCTATGTGAGACGGGGCCTTAATCTATATGCCGCAGGTGATAGGGCAGGTGCACTCCTGGCGCGCAGAGTACGTAAGAGGGAAGCTAAATCAAGAGTGGACCATATTTTAGATAAAAATGGGAAGGCCCTCAGGAACCCTCAGGACATAGTCCAAGCTTTTGCAGAATATTATACTGGATTGTATAACTTAAAAGATGACCCTTCTACTCCCCAACCGGATCACCAATCTATTTATAAATATCTAGACTCTATAAAATTACCCCGTATTACATCTGAGCAGCTAAACTACCTTAATTCTCCCTTCACAGATGTAGAAATTAACTCGACGGTTAAACAAACTAAATCTCATAAGGCCCCAGGCCCAGACGGGCTGACGAATGACTATTATAAATCCTTTTATCTGTTGCTGACTCCATATTTGCAGAGATTATTCTCGGTGTGGAGAGACTCGGGTACTGTGGCGGCTCCTGGTTTGGAAGCTACCATATCTACCATACCCAAGCCTGGGAAACCCCACACACACCCTGGTGACTTTAGACCCATTGCTCTGCTCAATTCGGATGTCAAAATATTCACTAAAATTATAGCGTCCAGACTAAAGCTTATTATCCCAACTATAATTTCACCGGACCAAGTGGGTTTTGTGGCCGGACGTGAGACGAAAGATGGGGTGCGGCGCATGCTGAATCTGATTAAAATAGCTGAGCTGTCTGGCCTACCCAGTGCATTCCTGTCGCTTGATGCTGAGAAGGCTTTTGACAGGGTGCACTGGGGGTATCTTCGGGCAGTATTGGAAAGGTTTGAACTGTCGGGCCCAATATTCTCAGCAATCTGTGCTATGTACTCGACTCCTTGTGCCAGGGTCTTGACGTCCGGTTTTTTATCTGGTCCGTTTCAGATCACGAATGGCACTCGTCAAGGTTGCCCACTCTCTCCTATTATTTTCGCACTGTGCATGGAGCCGCTTGCTGAACGCATAAGAACCTCTACTAATATCACCGGCATCAGGGTTGGACAGATGGAGCACAGAATTGGCTTGTATGCTGATGATGTTATTCTATCCTGTGTCAACTTGGAGACATCCTTGACAGCTATTACCTTGGAACTCGGGGAATTCAGTAATGTGTCATACTACAGGTTGAATCCCACGAAGTCCTTGTTGTTTCCGGTGGCGGTTCCATGCGCGGCCAAGTCGAAAATGGAGGTTGAGTTTCCATTTAAATGGATGACAGAGGGTATCCTGTACTTGGGAGTTATATTGACGGGCTCTGAACAGATTGTTGAGAAGAATTTCTCTAAATTGATCACACAGGTTAGGGCACAACTTGACCATTTTCACATAGTTATGACAACCTGGATTGCCAGGATTAATGTTTTCAAAATGATGATCCTGCCTAAAATACTGTATCTCCTTAGGTGTATCCCATTAAAAATCCCCAAACGTTTGATTTCGAAATTACAAACTATGACATACGATTATATTTGGTCACACAAAAAAACTAGAATCTCTAGGACCTTGATGTACTATCCGTACAAACGGGGAGGGCTGGGAATGCCGAACCTCATGCTGTACCATAGAGCGGCCATACTAACTGGACTTAGAGACTGGTGGCAGGTGGACAAAGACCATAGATGGCTCCAAATAGAAAACTACTATGCCAAAACTAGATCTACCCGCATGATTCTTGAGGCCGAATCTATTGCAATCACTGATTATTCCCCTACCTTACCAACCATGAAAATCGCGCTCCATTATTGGAGGACACTGGTCCCTTCCTTGATTAAATTATCTCATGACTCCCTATCCTTAAAACCCCTTGAGACACACATCCCATTTATTAATCTCCAGCCTTGGGTTGATGCTGGTATCGTAACATTACGGCAGATATTTGATACCACTGGCCTTATCCCCTTTGACCGCTTGGCCTCCAACTTCCCGAATGTCCGGAGATATTTCTATCAATATTTGCAGATATGTCATCTACTTCATAATTCCCCAGACTCGCCTTTCTTCAACTTCCATTTAAATAACAGGGTTAATGGTTATTTCTTGTTGCCTGACTCTGGCCCGAAGGGAATTTCAATATTATATAAAGCCTTAAATGACCCAGCAGAAGATGTTAAACTGCCATATATGATCAAGTGGGAACAGGATCTGGACTTCCTGCGGTCACAGGGGAACTCTGGAACATGCCTGGTGGTCGTGCCCAATTCTTCAACCCTGGTGGAGAGATATGGACCTTTTAATTGCACAGGTCTTGGGGATCCAGCTGACTCTGTCACCTAGGCAGGTCATTCTTCACATACTTTGAGGTACACTATCACATATTCTAATAGCTGCCAGGTTATTAGTCGCCTCAAGATGGAAAGACACTAATTCTCCCAATATTAGAGAATTAATTAATAAACTTAGTGTCCACTGCCAATATGAACTCGCCTTGGCTCACTCCATTACTGCCAAAACCAAAAGACAAAATATTTGGCACCCTTGGTTACATAGTGGTCATTCCTCTATTGACCCGCACCACCTTGTTTGACCGTTTACTTGAGTGGGAATAAGTAAGCATAATTGACATGTCTGTTTTTGTGTTTGTAATATTCTTATTCTGCCACAGTTTGCCAGGACCCCTTGTCTATAACTGAACTGCTAGATAATGTCTTGTGAATGCCTACACTCCTTTCCTCCCCCCCTATTCCCCCTACCGTACCTACCCCTCCCCCCCCCCTTTCTGATTGGTTTTTTTTTTCTCCTCACTTATTTCTGGTCATTTTTAGTTGACCTCTGTTACTGTTATTACTGTTTGACTGTACTGTATTGTTTTGGAAATCTTCAATAAACACTAATTGATAAAAAGAAAAAAATGGTTTCACTTTTGGGTATTTTCTGTCATATAGGCCCCTCAAAGTCACTTCAAATGTGAGGTGGTCCCTAAAACAAATGGTTTTGCTAATTTTGTTGTAACAATGAGAAATCGCTGGTCAACTTTTCTTATAACTTCCTAACAAAAAAATAATGTTTCAAAAGTTGTGCTGATGTAAAGTAGACATGTAGGAAATGTTATTTATTAACTATTTTGTGCAATATGACTCCGATTTAAGGGCATAAAAATTAAAAGTTTGAAAATTGCGAGATATTCGCAAAATTTCCATTTTTTTCACAAATAAACTTAAGTCATATCAAATAAATTTTACCACTATCATGAAGTACAATATGTCATGAGAAAACAGTCTCAGAATCAGTGGAATCCATTGAAGTATTCCAGAGTTATGACAGTGGTTAGAATTGTAAAAATTGGCCTGGTCAGGAAGGTGAAAACAGGCTTCGGGATGAAGGGGTTAATTCCAGCTACACTCTGATGGCACAAACATCAGATTTATAGACTGCAATTGATAGAAAAATGTAAGAATAGTAACACAGGTATTTGACTGAAAGTAAGTGCAGGCCTGCCTGTCTAGTAAACCTACTTACGCGGGCAACCCAACAGATGGAGAGCAAACTTGGAGTATCCACATTTCAAAAAAATAATTGTCACACAGCACAAAAGTGGCATCAATTTCCACAGAGTAGAAAAAGTATAATAGGCCTCTGAGTGCACACCTTCCATCAAAGGCAGCCCACTACATGGAGACCCAACTTGGAGTCTCCACATTTCAAAAAAATGTTTGTAACATCAGCAGCAGTAGCAACAGCAGGCACAGAAGACACCACAAAGATGGCACAGACTGCAATAATGCGAGATCAATACAGGACACTAAAAATGACACCATCACCTTGTCTGCCTATCTGCAGCTGGGGTGCAAAAGTCATCAGAGATCCATGACTTGTTCATTTTAATGAAAGTTAGGTGATCTACGTTTTGAGGTGACAGCTGGATGCCCTTATCAGTCATGACTAGGGTTGAGCGAAACGGATCGGTCATTTTCATAAGTCGCCGACTTTTGGCAAAGTCGGCGTCTCATGAAACCCGACCCGATCCCTGTGTGGGGTCGGCCATGCGGTACGCGGTCTTGGCGCCAAAGTCGCGTTTCGTATGACGCGTTTAGCGCCATTTTTTCAGCCAATGAAGGAGCGTGGGCAGAGTGATGACATAGGGGTTAGGGGCGTGCACGCCTATTATTATTTTATCGCTTGTGCGCAGTAGGGATTTGCAATGTGTAACACGAGATTTTCTGTGCTGGGACGGAGGGGAGAGAGAGAGAGAGAGACAGAGAGAGAGAGAGAAAAAAATATAAAAATTTTCCCCATTGACGTGCATAGGGTTTCGTGTTCCGGCCGATACTCGACTTTTCGCAGTAATCGGCCGATTTTGCCCGACTCGACTTTTCAAAAAGTCGGGTTTCGCGAAACATGACTCGACCCTAAAAAAGTCAAAGTCGCTCAACCCTAGTCATGACACCACCAGCGGTGCGGAAGACACGTTCTGAGTGAATGCTGGCTGCCGGGCATGACAAAATCTTCAAGGTGTGACAAGCGACTTCAGGACACTTTTCCATTTTTGAAGACCAAAATGTAAAAGAGTCCAACTCCCCCTGATGGCATTGATATTGAGCTCCAGAAACTCCTGCCCCATACTCTCCATTTGTTCACAACGTGATACACTTGTACTCTGTTCTGCTGGTGCATGGGCTGGTCTAAAAAGTGTGTTAAATGACTCACTGCTGCTGCTGCTGCTAATGTTTTTTCAATTACGAATTGACATGTCAAAGATTGGATGTCTACAACTGGGATGTACATTGTGTGACTCACTGTTGTCTTTGGGAAAACCACTCTTAAGATTGTCTACAAGCGTATTTCGATACTCCAGCATGTGTGCATCCCTTTCCAGTGGAGGAAGCATTTGGCTTAATTTACTTTCGTACCATAGACCTAACAGAGTGGCAACCTAGTAGTCAGCACTATTTCTAACCCTAATAATATGGCCATCGTGTTGAAATTAGTGCAGCAATAAGGCACTAAGGTATCAGGTGGTTCCATGAGATCCAATTCTATTCTGTGTTGGTGGCAGGTTAACACTCAAGGTTGCTTCCTCTATCCCCTCCCGCGAACCATGGACAACAGAGAGCATATCATTATCACCCTTATTTCCTGACTAGTAGTGTTGAGCATTCCGATACCGCAAGTATCGGGTATCGGCCGATATTTGCTGTATCGGAATTCCGATACCGAGATCCGATACTTTTGTGGTATCGGGAATCGGTATCGGGATCGATATTAATGTGTAAAATAAAGAATAAAAATAAAAAATATTGATATACTCACCCTCTGACGCGCCCTGGTTGTAACCGCCAGCCTCCGTTCATAAGAATGAGCGCTTGAAAGTCCTTAGATGACGTCGCGGCCTGTGATTGGTCGCGGAGCGGTCACGTGACCGCAACACGACCAATCACAAGCTGTAACGTCATCTAAGGTCTTTCAAGCGCTTGAAAGACCTTAGATGACGTCGCGGCTTGTGATTGGTCGCGTTGCGGTCACGTGACCGCTCCGCGACCAATCACAGGCCGCGACGTCATCTAAGGACTTTCAAGCGCTCATTCTTATGAACGGAGGCTGGCGGTTACAACCAGGGCGAGTCAGAGGGTGAGTATATCAATATTTTTTATTTTTATTCTTTATTTTACACATTAATATGGATCCCAGGGCCTGAAGGGGAGTTTCCTCTCCTTCAGACCCTGGGAACCATCAGGATACCTTCCGATACTTGGTATCCCATTGACTTGTATTGGTATCGGTTATCGGTATCGGCGATATCCGATACTTTTCGGGTATCGGCCGATACTATCCGATACCGATACTTTCAAGTATCGGACGGTATCGCTCAACACTACTAACTAGTGATGAGCAAGTATACTTGTTACTCGAGATTTCCCAAGCATGCTTGGGTGGTCTCCGAGTATTTTGGCGTGGTCGGAGATTTAGTTTTTGTCGACGCAGCTGCCCATGGCAACCGCCTGTGTGACGACTCTCTGGAATTTTGAGATATTGTTATCTCTTCCACATCCTCCTCGGCTTCCAGTTCTTCCTCTGGGACCATCACCTCCTCACGCAGACTATTTAAAGTGTGCTCCAGCAGGTAGATGACCGGAATAGTGATGCTGATGACTGCATTGTCAGCGCTATCCATCTTAGTAGCCATTTCAAAACTATGCAGAAGGGTGCAGAGGTCCTTCACATGTGCCCACTCCGCAAGCATGATTTGCACCACATCCAGACTGAATTGGCCCAGGCTATGCAAAAGGACATACTGCACCTTGGCTCGTTGCAGCTTCCACAGCCACTGTAACATGTGCAGAGTGGAATTCCATCATGTTGGAACATCGCTAATCAAACGGTTAACTGGTAGGTCGAAAGACCTCTGTAGCGATGCAAGTCAATGACCTGCGCGGTGCGATTATCTGAACTGACCACACAGTGACCATGCTTTCAGCAGCAGCACATCCAGGCCAAGATAGTGACGGAGACATTGCTGCACCACCAGGTTGATGTCGTGAGCCGCACAAGGCACGTGTGTGAAGTTGCCAAGGCATAGGGCCAACATCAGATTTGCACCTTTACTGCACACAGCCTTCCCTGGCTCCAGGTTTAGTGGAGACAGCCATTGCTCTAAATCGGCCTGATACTTGTCCACAACTCTTGAGTTGTGTGATTCTGATCTCCAAGGCATATTAATTTAAACACTGACAGCTTGCGGTGAGCCATGGCTGCACAGTAGAGAGGTGGGGGAGATACTATCTGCACTGATGGATTGCATGTCTGATTAAGGGAGAGCTTGAGGTCACAGTTGGAGGCCCTAGAGGAGGTGGAGGAGGCAGAATCAGTGGAGGAACTGTTAGGTACAGAGGTTTGTTCAGCAAGCCTTGGGGATTCAATGTATTGTGGAGCAGCCCCTTGACCGCATGCCCCCACAGCCACTAGAGTCACCCAGTGCCAAGTCAGTGAGATGTAACAATGCTGCCCATGTTTTCTCATCCAGGTGTCAGAGACACAGATGTTTTCAGAGAAGGGTGATGTTGTTGGTGACATGCTGGTGTAGCACAGGCGCAGCTTTCTTAAAGAAGTAATGATGAGTGGGCAACTGGTACTAGGGGACTGCAATGGCATTCAACTTTCGGAAACCATCTCTATCCACCAGGCGACACAAAATCAGCAGTCATGTCTACTTCCGCAACAGCTGACTAGCTCTCACTCACCCCGACTGTGGTGGGTAAACAATAGTAATTTCTGCAGCCATAGACATGTGTGTGAACATTTGAAATGGTGACAGAGGAAGAAGGAGCAGCAGATGGGGTTGCTGGGATGGCTGAAGGTTGGAGAGGGCCGCTAGTCCGCATTTTAGAGCAGTGAGATTCCCTCACCAAGGCAATTTTTGCCACTACATGGTTATTTTTTTGACAGATAACATGTGTTGGGTCATCTTTTGCTGTCTCAAAAGGCTAGGAAACCTTTGCCGCCCCTGTGAACTGCACATTTGCAACCATTGCTGCCCACAGCCAGAGTTGGGGCTGAGGATGCAGTGCTTCTTGTGGTTGTCACATCGTGTCTGTGTGGGAAGCCAAAGTTACCTCCTTATATTCCTCCTCTGCTAAGCTACTCAGCTGCATACCTCTGAGTACACACCAAGTAGAATCTATATCCTCATCGTTATTCTCTCTGTGCTCACACTTCTAACCCTGAGAGACACCCATCACCTCTTCCTGCCCTGACACCACAGTACAGTCCGCATGAGTCTCAGGTATCTGAGTCTTATCGGTGCTAGCGGGGATCTCACCGCGGTCACAGCAGTTCAGCCTGGCTGGGAATGCAGCCTCAGTTACCGAAAGTAGCCTCAATGACATCACCGCTGGTCACTGAGTCTGTACTCACAGCAGCTGATACACCAGTGGTTCTCAACCTGGATGGTCGCCTCTTGGCACCGTCCAGGTTGAAAACTGCTTTTCCCCGAGACATGGATTACGACGTGGGACAGAACAAAGGATAGGTGAGGGATATTGTTGTTTTTTATTTTTGGTTTATTACAGGAGGACGAGGGCTTCGGAGAAATAGGTTTTTGGTGAGTATAACTGTTTGTTATTTTTAAATAAAAAATTAAAAGTGTGTTTTGTTTTATTTCTAAAAAGGACTTTATTCTCTCTGTGTCTTTATTTACAATACAACATATTTAGCATCATAACCACTGTATTCCCCTGACTGGGCAGCTATGTTTACTGATCTATGTTATTGTGATGTATTGGAGACATTTAATCTTGTTATTGCTTTGTTTGCAATTTGTTGGGATTGTGCATAACATGGGGGGGGGGACCTACATGTTTTTACTTATGTTTTAATGATTCATGTGTGTTAATAAAGTTTTCCATTTTTGACAATATTGGTGGTGTTCACATTATACAGTGGATCTTTTCCTTCTTTGGTACATAACGGTTTTACCACTGATAGTACACCCCTTTATTTTATTTATCTCATGGTTGTGCATCTTGTGCATATTTTCGTATTGATTTACTGAACTGTAACTGACATTTGCCGTCTTTGAGCAAAAATGCTTGTGAAAGCGAACACAAATCCAAATGTGCTACGTTTGTTGCCAAATTTGAGATTGGTGAACGTTTTCCGAACACGATCACTCATCTCTAGTAGCAACCTTTAGAATCACATGCAATTCCAGTTTTCATATGGTAAAGTACACAAAGAGGAGCTTTTCCCTGTATTCTTCAGGCACACAATATAATCTCAAAAATAAAATAGATTTGTTCAGTGTAGGCAGAAAAATGACTGAGAAAATCTGTATAAACTAATGCAAATAGAGAAGGTGGTATTGTACACAGCAAACAATAAGATATTTGCTTTAATTTCCTGCAGTAGATTAATGGCAGACTCTGACTGATGGCTGTAGGAGATTGCATATTTCTTTTTTTTCCCAATTAAAGTGTTCAGATTTTTCTTAAAATCAGTACACAAATCTTTAAAAAGACAGAATCTACCAGGTCGCAGCGGTGTAAGGACAGGTGAGGAGCAGGCTTAGGGCAGGTGAGGAGCAGGCTTAGGGTAGGTGAGTATATAATGTGTTAGGGTTGGCGGATTGCACTAAATTAAAATAAACTATAAAGTGCAATTGCAACTTGGGGTCCACTGTGCAGAGATGTAAAACTGCTGCTAGTGTAAATAATGACGGATAAAAAGTAGCAAACATTCCTCGTTAAACACACTGAGTTAACTCCACACAGTGTGAATAGAACACAGAAAATCAAACCCAGGTGCTATTCAGAGATGCACAGGGAGAGGAGTGCCTACTCAGCTAACCACCGAGAGGTACAGGAACAGTAAGTACCAGCTCAGCTAACCACCGTGGGGTACAGGGAAGGTAAATAACAGCTCGCTAACCACCGAGGGGTACAGGGAAAATACGAAGTGTGCAATACCCCGTTAGAACCACTGCGAAAGAACACATGGGTTGAACTTGCTCTGTGGTGCAATACCCTGAAAGCTCCACAGGGAAGTATAACATACACTCAGAATTGCAACAAATAGCAAAAACTCACAGTCAGCAAGAACACGCAGCAAACCTCCTCTCCAGAGGAGCCGGAATTCTAATGGCTTGATGCCAGTCCTGAAATCACACCACTAATAAGAGGGGTGATGGTGTGGGAGTGCTTTGCTGGTGACACTGTTGGGGTTTATTCAAAATTGAAGGTATACTGAACCAGCATGATTATCACAGCGTCTTGCAGCAGCATGCTATTCCATCTGGCTTGCGTTTGGTTGGATCATCATTTATTTTTCAACAGGACAATGACCCCAAACACACCTCCAGGCTGTGTAAGGGCTATTTGACCAAGAAGGAGAGTGATGGGGAGATACGCCAGATGACCTGGCCTCCACAATCACCAGACCTGAACCCAATCGAGATGGTTTGGGGTGAGCTGGACCGCAGAGTGAAGGCAAAAGGGCCAACAAGTGCTAAGCATCTCTGGGAACTCCTTCAAAGATTGTTGGAACACCTTTCCCGGTGACTACCTCTTGAAGCTCATCAAGAGAATGCCAAGAGTGTGCAAAGCAGTCATCAAAGCAAAAGGTGGCTACTTTGAAGAACCTAGAATATAAGACATAATTTCAGTTGTTTCACACTTTTTGTTAAGTATATAATTCCACATGTGTTAATTCACAGTTTTGATGCCTTCAGTGTGAATGTATAATTTTCATAGTCATGAAAATACAGAAAAATATTTAACTGAGAAGGTGTGTCCAAACGTTTGGTCTGTACTGTACATAACCTCATAAACTGTCGAATCCCCACAGCGCACAGTGTATGCTCTAGGGGGATTCATAAGTCTGAAGTTACACAGAGAGACTGCAGACTTGTCGATTTGAACCGGACAACGCCTTTAACATCTGACTAGAAGCAGAAATGTATTTGTTGATTTAAAAAGCATTTTTGACATGTAAATTGCAGTTCATAAACATTTTAAATGATCAGGCACCCAGGCATATATTTTGGAAATGTAACAGAGAATTTTGGATAACAAATTTGCACAGATGGAAACTAAACAGGAATCTGTCTGTAATATTTGCCATATTTATGTTTATGAATAAATGTAGCTTTAGGCTTAATTACATTTAAATGTGTAGTCTGTAATTGTGATTTGGGATTAAATGGCTGGAATGCACTTATGATGTCTGTTTGAGAAATTAGGAAATAAAAGCCATAGTGGAATGGGTGGAAAGCGATGGTGTTTGATAGGCAGCAATGGTCTGGGAAGCCAACAAATTAAAGGAATGCAGACTCTAATTTTCTAGCAACTAGACTGATATATAAGAGCGTGGCGCCCCTGAGGGTCCAGTCGCCACAGCGGTACTGCACGTCACCCAGAGGTGTGGTACTCCGCTCTCGGGTAAGGAGGGGACACTAACCAGTATCCACACACTAGCATCCAACACTAGACCTCTCCAGGCCATGGAGGAACTAGATAGAAGGTATGGGCGAAGAGAGTAACAGTGTGAGGAGTTGTCATGGAAACAGAAGGGAGGAGTTATTTAGTCAGTGGAGAGTTAGTTAGAGTTAGACAGTTGGAGCTGGGGACTTGAGCAGTGAGGAGCTCTTTCCAGCACCAGAGAACAGAGAGAGAGAACCAGGAGGATAGAGAGAAGCTCCTGACAGAAAGAAGAGAGAGAAGGGGTCCTAGGGGCACAGGTAGTGAGAAATCAACCCGTGAAGCCCATATCCACATTGACTGTAGTTGGGTGGAGGGACCAGGTCGCAGTGGGGGAACCGGACCCCAGACTAGTGAAGAACTACAAGGCTCAGCTAGCCAGCCGGAGGCTGTGGTTTCTGTACGTGCCACAGCCACAACCACACACATTCGCTGAAATGGCAGCCACATAGGATTAAGGGGACTAGGAGGATGTTGCCCGAGAAAATCCGAGGCTGCTAGCTTGGGACACTGTGTGTGAAGGCGCAGGACAGGAGAGTCGGGAGCCAGCGCAGCGAGACGACCAGAGAAGGCACATAAGAAGGGGTTCTGGCAAAGTGGACCCCAAATTACCTGACAGCTGGCTGGACCACAGACCCGGAGGACACAGCACCCGGCTGGGACTGCATTTAAGAACTGTGAGTAAAAGTGTGGAAACTGCACCCTGCTGTGTCCTCTGACATTATTACTACGTCACCTCCCCTGCATCACAACATTCACTATCATTGACTTTAACTCCTTAACTGCCCTGGGGCCTAGCTGTACCCGTGGATAGCTGCATAATCTCTTCTGCGTCACCAACTGCCCCAGCAGACCTCAACCGCAGCATCAGCCATTTCCTCATTGCCGAACACCACGGGTGGCATCACGAACTAACCCCCTATAAACTTTAATTCTGCTCCATTTCATTAATTTTATTGGACCGGGTCACTGCTGCTGTGACAAACCCCCATAAGAACCATCGGACCCAGCCCAAGTACCCCACGGTCCTAGCAGGCGCTCCAAGGGCCCTTAGATTTCCCAGTTCCAGGGCTTGGCTTTAATCAGTTGGTTTACTATTCAGCATTTATTATTCCAGCAAATTAAAGAGAACACATTGCTTTCTAGGTTTAGACTTTTCAGTTCCATTATGTACAAGAGTCCCAGTATTAACATATTGGCTATGTGCCCACGATTAAGAAGTAGCAGCACTTTGTATGCAGCATATTCTCACTGCATCCAAAACGCTGCATTCTATTCACGCAGGTGAATCCGCATGTGATCACCTAACCGTGCAGAGTTAACACATTCAATACATTCTATTGTGGAAATTTCTGTTGCGAAGACTAGCGTCTCCGCAAAAGAGGTGGACATCCTGCGGATCTGAAAGATGCTCCACATGTTAGTATCTGCGGGTGATCAGCAGGTGCACAAGGATACATAATGGACATGGGATTTCTAGAAATCCCATCCACTATGGTGTAACATC
Source organism: Ranitomeya variabilis (assembly GCF_051348905.1). Lineage (NCBI taxonomy): Eukaryota > Metazoa > Chordata > Amphibia > Anura > Dendrobatidae > Ranitomeya > Ranitomeya variabilis. Next base: position 185,001,659 of record NC_135236.1, read on the forward strand.
TGGCCATTGTGGTTTTGACGCTGCATAAATACTCAGCAATTTCTGAACGTGGGAACGTACCTATAGGTTATAGATTACTGCTTAGGTTCAGAGCTAGATTATAATTCATGTGTTAGAGCTTAGGGCAGTGCTTTAGCGATTAGTGTAAGGGCAAGGGTTTTTGGTAAACTTGACAAAATGTCTACTTACACTGTGTAACATACTCAAGTGCAATGTTTCCCAAACTGGAAGACATTCCCTAGATTTTGGTAAGGTTCAGCTGAAAAGATAGTTTTACAAAAGCCACCCAGGCCTTGTTTTAGTTACTACAAGAGCTGGACTGCTGATCATCATATTCTTAGTACTGTAAGGATATTAATAACCGATATCCACCAATCCAAAAGCAGTAGACTAAGCAGGGTGTGATTAGTAATCACACCCTGCTTAGTCTACTACTGTAAGGATATATTCACATGCAGTAGAAATAGTCATAGATGTTTCTAAAATAAATCTGCCACGTGTGAATAAACCCTTCTCTAATATTTTCAACAGAGCTGCGCAGTGGTGCTTCCCTTTGAGTTCACATGTGCACAGCAGAAAAGCATAACTAATTGCATAATTACTTTAAAGGGGTTGTCCACTACTCAGGCAGTCCCTTATCAAGCACTATACTTCCCTCATGTAAAATAATAACTGTCTATACTCTGGTGCCAGACCTGTTACAGCAACATTAATGGATGGTCTCCGTGTTGGCATGATATTATTATGTCATGTGAGCCTTGCCGCCAATCAGCAGATGCTTCATTCTCAATTCCTTCAGACATAACTGACATCACCCAACTCGCCCCATCACTCAACTGAGACAGCCCTGACCAAAATTACCAACGGACAATACTCTATACTCCTCCTTCTAGACCTGTCCTCTGCTTTCGACACAGTTGACCTCTGCCTCCTACTGCAGATCCTCTCCTCCTTTGGCATCAAAGACCTCGCCCTATCCTGGATCTCCTCATACCTTTCCAACCGCACATTCAGCGTCTCCCACTCCCACACTACCTCCTCATCCCACCCTCTCTCTGTTGGAGTCCCCCAAGGCTCTGTTCTAGGACCCCTACTCTATTCAATCTATACACTTGGCCTGGGACAACTCAAAGTCCCATGGATTCCAATACCACCTTTATGCTGATGACACTCAGATCTACCTCTCTGGCCCAGACGTCACCTCTCTGCTGTCCAGAATCCCGGAGTGTCTACCAGCCATATCCTCCTTCTTCTCCTCTCGCTTCCTCAAACTCAATGTGGAAAAATCTGAACTTATCATCTTTCCTCCATCTCATAGATCTTCCTTAACTGACCTATCTATCGCAATTAACGACATCACGCTTTCCCCCGTACCAGAATTCCGCTGCCTTACAGAAACCCTTGACTCTGCCCTGTCCTTCAAACCGCACATCCAAGCTCTTTCCATCTCCAACTCAAATTTCACTGTTGAGGAATATATATACAGTGGGGGAAATAAATATTTGATCCCTTGCTGATTTTGAAAATTTGTCCACTGACAAAGACATGAATAGACTATAATTTTCAGGGTAGGTTAATTTTAACATTCATGGATAGAATATCAAAAATAAAATCATATACATTATATATATATATATATATATATATATATATATATATATATATATATATATAGAGCGCCCCCACTGTCGCAGGGCCGAGGGGTACCCGGTACCGGGCCTCTCTGTCTCGGTTCTGGGAGTGTCACGGTGGCTAGACCCGGTCCGTGACCCTTCTGAGGGGCGTCCAGTGAAAGTTGAGAGTGATGATGTGTGGTGCAGGGTGCGATGAATAACGAGGACACAGGGTTGCAGTCTCTTTACCTCTTTACTGAAGGCTTCAGGATCCTCAATCCCGAGTACGGTTAACAGGGCTGTCTGAGACCGGCCGGTCCGATGGCACCTCCAGAGTTCCCTTTGCAGGTGGAAATCTGTGCTTTCCTTCTAGCGCTTGTGTGTTGTAGTCCTTCCCTGCTGAGCACCACGGGATAGTCCTCACAACTGTTGTGTCTGTTTCTGAAGTTCCCTCACAACTGATTCTGATGTTCTTCTCCATCCTCCAGATGATATGGCTAGGACGCACCCGTATGACGGGTAGGCCTGGAGTTCTTCCGGGACCCTAGAGTCACCCCTCTACAACTGTTGCCCCCTATGTCTGCTTAGGTGATTTAGGTGAGACAGCCCGCGTATAACTGACTGTCCTGCCGTAGGTTTGAAGTAAGGCCTGGAGCTCAATACTTCCTTGGCGTTTCCGGCCACCGGCTACGCGCCTCAGTAGGATGTTGCCTCGATCTTACAGCACAACTCCTACTGGTGTTATCTCCTTGTTGCGTTGATCTCGTTTCTCACTCTTCACAATAAACCTCGCTTCTTGTCCTTTCTTGGGGTACCGCCGCAATGAAGTGCAGGCGCGGTCCCGTAACGTTCTTTCTGTTCGCTAGGCCTCTGTCAGGATCCCACCCGTGACAGGGACCCCCCTGAATCTTCCCCTGCAACACCCTCTGCCACAGGATGTTGCCTGGTTCCAACCCAGTCAGCTTTCTGTCTAACTTCCTATCTAACCCCCAGTTTTACCAGACTGTGAGGAGTGGCCTAATACATAGCACCCTTAGCTCCCCCTGGAGGCCAGACTGTGAAGTGTATTGGTGTCTGTGATACCTGGTCAGGTGAACTCCTTCAGTGCCATCAGACGTACCAACACTCCCCTTAGTGGCGGAGCATCAGTACAGCAACGACCAGGACTCTGGGGCGCTGCATATATATATATATATATATATATATATATATATATATATATATATATATATATATATATATATAAATGTATTTGCTTTTTGCAGTGAGAAATAAGTATTTGATCCCTCTGGCAAACAAGGCTTAATACTTGGTGGCAAAACCCTTGTTGGCAAGCACAGCAGTCAGACGTTTTTTGTAGTTGATGATGAGGTTTGCACATATGTCAGGAGGAATTTTGGTCCACTTCTCTTTTCAGATCATCTCTAAATTATGAAGATTTTGAGGCTGTCACTTGGCAAATCGGAGCTTCAACTCCCTTGACAAGTTTTCTATGGGATTAAGGTCTGGAGACTGGCTAGGCTGCTCCATTACCTCAATGTGCTTCTTTTTGAGCCACTCCTTTGTTGCCTTGGCTGTATGTATATTTATATGACTGTGTGGTCCAGCGAATAGAGTTTATAGATTGTAGGCTTACAAGCAGAGTGCTCAATCCTCCCTTAATTATTGAACTCTGTGTTACTATGTAATGTCTTTATTGTCTGAACATGTCCCTGATTAATTGTAAAGTGCTGCGGAATAGGTCAGCGCTATAGAAATAAAATTATTATTAATTATTATTAAAGGGTGCAAGCAGTTACCAGCTTTTCCTGGGCTTTATCAAAGATTGGTGCAGTTAGCTGTGCTGGGTGAGGTAATTGTGTACAATATAAGGAGCATCTCTCTGGTCCCAACCCCACCCAGTGCCTGACTTTGTTGTGCTGCCCACCCTTCCTTCTTATAACCAGGGATAGAAGACTGTTATTTAAATGTGAATCTACTATTCGATGTTCATTGTTTTATTAGATGTCACAGCAAGGGATCCTTGTTTGATGAATGAATGCCATTGACTGAACATCCTTCGTGCTCACCGTGGACGTGGTAGGCAGGTATATGATAGTGGTATTTGAATAATTTATTGCAAGGCTTTCCTTTGAGCATTTATTAAAGCTGGGGCCATCTCTCACATTTTTACAATAAATTTAGATGTCTTAGTCATTATTTCTAAGATATTATGTTGGGTTATTTATTTTAAAAGAAACAGGTTCGATAAGTTCAGTATTTAAGGCATACAGACATATGCATGTTATCTCCTGATATCCTGTTTATATCTTTTCATGCGCAGCACCCTGGAATTATAGGCTTGCAAAGTAAATACAAATAATATTATGGTTTTATACAGCGCTCATGTAAGTCGTTTAGATTTTCTTACACTCCTGCTCAAGTGTAACATGGCACAAGTTGGCAGTTGAGGGCAAGGTACTCGTCTTCCGTGCCCAGGCACGCTACATGAAAATGTGGGTACTGGTTGAGTGTATGGACTTTTGAGTGGCTTGTGAAAGTATTCACCCCTTTGACATTTTTCATATTTTGCTACCTCACAACACGGAATTTCATTTTCTTTGAGGGTTTGCATCAGTTCATGCAAAGAACATGCCTACAACTGTGAAAATTTGGATATCTTTTCATTGTGAAACAAACAACATATAGGACAAAATAACTGAAAACTTCAGTGTGAATAAATATTCACCCCCTAAAGTCTGTACTTTGTAGAGCATCCTTTTGAGGCAATTACAGCTACAAGTAGTAAATCTATTTTAAGGCACTAAATTGCCAACACAATGGTAGGCAAATAGAGTAATTACATTGTAACAATACACATGCCTTCAAAGGGAAGCATGGGCAACACCTTCTTACACCTGACTGAGAGTGAATGGACAGACTGGGATATCAGTAGGTACTGTGTATTCTCTACTGGTTTCAAGACCAACCTGATAAACAATTTGGGAGGCCTAGAAGAAAAAAGTGGCAAGCCTCAAATCACCTTATTACTGCTGGAGAGAAAATGTAGACTAAAGTGCCTAATGGAAATATCTGTGACTTATAGGGTGTTAAAATTTTGTGACAGAATGTAGGTTAAAGGCCCCGTCTCACTAAGCGATTTACCAACGATCACGACCAGCGATACGACCTGGCCGTGATCGTTGGTAAGTCGCTGTGTGGTCGCTGGGGAGCTGTCACACAGACCGCTCTCCCCAGCGACCAACGATCAGGGGAACGACTTCGGCATCGTTGAAACTGTCATCAACGATGCCGAAGTCCCCCTGCAGCACCCGGTAACCAGGGTAAACATCGGGTTACTAAGCGCAGGGCCGCGCTTAGTAACCCGATGTTTACCCTGGTTACCAAAAAAAACAAACACTACATACTCGCCTTTCGGTGTCCAGGTCCCTCGCCGTCTGCTTCCTGCTCTGACTGAGCCGCCGTACACTGAGAGCGCAGCGGTGACGTCACTGCTGTGCTCTCACTTCTCACTGTACGGCCGGATCTCAGTGAGAGCAGGAAGCAGACGGCAAGGGACCTGACGGACATCAGAAGGCGAGTATGTAGTGTTTGTTTTTTTTTACATTTACGCTGGTAACCAGGGTAAACATCGGGTTACTAAGCGCGGCCCTGCGCTTAGTAACCCGATGTTTACCCTGGTTACCAGTGAAGACATCGCTGGATCGGTGTCACACACACCGATTCAGCAATGTCAGCGGGGCCTCAACGACCAAAAAAAGGTCCAGGCCATTCCGACACGACCAGCGATCTCGCAGCAGGGGCCTGATCGCTGGTACGTGTCACACATAGCGAGATCGCTATGGAGGTCGCTGTTGCGTCACAAAACTTGTGACTCAGCAGCGATCTCGCTAGCGATCTCGCTATGTGAGACGGGGCCTTAAGGCTGAGCAATTCTCTAAACCTGGTCCTCTCACTACAATGTACAACATCCCACACTTCAAGGTTTGTCTAAATTATTCTCAAATACTAGGATTTGCTAATGGAATCTGTGTAGTTATTGTTGAAGTAAAATGACTTTACCTCAGATTTTGTTAGAATTTCCGAGGTCTCATGGCTTTAACATTCACAATTTTTAGTTCTGTATTAGGACTGTCTCCTGTCTCCCTATAAAGTAACGAGCTGACGCCATTTGAATGATTATGCATACTGCAATCCCCGCTTCCCATAAAGAGCCGTATGGTTTACTCATGAATAGTGTTGAGCATTCCGATACCGCAAGTATCGGGTATCGGCCGATATTTGCGGTATCAGAATTCCGATACCGAGTTCCGATATTTTCAGTATATCGGATACCGGAATCGGAAGTTCCCACAATTCAAAGTGCCCGAATTCAGCCAATGAGGAATGATTAGAAGTGTGGGCACATCCTGTTCTGCATGGTGGGCATGGAAGTACTGGCATGGCTGTGATTGGCTGCTGAAATTATGTCATGATGCACTATAAAAGTCGCTGCCACCATTTAGGGCTCACTCTGCTGTGAATTCAGTTAGGGACAGGATGCTGTGTTCTGACTGAGGGCCAGTTTAGAGATAGCGATTTGCTTCATTGTGCTTTACCAAGGCTAATTTAGTAACCGCTGTGTGAGATCCTTGCTTTTGCCTTGCAGCGCTGTTCACAGCTGTCTGCAAGGTCTCTGTGTGTGTGAGTGCACATCGCTCTGTAGTCTGTCTGCAGCCACAGCCGGTTGTAGTCAGCTCAGAGTGCGTCATACTGTTCTATCCATTGTCCTTTTCTGCAATTAGTGCAGCCTGCTGCACATTTTTTCAAATATTTCCTATTAGTGGCTTTCCATCCATATCCAGCAAAATTGTGGAAAAACACTACATAGGATTACAAAGAGCAGCTTTTTTTGGCCTTGCAGTGCCGTTTACGGCTGTCTGCACGGTCTCTGTGTGAGTGCACATCGCTCTGTAGTCTGTCCGCAGCCACAGCCAGTTGCAGTCAGCTCAGGGTGCGTGACTGCCTCATACCATTCAATCCATTGTCCTTTTTTGCAATTAGTGCAGCCTGCTGCACATTTTTTCAAATATTTCCTATTAGTGGCTTTCCATCCGTATCCAGCTAAATTGTAGAAAAACACTACATAGGATTACATAGAGCAGCTTTTTTTGGCCTTGCAGCACCGTTTACGGCTGTCTGCATGGTCTCTGTGTGAGTGCACATTGCTCTGTAGTCTGTCCGCAGCCACAGCCGGTTGTAGTCAGCTCAGGGTGCGTGACTGCCTCATACCGTTCCATTGTCTGTTTCTCAATTAGTGCAGCCTGCTGCACATTTTTTCAAATTTATCCTATTAGTGGCTTTCCCTCCGTATCCTGCTAGATTGTGGAAAAACACTAAATAGGATTACATAGAGGAGCTTGTTTTGGCCTTGCAGCGCAATTCACGGCTGTCTGCATGGTCTGTGTGTGAGTGCAGCTCACTCTGTAGTCAGTTCTGCAAAAAAAAAAAAAATTAATAATAAAGTTCACCAAACACACCACTTTACAGTTGTGTAGGCCACATTAGCTCATATTAAAGTCTAGTCCACACTTTAGAAAATTAGTGTTTCTTATACCTGTTAGGAGCTGTTGAGGAATAAGCACACTAAGCCCTTAGTACTTTTCTGCTTATCTTTATCAGTCAACCAAGATGAAGAAGGCAGGGAGTAAGGCAAGGTGGGCGTGGGCGTGGATGCAGAGCAGGGAGAGGACGTGGGGATTCTGTGCCTGCTGCGGGCACTGGTGACTCATCATCACCCAGTTTCAGCAGGGAACAGTCCTTCATGCACAGCTTTGTAGGAGATCGCCGTACACCGCTGCTGCGTGAAGAACAAATTGAAGCCATTGTCGGATGGATGGCAGCTAACACATCGACTTCAATTATTGCCACATCCTCTCATCCACAGAGCACTGGAGAGCACCCATCTGTCTCTTCACCACCTGCCAAATTACCCAGGCAGTCAGAGAGCCCAGGACAGGAGCCATCTCTACTTCTGTTCTCTGAATCTCTTGGCTTGGAAACAGGGGGCCAGCCAAGCAGCATTTGAGAAATGGAAGAAGAGGTGGTATGCAGTGATGCCCAACAGCTTTGTCTCTCTGACTCTGAAGAGACGGGTGGGCCAGTGCCTCCGGTCACCACACCACAGTACACATCTGATGATGAGACTCAGGTGCCACTTTCTGGTGCATACTGTGCTGCAGAGACTACCCAGGAGAAGCAGTTGGTGGCAGAGGGTATTGTAGATGATGAGGTCCTTGACCCATCGTGGCGTGAGGTATAGGAAGGTGGTGGAAGCAGCTCTGAGGAAGAGATTCCCCGAACGGGCCAAAGAGGGAGAGGGAGGGGGAAGACTGCAGTTCCTGTAGCCTCCACTTTGGCACCCATTAGGAGCATGCCTTTTCCAAAAGCCAAAAGGGGCGCTCCCAAGACTTGCAGTGCCTGGTTCTTTTTTGACACAGTTGCAGATGACATTTGCTTAGTCAAATGCAAGGTGTGTCATCAGAAAGTCAAAAGAGGGAAAAATGTCAGCAACCTCAATACCACAAATATGTGGAAACATGTGCGGACCAAGCACGCGGTGGAGTTACAAAAACACACTGAAGACCTAGGCCAACCAACAGTGGCACCTACCACCTCTTCAGCTTGTGTTGCTGTCTCTTCCTCCAGCTCACACACAGCTGGTTCGGCTTCCTCACAGGATCGCCATGGAAGAACCTCTGGCACTGTTGTCCAGAGACCCAGTGTAATTCCACCCACAGCTGTTATGATCTGGTGGCCTAAGAGCAGCATGGGACGTACTCTGGAGAAGGTGGTACCTGTACTGACCGCAGACCCTGAACCTAACACCGCAACTCGAAGTAGCCGTGGAATGTACCTAGCGCTCCCTAGACATCTTGACACAGCCGGAGGACTAATTACCCCTAGAGATAGAAAAGGGAAAACTATCTTGCCTCAGAGAAAATCCCCAAAGAACAGGCAGCCCCCCACAAATATTGACTGTGAGAGGAGAGGGAAAAAACATACACAGACTGAAATTAGAATTTAGCAAAGGAGGCCACTTCTAGCTAAATAGAAAGGACAGGACAGAGTACTATGCGGTCAGTATTAAAATACTAGAAAATATCCACCACAGAAAATACAAAAACTCCACAGCTAACTAAAGACATGGAGGGTATATCTGCATCTCCAGAGATACCAGCTTGGCTAAACAAATCCTTATACAGACCAAGCTTGACAAGACAAAACATGGAAAACAACTGAACAATAAGACCACAGCATGTGGACAGCAAAATCAAGGCCAGAACTTATCTTTGTTGAAAAGAACTGCAAAGCAGAAGAGACCAGGCAGGGATGTGAATCCTCCAGGAACAATGGACAACTGGCACTGACTAAAGGGTGAAGCAAGACTAAATAGCCCTGTCCAAATTGCAAAAAGTGAAAACACCTGATAAATGCTGTGATTCAGAGACAGCAGCGCTACCACTTACAACCACCGGAGGGAGCCCAAGAGCAGAATTCACAACAGTACCCCCCCTTGAGGAGGGGTCACCGAACCCTCACCAGAACCCCCAGGCTGATCCGGACGAGCCAAATGAAAGGCACGAACCAAATCATCAGCATGAACATCGGAGGCAACAACCCAAGAATTATCCTCCTGGCCATAACCCTTCCATTTGACAAGATACTGAAGCCTCCGCCTCGAAAAACGAGAATCCAAAATCTTCTCAACCACATACTCCAACTCCCCATCAATCAACACCGGGGCAGGAGGATCAACAGAGGGAACAACGGGCACCACATATTTCCGCAACAAAGATCTATGAAAAACATTATGGATGGAAAAAGAGGCTGGAAGGGCCAAACGAAAAGACACTGGATTGATAATCTCAGAAATCCTATAAGGGCCAATAAACCGAGGCTTAAACTTAGGGGAAGAAACCTTCATAGGGACATGACGGGAAGACAACCAGACCAAATCCCCAACCCAAAGCCGGGAACCAACACAGCGACGACGGTTAGCAAAACGCTGAGCCCCTTCCTGAGACAACACCAAATTGTCAACAACATGAGCCCAAATTTGCTGCAACCTGTCAACCACAGAGTCCACCCCAGGACAATCAGAAGGCTCAACCTGCCCTGAAGAAAAACGAGGATGAAAACCAGAGTTACAAAAGAAGGGTGAAACCAAGGTAGCAGAACTAGCCCAATTATTAAGGGCAAACTCGGCCAATGGCAAGAAAGCCACCCAATCATCCTGATCAGCAGACACAAAGCATCTCAAATAAGTTTCCAAAGTCTGATTAGTTCGCTCGGTTTGGCCATTTGTCTGAGGATGAAATGCAGAAGAAAAAGACAAATCAATGCCCAGCCTAGCACAAAAGGCCCACCAAAACCTAGAAACAAACTGGGAACCTCTATCGGACACAATGTTCTCCGGAATGCCATGCAAACGAACCACATGCTGAAAAAACAACGGAACCAAATCAGAATAGGAAGGCAACTTAGGCAAAGGTACCAAATGAACCATCTTAGAAAACCGGTCACAAACCACCCAGATAACTGACATCCTCTGGGAAACCGGAAGATCCAAAATAAAATCCATAGAAATATGCATCCAAGGCCTCTCAGGGACCGGCAAAGGCAAAAGCAACCCACTAGCGCGGGAACAGCAAGGCTTGGCCCACGCACAAGTCCCACAGGACTGCACAAAAGAACGCACATCCCGTGACAAAGAAGGCCACCAAAAGGACCTATTAACCAAATCTCTGGTACCAAAAATCCCAGGATGACCGGCCAACACAGAACAATGAACCTCCGAAATCACTTTACTAGTCCATCTGTCAGGAACAAACAATTTCCCCACTGGACAGCGGTCAGGTTTATCAGCCTGAAATTTCTGAAGAACCCGTCGTAAATCAGGGGAAATGGCAGAAAGAATCACCCCTTCCTTCAGAATACCGACCGGCTCTAGGACCCCAGGAGAATCAGGCAAAAAGCTCCAAGAGAGGGCATCAGCCTTAACATTCTTAGAACCCGGAAGATACGAGACCACAAAATCAAAACGGGAGAAAAACAGGGACCATCGAGCCTGTCTAGGATTCAGCTGTTTGGCAGACTCGAGATAAATCAGATTCTTATGATCGGTCAAGACCACAATATGGTGCTTGGCTCCCTCAAGCCAATGTCGCCACTCCTCAAATGCCCACTTCATTGCCAACAACTCACGATTGCCGACATCATAATTGCGTTCCGCAGGCGAAAACTTTCGAGAAAAGAAGGCACACGGTTTCATCAAGGAACCATCAGAATTCCTCTGAGACAAAACGGCCCCTGCCCCAATCTCAGAAGCGTCAACCTCAACCTGAAAAGGAAGAGAAACATCCGGCTGACGCAACACAGGGGCAGAAGTAAATCGGCGTTTAAGCTCCTGAAAGGCAGAAACAGCCGCAGAGGACCAATTCGTAACATCAGCGCCTTTCTTCGTCAAATCGGTCAGGGGTTTAACCACACTGGAGAAGTTGGCAATGAAACGGTGATAAAAATTAGCAAAGCCCAAAAATTTCTGAAGGCTCTTCATGGATGTGGGTTGGATCCAATCATGAATGGCCTGAACCTTAACCGGATCCATTTCTATAGATGAGGGAGAAAAAATGAAGCCCAAAAAAGAAATCTTCTATACTCCAAAGAGGCACTTAGACCCCTTCACAAACAAGGCATTATCACGAAGGATCTGAAATACCATCCTGACTTGTTTCACATGAGACTCCCAATCATCTGAAAAAATCAAAATATCATCCAAATATACAATCATGAATTTATCAAGATAATTCCGAAATATATCATGCATGAAGGACTGAAACACAGATGGAGCATTAGAGAGTCCGAATGGCATCACAAGGTATTCAAAATGGCCTTCGGGCGTATTAAACGCAGTTTTCCATTCGTCCCCGTGCTTAATACAAACCAGATTATATGCCCCTCGAAGGTCAATCTTAGTAAACCATCTAGACCCCTTAATCCTAGCAAACAGATCAGAAAGCAAAGGCAAAGGGTATTGGAATTTGACCGTGATCTTATTCAAGAGGCGATAATCAATACAGGGTCTCAAGGAGCCATCTTTTTTGGCAACAAAGAAAAAACCCACTCCCAATGGTGAAGAAGATGGCCGAATATGCCCCTTCTCCAAGGATTCCTTCACATAGCTCTGCATGGCGGTATGTTCTGGCACAGACAGGCTGAAAAGTCGGCCTTTAGGGAACTTACAGCCTGGAATCAAGTCAATAGCACAATCACAGTCCCTATGCGGTGGAAGGGAACTGGACTTGGGCTCACTGAATACATCCTGGAAATCTGACAAAAACTCAGGAATTTCAGAAGAGGGGGAGGAGGCAATTGACATCAAAGGAACGTCACCATGAACCCCCTGACAACCCCAACTAGTCACAGACATAGATTTCTAATCTAATACCGGATTATGCACCTGTAACCATGGGAAACCCAGCACAATAGCATCATGCAAATTATGCAACACCAGAAAACGACAATCTTCCTGATGGGCTGGCGCCATGCACATGGTCAGCTGTGTCCAAAACTGAGGTTTATTTTTAGCCAACGGTGTAGCATCAATGCCCCTCAAAGGAATAGGACTCTGCAAAGGCTGCAAGGGGAAACCACAACGTCTGGCAAATTCTAAGTCCATTAAATTTAGAGCGGCGCCTGAATCCACAAATGCCATGACAGAAAATGACGATAATGAGCAGATCAGGGTCACAGATAACAGAAATTTAGGTTGTACAGTACTGATGGTAACAGAACCAGCGATTCTCTTGGTACGCTTAGGGCAATCAGAAATAACATGAGCAGAATCGCCGCAGTAAAAACACAACCTATTCTGACGTCTGAATCCTTGTCGTTCAGCTCTAGACACAATCCTATCACACTGCATAGGCTCAGGACTGTGCTCGGAAGACAATGCCATAGTGTGCACAACTCTGCGCTCGCGCAAGCGCCGATCAATCTGAATGGCCAGAGACATAGAATCACTCAGACCAGCAGGCGTGGGGAACCCCACCATAACATCTTTAACGGATTCAGAAAGACCCTTTCTGAAGATTGCCACCAAGGCATCCTCATTCCATTTAGTCAGTACAGACCATTTTCTAAACTTCTGGCAATATGATTCTGCCGCTTCTTGACCCTGAGACAGGGCCAACAAGGTCTTCTCAGCATGATCCACTGAATTAGGTTTGTCATACAATAACCCAAGCGCCTGAAAAAAGGTGTCTACATTAAGCAACGCCGGATTCCCAGGTTCCAGGGCAAATGCCCAATCCTGGGGGTCACCACGCAGCAGAGATATAATAATTTTAACCTGCTGGATGGGATCACCAGAGGAACGGGGTTTCAGAGAAAAAAACAGCTTACAGTTATTTTTAAAGCTCAGAAATTTGGACCTATCCCCAAAAAACAAATCAGGAGTTGGAATTCTAGGCTCTAAAACTGGAGTCTGAACGATATAATCGGAAATACCCTGTACTCTAGCAGCAAGTTGATCCACACGAGAAGCCAATCCCTGAACATCCATACCAGCGCCGAACTCCTGAGCCACCCAGAGGCAAAGAGGGAAGAGAAAAAAAAACCACAACAGACTACAAAAAAAAAAATGGCTCAGCACATTCCTTCCCTTCTTCTGAGATGCGGTTAACTCACTGTTGGCCAGTTGTACTGTTATGATCTGGTGGCCTAAGAGCAGCATGGGATGTACTCTGGAGAAGGTGGTACCTGTACTGACCGCAGACCCTGAACCTAACACCACAACTCGAAGTAGCCGTGGAATGTACCTAGTGCTCCCTAGACATCTTGACACAGCCGGAGGACTAATTACCCCTAGAGATAGAAAAGGGAAAACTTTCTTGCCTCAGAGAAAATCCCCAAAGAACAGGCAGCCCCCCACAAATATTGACTGTGAGAGGAGAGGGAAAAAACATACACAGACTGAAATGAGAATTTAGCAAAGGAGGCCACTTCTAGCTAAATAGAAAGGACAGGACAGAGTACTATGCGGTCAGTATTAAAATACTAGAAAATATCCACCACAGAAAATACAAAAACTCCACAGCTAACTAAAGACATGGAGGGTATATCTGCATCTCCAGAGATACCAGCTTGGCTAAACAAATCCTTATACAGACCAAGCTGGACAAGACAAAACATGGAAAATAACTGAACAATAAGACCACAGCATGTGGACAGCAAAATCAAGGCCAGAACTTATCTTCGTTGAAAAGAACTGCAAAGCAGAAGAGACCAGGCAGGGATGTGAATCCTCCAGGAACAATGGACAACTGGCACTGACTAAAGGGTGAAGCAAGACTAAATAGCCCTGTCCAAATTGCAAAAAGTGAAAACACCTGATAAATGCTGTGATTCAGAGACAGCAGCGCTACCACTTACAACCACCGGAGGGAGCCCACGAGCAGAATTCACAACACACAGCACCATGTTCCCAGTCATCCTCACACTCCCAGCCGAGTCTACAGCCATCGGTAGCACAGGCATGGGAGAAAAGGTGGCCATTCTCGGCAAACCACCCCCGAGCACAGGCTCTGAATGCTGGCATTGCAAAACTACTGTCCCTTGAAATGCTGTCATTCAGGCTGCTGGAGACTTGATGGCATTGGCAGTCCCACAATACAATGTACCCAGCTGCTTTTATTTCAGCAGGCAAGCTGTCCCTGCCCTGCACAAGCACTTGGAGGGACACATAAAACATGCACTACTGAACGCCATCAGTAGCAAGGTCCACCTCACCACCGATGCGAGGACCAGTCACCATGGACAGGGGCGATACCTTTCCCTCACTGCCCATTGGGTTAATGTTGTTGAGCCGGGTACAGATCGTGTGAGTGGCACAGGACGTGTTCTGCCAACTCCAAGGATTGCAGGAATCCAGTCTGTATGCATTGACTCCTCCTCATACACAAGTTCCTCAGAATCATCGCTGCAGGAGCCGTCACAGTCCTCCTCCACATGGACCCGTGAACGTTTACCTGTTACGACCGACATGAGCACAGCTGTGGCCAAACGTCAACAGGCCGTCTTGAAATTAATTTCTTTGGGGAATCAAAGCCACACAGTGCAGGAGCTCTGGAATGCCATCAAGCAGGAGAGCGATGTGTGGTTTGTGCCAGCGAATCTCCAGCCTGGCATGGTAGTGTGTGACAATGGCCGAAATCTGGTGGCAGCTCTTGCCCTAGGCAACCTCACTCACATCCCATGTCTGGCACATGTCCTCACCTTGGTTGTGCAGAGTTTTTTGAGGGACTATCCGGATCTTGATGCACTGCTACACAAGGTCCGCCTAGAGTGTGCTCACTTGTGGCGTTCCAGCATGGCAAGATCACGCATTGCAGCTCTGCAGCGCCGATTCCGCCTTCTGGAACATCGCATCATCTGTGACCTACCCACCAGGTGGAATTCCACGTTACATATGTTGGAGCAGTTGTGTGAGCAGCAGCCAGCAGTAATGGAGAACCAGCTGCATCATGCGCAAAGAAATCGCACTCTGCGCCGTTCAGACTTCACAAACACTGAGTGGGCCACTATGAAGGACGTCTGCCAGGTTTTGCGTTCCTTCGATGATTCCACGTAGATGGCGAGTGCAGATGATGCACTAGTCAGCATGACTGTCCCCCTTATCTGCCTGCTTCAAGAAACAGTGCAAGCGCTAAGGGATGATGTTGTGGAAGAGGTGGAGGATGAGGAGTCACCAATTCCATCAGCTTCTGGACAGTCAGCGCTACGTGGTTCCTCACAAAGGCCTAGGCAGGGGACACTTTGTGAGGAGGATGAGGACGAGTCAATGGAGGAGGAAGACATCAGTCCAGAGGAGGGAGTTATACAATTCTCCAGTAGTCAGTGTGTAGAGCGAGGGTGGGGTGATGCAGAGCAGGCAGAGATCACGCCTCAAGAAGGGGACAGCGTTTCTTGGCCAGTTGGCAGTCTGCAGCACATGGCTGATTACACGCTGCAGTGCCTGAGAAACGACCGCCGCATCGCCCACATTCTCAACACGGCTGATTATTGGGTGTACACCCTCCTAGATCCTCGCTACCGGGACAACTTACAAAGCCTCATAACACCATTGAACCGGGAGTGTAAAATGCGGGAGTACCAAGACACACTGGTGAATTCCATCATCTTCTCCAGTCCAAATGAGAGCAGTGCTGCTAGTGCTTTATAAAGCAGCTCAGTGCATCGAGGCAGTGGAGGAAGCTCTGCCCAAAGAGGGAGCAGAAGCAGTGCATCAGCACAAGGCAAGACCAGTATGGCCCAACTATGGCACAGTTTTGAGTGCCCGCCACACATGTCTACACCATCACAGATGGCTCCAGTCAGCAGGAGGCAACGTTTTCGTCAGATGGTGACAGACTACATGTCTTGCCCTCTTACTGTACTCCCAGACGGCTCTTCCCCCTCTCGGGCAGCGCATCCGCACAGGCGCAGCCAGCCTGACAACAAATGATGTCAGAAGTCGGGCAGCACTAACTGCGCATGGCCAAGGGATAACATAACAGCGCAGGCTACGGGACAGATTCAAACAACGCTGAGGAGGCGGCGCACGGCACCAAGGGGGTAGGAATGACGGCTGTGCTGCATCCCATTACAAAGGAAAGTCCTACCTCCGGGACGGTTTCACGTTATCAGGGGACACATTTTATAAGTGTTTAGTTCTGCATTTGCAAGGAGCATAATTAAAAGAGCCACCTTTTCCTTTTGCATCATTTGTGCGGCACAAGGTGGCTCTTTCAGCTACAAACGCCTGGGGGGGTTAAAGGTTCCCTTTCAACTTGCTCCAATTAAGCCTCGGCCTACACTCTGCTCCTCCTGCATTCCCTGGACTCCAACACCGCCAGTTGCTGTCCGGAAGTGCTGTCTGCACAGTCAACAGTTGCTCCTCTGTTATTGGGGTTCAGTAATGCCAGCTGCTCCCCTGCTGTGTTGCGGCAATGTGTCCTGCGAATGCCACGCTGACACCAAAACTGAAATTTAAGGAAACCTGTCCCCCCCAGGCATTTGTTACTGAAAGAGCCACCTTGTGCAGCAGTTATGCTGCACAAGGAAAAGGTGCCTCTTTTTGTTGTGCTCCTTGCATACGCTGAACCTAACACTTATGAATTGTGTCCACTCACACCGTGAAACCGTCCCGGAGGTGGGACTTTCCTTCGTAATGGGACGCAGCACAGCCATTCCTACCCCCTTGGCGCCGTGCACCGCCTCCTCAGCGTTGTTTGAATCTGTCCTGCAGCCTGCGCTGTTATGTTATCCCTTGGCCATGCGCAGTTATCGCTGCCCGTCTTCTGACATCATTTGTTATCAGGCTGCCTGCGCCTGTGCGGCCGCGTAGCCCGAGATCCCGCCTCGCAGACTCTTCTGATTTAATCACACTGCGGGCCTGGGATCCATGGGCATGCGCAATGCATATCTTCACCTCAGGCTCTCACTCATCTCCCTCTGCCTTCTTCAGACTGTGCGCTGTCAGCTGATCCCTAATAGCATGCCACGGCCGTGACGCCGCACAGTCTGAAGAAGCCAGAAGGAGGGGAGTGAGAGGCGAAGATATGCACTGTGCATGCCCATGGATCCCAGGCCCGCAGTGTGATTACATTAGAGGACACTGCCAGGCGGGATCTCGGGCAGCGCGTCCGCACAGGCGCAGCCAGCCTGACACCAAATTATGTCAGAAGATGGGCTGCGCTAACTGCGCATGGCCAAGGTTCAACATAACAGCGCTAGGGGACAGATTCAAACAACGCTGAGGAGGCGGCGCACGGTGCCAAGGGGGTAGGAATGACGGCTGTGCTGCGTCCCATTTTGAAGGAAAGTCCCACCTCCGGGAAGGTTTCAAGGTATCAGGGGACACATTTTATAAGTGTTTAGTTCTGCGTTTGCAAGGAGCATAATTAAAAGAGCCATCTTTTCCTTTTGCATACTCAGTGCTGCACAAGATGGCTCTTTTTCAGCTACAAATGACTTGGGGGGGGTTAAAGGTTCCCTTTCAACTTCCTCCAATCAGGCTTCGGCCTGCACTCTGCTCCTCCTTGATTCCATGGGCTCTAACACCGCCAGTTGGTGCCCGGAAGTGCTGGCTGCACATAGAAAAACACTTGCCACTATGCCAGTGGGGTTCAGTAACGCCAGCTGTTCCCCTGCTGTGTAGCCGGCAACATGTCCTGCAAATGCCATGCAGACACAACAGACACTAAGCTGCCTCCAGTGCAGGCTTCGGCCTACACTCTGCTCCTCCGGCTGTCCCTGGGCTCTAACACTGCCAGTTGGTGCTCGGAAGTGCTGGCTGCACAGAGAAAAACACTCACCACTGTGTCAGTGGGGTTCAGTAACGTTAGCTGTTCCCCTGCTGTGTAGCCGGCAATGTGTCCTGCAAACGCCACGCAGACACAACAGACACTAAGCTGCCTCCAGTGCAGGCTTCGGCCTACACTCTGCTCCTCCTGCATTCCCTGGGCTCTAGCACCGCCAGTTGGTGCTCGGAAGTGCTAGCTGCACAGAGAAAAACACTTGCCACTGTGTCAGTGGGATTCAGTAATGTCAGCTGTTCCCCTGCTGTGTAGCCGGCAACGTGTCCTGCAAATGCCACACAGACACAACAGACACTAAAACAACAAAAAATTGGAGTTCCATACAAAATTGTTATAATATCAATATATTTTATTACAAAAAATGTTAAAAAACCATAACTTAGTAATTAATACAAAAGAAGCAAGGAGACCCTAGTAAAAAACATCCTAATCACAGGTACGAAGCTGTATATTCATGATGTCACCACGGTATTAATGAAAAAGCACCAATATCAGCACACAGTAGTATGGTGTACGCCCATATATGGCTGGCTTATATTAACATATAGTATGAACCACCATACAAAAAATAGTACTAGTTTCCGTATAGACAAGTGTCATCCCCATGGAAAGGAAACCAAAAACAATTATAGTGCATATCAGGTGCAAAGTGCCTTACCCATCGTGAAGTGACCGGTGCCTGGGACCCTGGATACCCCCTAACGCACGTTTCGCGTAGCTTTCTCTCTTTATTGCACCTGATATGCATTATAATTGTTTTTGGTTTCCTTTCCATGGGGATGACACTTGTCTATACGGAAACTAGTACTATTTTTTGTATGGTGGTTCATACTATATGTTAATGTAAGCCAGCCATATATGTGCGTACACCATACTACTGTGTGCTAATATTGGTGCTTTTTCATTAATACCGTGGTGACATCATGAATATACAGCTTCGTGCCTATGATTAGGATGTTTTTTACTAGGGTCTCCTTGCTTCTTTTGTATTAATTACTAAATTATGGTTTTTTAAATTTTTTTGTAATAAAATATATTGATATTATAACAATTTTGTATGGAACTCCAATTTTTTGTTGTTTTGATTATCCAGAGTATACTTTACTGTCCATATGCCTACATGGGTAGAGTTAGATATTTATTTAAATCTACATATGGTTTATATGGGATCCATGTTATCTCTGTGAGTGTGTTTTCACAACAGACACTAAGCTGCCTCCAGTGCAGGCTTCAGCCTGCCCTCTGCTCCTCCTGCATTCCCTGGGCTCTAATACCGCCAGTTGGTGCTCGGAAGTGCTGGCTGCACAGAGAAAAACACTCGCTACTGTGTCAGTGGGGTTCAGTAACGTCAGCTGTTCCCCTGCTGTGTAGTCGGCAACGTGTCCTGCAAACACCACGCAGCCATAACAGACACTAAGCTGCCTCCAGTGCAGGCTTCGGCCTACACTCTGCTCCTCCTTGATTCCATGGGCTCTAACACCACCAGTTGGTGCCCGGAAGTGCTGGCTGCACAGAGAAAAACACTTGCCACTATGCCAGTGGGGTTCAGTAACGCCAGCTGTTCCCCTGCTGAGTAGCCGGCAACGTGTCCTGCAAATGCCACGCAGACACAACAGACACTAAGCTGCCTCCAGTGCAGGCTTCGGCCTACACTCTGCTCCTCCTGCTGTCCCTGGGCTCTAACACCGCCAGTTGGTGCTCGGAAGTGCTGGCTGCAAAGAGAAAAACACTCGGCACTGTGTTAGTGGGGTTCAGTAATGCCAGCTGTTCCCCTGATGTGTAGCCGGCAACGTGTCCTGCAAACTCCACGCAGACACAACAGACACTAAGCTGCCTCCAGTGCAGGCTTCGGCCTACACTCTGCTCCTCCGGCTGTCCCTGGGCTCTAACACCGCCAGTTGGTGCACGGAAGTGCTGGCTGCACAGAGAAAAACACTCACCACTGTGTCAGTGGGGTTCAGTAACGTCAGCTGTTCCCCTGCTGTGTAGCCGGCAATGTGTCCTGCAAACGCCACGCAGACACAACAGACACTAAGCTGCCTCCAGTGCAGGCTTCGGCCTACACTCTGCTCCTCCTGCATTCCCTGGGCTCTAGCACCGCCAGTTGGTGCTCGGAAGTGCTAGCTGCACAGAGAAAAACACTTGCCACTGTGTCAGTGGGATTCAGTAATGTCAGCTGTTCCCCTGCTGTGTAGCCGGCAACGTGTCCTGCAAATGCCACACAGACACAACAGACACTAAAACAACAAAAAATTGGAGTTCCATACAAAATTGTTATAATATCAATATATTTTATTACAAAAAATGTTAAAAAACCATAATTTAGTAATTAATACAAAAGAAGCAAGGAGACCCTAGTAAAAAACATCCTAATCACAGGTACGAAGCTGTATATTCATGATGTCACCATGGTATTAATGAAAAAGCACCAATATCAGCACACAGTAGTATGGTGTACGCCCATATATGGCTGGCTTACATTAACATATAGTATGAACCACCATACAAAAAATAGTACTAGTTTCCGTATAGACAAGTGTCATCCCCATGGAAAGGAAACCAAAAACAATTATAGTGCATATCAGGTGCAAAGTACCTTACCCATGGTGAAGTGACCGGTGCCTGGGACCCTGGATACCCCCTAACGCGCGTTTCGCGTAGCTTTCTCTCTTTATTGCACCTGATATCTAATATATAATTGCCTAGAATACTACTTCCTGCAATTTGTGCCAACTTCCGTGGCTTTGTCCGGAGCTAATGTCCGGAGATAATGTCCGGAGCTAATGTCCGGAGCTAATGTCCGGAGCTAATGTCCGGAGATAAGTGACGTCACCAGTGTCCTACACCCAGGCAGAGCACAGGGGCCCCAGGCAGCATATGGGGCCCCAGGCAGAGCACAGTGGCCCCAGGCAGAGCACAGGGGCCCCAGGCAGCATATGGGGCCCCAGGCAGAGCACAGTGGTCCCAGGCAGAGCACAGGGGCCCCAGGCAGCCTATGGGGCCCCAAGCAGAGCACAGTGGCCCCAGGCAGAGCACAGGGGCCCCGGGCAGCATATGGGGCCCCAGGCAGAGCACAGGGGCCCCAGGCAGCATATGGGGCCCCAGGCAGAGCACAGTGGCCCCAGGCAGAGCACAGGGGCCCCAGGCAGAACATGGGGCCCCAGGCAGAGCACAGGGGCCCCAGGCAGAGCACAGGGGCCCCAGGCAGCATATGGGGCCCCAGGCAGAGCACAGGGGCCCCAGGCAGAGCACAGGGGCCCCAGGCAGCATATGGGGCCCCAGGCAGAGCACAGGGGCCCCAGGCAGCATATGGGGCCCCAGGCAGAGCACATTGGCCCCAGGCAGAGCACAGGGGCCCCAGGCAGAACATGGGGCCCCAGGCAGAGCACAGGGGCCCCAGGCAGAGCACAGGAGCCCCAGGCAGCATATGGGGCCCCAGGCAGAGCACAGGGGCCCCAGGCAGCATATGGGGCCCCAGGCAGAGCACAGTGGCACCAGGCAGCATATGGGGCCCCAGGCAGAGCACAGTGGCCCCAGGCAGAGCACAGGGGCCCCAGGCAGCATATGGGGCCCCAGGCAGAGCACAGTGGTCCCAGGCAGAGCACAGGGGCCCCAGGCAGCTTATGGGGCCCCAGGCAGAGCACAGTGGCCCCAGGCAGAACATGGGGCCCCAGGCAGAGCACAGTGGCCCCAGGCAGAGCACAGGGGCCCCAGGCAGAACATGGGGCCCCAGGCAGCATATGGGGCCCCAGGCAGAGCACAGGGGCCCCAGGCAGCATATGGGGCCCCAGGCAGAGCACAGGGGCCCCAGGCAGCATATGGGGCCCCAGGCAGAGCACAGTGGCCCCAGGCAGAGCACACACCAAATCGGATGCCGAGGGGCCCCGCCAACCAAATCGGAGAAGAGGGGCCCCGCCAACCAAATCGGAGGCCGAGGAGCCCTGCCCACCAAATCGAAGGCCGAGCGGCCCCGCCCACCAAAGCGGAGGCCGAGGGGCCCCGCCCACCACATCGGAGGCCGAGGGGCCCCGCCCACCAAATCGGAGGCCGAGGGTCCCCGCCCACCAAATCGGAGGCCGAGGGTCCCCGCCCACCAAATTGGAGGCCGAGGGTCCCCGCCCACCAAATTGGAGGCCGAGGGTCCCCGCCCACCAAATCGGAGGCCGAGGGTCCCCGCCCACCAAATCGGAGGCCGAGGGGCCCCACCAACCAAATCGGAGGCCGAGGGGCCCCGCCCACCAAATCGGAGGCCGAGGGTCCCTGCCCACCAAATCGGAGGCCGAGGGGCCCCGCCAACAAAATCGGAGGCCGAGGGTCCCCGCCCACCAAATCGGAGGCCGAGAGTCCCCGCCCACCAAATCGGAGGACAAGGGGCCCCGCCAACCAAATCGGAGGCCGAGGGGCCCCGCCAACCAAATTGGAGGCCGAGGAGCGCCGCCCAACAAATCGAAGGCCGAGCGGCCCCGCCCACCAAATCGGAGGCCGAGGGGCCCCGCCCACCACATCGGAGGCCGAGGGGCCCCGCCCACCAAATCGGAGGCCGAGGGGCCCCGCCCACCAAATCGGAGGCCGAGGGTCCCCGCCCACCAAATTGGAGGCCGAGGGTCCCCGCCCACCAAATTGGAGGCCGAGGGTCCCCGCCCACCAAATCGGAGGCCGAGGGTCCCCGCCCACCAAATCGGAGGCCGAGGGGCCCCACCAACCAAATCGGAGGCCGACGGGCCCCGCCCACCAAATCGGAGGCCAAGGGTCCCCGCCCACCAAATCGGAGGCCGAGGGGCCCCGCCAACAAAATCGGAGGCCGAGGGGCCCCGCCCACCAAATCGGAGGCCGAGGGTCCCCGCCCACCGAATCGGAGGCCGAGAGTCCCCGCCCACCAAATCGGAGGATAAGGGGCCCCGCCAACCAAATCTGAGGCCGAGGGGCCCCGCCAACCAAATCGGAGGCCGAGGAGCCCCGCCCAACAAATCGAAGGCCAAGCGGCCCCGCCCACCAAATCGAAGGCCGGGGGTCCCCGCCCACCAAATCGAAGGCCGAGGGGCCCCACCCACCACATCGGAGGCCGATGGGCCCCGCCCACCAAATCGGAGGCCGAGGGTCCCCGCCCACCAAATCGGAGGCCGAGGGTCCCCGCCCACCAAATCGGAGGCCGAGGGTCCCCGCCCACCAAATCGGAGGCCGAGGGTCCACACCAACCAAATCAGAGGCCGAGGGGCCCCGCCCACCAAATCTGAGGCCGAGGGGCCCCGCCAACCAAATCTGAGGCCGAGGGGCCCCGCCAACCAAATCTGAGGCCAAGGGGCCCTGCCAACCAAATCGGAGGCCAAGGAGCCCCGCCCAACAAATCGAAGGCCAAGCGGCCCCGCCCACCAAATCGAAGGCCGGGGGTCCCCGCCCACCAAGTCGAAGGCCGAGGGGCCCCACCCACCACATCGGAGGCCGATGGGCCCCGCCCACCAAATCGGAGGCCGAGGGTCCCCGCCCACCAAATCGGAGGCCGAGGGTCCCCGCCCACCAAATCGGAGGCCGAGGGTCCCCGCCCACCAAATCGGAGGCCGAGGGTCCACACCAACCAAATCGGAGGCCGAGGGGCCCCGCCAACCAAATCTGAGGCCGAGGGGCCCCGCCAACCAAATCTGAGGCCTAGGGGCCCCGCCAACCAAATCGGAGGCCGAGGAGCCCCGCCCAACAAATCGAAGGCCAAGCGGCCCCGCCCACCAAATCGAAGGCCGGGGGTCCCCGCCCACCAAGTCGAAGGCCGAGGGGCCCCACCCACCACATCGGAGGCCGATGGGCCCCGCCCACCAAATCGGAGGCCGAGGGTCCCCGCCCACCAAATCGGAGGCCGAGGGTCCCCGCCCACCAAATCGGAGGCCGAGGGTCCCCGCCCACCAAATCGGAGGCCGAGGGTCCACACCAACCAAATCGGAGGCCGAGGGGCCCTGCCCACCAAATCGAAGGCCGAGGGGCCCCGCCCACCAAAGCGGAGGCCGAGGGTCCCCGCACACCAAATCGGAGGCAGAGGGACCCCGCCCACCAAATCAGAGGCTGAGGGTCCCCGACCACCAAATCGGAGGCCGAGGGTCCCTGCCCACCAAATCGGAGGCCGAGGGTCCCCGCCCACCAAATCGGAGGCCGAGGGTCCCCGCCCACCAAATCGGAGGCCGAGAGTCCCCGCCCACCAAATCGGAGGCCGAGGGGTCCCGCCAACCAAATCGGAGGCCGAGGGGCCCCGCCAACCAAATCGGAGGCCGAGGAGCACCGCCCACCAAATCGAATGCCGAGCGGCCCCGCCCACCGAAGCGGAGGCCGAAGGGCCCGGCCCCGCCCACCAAAGTGGAGGCCGAGGGGCCCCGCCCACCACATCGGAGGCCGAGGGGCCCCGCCCACCAAATCGGAGGCCGAGGGTCCCCGCCCACCAAATCGGAGGCCGAGGGTCCCCGCCCACCAAATCGGAGGCCGAGGGTCCCCGCCCACCAAATCGGAGGCCGAGGGTCCCCGCCCACCAAATTGGAGGCCGAGGGTCCCCGCCCACCAAATCGGAGGCCGAGGGTCCCCGCCCACCAAATCGGAGGCCGAGGGGCCCCGCCCACCAAATCGGAGGCCGAGGGGCCCCGCCCACCAAATCGGAGGCCGAGGGTCCCTGCCCACCAAATCGGAGGCCGAGGGTCCCCACCCACCAAATCGGAGGCCGAGGGGCCCCGCCCACCAAATCGGAGGCCGAGGGTCCCCGCCCACCAAATCGGAGGCCAAGGGTCCCTGCCCACCAAATCGGAGGCCGAGGGGCCCCGCCCACCAAATCGGAGGCCGAGGGGCCCCACCAACCAAATCGGAGGCCGAGGGGCCCCGCCCACCAAATCGGAGGCCAAGGAGCCCCGCCCACTAAATCGAAGGCCGAGCGGCCCCGCCCACCAAAGCGGAGGCAGAGGGACCCCGCACACCAAATCGGAGGCCGTGGGGCCCCGCCAACCAAAGCGGAGGCCGAGGGTCCCCGCCCACCAAATCGGAGGCAGAGGGACCCCGCCCACCAAATCGGAGGCCGAGGGGCCCCGCCCACCAAAGCGGAGGCCGAGGGTCCCCGCCCACCAAATCGGAGGTCGAGGGTCCCCGCCCACCAAATCGTAGGTCGAGGGTCCCCGCCCACCAAATCGGAGGCCGAGGGGCTTCTCCAACCAAATCGGAGGCCGAGGAGCCCCGCCCACCAAATTGAAGGCCGAGCGGCCCCGCCCACCAAAGCGGAGGCCGAGGGGCTTGGCCCCGCCCACCAAAGCGGAGGCCGAGGGGCCCCGCCCACCACATCGGAGGCCGAGGGGCCCCGCCCACCAAATCGGAGGCCGAGGGGCCCCGCCCACCAAATCAGAGGCCGAGGATCCCCGCCCACCAAATCGGAGGCCGAGGGTCCCCACCCACCAAATTGGAGGCCGCGGGTCCCCGCCCACCAAATCGGAGACCGAGGGTCCCCGCCCACCAAATCGGAGGCCGAGGGGCCCCACCAACCAAATCGGAGGCCGAGGGTCCCCGCCCACCAAATCGGAGGCCGAGAGTCCCCGCCCACCAAATCGGAGGATAAGGGGCCCCGCCAACCAAATCGGAGGCTGAGGGGCCCCGCCAACCAAATCGGAGGCTGAGGAGCCCCGCCGAACAAATCGAAGGCCGAGCGGCCCCGCCCACCAAAGCGGAGGCCGAGGGGCCCGGCCCCGCCCACCAAAGCGGAGGCCGAGGGGCCCCGACCACCACATCGGAGGCCAAGGAGCCCCGCCCACCAAATCGGAGGCCGAGGGTCCCCGCCCACCAAATCGGAGGCCGAGGGTCCCCGCCCACCAAATCGGAGGCCGAGGGTCCCCGCCCACCAAATTGGAGGCCGAGAGTCCCCGCCCACCAAATCGGAGGCCGAGGGTCCCCGCCCACCAAATCGGAGGCCGAGGGTCCCCGCCCACCAAATCGGAGGCCGAGGGGCCCCACCAACCAAATCGGAGGCCGAGGGGCCCCGCCAACCAAATCGGAGGCCGAGGAGCCCCGCCCACCAAATCGAAGGCCGAGCGGCCCCGCCCACCAAAGCGGAGGCCGAGGGGCCCGGCCCCGCCCACCACATCGGAGGCCGAGGGTCCCCGCCCACCAAATCGGAGGCCGAGGGTCCCCGCCCACCAAATCGGAGGCCGAGGGGCCCCACCAACCAAATCGGAGGCCGAGGGGCCCCGCCCACCAAATCGGAGGCCGAGGGTCCCTGCCCACCAAATCGGAGGCCGAGGGGCCCCCCCAACCAAATCGGAGGCCGAGGGGCCCCGCCCACCAAATCGGAGGCCGAGGGGCCCCGCCCACCAAATCGGAGGCCGAGGGTCCCCGCCCACCAAATCGGAGGATAAGGGGCCCCGCCTACCAAATCGGAGGCCGAGGGGCCCCACCAACCAAATCGGAGGCCGAGGAGCCCCGCCCACCAAATCGAAGGCCGAGCGGCCCCACCCACCAAAGCGGAGGCAGAGGGACCCTGCCCACCAAATCGGAGGCCGTGGGGCCCCGCCAACCAAATCGGAGGCCGAGGGTCCCCGCCCACCAAATCGGAGGCCGAGGGTCCCCGCCCACCAAATTGGAGGCCGAGAGTCCCCGCCCACCAAATCGGAGGCCGAGGGTCCCCGCCCACCAAATCGGAGGATAAGGGGCCCCGCCTACCAAATCGGAGGCCGAGGGGCCCCACCAACCAAATCGGAGGCCGAGGAGCCCCGCCCACCAAATCGAAGGCCGAGCGGCCCCACCCACCAAAGCGGAGGCAGAGGGACCCTGCCCACCAAATCGGAGGCCGTGGGGCCCCGCCAACCAAATCGGAGGCCGAGGGTCCCCGCCCACCAAATTATTCTTACATTTGAATAAATAAAGTATATATGGATTCTAGACTCCCGATTCTTTAGAATCGGGCTGCCATCTAGTGCACTATAATTGTTTTTGGTTTCCTTTCCATGGGGATGACACTTGTCTATACGGAAACTAGTACTATTTTTTGTATGGTGGTTCATACTATATGTTAATGTAAGCCAGCCATATATGGGCGTACACCATACTACTGTGTGCTAATATTGGTGCTTTTTCATTAATACCGTGGTGACATCATGAATATACAGCTTCGTGCCTATGATTAGGATGTTTTTTACTAGGGTCTCCTTGCTTCTTTTGTATTAATTACTAAATTATGTTTTTTTAAATTTTTTTGTAATAAAATATATTGATATTATAACAATTTTGTATGGAACTCCAATTTTTTGTTGTTTTGAGTATCCAGAGTATACTTTACTGTCCTTATTAGTGTTGAGCATTCCGATGCTGCAAGTATCGGGTATCGGCCGATACTTGCTGTATCGGAATTCCGATACCGGGATTCCGATACTCTTGTGCTATCGGATATCGGGTATCGCAACAACATTAATGTTAAAATGTGTAAAAGAGAGAATTAAAATAAAAAATATCGCTATCCTCACCTCTCCGACGCAGCCGGGACTTCAGCGAGGGAACCGGCAGCGTTGTTTGTTTAAAATTCGCGCTATTACTTGGTTACGTGAATTCCCGGCTTGTGATTGGTCAGGTCGGCCATGTTGCCGGGACGCGGACCAATCACAGCAAGCCGTGACGAAATTACGTCACGGCTTGCTGTGATTGGTCCGCGTCCCGGCAATATGGCCGCCCTGACCAATCACAAGCCGTGACGTCACGGGAGGCTGGACACGCGCCCATTTTAAAATGAGCGCGTCCAGCCTCCCGGCTTGTGATTGGTTGACCGCGGCGCAACCAATCACAAGCCGTGACGTCACGGGAGGCTGGACACGCGCCCATTTTAAAATGAGCGCGTGTCCAGCCTCCCGTGACGTCACGGCTTGTGATTGGTCAGGGCGGCCATATTGCCGGGACGCGGACCAATCACAGCAAGCCGTGACGTAATTTCGTCACGGCTTGCTGTGATTGGTCCGCGTCCCGGCAACATGGCCGACCTGACCAATCACAAGCCGGGAATTCACGTAACCAAGTAATAGCGCGAATTTTAAACAAACAACGCTGCCGGTTCCCTCGCTGAAGTCCCGGCTGCGTCGGACAGGTGAGTATAGCGATATTTTTTATTTTAATTCTTTCTTTTACACATTTATATGGTTCCCAGGGCCTGAAGGAGAGATTCCTCTCCTTCAGACCCTGAGAACCATCAGGAATACCATCCGATACTTGAGTCCCATTGACTTGTATTGGTATCGGGTATCGGTATCGGATTAGATCCGATACTTTGCCGGTATCGGCCGATACTTTCCGATACCGATACTTTCAAGTATCGGACGGTATCGCTCAACACTAGTCCTTATACCTACATGGGTAGAGTTAGATATTTATTTAAATCTACATATGGTTTATATGGGATCCATGTTATCTCTGTGAGTGTGTTTTCACAACAGAGACTAAGCTGCCTCCAGTGCAGGCTTCAGCCTGCACTCTGCTCCTCCTGCATTCCCTGGGCTCTAATACCGCCAGTTGGTGCTCGGAAGTGCTGGCTGCACAGAGAAAAACACTCCCTACTGTGTCAGTGTTGTTCAGTAACGTCAGCTGTTCCCCTGCTGTGTAGTCGGCAACGTGTCCTGCAAACACCACGCAGCCATAACAGACACTAAGCTGCCTCCAGTGCAGGCTTCGGCCTACACTCTGCTCCTCCTGCTGTCCCTGGGCTCTAACACCGCCAGTTGGTGTTCGGAAGTGCTGGCTGCACAGAGAAAAACACTCGCCACTGTGTCAGTGGGGTTCAGTAATGTCAGCTTTTCCCCTGCTGTGTAGCCGGCAACGTGTCCTGCAAACACCACGCAGACACAACAGATGCTAAGCTGCCTCCAGTGCAGGCTTCGGCCTAAACTCTGCTCCTCCTGCATTCCCTGGGCTCTAGCACCGCCAGTTGGTGCTCGGAAGTGCTAGCTGCACAGAGAAAAACACTTGCCACTGTGTCAGTGGGATTCAGTAATGTCAGCTGTTCCCCTGCTGTGTAGCCGGCAACGTGTCCTGCAAATGCCACACAGACACAACAGACACTAAAACAACAAAAAATTGGAGTTCCATACAAAATTGTTATAATATCAATATATTTTATTACAAAAAATGTTAAAAAACCATAACTTAGTAATTAATACAAAAGAAGCAAGGAGACCCTAGTAAAAAACATCCTAATCACAGGTACGAAGCTGTATATTCATGATGTCACCACGGTATTAATGAAAAAGCACCAATATCAGCACACAGTAGTATGGTGTACGCCCATATATGGCTGGCTTATATTAACATATAGTATGAACCACCATACAAAAAATAGTACTAGTTTCCGTATAGACAAGTGTCATCCCCATGGAAAGGAAACCAAAAACAATTATAGTGCATATCAGGTGCAAAGTGCCTTACCCATCGTGAAGTGACCGGTGCCTGGGACCCTGGATACCCCCTAACGCACGTTTCGCGTAGCTTTCTCTCTTTATTGCACCTGATATGCATTATAATTGTTTTTGGTTTCCTTTCCATGGGGATGACACTTGTCTATACGGAAACTAGTACTATTTTTTGTATGGTGGTTCATACTATATGTTAATGTAAGCCAGCCATATATGTGCGTACACCATACTACTGTGTGCTAATATTGGTGCTTTTTCATTAATACCGTGGTGACATCATGAATATACAGCTTCGTGCCTATGATTAGGATGTTTTTTACTAGGGTCTCCTTGCTTCTTTTGTATTAATTACTAAATTATGGTTTTTTAAATTTTTTTGTAATAAAATATATTGATATTATAACAATTTTGTATGGAACTCCAATTTTTTGTTGTTTTGATTATCCAGAGTATACTTTACTGTCCATATGCCTACATGGGTAGAGTTAGATATTTATTTAAATCTACATATGGTTTATATGGGATCCATGTTATCTCTGTGAGTGTGTTTTCACAACAGACACTAAGCTGCCTCCAGTGCAGGCTTCAGCCTGCCCTCTGCTCCTCCTGCATTCCCTGGGCTCTAATACCGCCAGTTGGTGCTCGGAAGTGCTGGCTGCACAGAGAAAAACACTCGCTACTGTGTCAGTGGGGTTCAGTAACGTCAGCTGTTCCCCTGCTGTGTAGTCGGCAACGTGTCCTGCAAACACCACGCAGCCATAACAGACACTAAGCTGCCTCCAGTGCAGGCTTCGGCCTACACTCTGCTCCTCCTTGATTCCATGGGCTCTAACACCACCAGTTGGTGCCCGGAAGTGCTGGCTGCACAGAGAAAAACACTTGCCACTATGCCAGTGGGGTTCAGTAACGCCAGCTGTTCCCCTGCTGAGTAGCCGGCAACGTGTCCTGCAAATGCCACGCAGACACAACAGACACTAAGCTGCCTCCAGTGCAGGCTTCGGCCTACACTCTGCTCCTCCTGCTGACCCTGGGCTCTAACACCGCCAGTTGGTGCTCGGAAGTGCTGGCTGCAAAGAGAAAAACACTCGGCACTGTGTTAGTGGGGTTCAGTAACGCCAGCTGTTCCCCTGATGTGTAGCCGGCAACGTGTCCTGCAAACTCCACGCAGACACAACAGACACTAAGCTGCCTCCAGTGCAGGCTTCGGCCTACACTCTGCTCCTCCGGCTGTCCCTGGGCTCTAACACCGCCAGTTGGTGCACGGAAGTGCTGGCTGCACAGAGAAAAACACTCACCACTGTGTCAGTGGGGTTCAGTAACGTCAGCTGTTCCCCTGCTGTGTAGCCGGCAATGTGTCCTGCAAACGCCACGCAGACACAACAGACACTAAGCTGCCTCCAGTGCAGGCTTCGGCCTACACTCTGCTCCTCCTGCATTCCCTGGGCTCTAGCACCGCCAGTTGGTGCTCGGAAGTGCTAGCTGCACAGAGAAAAACACTTGCCACTGTGTCAGTGGGATTCAGTAATGTCAGCTGTTCCCCTGCTGTGTAGCCGGCAACGTGTCCTGCAAATGCCACACAGACACAACAGACACTAAAACAACAAAAAATTGGAGTTCCATACAAAATTGTTATAATATCAATATATTTTATTACAAAAAATGTTAAAAAACCATAATTTAGTAATTAATACAAAAGAAGCAAGGAGACCCTAGTAAAAAACATCCTAATCACAGGTACGAAGCTGTATATTCATGATGTCACCATGGTATTAATGAAAAAGCACCAATATCAGCACACAGTAGTATGGTGTACGCCCATATATGGCTGGCTTACATTAACATATAGTATGAACCACCATACAAAAAATAGTACTAGTTTCCGTATAGACAAGTGTCATCCCCATGGAAAGGAAACCAAAAACAATTATAGTGCATATCAGGTGCAAAGTACCTTACCCATGGTGAAGTGACCGGTGCCTGGGACCCTGGATACCCCCTAACGCGCGTTTCGCGTAGCTTTCTCTCCTTATTGCACCTGATATCTAATATATAATTGCCTAGAATACTACTTCATGCAATTTGTGCCAACTTCCGTGGCTTTGTCCGGAGCTAATGTCCGGAGATAATGTCCGGAGCTAATGTCCGGAGCTAATGTCCGGAGCTAATGTCCGGAGATAAGTGACGTCACCAGTGTCCTACACCCAGGCAGAGCACAGGGGCCCCAGGCAGCATATGGGGCCCCAGGCAGAGCACAGTGGCCCCAGGCAGAGCACAGGGGCCCCAGGCAGCATATGGGGCCCCAGGCAGAGCACAGTGGTCCCAGGCAGAGCACAGGGGCCCCAGGCAGCCTATGGGGCCCCAGGCAGAGCACAGTGGCCCCAGGCAGAGCACAGGGGCCCCGGGCAGCATATGGGGCCCCAGGCAGAGCACAGGGGCCCCAGGCAGCATATGGGGCCCCAGGCAGAGCACAGTGTCCCCAGGCAGAGCACAGGGGCCCCAGGCAGAACATGGGGCCCCAGGCAGAGCACAGGGGCCCCAGGCAGAGCACAGGGGCCCCAGGCAGCATATGGGGCCCCAGGCAGAGCACAGGGGCCCCAGGCAGAGCACAGGGGCCCCAGGCAGCATATGGGGCCCCAGGCAGAGCACAGGGGCCCCAGGCAGCATATGGGGCCCCAGGCAGAGCACATTGGCCCCAGGCAGAGCACAGGGGCCCCAGGCAGAACATGGGGCCCCAGGCAGAGCACAGGGGCCCCAGGCAGAGCACAGGAGCCCCAGGCAGCATATGGGGCCCCAGGCAGAGCACAGGGGCCCCAGGCAGCATATGGGGCCCCAGGCAGAGCACAGTGGCACCAGGCAGCATATGGGGCCCCAGGCAGAGCACAGTGGCCCCAGGCAGAGCACAGGGGCCCCAGGCAGCATATGGGGCCCCAGGCAGAGCACAGTGGTCCCAGGCAGAGCACAGGGGCCCCAGGCAGCTTATGGGGCCCCAGGCAGAGCACAGTGGCCCCAGGCAGAACATGGGGCCCCAGGCAGAGCACAGTGGCCCCAGGCAGAGCACAGGGGCCCCAGGCAGAACATGGGGCCCCAGGCAGCATATGGGGCCCCAGGCAGAGCACAGGGGCCCCAGGCAGCATATGGGGCCCCAGGCAGAGCACAGGGGCCCCAGGCAGCATATGGGGCCCCAGGCAGAGCACAGTGGCCCCAGGCAGAGCACACACCAAATCGGAGGCCGAGGGGCCCCGCCAACCAAATCGGAGAAGAGGGGCCCCGCCAACCAAATCGGAGGCCGAGGAGCCCTGCCCACCAAATCGAAGGCCGAGCGGCCCCGCCCACCAAAGCGGAGGCCGAGGGTCCCTGCCCACCAAATCGGAGGCCGAGGGTCCCCACCCACCAAATCGGAGGCCGAGGGGCCCCGCCCACCAAATCGGAGGCCGAGGGTCCCCGCCCACCAAATCGGAGGCCAAGGGTCCCTGCCCACCAAATCGGAGGCCGAGGGGCCCCGCCCACCAAATCGGAGGCCGAGGGGCCCCACCAACCAAATCGGAGGCCGAGGGGCCCCGCCCACCAAATCGGAGGCCAAGGAGCCCCGCCCACTAAATCGAAGGCCGAGCGGCCCCGCCCACCAAAGCGGAGGCAGAGGGACCCCGCACACCAAATCGGAGGCCGTGGGGCCCCGCCAACCAAAGCGGAGGCCGAGGGTCCCCGCCCACCAAATCGGAGGCAGAGGGACCCCGCCCACCAAATCGGAGGCCGAGGGGCCCCGCCCACCAAAGCGGAGGCCGAGGGTCCCCGCCCACCAAATCGGAGGTCGAGGGTCCCCGCCCACCAAATCGTAGGTCGAGGGTCCCCGCCCACCAAATCGGAGGCCGAGGGGCTTCTCCAACCAAATCGGAGGCCGAGGAGCCCCGCCCACCAAATTGAAGGCCGAGCGGCCCCGCCCACCAAAGCGGAGGCCGAGGGGCTTGGCCCCGCCCACCAAAGCGGAGGCCGAGGGGCCCCGCCCACCACATCGGAGGCCGAGGGGCCCCGCCCACCAAATCGGAGGCCGAGGGGCCCCGCCCACCAAATCAGAGGCCGAGGATCCCCGCCCACCAAATCGGAGGCCGAGGGTCCCCACCCACCAAATTGGAGGCCGCGGGTCCCCGCCCACCAAATCGGAGACCGAGGGTCCCCGCCCACCAAATCGGAGGCCGAGGGGCCCCACCAACCAAATCGGAGGCCGAGGGTCCCCGCCCACCAAATCGGAGGCCGAGAGTCCCCGCCCACCAAATCGGAGGATAAGGGGCCCCGCCAACCAAATCGGAGGCTGAGGGGCCCCGCCAACCAAATCGGAGGCTGAGGAGCCCCGCCGAACAAATCGAAGGCCGAGCGGCCCCGCCCACCAAAGCGGAGGCCGAGGGGCCCGGCCCCGCCCACCAAAGCGGAGGCCGAGGGGCCCCGACCACCACATCGGAGGCCAAGGAGCCCCGCCCACCAAATCGGAGGCCGAGGGTCCCCGCCCACCAAATCGGAGGCCGAGGGTCCCCGCCCACCAAATCGGAGGCCGAGGGTCCCCGCCCACCAAATTGGAGGCCGAGAGTCCCCGCCCACCAAATCGGAGGCCGAGGGTCCCCGCCCACCAAATCGGAGGCCGAGGGGCCCCACCAACCAAATCGGAGGCCGAGGGGCCCCGCCAACCAAATCGGAGGCCGAGGAGCCCCGCCCACCAAATCGAAGGCCGAGCGGCCCCGCCCACCAAAGCGGAGGCCGAGGGGCCCGGCCCCGCCCACCACATCGGAGGCCGAGGGTCCCCGCCCACCAAATCGGAGGCCGAGGGTCCCCGCCCACCAAATCGGAGGCCGAGGGGCCCCACCAACCAAATCGGAGGCCGAGGGGCCCCGCCCACCAAATCGGAGGCCGAGGGTCCCTGCCCACCAAATCGGAGGCCGAGGGGCCCCCCCAACCAAATCGGAGGCCGAGGGGCCCCGCCCACCAAATCGGAGGCCGAGGGGCCCCGCCCACCAAATCGGAGGCCGAGGGTCCCCGCCCACCAAATCGGAGGATAAGGGGCCCCGCCTACCAAATCGGAGGCCGAGGGGCCCCACCAACCAAATCGGAGGCCGAGGAGCCCCGCCCACCAAATCGAAGGCCGAGCGGCCCCACCCACCAAAGCGGAGGCAGAGGGACCCTGCCCACCAAATCGGAGGCCGTGGGGCCCCGCCAACCAAATCGGAGGCCGAGGGTCCCCGCCCACCAAATCGGAGGCCGAGGGTCCCCGCCCACCAAATTGGAGGCCGAGAGTCCCCGCCCACCAAATCGGAGGCCGAGGGTCCCCGCCCACCAAATCGGAGGATAAGGGGCCCCGCCTACCAAATCGGAGGCCGAGGGGCCCCACCAACCAAATCGGAGGCCGAGGAGCCCCGCCCACCAAATCGAAGGCCGAGCGGCCCCACCCACCAAAGCGGAGGCAGAGGGACCCTGCCCACCAAATCGGAGGCCGTGGGGCCCCGCCAACCAAATCGGAGGCCGAGGGTCCCCGCCCACCAAATTATTCTTACATTTGAATAAATAAAGTATATATGGATTCTAGACTCCCGATTCTTTAGAATCGGGCTGCCATCTAGTGCACTATAATTGTTTTTGGTTTCCTTTCCATGGGGATGACACTTGTCTATACGGAAACTAGTACTATTTTTTGTATGGTGGTTCATACTATATGTTAATGTAAGCCAGCCATATATGGGCGTACACCATACTACTGTGTGCTAATATTGGTGCTTTTTCATTAATACCGTGGTGACATCATGAATATACAGCTTCGTGCCTATGATTAGGATGTTTTTTACTAGGGTCTCCTTGCTTCTTTTGTATTAATTACTAAATTATGTTTTTTTAAATTTTTTTGTAATAAAATATATTGATATTATAACAATTTTGTATGGAACTCCAATTTTTTGTTGTTTTGAGTATCCAGAGTATACTTTACTGTCCTTATTAGTGTTGAGCATTCCGATGCTGCAAGTATCGGGTATCGGCCGATACTTGCTGTATCGGAATTCCGATACCGGGATTCCGATACTCTTGTGCTATCGGATATCGGGTATCGCAACAACATTAATGTTAAAATGTGTAAAAGAGAGAATTAAAATAAAAAATATCGCTATCCTCACCTCTCCGACGCAGCCGGGACTTCAGCGAGGGAACCGGCAGCGTTGTTTGTTTAAAATTCGCGCTATTACTTGGTTACGTGAATTCCCGGCTTGTGATTGGTCAGGTCGGCCATGTTGCCGGGACGCGGACCAATCACAGCAAGCCGTGACGAAATTACGTCACGGCTTGCTGTGATTGGTCCGCGTCCCGGCAATATGGCCGCCCTGACCAATCACAAGCCGTGACGTCACGGGAGGCTGGACACGCGCCCATTTTAAAATGAGCGCGTCCAGCCTCCCGGCTTGTGATTGGTTGACCGCGGCGCAACCAATCACAAGCCGTGACGTCACGGGAGGCTGGACACGCGCCCATTTTAAAATGAGCGCGTGTCCAGCCTCCCGTGACGTCACGGCTTGTGATTGGTCAGGGCGGCCATATTGCCGGGACGCGGACCAATCACAGCAAGCCGTGACGTAATTTCGTCACGGCTTGCTGTGATTGGTCCGCGTCCCGGCAACATGGCCGACCTGACCAATCACAAGCCGGGAATTCACGTAACCAAGTAATAGCGCGAATTTTAAACAAACAACGCTGCCGGTTCCCTCGCTGAAGTCCCGGCTGCGTCGGACAGGTGAGTATAGCGATATTTTTTATTTTAATTCTTTCTTTTACACATTTATATGGTTCCCAGGGCCTGAAGGAGAGATTCCTCTCCTTCAGACCCTGAGAACCATCAGGAATACCATCCGATACTTGAGTCCCATTGACTTGTATTGGTATCGGGTATCGGTATCGGATTAGATCCGATACTTTGCCGGTATCGGCCGATACTTTCCGATACCGATACTTTCAAGTATCGGACGGTATCGCTCAACACTAGTCCTTATACCTACATGGGTAGAGTTAGATATTTATTTAAATCTACATATGGTTTATATGGGATCCATGTTATCTCTGTGAGTGTGTTTTCACAACAGAGACTAAGCTGCCTCCAGTGCAGGCTTCAGCCTGCACTCTGCTCCTCCTGCATTCCCTGGGCTCTAATACCGCCAGTTGGTGCTCGGAAGTGCTGGCTGCACAGAGAAAAACACTCCCTACTGTGTCAGTGTTGTTCAGTAACGTCAGCTGTTCCCCTGCTGTGTAGTCGGCAACGTGTCCTGCAAACACCACGCAGCCATAACAGACACTAAGCTGCCTCCAGTGCAGGCTTCGGCCTACACTCTGCTCCTCCTGCTGTCCCTGGGCTCTAACACCGCCAGTTGGTGTTCGGAAGTGCTGGCTGCACAGAGAAAAACACTCGCCACTGTGTCAGTGGGGTTCAGTAATGTCAGCTTTTCCCCTGCTGTGTAGCCGGCAACGTGTCCTGCAAACACCACGCAGACACAACAGATGCTAAGCTGCCTCCAGTGCAGGCTTCGGCCTAAACTCTGCTCCTCCTGCATTCCCTGGGCTCTAGCACCGCCAGTTGGTGCTCGGAAGTGCTAGCTGCACAGAGAAAAACACTTGCCACTGTGTCAGTGGGATTCAGTAATGTCAGCTGTTCCCCTGCTGTGTAGCCGGCAACGTGTCCTGCAAATGCCACACAGACACAACAGACACTAAAACAACAAAAAATTGGAGTTCCATACAAAATTGTTATAATATCAATATATTTTATTACAAAAAATGTTAAAAAACCATAACTTAGTAATTAATACAAAAGAAGCAAGGAGACCCTAGTAAAAAACATCCTAATCACAGGTACGAAGCTGTATATTCATGATGTCACCACGGTATTAATGAAAAAGCACCAATATCAGCACACAGTAGTATGGTGTACGCCCATATATGGCTGGCTTATATTAACATATAGTATGAACCACCATACAAAAAATAGTACTAGTTTCCGTATAGACAAGTGTCATCCCCATGGAAAGGAAACCAAAAACAATTATAGTGCATATCAGGTGCAAAGTGCCTTACCCATCGTGAAGTGACCGGTGCCTGGGACCCTGGATACCCCCTAACGCACGTTTCGCGTAGCTTTCTCTCTTTATTGCACCTGATATGCATTATAATTGTTTTTGGTTTCCTTTCCATGGGGATGACACTTGTCTATACGGAAACTAGTACTATTTTTTGTATGGTGGTTCATACTATATGTTAATGTAAGCCAGCCATATATGTGCGTACACCATACTACTGTGTGCTAATATTGGTGCTTTTTCATTAATACCGTGGTGACATCATGAATATACAGCTTCGTGCCTATGATTAGGATGTTTTTTACTAGGGTCTCCTTGCTTCTTTTGTATTAATTACTAAATTATGGTTTTTTAAATTTTTTTGTAATAAAATATATTGATATTATAACAATTTTGTATGGAACTCCAATTTTTTGTTGTTTTGATTATCCAGAGTATACTTTACTGTCCATATGCCTACATGGGTAGAGTTAGATATTTATTTAAATCTACATATGGTTTATATGGGATCCATGTTATCTCTGTGAGTGTGTTTTCACAACAGACACTAAGCTGCCTCCAGTGCAGGCTTCAGCCTGCCCTCTGCTCCTCCTGCATTCCCTGGGCTCTAATACCGCCAGTTGGTGCTCGGAAGTGCTGGCTGCACAGAGAAAAACACTCGCTACTGTGTCAGTGGGGTTCAGTAACGTCAGCTGTTCCCCTGCTGTGTAGTCGGCAACGTGTCCTGCAAACACCACGCAGCCATAACAGACACTAAGCTGCCTCCAGTGCAGGCTTCGGCCTACACTCTGCTCCTCCTTGATTCCATGGGCTCTAACACCACCAGTTGGTGCCCGGAAGTGCTGGCTGCACAGAGAAAAACACTTGCCACTATGCCAGTGGGGTTCAGTAACGCCAGCTGTTCCCCTGCTGAGTAGCCGGCAACGTGTCCTGCAAATGCCACGCAGACACAACAGACACTAAGCTGCCTCCAGTGCAGGCTTCGGCCTACACTCTGCTCCTCCTGCTGACCCTGGGCTCTAACACCGCCAGTTGGTGCTCGGAAGTGCTGGCTGCAAAGAGAAAAACACTCGGCACTGTGTTAGTGGGGTTCAGTAACGCCAGCTGTTCCCCTGATGTGTAGCCGGCAACGTGTCCTGCAAACTCCACGCAGACACAACAGACACTAAGCTGCCTCCAGTGCAGGCTTCGGCCTACACTCTGCTCCTCCGGCTGTCCCTGGGCTCTAACACCGCCAGTTGGTGCACGGAAGTGCTGGCTGCACAGAGAAAAACACTCACCACTGTGTCAGTGGGGTTCAGTAACGTCAGCTGTTCCCCTGCTGTGTAGCCGGCAATGTGTCCTGCAAACGCCACGCAGACACAACAGACACTAAGCTGCCTCCAGTGCAGGCTTCGGCCTACACTCTGCTCCTCCTGCATTCCCTGGGCTCTAGCACCGCCAGTTGGTGCTCGGAAGTGCTAGCTGCACAGAGAAAAACACTTGCCACTGTGTCAGTGGGATTCAGTAATGTCAGCTGTTCCCCTGCTGTGTAGCCGGCAACGTGTCCTGCAAATGCCACACAGACACAACAGACACTAAAACAACAAAAAATTGGAGTTCCATACAAAATTGTTATAATATCAATATATTTTATTACAAAAAATGTTAAAAAACCATAATTTAGTAATTAATACAAAAGAAGCAAGGAGACCCTAGTAAAAAACATCCTAATCACAGGTACGAAGCTGTATATTCATGATGTCACCATGGTATTAATGAAAAAGCACCAATATCAGCACACAGTAGTATGGTGTACGCCCATATATGGCTGGCTTACATTAACATATAGTATGAACCACCATACAAAAAATAGTACTAGTTTCCGTATAGACAAGTGTCATCCCCATGGAAAGGAAACCAAAAACAATTATAGTGCATATCAGGTGCAAAGTACCTTACCCATGGTGAAGTGACCGGTGCCTGGGACCCTGGATACCCCCTAACGCGCGTTTCGCGTAGCTTTCTCTCCTTATTGCACCTGATATCTAATATATAATTGCCTAGAATACTACTTCATGCAATTTGTGCCAACTTCCGTGGCTTTGTCCGGAGCTAATGTCCGGAGATAATGTCCGGAGCTAATGTCCGGAGCTAATGTCCGGAGCTAATGTCCGGAGATAAGTGACGTCACCAGTGTCCTACACCCAGGCAGAGCACAGGGGCCCCAGGCAGCATATGGGGCCCCAGGCAGAGCACAGTGGCCCCAGGCAGAGCACAGGGGCCCCAGGCAGCATATGGGGCCCCAGGCAGAGCACAGTGGTCCCAGGCAGAGCACAGGGGCCCCAGGCAGCCTATGGGGCCCCAGGCAGAGCACAGTGGCCCCAGGCAGAGCACAGGGGCCCCGGGCAGCATATGGGGCCCCAGGCAGAGCACAGGGGCCCCAGGCAGCATATGGGGCCCCAGGCAGAGCACAGTGTCCCCAGGCAGAGCACAGGGGCCCCAGGCAGAACATGGGGCCCCAGGCAGAGCACAGGGGCCCCAGGCAGAGCACAGGGGCCCCAGGCAGCATATGGGGCCCCAGGCAGAGCACAGGGGCCCCAGGCAGAGCACAGGGGCCCCAGGCAGCATATGGGGCCCCAGGCAGAGCACAGGGGCCCCAGGCAGCATATGGGGCCCCAGGCAGAGCACATTGGCCCCAGGCAGAGCACAGGGGCCCCAGGCAGAACATGGGGCCCCAGGCAGAGCACAGGGGCCCCAGGCAGAGCACAGGAGCCCCAGGCAGCATATGGGGCCCCAGGCAGAGCACAGGGGCCCCAGGCAGCATATGGGGCCCCAGGCAGAGCACAGTGGCACCAGGCAGCATATGGGGCCCCAGGCAGAGCACAGTGGCCCCAGGCAGAGCACAGGGGCCCCAGGCAGCATATGGGGCCCCAGGCAGAGCACAGTGGTCCCAGGCAGAGCACAGGGGCCCCAGGCAGCTTATGGGGCCCCAGGCAGAGCACAGTGGCCCCAGGCAGAACATGGGGCCCCAGGCAGAGCACAGTGGCCCCAGGCAGAGCACAGGGGCCCCAGGCAGAACATGGGGCCCCAGGCAGCATATGGGGCCCCAGGCAGAGCACAGGGGCCCCAGGCAGCATATGGGGCCCCAGGCAGAGCACAGGGGCCCCAGGCAGCATATGGGGCCCCAGGCAGAGCACAGTGGCCCCAGGCAGAGCACACACCAAATCGGAGGCCGAGGGGCCCCGCCAACCAAATCGGAGAAGAGGGGCCCCGCCAACCAAATCGGAGGCCGAGGAGCCCCGCCCACCAAATCGAAGGCCGAGCGGCCCCGCCCACCAAAGCGGAGGCCGAGGGGCCCAGCCCCGCCCACCAAAGCGGAGGCCGAGGGGCCCCGACCACCACATCGGAGGCCGAGGGGCCCCGCCCACCAAATCGGAGGCCGAGGGTCCCCGCCCACCAAATCGGAGGCCGAGGGTCCCCGCCCACCAAATCGGAGGCCGAGGGTCCCCGCCCACCAAATTGGAGGCCGAGGGGCCCCGCCCACCAAATCGGAGGCCGAGGGTCCCCGCCCACCAAATCGGAGGCCGAGGGTCCCCGCCCACCAAATCGGAGGCCGAGGGTCCCCGCCCTCCAAATCGGAGGCCGAGGGGCCCCACCAACCAAATCGGAGGCCGAGGAGCCCCGCCCACCAAATCGAAGGCCGAGCGGCCCCGCCCACCAAAGCGGAGGCCGAGGGGCCTGGCCCCGCCCACCAAACTGGAGGCCGAGGGGCCCCGCCCACCACATCGGAGGCCGAGGGGCCCCGCCCACCAAATCGGAGGCCGAGGGTCCCCGCCCACCAAATCGGAGGCCGAAGGTCCCCGCCCACCAAATTGGAGGCCGAGGGTCCCCGCCCACCAAATTGGAGGCCGAGGGTCCCCACCAACCAAATCGGAGGCCGAGGGGCCCCGCCCACCAAATCGGAGGCCGAGGGTCCCTGCCCACCAACTCGGAGGCCGAGGGGCCCCGCCAACAAAATCGGAGGCCGAGGGTCCCCGCCCACCAAATCGGAGGCCGAGAGTCCCCGCCCACCAAATCGGAGGACAAGGGGCCCCGCCAAAAAAAT
The DNA here is from genome assembly GCF_051348905.1 of Ranitomeya variabilis. NCBI lineage: Eukaryota > Metazoa > Chordata > Amphibia > Anura > Dendrobatidae > Ranitomeya > Ranitomeya variabilis. The sequence continues at coordinate 185,043,248 of NC_135236.1, forward strand.
CGGAGGCCGAGGGGCCCCGCCAACCAAATTGGAGGCCGAGCAGCGCCGCCCAACAAATCGAAGGCCGAGCGGCCCCGCCCACCAAATCGGAGGCCGAGGGGCCCCGCCCACCACATCGGAGGCCGAGGGGCCCCGCCCACCAAATCGGAGGCCGAGGGTCCCCGCCCACCAAATCGTAGGTCGAGGGTCCCCGCCCACCAAATCGGAGGCCGAGGGTCCCCGCCCACCAAATCGTAGGTCGAGGGTCCCCGCCCACCAAATCGGAGGTCGATGGTCCCCGCCCACCAAATCGTAGGTCGAGGGTCCCCGCCCACCAAATCGGAGGCCGAGGGGCTTCTCCAACCAAATCGGAGGCCGAGGAGCCCCGCCCACCAAATCGAAGGCCGAGCGGCCCCGCCCACCAAAGCGGAGGCCGAGGGGCCTGGCCCCGCCCACCAAAGCGGAGGCCGAGGGGCCCCGCCCACCACATCGGAGGCCGAGGGGCCCCGCCCACCAAATCGGAGGCCGAGGGGCCCCGCCCACCAAATCGGAGGCCGAGGATCCCCGCCCACCAAATCGGAGGCCGAGGGTCCCCACCCACCAAATTGGAGGCCGCGGGTCCCCGCCCACCAAATCGGAGACCGAGGGTCCCCGCCCACCAAATCGGAGGCCGAGGGGCCCCACCAACCAAATCGGAGGCCGAGGGGCCCCGCCCACCAAATCGGAGGCCGAGGGTCCCCGCCCACCAAATCGGAGGCCGAGGGGCCCCGCCCACCAAATCGGAGGCCGAGGGTCCCCGCCCACCAAGTCGGAGGCCGAGAGTCCCCGCCCACCAAATCGGAGGATAAGGGGCCCCGCCAACCAAATCGGAGGCTGAGGGGCCCCGCCAACCAAATCGGAGGCTGAGGAGCCCCGCCGAACAAATCGAAGGCCGAGCGGCCCCGCCCACCAAAGCGGAGGCCGAGGGGCCCGGCCCCGCCCACCAAAGCGGAGGCCGAGGGGCCCCGACCACCACATCGGAGGCCAAGGGGCCCCGCCCACCAAATCGGAGGCCGAGGGGCCCCGCCCACCAAATCGGAGGCCGAGGGTCCCCGCCCACCAAATCGGAGGCCGAGGGTCCCCGCCCACCAAATTGGAGGCCGAGAGTCCCCGCCCACCAAATCGGAGGCCGAGGGTCCCCGCCCACCAAATCGGAGGCCGAGGGTCCCCGCCCACCAAATCGGAGGCCGAGGGGCCCCACCAACCAAATCGGAGGCCGAGGGGCCCCGCCAACCAAATCGGAGGCCGAGGAGCCCCGCCCACCAAATTGAAGGCCGAGCGGCCCCGCCCACCAAAGCGGAGGCCGAGGGGCCCGGCCCCGCCCACCACATCGGAGGCCGAGGGGCCCCGCCCACCAAATCGGAGGCCGAGGGTCCCCGCCCACCAAATCGGAGGCCGAGGGTCCCCGCCCACCAAATCGGAGGCTGAGGGGCCCCACCAACCAAATCGGAGGCCGAGGGGCCCCGCCCACCAAATCGGAGGCCGAGGGTCCCTGCCCACCAAATCGGAGGCCGAGGGGCCCCCCCAACCAAATCGGAGGCCGAGGGGCCCCGCCCACCAAATCGGAGGCCGAGGGGCCCCGCCCACCAAATCGGAGGCCGAGGGTCCCCGCCCACCAAATCGGAGGATAAGGGGCCCCGCCTACCAAATCGGAGGCCGAGGGGCCCCACCAACCAAATCGGAGGCCGAGGAGCCCCACCCACCAAATCGAAGGCCGAGCGGCCCCACCCACCAAAGCGGAGGCAGAGGGACCCTGCCCACCAAATCGGAGGCCGTGGGGCCCCGCCAACCAAATCGGAGGCCGAGGGTCCCCGCCCACCAAATCGGAGGCCGAGGGTCCCCGCCCACCAAATTGGAGGCCGAGAGTCCCCGCCCACCAAATCGGAGGCCGAGGGTCCCCGCCCACCAAATCGGAGGATAAGGGGACCCGCCTACCAAATCGGAGGCCGAGGGGCCCCACCAACCAAATCGGAGGCCGAGGAGCCCCGCCCACCAAATCGAAGGCCAAGCGGCCCCACCCACCAAAGCGGAGGCAGAGGGACCCTGCCCACCAAATCGGAGGCCGTGGGGCCCCGCCAACCAAATCGGAGGCCGAGGGTCCCCGCCCACCAAATTATTCTTACATTTGAATAAATAAAGTATATATGGATTCTAGACTCCCGATTCTTTAGAATCGGGCTGCCATCTAGTGCACTATAATTGTTTTTGGTTTCCTTTCCATGGGGATGACACTTGTCTATACGGAAACTAGTACTATTTTTTGTATGGTGGTTCATACTATATGTTAATGTAAGCCAGCCATATATGGGCGTACACCATACTACTGTGTGCTAATATTGGTGCTTTTTCATTAATACCGTGGTGACATCATGAATATACAGCTTCGTGCCTATGATTAGGATGTTTTTTACTAGGGTCTCCTTGCTTCTTTTGTATTAATTACTAAATTATGGTTTTTTAAATTTTTTTGTAATAAAATATATTGATATTATAACAATTTTGTATGGAACTCCAATTTTTTGTTGTTTTGAGTATCCAGAGTATACTTTACTGTCCTTATACCTACATGGGTAGAGTTAGATATTTATTTAAATCTACATATGGTTTATATGGGATCCATGTTATCTCTGTGAGTGTGTTTTCACAACAGAGACTAAGCTGCCTCCAGTGCAGGCTTCAGCCTGCACTCTGCTCCTCCTGCATTCCCTGGGCTCTAATACCGCCAGTTGGTGCTCGGAAGTGCTGGCTGCACAGAGAAAAACACTCCCTACTGTGTCAGTGTTGTTCAGTAACGTCAGCTGTTCCCCTGCTGTGTAGTCGGCAACGTGTCCTGCAAACACCACGCAGCCATAACAGACACTAAGCTGCCTCCAGTGCAGGCTTCGGCCTACACTCTGCTCCTCCTGCTGTCCCTGGGCTCTAACACCGCCAGTTGGTGTTCGGAAGTGCTGGCTGCACAGAGAAAAACACTCGCCACTGTGTCAGTGGGGTTCAGTAATGTCAGCTTTTCCCCTGCTGTGTAGCCGGCAACGTGTCCTGCAAACACCACGCAGACACAACAGATGCTAAGCTGCCTCCAGTGCAGGCTTCGGCCTAAACTCTGCTCCTCCTGCTGTCCCTGGGCTCTAACACCGCCAGTTGGTGCCCAGAAGTGCTGGCTGCACAGAGAAAAACACTTGCCACTGTGTCAGTGGGGTTCAATAACGTTAGCTGTTCCCCTGCTGTGTAGCCGGCAACGTGTCCTGCAAACACCACGCAGACACAACAGACACTAAGCTGCCTTCAGTGCAGGCTTCGGCCTACACTCTGCTCCCCCTGCTGACCCTTGGCTCCAACACTGCTAGTTGGGGCTCTAGGAAGACAATCTTGAATAGGTCCCCCTGGTTCCAGTACTGTCAGCTGGTTCCGGGCAGAGACTTTGGCTTACGTGCCTCCTTCTGGGTATCCGAGTTCCACCAACGTCAGGTGGTCCTTGGTAGTGCTTTCTGGCATGGGTATCTCCTGCTTAGTAACCGGATTCCAGTAACGTCAGCTGGTCCTCGGTAGTTCCATTGGCTCTTGCACCTTCGGCTACCCATCCGGGTTCCAGTACCTTCAGCTGGTTCTCGGCAGTGTCTTTTGCTCTTGTACCTTCTGCTCCCCATCCTGGTTCCAGTACCGTCAGCTGGTTCCAGGCAGAGCCTTTGGCTTAGGTGCCTCCTTCGGGGTATCCGAGTTCCACCAAGGTCAGGTGGTCCTTGGTAGTGCTTTCTGGCATGGGTACCTCCTGCTTAGTAACCGGGTTCCAGTAACGTCAGCTGGTCCTCGGTAGTTCCATTGGCTCTTGTACCTTCGGCTACCCATCCGGGTTCCAGTACGTCAGCTGGTTCTCGGCAGTGTCTTTTGCTCTTGTACCTTCTGCTCCCCATCCTGGTTCCAGTACCGTCAGCTGGTTCCAGGCAGAGCCTTTGGCTTAGGTGCCTCCTTCGGGGTATCCGAGTTCCACCAAGGTCAGGTGGTCCTTGGTAGTGCTTTCTGGCATGGGTACCTCCTGCTTAGTAACCGGGTTCCAGTAACGTCAGCTGGTCCTCGGTAGTTCCATTGGCTCTTGGACCTTCGGGTAGCCATCCGAGTTCCAGTTCCATCAGCTGGTTCTCGGCATTTTCTCAGCCTTCTTGTACCTTCTGCTACAAGAGGCTGCAGAACAAAGAGCAGAAGAACATTAAGCACAAGACTAAACATCTGAGCAAAATATATTATCTAAATTATAAGCTGAAGAAGACTAAGCAGTATATGGGGGTGCGTCCGTTCCTTCTCGTGGTGCCCCTGGAAAAAGCCTGCTGCTGCAGGCCTAACTGAACGCGGACAAATCCTGTTGTAACTCTTTTGTGACAGGCAGAACGGAAGGTGTAATCTTCAAACTTTTATAGATAACAACTACAGGAATGCCTGTCACAAATAAGAATATGATGAAGAAGTAGAATATGAAGAAGTATAATAGTGTAATAAAAAGAATATGAAGAATGTAACAAAAAAAATAATAGGTAGAAGATGAAGAAGAAGATGAATAAAGTGAAGAAGTTGATGTCAAAGATGCTGCTGCTGAGGATGATGAATAAGAAAGTGTGGGAGAAGTAAAAAAGAAGGTGAAGGGCATGGAAGTAGTGAAACATCAATATCTGACAAAATAAAAAAAATCTTAACATAGTCAATATCTTTGTAACTCTGAATGTCTTAAATTTTTTTTTTAAATTCCTGCTATTCTATTTGATTGGGCTAAACCTATATGCCTTTAATGTCTCCGCCACCTCCCCCAATACATCCTACATCATTCTTAGTTGTTTTCCTTCATGTAGAATGAACCTACAAGGAAAGAAAGGGTTTATTTTAATTCCAATATTTTGGTCCCATTGACTTGCATTGGTATCGGGGATATCCGATAATTTTTGAATATCGGCCGATCTAATCCGATACCGATACTTTCTGATATCGGAAGGTATCGCTCAACACTACTCAAGAAAGATGTGGCATACACCTTCCAAAGCCTTTTTATGTGGGCAAAGAACAGGAACTACTGAAATAGACTTGAATTGTTTTTCTCCTTTCTATATACTGTATGTGATTTTATTTTTTCTGTAAAAAAAAAATCTCATTGTAGTCTTCAGTAAGGCTATGTGCACACGTTCAGGAATTTTCACTTTTTTTTGTGTTTTTTTCAGCGGTTTTCCACATAAAAAACACTTTCCTGAACGTGCACATAGCCCAAAGGTGACTTGTCAGATCTCACATAGACACTAGTAATCCAGTTGTGTTTCTACCATTTCGGAATGACAAAGTGAATTTTCTAGGATGCAAAAGATAAAGGAACTTTGTGGATAAAGTCAAACTTATTTTATTTTCGTTTTCTTATTTTAGTAGCAATGTGCTACTTGGATAGCATTTCAATAGAAATTCCCAGTGATATTCACCACCAAGTGTGTAAACAAATCCTATATGTATGTTTAAGGAAATTAAAGGAAAGACAGCCAAGAGGCAAAAGGATGTATGATATTTCCTACAGGAATTAAATGATGTCATAAGGATGAAGACTGTGGTTTACACACTTCCTTCTGTTTCCTTGATCTCTTGAGGAAAACCACTAGGAATTCAAACTCTTGTTTTCAATGAAAACTTATGTGAAAGAGACACTTCAGAAATTAATTTAAGCTGCTGCATGACATTAGAACAATGTACCATGTGAATGTGACCGACTTTTCCAAAGTTGTATTAACTTAACTTCCAACTGCTATTATTTTAAGCTGCTTAACCAAAAAGAAAAACATTAACTCAAGATGGAAGTTTAACATAAGGCATATTATGAAGGATTGTACCGTTTTGACTTTATCGGTAGATATAAATATAAACTTACAAAGAAATATGGTGTACATATCATATTTAGTGTTGAGCGATACCGTCCGATACTTGAAAGTATAGGTATCGGAAAGTATCGGCCGATACCGGCAAAGTATCGGATCTAATCCGATACCGATACCCGATACCAATACAAGTCAATGGGACTCATGTATCGGACGGTATTCCTGATGGTTCCCAGGGTCTGAAGGAGAGGAAACTCTCCTTCAGGCCCTGGGAACCATATTAATGTGTAAAATAAAGAATTAAAATAAAAAATATTGCTATACTCACCTCTCCGACGCAGCCTGGACCTCACCGAGGGAACCGGCAGCGTTGTTTGCTTAAAATGCGCACGTTTCCTTCCTTCCGTGAAGTCACGGCTTCTGATTGGTCGCGTGCCGCCCATGTGGCCGCGACGTGACCAATCACAGCAAGCCGTGACGTAATTTTGAGGTCCTGGATGCCTAATTCTAGGCATTCAGGATTTTAAAATTACGTTCCGGCTTGTGATTGGTCGCGTCGCGGTCACATGGGCGACGCGACCAATCACAAGCCGTGACGTCACGGGAGGCAGGAGACGCGCGAATTTTTAAAATTACGTCACGGCTTGTGATTGGTTGCGTGCCGCCCATGTGGCTGCGACGCGACCAATCACAGCAAGCCGTGACGTAATTTCTGGTCCTGAATGCAGAAATAGGAGAATTAACAAATCTGTAATTGGCTTTTTGGTTTAATTAATGATTTATAAGTTAAAAAAAGCCTCGGGTCAAAAAAACCCTCCACATAGCTTGCTATAGAAAAGCCTGTATGATTTCTGTGCAGTCTGATCTGTATATCCTTACCCATGTTACCTGGGTACTGATGGCAAGGAACTGGCTACATTAGTGTCTTACTGCATTCAGTTTTCAACAAGAAGTAAAAAGGAATCTCTACAAGACTAGTGGAATGACAATAACATTAAGTGACATTATATTATTATCATGATAAACTGCCTTGGAATGACAGCACAGTACAAACAGTCTAAAAATGCCATTGCCACTGGATCATGACAAGTCATTGAAAGTATGTTGCACATGTCTAAATTCTGACAAGGTTCCTTCCCAGCTGCCGTCACTTTAATGTGTCATAGGTTGGGGGCTTCTTTTCATCCTAGAAATCAAGATGACAGATTTATCTGTGTTTTTTATAATCGTAAAGCCTGTCTAATACAACACAGCAACCGAATAAATTAAGTACGTGCAAAGACCTTCTTAAAAATGCTGCACAGCTAAAATTCTGAGGAATTTCAATTTGTGTGTTCACCTACATACTGTATTAATTCTGGGCAAATTGCTTTGCTAGCTATTAGCTAATCCTTGAAAATGTACCTTCTACAAAGTATGGTGGTAACAACTGTTCTATTTTATCAAAATGAATGGGAGGATGCCCAGAAGCACCTGTGCTACTATGTCTCTGACAAGTCATGATATGACGTCATTTTGTTTATGTTCTCATTGACCTGTAACAGTATGGGATTGTGGATGATTATGCTACCTACCACTGTGATGATACAACAGTGTTATACAGCTCTGGCAAAAATTAAGAGACCACTGCAAAATGTTCAGTTTGTCAGATTTTTCTCTTTATAGGTATATTTTTGAGTAAAATGTAAATTGTTCTTTTAGTCTATAAACTTCTGACAACATGTCTCTGAATTTCCAGTCAATAAATTTTGTTTTGTTTTTTTCTGAAAAGGAGAAATGGTCAAAATAAAAAAAACAGTGCTTTCAGACCTTAAATAATGCAAAGAAAACAAGTTCACAATCATTTCATCATTTCAAAATCATTTAGAAGCAACAATACTAATGTTTTTACTCGGGAAGAGTTCAGAAATCAATATTTTGTGGAATAACCATGATTTTTTATCCCAGCTTTCATGTGTCTTGGCATGCTTTCCACCAGTGTTTTACACTGCTCCTGGTGCAAAATGTAAGCAGTTCTTCTTTGTTTGATGGCTTGTGACTCTCCATCATCCTCTTGATTACATTCCAGAGGTTTTCAAAGGGGTTCAAGTCTGGAGAATGGGCTGCCCATGACAGGGATTTGATGTGGTGGTCTCTTAATTTTTGCCAGAGCTGTATATCATAACATTGTATTACAATGCAAACAAAGCATAGGGCTGTGCTTAGACATTCACGTTTAAATAGTAGAAAATCCATAAAAATTCACGCTTTAGGTTTTGCCTGTTTAATTGCTTGTGTGAACATGCTCCCACAGGTTGCATGTATACCAACTTATACTCCAGTTCATTTCTATCAGTTTTGGATACAATTCTATGTAGACAAAAGGAAGGAGGAGCTAGAAGCAAGGCTCCACCCTCATCCTCTCCCTTTTCTCTAGATATAATTTTAACAGTAGCAGCTGACATTTTCTCTCTCAGTAATAGCATAGTCTGTCTTCAATGAATACAGATTTTAACTGAGAATTGAGAATTTTGATAATGATTTTTCAATTCTGGCATAGAAAGAAGCAACATTTTCTATAGCATATGTTACAAAATTGCTTATTTTCATGTATACTGTTGATTTATGAAGTAAAAATTGAAATGAGAGTTACACTTTAAATGCCAGCTTCATTAAACATTAAAAGATAGGCAGCACTTGGGACACATGTGGAAGGCGGACAGGGTGGCAGACATAGCAACGAGCTGTAGTGTTCCCTTACCCTGGCGCCCTACAGATAAAATGCAATGTTCTTTCTGCTGCATGTGCAGCATGCGCAACAGTACACTCACATATACTTTAGGTGAGTGTCTACCTCCCCTGGGTATAGATATTTTATTTTTATTTTTATTTTTATTTTCATTTTTATTTTCATTTTTATCTTTAATTTTTAATTTTAATTTTAATTCTAATTTTATTTTTGTTTCGATTTTCATTTTTTTCTCTCATTCCATTTTTATTTTCTCCATCATTTTCATTATTTCATTATTTTTTCATCATTTTTTTCATTATTTTTTCATTATTTTCCTTTATTTTTCGTTTTCACAATTTTCATTCTATAACTTCCATCCAGGTACAATCATTATTTTTTCTTTTATTTTTTCATTTTCTTTCCACATAACCATAGTTCCTATTTCCTAGTAACCAATTCTCTTACTCGCAACAACTAGGGTGTTTCTCTCCTTTTACACACTACATGGCACTTTATATGCGCGGTCAGACAGACACTGACACCATGGTTCAGCCCCCACATAACACGATATGGCTGCAATAGCCCTTTTTAGTTCCTCACAATACCCGGGCATTCCTGTTAAAAACAGCGCTACGTCACTTCCGGTAGTGACATTAGCTTTACCCTCCCACAGATTGGCGCCATGGCAACTAATGCCGACGCTCAGGCATGTACATATCCTCAGCCCCGTGTACATCACTTCCGGTTAGCGTAGTTTACTACTAGCGCCATGGTTACCGAGCGGTGTGAGCCCATGCCGACGCTCGGGCATGCGCACATCCTGAGCCCCATATGCGCAACGTCACTTCCGGTTAGCGGTACTCATGAGAGCGGCAACACTATTTAAAGACCTCACATCTCACACAGCATGCCGCAGTACAGGACGCAGGAACACCGTGCTTCTATCATCACAGGTAATAGCGCTAGCCTCCCACCACATTTTACACAGGATGCCCATCTCTATGAGAGCTTTACTCATATCCCTTGCCTTGGTAACTCTAACAGGGTCACATACCTATACAAGCAAGACGCTGATGGCCGCTACTATCCTCTAACAAGGTAATGATTGACCCCGGTCACTTCAGGGCACTATTAACCATACCAGCACCATTCTCAATTATATACCTATAACTTTCAGGTTATAGCCCATAGAAGCACCACGCACTATATCAAACTTATGCTCCAAAAACAGAGATTATAATCAGCCAAACGCTGATGCACCAGTATTATCATTAAATAAGGTAATGATTCATTTCCGTTGCTATTAGACGTTACCAATAACAATACTACCACTCCTTACCTATATATTCGCAATATTTCAGGTCATATACGGATCATTCACCAGGCCATATTTACTATTAGAGAATTTTACCTGGTAAATAACTACAATTCCATATTGTTCATTCTGTCGAGCTCACTACAAAGTTGGATACTGACATTACTATTGTTTCCTCTAGCCCCTGGATACCTCAGGGACGACGTTTTGTTACTATTATAATAAATTATTCATTAAGGTAATTATCTTAGCTCAATTACAGGAGGATCTTATAGATACCATGTCACTAGACACGTTCCCCCAAGTTCATACTGATGGTCTAGCCTCATGACATATGCTAAATGGTACTCACCTGGGGAGTTTTAGCCATAGGCTACAACACATTGTACATAGTGTATTATATGATTTTGCCAAATTGTTTATTGTTTATTTTGTATTCATTTGCTGTGCCATGTTTATCCTAAGATGTATATATTGTTTTTGTTCTTGTGCTTACAGTGCGACCTAAGATTAAGACCCGGGAGGGTCGAAACGTCACATTCTGAGTCGCTTGCACATTGTGTAAAATTGCCTTTTGTTTGATCCAATATATTTGATTCTTTCTTTATTCAAATAAATTTGCATTTTCAAAATCATTGTACATTTCTGCCTAAGATATTCCACTGAGGGAGTGCGGTGGATTGTATATAATATCACTCACATATACTGTCAGAGTCCCCTCGGCTTCTGTCACTCCGGCTCCGTGTTCCTGAGCTCCACACACCTTGTAAAGAGACAAAATCCTTTTCCAACAGTTTAGCTTTACTAAGCAGGAGGGTATCCATCACATTTGTAGCACAACGTGCACAGAGTGGCATCTCTCAAGCTTTCCCTGCCCTCCAAGCAGGCTCTGTTCTTCCTGACAACTCTCTCTCTCTTCTGGCAATCCCTGCCTCATTTCTGAACAATCTCTGTCTCATCCGTGCCTTCAATCCTACCAGTTTCCTAATCGATATCAATAGGAAAAGGTGCCATGTTGGTTCACTGTCTCAGCTTCACCTGCCCCGGTCGTAAACCCCGGATCCCTCTTGGAAGATTCCTGTCTAAGGTGATGGCTGACTGCACGACTCTCAGCCTCGGTCCCCTTCCTGCCATAGCAGCTTTACCCCCACGGCTGGCAGACTGTCTCTCTCACTGCTGCTTCTTACTCCTTGCCCTGGGCAAGGCTTCCCGGGCTCTGCTGCTTAACCAGGAAGTCTCTACCCTATATTCTATTGCTCTGCACTGCACTACTCTAACTCCCTCCTGTCTGAAAAACCCCTATGCTGCCTGTATCTAAACTAACACTCCTATTCTCTATCTCTAATATGCCCCCTTTATTTTAGTCCCACTATTGTTCTATACTACCTTATATCCTATCATAGTCCTAATTCTATACACAACACATAGTAAATTTACATTACAGTAAATGATACACATCAATTACACTCACATTAACCCCTTTCTGGCATCAGACAGAATAATACATCCGATGGCAGATCCCCTGCTTTGATGCGGGCTCCGGCGGTGAGCTTGCATCAAAGTCAGGACCTGTCAGCTGTTTTGAACACCTGAACACCTGAAATGTACCTGCAATAGGTGCAGGTGTAATCGTGATCCACCCATGCCTATTAACTGGTTAAATGCTGCTGTCAAATGCAGACAGTGGTATTTAATAAGTGCTTCTGGCCGGCCGGCCGGAAATGCATGCACCGCTGACCCTGTCACGTGATTGGGGGTCATCGGTGCGTTGGCATAACAACCAGAAGTCTCCTGAAGACCTCTATGGTTGTTGATGCCAGATTGCTGTGAGGTCCACCCTGTGGTCGGCGCTCATAGCAATGCAGTAATTCTGCTACATAAGAGCGATCTGAGCATCGCTCTTATGTAGCAGAGCCGATCTGGCTATACCAGCTTCTAGCCTCCCATGGAGGCTATTAAAGCATGGCAAAAGTAACATAAAATGTTTTAAAAAATATGAAAAAAATAAAAAAATATAAAAGTTTAAATCACCCCCTTTTGCCCCATTCAAAATAAAACAATAAAAAAATGAAGCCTACACATATTTCCTAACGCCACATTCAGAATTGCCCGATCTATCAATAAAAAAAAGAATTAACCTGATCGCTAAACGGCGTAGCGAGAAAAAAAATTCAAAACTCCAGAATTACGTTTTTTGGTCGCCGTGGCATTAAAATGACGGGCGATCAAAAGAATGTATCTGAGCCAAAATGGTATCATTTAAAATGTCAGCTTGGCGCACAAAAAGTAAGCCCTAACCCGACCCAAGATCCCGAAATATGGAGAAGCTACAGGTCTTTGAAAATTGTGCAATTTTTTTTTGCCACTTAGATAAAAAATAACCTAGAGATCTTTGCTGTCTATGAACTCGTAATGACCTGGAGAATCATAATTGTAGGTCAGTTTAGCATTTAGTGAACCTATAAAAAATGCCAAACAAAAAACAAGTGTGGGATTGCACTTTTTTTGCAGTTTCACCGCAGTTGGAATTTTTTCCCATTTTCTCATACACAACATGGTAAAATCAATGACGTAATTCAAAAGAACAACTCATCCTGCAAAAAATAAGCCCTCACATGGCCACATTGACAGAAAAATTAAAAAGTTATGGCTCTGGGAATGAGGGGAGTGAAAAATGAAAACGCAAAAACGAAAAAAAGCTCCTGGGGTTAAGGAGTTAATGAACATTAGGGAACTGCACACAATTAGTAGATCAAAGAGGGGGAAGCATGTGAGGGTCTCCATCACCTCCTTACACTCCTCCCTCCTAAAATATGGTGGGCCCCGACCATGGTAGCACCTGTAAACTTTTAAACAGCGTATTTAAAACATTTAACAATTTGTAAGAGATGTGTGCAATTAATACATTCTTAGTCCAATGTTACTTATGGATCACCCGTGATCTCGGCTCCACTTGGTTGGAGCCCTGGAACAAAAAGTTCAAGTTCCTTTAATATGGGTCTGACTGACCCTGATCTCTTTGCTCCTAGAACCTGTACACATAAGGTGCTCACTAGCTTATGAGCCAGTCCTTTCCTGCTCCGGGTATCCAAACGCAGGAAGCCACTACAAACAAACACACTGGCCTGACGGTCAACTCCGCAACTGTCATCTAGTCCTGACCCGGCTCGTTCCTCGGGTCCTCCTGTTCAGGTGATCCCCCTCCTTCCATTAGTAGAGTACTGTCCCTTTAAAAACAAGAGTGCTGCTCTTATACTCTCAGGGGACAGTTCAGGTTTAAAACAGTTGAGTACTTAAAGCAGTCACACACAGTCCATTCCTGTTTCCAAAGGTCTCAACCCTCTTTGGGTTTTAGTCCCTTAATCCAGCAGGGGGTGTGCAAATGTGCACTAAAAAAAACTTGGATGAAGAGGGGGAAAAAAACAAACAGTCTTTTACTCGTGACCATTCTGGCCACCACTGACACTGAGTGGAACAGTCTCTGCCTTGGTGCAACTGGCACAACTTTTTCTTCTTAAAGGGTCCGCCTTCACTCTTTGCGACAGGAATAATGGGCTGTGCCTCAGCCCTGAATCAGAATAAATGTGTGGCCTGAAGATCCACTGGAGGATGATTCACTACTGTGCCTCCAACTTCTAGTACCTGGCGCCTCCTGCTCTCTTGACCCGACTGCAGTCACCATCCTTTTTAAGGGCACCTCTGCCCTCTGATTTTCTGTAGGGGCCATGCGTCATCTGGCCGGCCATGGTTCCTCTGCTGGGGCGCTGCAGCTCCTTTAAAATTCTGCGCTCACTCCATTTCTTCTGTTCAATCACTCCCGCTAGCCACCGAGCCTCTTCTGCTGTGGGAACCCAGGGTTCATCTAGGTAGATGCCGTGAGAAGATATGGAGGCTGAGGAAGGTTACAAGACAGGAGTCAGTGCAAGAGCTGAGGTGAGGGTAGATGACGCACTCACCATGACTGCAGCCAGCTGCGATGGTCCTCCTCTGCGGCCACGCAAACTTGGGATCACAGCCGCGATGGTCCCTCTCTCCACGACTTCCGGTTTCTTTATTACTTCCTCCTGCTCCAGTTTCTCCGTGGAGTCCTCGTTCTCGGTGATCTTCATTCTCACAGGTATCTCACTTGGCAATGGCAACTCTCTTCCGGGCACACAGTCTTGCTCTTCTGGGCTCCACCCATTCATGGGTGGAGTTACTCCCGGCTGCCCCATCCATTCCTCAAGACTCTGCTGTAAGGATCAAGGCTTCATCTTCTGCCACGCCCATCTCAGGTGGGCACCAATCACAATGGGATGTGGCCTCAGCTCAGGCCACTGCTTTTCTATCTTTTTGCCCTTTTCTTCTTAGGACGCCCACAGCAGCTGACACCGCTCTCAGTTTTCTCGCCACTGACTGCGATCTTCTTGTCAGTGTTCAGCGCCATCTTTAAGCCACCAACGGCTGCCATCTTTGCCGTCTTCAAAGCTCCTCCACTCTCAGTATGCAAGGCATCACAATCCTGCAAACTACGCCAATTCTGTAAGGCGGCCAGAGTGGTAGTCATGGCAATGAGCTGTAGTGTTCCCACACACTGGTGCCCTATACTGTAGAGGAAATGCAATGTACTTTTTGCTGCATGTGCAACATGCGCAACAATGCACTCACATTTACTGTCAGAGCCCACTCGGCTTCTGTCACTCCGGCTCCGCATTCCAGGGCTCCACACACCATTCCAAAGACAAAGTTCTTTTCCAATGGATTGACTTTACTAAGCAGGAGGGCATCCATCACATTTGCAGCACAATGTACACAGAGCTCTCAAGCTTTCCCTGCCTTCCGGGCAGGCCCTATTTTTCCTGACAACTCTTCCTCTCTTCTAGCAATCCTTGCATCGTTTCTGGACAATCTCTGTCCCATACATGCCTTCAGCTCCACCAACTTCCTACCATTCCCTCGTCCGGTTTCAGTTGGAAAAAGTGCCAGGTTTGCTGTCTCAGCTTCACCTGCCCCGGTCGTAGACCCTGGATCCCTCTTGGAACGGTGCTGTCTAAGCTGATTGCCGACTGCATGACTCACAGCCTGGGGCCCCTTCCTGCCATAGCAGCTTTATCCCCATGGCTGGCAGACTGTCTCTCTCATTGCTGCTTCTTACTCCCTGCCATGGGCAAGGTTGCCCAGGCTCTTCTGCCTAACCAGGAAGTCTCTACCCTATATTCTATTGCTCTGCACTGCACTACTCTAACTCCTCCCTGTCTGGAAAACCCCTATGCTGCCTGTAACTAAACTAACACTCCTATTCTCTATCTCTAATATGCCCCCTCTATTTTAGCCCCAGTATTTTTCTATACTACCTTATATCCTACCCTAGCCCTAATCCTATATACAACACATAGTACATTTACATTACAGTACATGACACAAATCAATTACATTCACATTAATGAACATTAGGGAAATGCACACAATTAGTAGACCAAAGAGGGTGGAAGCATATTAGGTTCTCCGTCACCTCTTTACACATGGATAGCATCCAAATGCTATCCATATATTGACCTTTTCACCTGAATCAGTTTCAGCCACAAATCAGAAACAAAAATACATATTTGCTGGGGTTTTTTCAAACAGTCACAAAAACAAAAGAAAAGCCTGTGTGACATAGTGATGAGAATCGTATGCGAGGGCCACTATGCAACCCCCAGAATGAACTTAGAAGGATAATGAACCGCTGGAGTGCATTGTAATCACAGCCACAGCTATGGTTCATTTACAACTGTAGTAAAGCTTTGGATGTGTCAGTTTTGGATTTTGTTTCTCCTGCTACAGAGCTAAAGATGCAGTGGTTGTATGCCTGGTTGTGTGAAGCTTACACAGGCCAGAGCAAGCAATGTGGATGAACACAGTAGCACCTGAGTACCTTACAGAGGTGCAAGTAAGTGCACAGAACTTTATTTTTATATTCCCAGCTGTAATCCGGAGGTGGGCAATTGCATTTAGACAGTATTTGGAGCACTGACGTCACATAGGTGAAGTGAGTTCATTGGATGTGAACTTGCAGGACCTGTCAGATGGCACTGCGAGCAGGAGAACTTTCTCAAGTTCACTGTGCCCTCAGACAAGCAATAGCAGTTCACAGGCAGACACTGAGCATACGGTGCTTAATTTTTGTCTCATCTGACCACGGCACCTTCTCCCAATCACTCACAGAATCAGTTGTCACGCCCACCAGGGTCGTGGGATATTTGGAACCGGGTCGGACAGTTCTTTGGGGAAGTCACGGGTCGTGTTCTGACTCCGTGGCCCTGGGCGTGCAATAAAAATGCAAGGGGAAAAGTTATATGGGATTGATTCATGACGCCACCCATGGTGTTTGGCAAGGGCTGGCCAACGCTGTCGTTCAGGTCCCTGGGGCTGATGGTGATGCAGCAAAGATGGTACAGCTCCCCATGGGTAGAGCGGGCCCCAGGGCAGATATAACAGTCAGTTCAGGTGGTGGTGAACGTTGGGGTGCAGAGAGTAAGCAAGGGACGCAGAAAAGTGCAATTTTCTTTACCTTTACTTCTTGGTAGATGAACATGCAGTCCGGGGTACCAGTCACAGATGACAGCAGGAGTCCGGCTAGCCTGGAATCATTCCGGGTGGTCCACATTGCCAGGTGGGGTTGGAGGCCATCCTGCTGTGCTATATTTTTGGGTCCCTGCTGCCTGTAGCTAGCTGCGGCCCTCTCCTGTGTGTTGGCTTCGACCTGTATGGCAGACAGCATGAACCTATCACGGGCACTGCCTGTTCACTAGCAGCCCCGGACTCTTGGTCTGCTGCGGTACCTCCGGGTGTTCAATCTGGCCAGGGAGCTTGCAATCCCCTGCTCTCCAGATTCAGCTGTTGGGGCATACAGCACCCATACAGCCAAGGACTCTGGCATCCTTCTGGTCAGCACTCCACTCCGGGGTCATCCCTGATGCAGCTGCATTTCCCCAGAGCCCTTATCTCCTCTCCTCTCCTCCAACTAACTTTCTAACAGCCTAAACTGACTCCTCCTCCCGACCAGAGAGAGCAGCTCCCCTGAAGTCGAGTCAGGAGCTCCCCTTCTGGTCTGGAGCAGGAATTGTGATGCATGCTGTGTATTTCCTGGCATGGGGACCACTTCCTGCTTTAAGGCATGACATCACCCTTCAGAGGGAGGCAATGTCACCATGGCAACCGGACTCTGGGGTGCCACATATTCAGTTGTTCATTGACAAACTTCAGACAGACCTGTACAGGTGCCTTCTTGAGCAGGAGAACCTTGCGGGCACTGCAGGATTTTAAACCTTTATCGTGAAATGTGTTTTCATGGTGACTGTGGTCCTAGCTGCCTTGACATCATTAACAAGTTCCCCCGTGTAGTTTTAGGCTGATCTCTCACCTTCCTCATGATCTAGGATACCCCACAAGGTGAGATTTTGCATGGTGCCCCTGATCGATGTTGATTGATAGTCATTTTGTATTTCTTCCATTTTCTTTCTATTGCACCAACAGTTGTCTTCCTTATGGAGTCTTACTTATGGTTTTCTAGCCCATTCCATCTTTATGCAGGTCTATGATCTTGTTCCTGACATCCTTATAAAGCTCTTTGGTCTTGCCCATGTTCTAGAGCAGTGTTCCCCAAGTTTGGTCCTCAAGAGCCACCAACGGGTCATGTTTTCACGATTTCCTTAGTAATGAGGTGAGAACTCCATAATCTAGACAGGCAACAATTCCATCACCTGGGCCATACTAAGGAAATCCTAAAAACACAACCTGTTGGTGGCTCTTGAGGACTGGAGTTGGGGAACACTGTTCTAGAGGTTAAAGTCTGATTGATTGATTGATTGATTGATTGATTGATTGATTAAATGAGTCTGTGGACAGGAGTCTTCTTTAAGGTGACTATGTAAGACAGCTGTCTTTAATGCAGGTAACGAGTTGATTAGGAGCATCTGACTGGTCTGTAGGAGACAGAACTCTTAATGGTTGGTAGGGTATCAAATACTTATTTCTCACTGCAAATTGCAAATAAATTTATACAATGTATTCAATGTGATTTTCTGGATTTTATTTTTGATATTCTATCTCTATTTGTTAAAATTAACCTACTCTTAAAATTATAGACTGTTCATGTATTTGTCAGTGGGCAAACTTACAAACAAAGTAAGGGATCAAATAGTTATTTCCCCCACTGTATATCTTAATATATACTTACCTTGCAATGTCTTCACCTCCTGTTCCGTCCAGATATGTCCGGATCCCAGAATTCCAAGCGTCGGACGTTCACCGACTGCCATATTGGGACAAGCAAGTTATA
The DNA here is from genome assembly GCF_051348905.1 of Ranitomeya variabilis. NCBI lineage: Eukaryota > Metazoa > Chordata > Amphibia > Anura > Dendrobatidae > Ranitomeya > Ranitomeya variabilis. Next base: position 185,061,427 of record NC_135236.1, read on the forward strand.
GGTGTCTCAATATGGAAACTGATAGTGGTACCAGCCTTTTGCGCGGTACCACAAGCGGAACACCATCACACCACACACATTGTATACCCCTAACGCACCACACACACACACAAACACACTGTATATGCCATACGCACCACACACACACATTGTATATGCCGTACGCACCACACACACACCGTATACGCCGTACGCAGCCTCTTGCATGTTACCACCAGCGGAACACCATCGCGAACATGCCGCCGGGATCAGCATGATTCACTGACCGCCGCCATCTTTGTACAGGAGGAGTGCATGCGCAGAAGTCAGCACATGGAGAAAGAGAGAGTGGATAGGTGGGTGAGCACATGGGGGGAGAGATTCTCAACGCTGCAAAGCCTGCCCATCTTGACATTACCACCCTCCCGATGTGATAGTATCGGGCCTCCAACTAGTATATCTATATATATCTATCTATATCTATCTACCTATATCTATACCTATCTACCTATATCTTTCTCTATATCTATATTTCTATACCTATATCTATACAGTATTATATATATATATATATATATATTTTTTTTAAATAACAGAAAACTAACTGGCACATCAAAACTAGTCTGAATAGATGCACACCAAAAACAGCTACTTACATGTGCAATATACGAAAAAGGTTGCACTCAATCATGTTAATGCATGTCAATATGAAATATAAGAAATGCGAATAGCAAAATGGCTAGTGAATATTAGAAAAATATATTTGAGATGCTTTGCACAAAATTTGGCCAAATAATATCTGCCCATCAATGAACATCAAGGTGGCCTCAAAGACTGATGGGTCCCTGTCGGGTGTAAACACCTCTCTTAGGCTGATGTCAATGTCTGGGTGAATGTGGACACCTCTCTCAGCAAAGCCTATATTTATAGGTAGGTAGGAACCTGCTGTGATTAAAATCACCACATGGTGAAGGGCAGAGTGCAGAGTCAGAAAGCTAACATTAAAGCAACAGAAAACTGACTGGCACATCAAAACTAGTTTGCATAGGTGTATAACAAAAACAGCTACTTACATGTACAATATACGAAAAAGGTTACACTCAATTGTGTTAAAGCACGTCAATATTAAATATATGAAATGTCAATAGCAAAATGGCTAGTGAATATTAGATAAAAATGGCCAGATTTTGGGCAAAGCGTCTCAAATATTTTTTTTCTAATATTCACTAGCCATTTTGTTACAGAGAAATCTTGAACTACTGTCAATCCTGCCCCACATGCCAGCTAACCTCCCCAGTGGCCCAATTCCACAGTCCTCTGGTACCATTGCCCATCATTGAGGTGCCATTTGAGTGAATAGTGATGGACCTGGTGGGATCCCCGATAAAGTCTGTAAGAGGACATCAATACATATTGGTGGTCCTGGATTATGCTGCCTAGTACCCAGAGGTGGTACCCTTAAGGAATGCCTCTGCCAAGTGTATCTCTAAGGAACTGGTACATATCTTCTCCTGAACTGGGCTGCCAAAGGAGATATTGACAGACCAAGGGACCCCCTTCATGTCGAAGTTCATGAGGAAGTTGTGCAAGACCCTGCAAATTTCCCAGCTCAGAACCTCAGTGTACCATCCCCAGACTGATGGGCTGGTGGAGAGGTTTAACAAGACATTGAAGGCTATGCTGAAGAAAGCAGTGAAGAAGGACGGTCAAGACTGGGACTGTTTGCTTCCTCACCTGTTGTTCTCCATCCAGGAAGTTCCCCAAGCCTCCACTGGCTTCTCCCTATTTGAACTGCTCTATGGATGACACCCTTGAGGGTTCCTGGATGTGGCGAAGGAATCCTAGGAGGTTGAAACCACCCAATATAAAAGTGTAGTAGAACATGTCACCCAGATGCAAGAGAAGATTGCCAACATGATGCCCATTGTGAAGGAGCACCTCCTCAAGGCTCAGGAAACACAGTACAGGGTGTATAATAGGTCAGCCAGGGTACTATAGTTCAACCCAGGGGATCGAGTACTTATGCTGGTGCCCACAGTGGAGACCAAATTCCTGGCCAAGTGGCAGGGTCCCTATGAGGTAGTGGAGAAAGGTGGTGAGGTCAACCACAATGTCCACTAACCGTGGAAGCGGAAGCCCTACCAGGTGTACCATGTGAACCTGATCAAACCATGGCAGGACAGAGAACCCGAGAAAGCCCCTTGTCTGCTGGCCAAGTCCAATGTCAGTACGGAGGATGTTAAGGTGGCAGACACCTTGTCTCGCTCACAGAAGCAGCAGTGCAGAAAGTTGCTACAGCGTAACAGTGACCTCTTCTTGGAACTTCCTGGTTGTACGAAGGTCATAGATCATGACGTCCTGATGGAGCCTGATGTCCGGGTCAACTTGAAGCCATACAGGATTCGCGAAGCATGCCGAGGGGTGATCTCAAAGGAGGGGAAGCAGATGCTGAGCCTTGGAGTCATCAATGAATCTAAGAGTGGCTGGTCCAGTCCAATAGTCCTTGTGCTGAAACCAGATAGGGAATGGCAATTCTGCAATGGCTATAGGAAGCTGAACGAGGTTTCTAAGGCTTATGCCTACCCGATGCCCTCGGTTGTTGAATTAATTGAGAGGCTAGGTCTGGCTCGGTATACATTACTACCCTTAACCTTACAAAAGGGCATTGGCAAATCCCCATCTCCCAAGGCACGAAAGAGTAGACTGCGTTCTCAAGGCCAGATGGATGCTTCCAATACACAAGGATGCCATTTGGGTTACAAGGTGCTTCAGCAATGTTCCAGAGAGCCATGGACCGGATCCTAGCTCCCCACAAGAGGTATGTAGTGGCCTATCTGGACGATATTGTGATCTTCAGCCAGGATTGGGGAAGCCATCTGAGCAAGGTCCAAGCAATATTTGATGCTCTACAGAAGGCGGGGTTTTCTATAAACTCGAAGAAGTGTGCCTTGGGAATGGAGGAAACAAGATACCTGGACTATGTTGTAGGCAGGGGCAAAATAAAGCCCCAGATAAATAAAGTTGAGATGCTCCAGGGCTGGCCACAACCTCCTTCAAAGAAGTAGGTCAGGACGTCTCTGGACATTGTGGGCTATTACCGCCGGTTCATCCCTAACTTCACCATGGTAGCCGCCTCTCTGTCAGATCTCCTTAAAAGGATGAAGTTGACTATGGCTAAGTGGTCTCCATAAGCTAACTGAACTGAACCGGAACTGAAGCTGGTCCTGTGCAAACAGCTGGTGCTGGTAGCACCCAATTTCTCTAAGGAGTTTGTGGTCCAGATGGATGCATTGGATGTCAGGCTGGGTGCTGTCTTATCTGAAGAGGTGAACGGGGAAGAGCACCCCATGGTGTATCTTAGCTGAAATTTGTCACCTTCCGGGAAGAAAATTATGCCATAGTGGAGAAGGAATGTTTAGCCATCAAGTGGGCATTAGACACTAAGATATTACCTCTTGGGCAGGAAGTTCGGACTATTGTTAGACCATTCACCACTGAAGTGGATGAGGGAGAAAATAGGGAACAATAGCTGAGTGACCAGGTGGTTCCTAGCATTTCAGGATTTTAACTTCCAAGTGGAGCATAGGCCAGGGAAACTGCATGGCTTTATCGAGAGTCTACTTTCTTTTAGCAGAAGGTGCCAAGCCCCAAAGCTTGGCACAGATGGGGAGGGTATATACAGGGGTTGGACCAAATAATGGAAACACCTGAAAACATCAACAAAAGTTAGTTTAATTTGCTGTAGGTCCACCTTTTGCGGCGATTACAGCCTCAATTCTCTGAGGTATGGAATCATACAAGGTGTGAATTGTTTCCAAAGGAATTTTTAGCCCATTCTGCAGTTAAAACACCCTCCAGTTCTTTGAGTGACGATGGCAGCGGAAATCGACGTCTAACTTGAATCTCTAAAATCGACCATAAACGCTCAATAATGTTGAGGTCTGGGGATTGTGGGGGCCAGATGAGATGCTCAACTTCATTAGAATGCTCCTTGTGCCATGCTTTAACGATTCTAGCTGTATGAATTGGTGCATTAGCATCCTGAAAGATGGCGTTCCCCTCCGGGAACAGTGCTTGAACCATTGGATGCAGTTGGTCACCCAAAATGCCTAAATAATCTTGGCTGTAAATTCTTCCATGAAGGGATATCATTGGCCTGGCGGATCTCCATGAAATAGCACCCCAGATCATCACAGAACCTCCACCATGTTTTACGGTTGGGAGAAGGCAGTCTGGTTGGAATGCTTCTTTCGGCTGTCTCCAAACGTACACTCGGCCGGAGGTCGGAAATAGGGTAAGCGATGATTCGTCTGAGAATATCACATGTTTCCACTGCTCGAGGGACCAATTCTGGAGGTTTCTACACCACTCTAAATGATTGGAAACATTTGTCATTGAGAGCAGCTGTTTTCTAATTGCAGCTCTTCCTTGGAATCCAGATTTGTGCAGCTCCCGAAGAACAGTTTTCTTGGAAACTGGGTTCTGTAGGTGTTCATTGAGCTCAGCAGTGATTTTCGGAGCCGTGGTCTTGCGATCCTCTCTCACAATTTGCTTTAGAGTCTGACGGTCTCTCAGTCAACTTTGACTTTCTGCCAGACCTGTGCTTTGCTGCTGACATTTTTCCTTCTCTTTCACATGCAGTCATTACTTTGGAGACAGTAACTCTTGACACGCCATGCATTTGGGCACTTTCTGTTACACTAGCACCTGCCATACGAGCACCAACAATTTGGCATCTTTGAAAATCCAAGAGGTCTGCCATTGGTATCAGGTTCTCATCAATGTTCTTACAATTATGCAAAACAAACAGTTAATTTACATACACATATCACATAACACAAATAATCAACTACAAAACATTACCATATGTCACGGTTTGCATGTTTATCACATCTTCGAAGATTATAATGCCAAAATGTTAGGTGTTTCCATTATTTTGTCCAAACCATGTATGATGGCAACCAGACAAGTCCTTGAGGGGAGTGAGTGGCGTGCTTTGGCAGATAAAATGGAGGTTGAGACTCTCATTCAGTGTCTGTGGCTGGAAGTGTGGACACCTCCGGTGTGTGTTACCAAAGACACTGACCTGAGCAGGCGGACCCACAGTGCTATATGGACTATTTACTTGCAGTTTGTGTTCACCTTCAGTGTATGTTGCTAAAGGCACTGACCTGAGCGGGCAGATCCACAATACCTTATGGGCTATTTTTTTCCTGTTTGTTTTCACTTTGAGCCAAAAAAACCTGTTTGTTTGTTTTTCTATCCAGAGCAGTTTATGCAGTTTTAACCCCTTTCTGACATTGGACGTACTATCTCGTCGAGGTGGGGTGGGCCCGTATGACCACCGACAGGATAGTACGTCCAGCGTGATCGGCCGCGCTCACGGGGGAAGCGCGGCCAATCGCGGCCGGGTGTCAGCTGACTATCGCAGCTGACATCCAGCACTATGTGACAGGAGCGGTCACGGATCACCCCCGGCACATTAATCCCCCGATCAAACATGATCGCGGTGTGCCGGCGGTACAGGGAAGCATCGCGCAGGGAGGGGGCTCCCTGCGTGCTTCCCTGAGACCCCCGGAGCAACACGATGTGATCGCGTTGCTCCGAGGGTCTCTTACCTCCTTTCCCTGCAGTCCCCGGATCCAAAATGGCCGCGGCATCTGGGTCCTGCAGTGAGGGAGGTGGCTTACCGATTGCCTGCTCAGAGCAAGCGCTTGTTAAGCCTGCAGCACTGTAACTCAGATCGCCGAGTGCTGTGCAAACTGTCAGATCAGCGATCTGTGATGTCCCCCCCTGGGACAAAGTAAAAATGTAAAAAAAAAAATTTCCACATGTGTAAAAAAAATAAATAAAAAATTCCTAAATAAAGAAAAAAATATATATATATTATTCCCATAAATACATTTCTTTATCTAAATAATAAAAACAAAACAATAAAAGTACACATATTTAGCATCACCGCGTCGGTAACGACCCAACCTATAAAACTGTCCCACTAGTTAACCCCTTCAGTGAAAAAAAACGAGGCAAAAAACAACGCTTTATTATCATACCGCCGAACAAAAAGTGGAATAACACGCGATCAAAAAGACAGATATAAATAACCATGGTACCGCTGAAAACATCATCTTGTCCCACAAAATGAGCTGCCATACAGTGTCATCAAAGAAAAAATAAAAAAGTTATAGTCCTCAGAATAAAGCGATGCCAAAATAATTATTTATTCTATAAAATAGTTTTTATCGTATAAAAAAGCGCCAAAACATAAAAAAATATAAATGAGGTATCGCTGTTATCGTACTGACCCGAAGAATAAAACTGCTTTATCAATTTTACCAAACGTGGAACGGTATAAACGCCTCCCCCAAAAGAAATTCATGAATAGCTGTTTTTTTGTCATTCTGCCTCACAAAAATCGGAATAAAAAGCGATCAAAAAGTGTCACGTGTCAAATGTTACCAATAAAAACGTCAACTCATCCCACAAAAAACAAGACCTCACATGACTCTGTGGACCAAATTATGGAAAAATTATAGGTCTCAAAATGTGGAGACGCAAAAACTTTTTTGCTATAAAAAGCGTCTTTTAGTGTGTGACGGCTGACAATCATAAAAATCCGCTATAAAAAATGCTATCAAAGTAAATCAAACCCCCCTTCATCACCCCCTTAGTTAGGGAACAATAATAAAATTAAAAAAATGTATTTATTTCCATTTTCCCATTAGGGCTATGGTTAGGGTTAGGGCTAGGGTTAGGGTTAGGGTTAGGGCTAGGGTTAAGGTTAGGGCTAGGGTTAGGGTTAAGGTTAGGGTAGGGCTAGGGTTAGGGCTAGGGTTAGGTTTAGGGTTAGGGCTAGGGTTAGAGCTAGGGTTAGGGCTAGGATTAGGGTTAGGGTTGGGGCTAGGGTTGGAGCTAAAGTTAGGGTTAGGGTTGGGGCTAAAGTTAGGGTTAGGGTTGGGGCTAAAGTTAGGGTTAGGGTTTGGATTATATTTACGGTTGGGATTAGGGTTGGGATTAGAGTTAGGGGTGTGTCAGGGTTAGGGTGTGGTTAGGGTTACCGTTGGGATTAGGGTTAGGGGTGTGCTTGGATTAGGGTTTCAGTTAGAATTGGGGAGTTTCCACTGTTTAGGCACATCAGGGGCTCTCCAAACGCGACATGGCGTCTGATCTCAATTCCAGCCAATTCTGCATTGAAAAAGTAAAACAGTGCTCCTTCCCTTCCGAGCTTTCCTGTGCGCCCAAACAGGGGTTTACCCCAACATAAGGGCATCACCGTACTCGGGACAAATTGGACAACAACTTTTGGGGTCCAACTTCTCTTGTTGCCCTTGGGAACATATAAATTTGGGGGGCTAAAAATCATTTTTGTGGGAAAAAAAAGGATTTTTTATTTTCGCGGCTCTGCGTTGTAAACTGTACTGAAACACTTGGGGGTTCAAAGTTCTTACAACACATCTAGATAAGTTCCTTAGGGGGTCTACTTTCCAAAATGGTGTCACTTGTGGGGGGTTTCAATGTTTAGGCACATCAGGGGCTCTCCAAACGCAACATGGCGTTCCATCTCACTTCCAGTCAATTTTGCATTGAAAAGTCAAATGGCGCTCCTTCCCTTCCGAGCTCTGCCATGCGCCCAAACAGTGGTTTACCCCCACATATGGGGTACCAGCGTACTCAGCACAAATTGTACAACAACTTTTGGGGTCCATTTTCTCCTGTTACCCTTGGTAAAATAAAACAAATAGGAGCTGAAATAAATTTTGTGTAAAAAAAAGTTAAATGTTAATTTTTATTTAAACATTCCAAAAATTCCTGTGAAACACCTGAAGGTTTAATAAACTTCTTGAATGTGGTTTTGAGCACCTTGAGGGGTGCAGTTTAGTTAGAAGGGTGTCACACTTGGGTATTTTCTATCATATAGACCCCTCAAAATGACTTCAAATGAGATGTGGTCCCTAAAAAAAAATGGTGTTGTAAAAATGAGAAATTGCTGGTCAATTTTTAACCCTTTTAACTCCCTAATAAAAAAAATTTTGGTTCCTAAATTGTGCTGATGTAAAGTAGACATGTGGGAAATGTTACCTATTAAGTATTTTGTGTGACATATCTCTGTGATTTAGGGGCATAAAAATTCAAATTTGGAAAATTGTGAAATTTTCAAAATTTTTGCCAAATTTCCTTTTTTTCACAAATAAACGCAAGTTATATTGAAGAAATTTTACCACTCTCATGAAGTAAAATATGTCATAAGAAAATCCTGTCAGAATCGCCAAGATCCGTTGAAGCGTTCCAGAGTTATAACCTCATAAAGGACAGTGGTCAGAATTGTATAAATTGGCCCGGTCATTAACGTGCAAACCACCCTTGGGGGTAAAGGGGTTAATAAACTAGTTTGTACATTTCAACAATACCGCTTTCTGTGCCTACCTATACCGCAGCCAAGTGAGCACAGATCTCTGCTATATTTATATATATATATATATATATATATATATATATATATATATATATATATACAGTACAGACCAAAAGTTTGGACACACCTTCTCATTTAAAGATTTCTCTGTATTTTCATGACTATGAAAATTGTACATTCACACGGAATGCATCAAAACTATGAATTAACACATGTAGAATTATATACTTAACAAAAAAGTGTGAAACAACTGAAATTATGTCTTATATTCTAGGATCTTCAAAGTAGCCACCTATTACTTTGATGACTGCTTAGCACACTAACCACCGGTCACTGATGCTGCACTCGCAGCAGTTCAGTCACCAGTGGTTCTCAGCCTGGACAATCGCATCTTGGCACCATCCAGGTTGAAAACTATTAATCGCCCAGAAAAGGATTACATCGTGGGACAGAACGACTGACAGATGAGGGCTTCGGTGGAATTAAGCGTTAGGTGAGTATAACTGTGTTTGTTATTTTTAAATAAAATGGAAGACTGTGTTTAGTCTTGTTTCTAATAAAGGACTTTATTTTGGCTGTGTCTTTATTTACCATATAACTATATATTACTATACTATATATATACTCCAATAGACGCCTGTCCTTTACTAATCTGTGGGCTTGATGTCACCTCACAATACAAAAGTTACATCAATCCCATAAATAGGAACCCCACTTGCCACCACTACAGGTCAAGTGGGAAGAACAAGGCAAAGTGGCAAGAATTGGCATATCTTATAGATGTGCCTTTTCTGGGTGGCAGTGGGCTGTTATTTTTAGGCTGAGGGGGCCAATATCCATGGCCCCTTACCAGCCTGAGAATACCAGCCCCCAGCTGTCTGCTTTAGCAAGGCTGGTTGTCAAAAATGGGGGGGACCTTATGCCATTTTTTTAAATTATTTATTTAAATAATTAAAAAGTACGGCATGGGGACCCCTCTATTCTTTTTAACCAGCCTTGCTGAAGCTGACGGTTGCAGCCCCTTGTTGTGAGTTTTGCTTGGCTGGTTATCAAAAATACAGGGGAACCCATGCAGGCTTTTTATTAAATTATTTATTTACAGCACAGGAGCGACTGATGAATACTCTCATCCGCCGCTTCTGCTCTCATTGTTATTAGCGGCAGCATGTGTCAGCTGATGGGAGCTGTAGTCCCATCAGCTGACACCAGTGGCTGGCGGTAAGCTTCATACCTCTGATCACAGCTGATCCCTCATGCTGTCATTTGACAGCGTTGGGAATCACAGCTCTCTGACCGGTGGGAATGATTTATTCACCAATCAGAAGCGCTATGACGGTGTTTCCCATGCTGTCACACAGCGTGTGAAACAAATGCTTTTGTGCTGTGTATCTTCAGTTATATTCAGTGAATATTGCAAAGTCGGCAATCATAAGCCAAACTGAACATTGAAGTATTCGCTCATCTCTACATGGTATGTGCTGCTCAAATGGCAAAGTCAATTGCCACCTTTCAGTCTACCTTCCGAACCAGTTCTTTCATAGATGTTGGCAACAACTTCCTGATGTTCGCCTCAGTGTTGTGACAAATTTGTAAAAATAAAAAATTGTTACCACCAAACTGACAAAAAGAAGAGTATAAAAAATACATTTTAAACGCTGAAGATGTCAACTTCAGGGTGAAACTGAAAATTTAATCTTAGCAAGCGAAACCAACAATTTAACATAAATTTTCAAGAGCGAAGCTGTGTGTATTTTGCTAGTAGACTATATTCAGCAGTTCATTTCACACCCATTTTAAAGAAAAAAGCCCCAATTAATTAAGAAGACCAGTCTTGTTAAAGGGGAATGGTGGAGTCAGATGATCTTAATGAATCATATACAGGGCACAGCTAGCATATGGAGGAAGGTGCTGTGGTCATATGAGCTCATGTTTTGGCTAAATGCAAAGCACGATATGTGGTGGAAAACTAACACTGCACATCTCCCTCAAAACACCATCCCCATCATCAAACATGGTGACTTCAGCAGGAACAGAGAAGCTTGTCACAGTTGATGGAAAGATCGATGGGGCTAAATACAGGACAATCTTTGAGGAAAACTTGTTAGACGCTGCAAAAGACTTCAGACTGGTGCATAGGTTCAGCTTCTTACAGGACAATTACTCTAAACATATTGCAAGAGCTACAATGGAATGGTTTAGATAAAATCATATTCGTGTGTTTGAATGGCACAGTTACAGATCAGACCTAAAGGACATTGAGAATCTGTGGCAAGACTTAAATAATGCTTCTAACGTGAGTCTACCATAATTTTATATATGAAAGGGATGAGCGGAACAGTGAATGTTTCGGGTTTATCGGGTTCAGCTGAACATAAGTCCAATGTTCAGTTCTGGAAAAAAACTTGACCCAAACTTGACCCCAAATCCCAAAAAAGCCCATGGGGACCCAAACTTTGGTGCTGTAAAATGGTCGTAGTAAGGGCTAGCTGTTATGACCCCAATGGCGAGGGTCTCAGAGATATCAGCAAGTCTGCGAAGTACAAAAATCCAGCTCATAGGGCAGTGGTAACTGGGTTGACCATATATCTACTCCTAACGCCAACACTAGAAGTAGCCGGGGAACATGCCTACGTTGGTCGCTAGATGTCTCGCGCCAGCCGGAGGTCTAACTACCCCTAGAAGAGGAAAACAAAGACCTCTCTTGCCTCCAGAGAATAAACCCCAAAAGCAGGATACAAGCCCCCCACAAATAATAACGGTGAGGTAAGAGGAAATGACAAACACAGAGATGAACTAGGTTTAGCAAAGAGAGGCCCACTTACTAATAGCAGAATGTAGTAAGATAACTTATATGGTCAACAAAAACCCTAAAAAATCCACACTGGAGATTCAAGAACCCCCGAACCGTCTAACGGCCTGGGGGGAGAACTCCAGCCTCCCTAGAGCTTCCAGCAAGGATAGGATACAGATTATGTACAAGCTGGACAAAAGTGCAAACAAAAACAAATAGCAAAAAGCAAGAAAGCAGACTTAGCTTAATCAAGCAGGAACCAGGATCAGTAGACAAGAGCACAAGCATTAGCTCTGATATCAACGTTGCCAGGCATTGAACTGAAGGTCCAGGGAGCTTATATAGCAACACCCCTGACCTAACGACCCAGGTGAGCATACAAGGGATGATAGACATACCCAGAGTAAAATCACTAGTAGCCACTAGAGGGAGCCAAAAGGTAAATTCACAACAGTACCCCCCCCTTAGTGAGGGGTCACCGAACCCTCACCAAGACCACCAGGGCGATCAGGATGAGCGGCGTGAAAGGCACGAACTAAATCGGCCGCATGCACATCAGAGGCAACCACCCAGGAATTATCCTCCTGACCATAGCCCTTCCACTTGACCAGGTACTGAAGCCTCCGCCTGGAGAGACGAGAATCTAAGATCTTCTCCACCACATACTCCAACTCGCCCACAACCAACACCGGAGCAGGAGGCTCAGCAGAAGGAACCACAGGCACAACGTACCGCCGCAACAAGGACCTATGAAATACGTTGTGAATGGCAAACGACACCGGAAGATCCAGGCGAAAGGATACAGGATTAAGGATCTCCAATATCTTGTAAGGACCAATGAATCGAGGCTTAAATTTGGGAGAGGAGACCTTCATAGGAACAAATCGAGAAGACAGCCATACCAAATCCCCAACACGAAGTCGGGGACCCACACCGCGGCGGCGGTTGGCAAAACGCTGAGCCTTCTCCTGTGACAACTTCAAGTTGTCCACCACATGACTCCAGATCCGCTGCAACCTATCCACCACAGAATCCACTCCAGGACAGTCAGAAGGCTCCACATGTCCCGAGGAAAAACGAGGATGGAAACCGGAGTTGCAGAAAAATGGCGAAACCAAGGTGGCAGAACTAGCCCGATTATTAAGGGCAAATTCAGCCAACGGCAAGAAGGTCACCCAATCATCCTGATCAGAAGAGACAAAACACCTCAAATATGCCTCCAGAGTCTGATTAGTTCGTTCCGTTTGTCCGTTAGTCTGTGGATGAAAAGCGGACGAAAACGACAAATCAATGCCCATCCGACCACAAAAGGATCGCCAGAACCTGGAAACAAACTGGGATCCTCTGTCCGACACAATATTCTCAGGAATGCCGTGCAAACGAACCACGTTCTGGAAGAACACAGGAACCAGATCAGAAGAGGAAGGCAGCTTAGGCAAAGGAACCAGATGGACCATCTTGGAGAAACGATCACATATCACCCAGATGACAGACATGCCCTTAGACACCGGAAGATCCGAAATGAAATCCATAGAGATGTGTGTCCAAGGTCTCTTCGGGACAGGCAAGGGCAAGAGCAACCCGCTGGCACGAGAACAGCAAGGCTTAGCTCGAGCACAAGTACCACAGGACTGCACAAATGACCGCACATCCCTTGACAAGGAAGGCCACCAAAAGGACCTGGCCACCAGATCTCTGGTGCCAAAAATTCCCGGGTGCCCTGCCAACACTGAGGAATGAACCTCGGAAATGACTCTGCTGGTCCATTTAGCAGGCACAAACAATCTGTCAGGTGGACAAGAGTCAGGCCTACCAGCCTGAAATCTCTGCAACACACGTTGCAGTTCTGGAGAAATAGCTGACAAGATAATTCCTTCCTTAAGAATACCCTCAGGTTCAGCGACTCCAGGAGCATCAGGCACAAAGCTCCTAGACAGAGCATCGGCCTTCACATTCTTAGAACCTGGTAAATACGAGACCACAAAGTCAAAACGGGAGAAAAACAATGACCAACGGGCCTGTCTAGGATTCAGGCGCTTAGCAGACTCGAGATACATCAAATTCTTGTGATCAGTCAAGACCACCACACGATGCTTAGCACCCTCGAGCCAATGACGCCACTCCTCAAATGCCCACTTCATGGCCAACAACTCCCGATTGCCCACATCATAATTTCGCTCTGCCGGCGAAAACTTCCTAGAGAAAAAGGCACAAGGTCTCATAGTAGAGCAACCAGGGCCTCTCTGCGACAAAACGGCCCCTGCCCCAATCTCCGAAGCATCCACCTCAACCTGAAAGGGAAGTGAGACGTCAGGCTGGCACAAAACAGGCGCCGAAGTAAACCGGCGTTTCAACTCCTGGAAAGCCTCCACGGCAGCAGGAGCCCAGTTAGCTACATCAGAACCTTTCTTGGTCATATCCGTCAGCGGTTTAACAACGCTAGAGAAATTTGCGATAAAACGACGGTAGAAGTTAGCAAAACCCAAGAACTTCTGAAGACTCTTAACTGACGAGGGTTGAGTCCAATCATGAATAGCTCGGACCTTGACTGGATCCATCTCCACAGCAGAAGGGGAAAAAATGAATCCCAAAAAGGGAACCTTCTGTACACCAAAGAGACACTTTGAGCCTTTTACAAACAAAGAATTTTCACGCAGAATCTCAAAAGCCATCCTGACCTGCTCCACATGCGAGTCCCAATCATCAGAAAAAACCAGAATATCATCCAGATAAACAATCAAAAATCTATCCAGATACTTCCGGAAAATGTCATGCATGAAGGACTGAAAAACTGAAGGTGCATTAGAGAGCCCAAATGGCATCACCAAGTACTCAAAATGACCTTCGGGCGTATTGAATGCGGTTTTCCATTCATCGCCCTGCCTAATGCGCACAAGGTTGTACGCACCACGAAGGTCTATCTTGGTGAACCACTTGGCACCTTTAATCCGGGCAAACAAATCTGACAACAGCGGCAAAGGATACTGAAATTTGACAGTGATCTTATTTAAAAGCCGATAGTCAATACAAGGCCTCAAAGATCCGTCCTTTTTGGCCACAAAAAAGAATCCCGCACCAAGAGGGGAAGAAGAAGGACGGATATGCCCCTTCTCAAGAGACTCCTTGATATATGAACGCATCGCGGTATGTTCAGGTACCGACAGATTAAACAGTCTCCCCTTAGGAAACTTACTGCCAGGAATCAAATCTATTGCACAGTCACATTCCCTATGAGGAGGCAGTGCACTGGACTTAGACTCGCTGAAGACATCCTGATAATCAGACAAATACGCCGGAACTTCCGAAGGCGTAGAAGAAGCAATAGACAAGGGCAGGGAATCTCCATGAATTCCATGGCAGCCCCAACTAGACACTGACATAGCCTTCCAGTCCAAGACTGGATTATGGGTCTGTAACCATGGCAAACCCAAAACAACCAAATCATGCATTTTATGCAGAACAAGAAAACGTATTACCTCCCGATGTTCGGGAGTCATGCACATGGTAACCTGTGTCCAAAACTGCGGTTTATTTTTTGCCAATGGCGTAGAATCAATACCCCTAAGAGGGATAGGATTTTCCAATGGCTCAAGAACAAATCCGCAGCGCTTGGCAAATGACAGATCCATAAGGCTCAGGGCCGCACCTGAGTCCACAAACGCCATGACAGGATACGATGACAGTGAGCAAATCAAAGTTACAGACAGAATAAATTTAGGTTGCAAATTACCAATGGCGACCGGACTAACAACCTTAGTAAGACGTTTAGAGCATGCTGAGATAACATGTGTAGAATCACCACAGTGGTAACACAAGCCATTCTGGCGTCTATGAATTTTCCGCTCATTTCTAGTCAAGATTCTATCACATTGTATTAAATCAGGTGCCTGTTCAGACAACACCATGAGGGAATTTGCGGTTTTGCGCTCCCGCAACCGCCGGTCGATTTGAATAGCCAGGGCCATAGAATCATTCAGACCTGTGGGAATGGGAAAACCCACCATCACATTCTTAATGGCTTCAGAAAGGCCATTCCTAAAATTTGCAGCCAATGCACACTCGTTCCAATGGGTCAGCACGGACCATTTCCGAAATTTTTGGCAATACACTTCAGCCTCGTCCTGGCCCTGAGACATCGCCAGCAAGGCTTTTTCTGCCTGAATCTCAAGATTGGGTTCCTCATAAAGCAAACCGAGCGCCAGAAAAAACGCATCAATGTCAGCCAATGCCGGATCTCCTGGCGCCAGCGAGAAAGCCCAATCCTGAGGGTCGCCCCGTAAAAAAGAAATAACAATTTTTACTTGCTGAGCGGAGTCTCCAGATGAACAGGGTCTCAGGGACAAAAACAATTTACAATTATTGCTGAAATTTCTAAATTTAAATCGGTCTCCGGAAAACGGTTCAGGAATCGGTATCTTAGGTTCTGACATAGGATTTCTGATAACATAATCTTGTATGCCCTGCACACGAGCAGCAAGCTGGTCCACACTTGTAATCAAGGTCTGGACATTCATGTCTGCAGCAAACACAAGCCACTCAGAGGTAACGGGGAAAAGAAAAAAAAATGAGAAAGAGAAAAAAAAACTCAGAACTTTCTTTCTTATAATCCCGCTTCTGCAATGCATTTAACATTTAATACTGGCCTGGCAAACTGTTATGACCCCAATGGCGAGGGTCTCAGAGATATCAGCAAGTCTGCGAAGTACAAAAATCCAGCTCATAGGGCAGTGGTAACTGGGTTGACCATATATCTACTCCTAACGCCAACACTAGAAGTAGCCGGGGAACATGCCTACGTTGGTCGCTAGATGTCTCGCGCCAGCCGGAGGTCTAACTACCCCTAGAAGAGGAAAACAAAGACCTCTCTTGCCTCCAGAGAATAAACCCCAAAAGCAGGATACAAGCCCCCCACAAATAATAACGGTGAGGTAAGAGGAAATGACAAACACAGAGATGAACTAGGTTTAGCAAAGAGAGGCCCACTTACTAATAGCAGAATGTAGTAAGATAACTTATATGGTCAACAAAAACCCTAAAAAATCCACACTGGAGATTCAAGAACCCCCGAACCGTCTAACGGCCCGGGGGGAGAACTCCAGCCTCCCTAGAGCTTCCAGCAAGGATAGGATACAGATTATGTACAAGCTGGACAAAAGTGCAAACAAAAACAAATAGCAAAAAGCAAGAAAGCAGACTTAGCTTAATCAAGCAGGAACCAGGATCAGTAGACAAGAGCACTAGCATTAGCTCTGATATCAACGTTGCCAGGCATTGAACTGAAGGTCCAGGGAGCTTATATAGCAACACCCCTGACCTAACGACCCAGGTGAGCATACAAGGGATGATAGACATACCCAGAGTAAAATCACTAGTAGCCACTAGAGGGAGCCAAAAGGTAAATTCACAACAGCTAGCGGACTGCAAAAGAAAACAAAATAAAGGTAAGAACAGGACAATTGCCCTACAAACAAATGTTGGTAGAATTAAAAAAATATAAAAAATAATAATAATTGAACCAGGAGGAGGAGGTCCAGGTAGAGAAGTGGAGCAGTGCCTTGCATATGTAGTTTACTGTACTGTTAATAAATAAATGAAAAAAAATTATGTGGGATCCCCCCCAATTTTTAACAACCAGCCAAAGGAAAGCAGACACCTGGGAGCTGGTTTTATTATGCTGGGAAAATCATATACCAGACATAACACGAATAAAAACATTTAGTAGTATGTTGAATCTAGAGTTCTGCAACAAATAATTGATAATCAAACTAAGGAGTTATTCCCACATCAGTATTTCACATCCTTTTTTCACAGTTAGTACTTGTACCTTTGACAATCTATGGAGCTGTTCATATGTGAGTGATGTTTTGCTGACCTAAAGGTTCACTTCTTGCAAAATCAAGGAGATATGTCCGATATTGATCCAAGTGTCTGATCAAACTTGGTAATGAAATTCCTATGATTCAGGGAAAAGAAAATCGGACAGCATTCAGATGCCATCCTTGTGTTTGTTTTTTTTACTGATTGATAATTAGGAGAAGGTGAAGCAACTTTTTATGTTTTGATTAGTGAAAAAAACTGATGAAACTCTCACCAAACTCTGATGAAACTCTGAAGAAAATCTGTGATGAAACTCGGTCCGTTTTTCTTGTATGTAAAAAAAAATGATGTATGAATGATGCCTAAGTCATAGTCCTCCAGAATAGACAATAAGCACTAGTTTTCAGTTTTGGTTTGGGACAATCAGAGGTGTGTGTGTTTTAGGGTATATGTTTGTTGATCAGTTGAACACAAATACTGGAAAGGAAAATAAACTATTCATGGTCAAGATTAATAGTGTCTGCAATTGTGTAGTCTAAATATGAGCTGCTTTTATAGCCAGTCCATAAATCAAAGCATTGTGTAAGACAATTATCAAAATGGGCAAAGCTGTCTTGGAACACAGAAACCTCACCTGTGGAGAACAGAACGGCATGGGGGCCGTGTATTGGATCAGGCAGCACTTCAAATGGGCTTCCCTGCTGCTTGTTAAATCAGAAAGAATCTGTGCTCTGTGATAGATTAATGTGACAATACTCAGCACCGCTGCTACATTAATGACTTACCATGAGGCAGCTATGAAAATGTGGTTAATGACCTTCCCACAGAAATGGCCAGGGGTGCACCTAAACTGGTTGCAAAAAAACTGAAAACAATATTTTTACTGATTAATTGAAAATGAACAGATACTGTTACACGCAAGAAGCGACTTTAGTATTATAAGTATTATATTATAAGTATTACTGATGAATTTAAAAATGTTAGCAATATGCAAAGGTAAACTATACTAAATGTACTTACAAAAAAACTAAATGTATTTGCT
The DNA here is from genome assembly GCF_051348905.1 of Ranitomeya variabilis. Lineage (NCBI taxonomy): Eukaryota > Metazoa > Chordata > Amphibia > Anura > Dendrobatidae > Ranitomeya > Ranitomeya variabilis. Next base: position 185,079,469 of record NC_135236.1, read on the forward strand.
AATAATAGGACTAACATTACTATAAACGCATGAATATGCTCAAATATCACAGGGTGTTCTGTTCTGTCATATCCACTCTTTGTAAGCAATGTTTCTTGGAGCCAAGGGCTTTAGTACAACACAGAATCAATGCTTGGAATTTGGAGAACTTGTGGAACTGCAGGTGGGTGACAAAAATAATCCATTTAATTGTATCTTCTTATACTGATGTGTGGTTCGAAATATTTCTTTTATCCTCAATAAAAAAATATTTGCAAGAAAAAAAAAAGTCCATTGTCAGAGGATCACAAGGGCTGGCTTTTAAGAACTTAGGCTAAGAGCACACTACATTTGTGGATCACATTCAGCTTGACTGTTTGAAGCATACCACGTCTGTAATATAAGTGCATACATGTTCCTGTAATATTCTCATATAAAGCTGGCCTTAAACCTAGGTGGTAACATAAGCAATCAAGACCAAGGAAGGAAGAATGAGTACAGTTATTGTCAAAATTCTACTTTTAAACCGTCCTGGAACCCTAACTCAAAGCTACATTCAGCAATTAATAGAGCTTTCTGCTTTATTATATAAATGTCCCCAACACTGTGATAAACTGCTGTATTAAATGTTCACAATTGATAGTTCATTAGGATATTCCTATTTTACAAATTAATTCTTAAAATCATTAATAGTAACAATTCTCTGATTACCTCAAATTAAATGTTTTGTCTAGAGAAAATTGATTTCAGTGTTTGATGGCTGCCTCAGATCTGTTTTGAGATTATGGGGATAAATCCATTCTACTCAAAGCAGCACAGAACATATTGTGTCATTTGTCTTAGGCCACGTTCACACGTTCAGTATTTGGTCAGTATTTTACCTCAGTATTTGTAAGCTAAAATCAGGAGTGGAACATTCGGAGGAAAAGTATAATATAAACCCGTCACCACTTCTGTATTTATCACCCTCTCCTGGTTTTGACTTACAAATACCGATGTAGAATACTGACCAAATACTGAATGTGTGAATGTGGCATAATAGGAATGATCAGAGAATACACATAGTATGAGTATGGTATTCTTGAGAAAAGTGCTCTTCTTGCCTCCTTAGGGTACATACACACAGCTTGTTTTCTTAAAAGAAAAAAAAACAATTAAGTTTTCCAAGAGGAAATACTTTACCTGAAGCAACATTTTTTTGTGTTTTCTATGGTTGTGGCCTGAGTGCTTCTTCTTCATTTTTGGCCTTTTGCACTTTTTTGAACCATCCTATTATCTTCAGTTATAAAATAGAGAACATTGTCATAGTGGAAAATTTCTGAAGAATAGTCAGGTCACTTTTTTTAACCACTTATCATTTTTGGAAATGCGAAGAGGTTGAAAGATGCTCAAAAGGCTGAACATAAGGACAGCAAGTTGTTTTTACATAGAAATGCATATATTAATTATTTTAAGTGTTTTTTTTTTTAGTGGAATGGACCCACCTGAAAAAGACATCGAATGCTCATACCTATATTCCTGCTGTAACTTATAAGGTGATACCCAGCAGTCTTCCATTCATCATCACTTAGTGGAGCAGGAGATATGAAATACTCATGACTAGTGTTGAGCGATACCTTCCGATATTCAAAAGTATCGGTATCGGATTGGATAAGCCGATATCCAAAAAATATCAGATATCGCCGATACCGATACCCGATACCAATACAAGTCAATGGGACACAAATATCGGAAGCTATCCTGGATGGTTCCCAGGGTCTGAAGGAGAGGAAACTCTCCTTCAGGCCCTGGGATCCATATTCATGTAAAAAATAAAGAATAAAAATAAAAAATATGGATATACTCACCCCTCTGACGGCCCCTGGCTCTCAGCTGTGCAAGCGTCTGCCTCCGTTCCTAAGAATGCAGTGAGTGTAGGACCTGCGATGATGTCACGGTCATGCGTCAGTCACGCGACCAATCACAAGACAGCGACGTCATCACAGGTCCTACACTCACTGCATTCTTAGGAACGGAGCCTGCCGGTTGCACCGCTGAGAGCCAGGGGCCATCGGAGGGGTGAGTATATCCATATTTTTTATTTGTATTCTTTATTTTTTACATGAATATGGATCCCAGGGCCTAAAGGAGAGTCTCCTCTCCTCCAGACCCTGGGAACCATACGCACCGCACACGCCGAAGATGACTGGATACTTATATGAACTTCCGATTCCGATATCACAAAAATATCAGAACTCGGTATCGGAATTCCGATAAAGCGAATATCGGCCGATACCCGATATTTGCAGTATCGGAATGCTCAACACTACTCATGACTCATGAATACATTGGACTTATATAAACACTGTCCAGTAAATTCTTTGATCGCTCCTATTAGCTAAATGACACAATATTTTTGTGCCATTTTGGCTACATGAAGGGTTAATCTTCCCATTCTATGGTAACAGATCCACTTGAAGGTGCTTTTCCAGTGCAACAAAAGTTTTAGATACATACTATAAGCATTATGTGAAATCTCCTAGAGGTGCTATCATTTACTGCTAGCAATGAATATTTATAAATCAATAGTAAGTGCTTGACTGCAAGGAAAGCAAAAAAGTAATTGGAATCTTACCAACAAAGAAGCAATGGAATATATATGAAAACAACATAACTCACAACCTTTCTTAAGGTTTTGATAGTTTATTATATGTCACAGTGAGATGGAGTTAAAAGCACTGAACTCACATACTCACACACACATTCCCAGCAACTCAGCTTTTTTAAATGGATCAGTTCAGCATCTGTATTTCAGTAAGTAAAGCCCTTAGGAGACAATTGCAAGCCTGCCCTGCATCTGAGTGCTATAATGTCAGACACAGAGAACATAGCACAGCATGGTGTCTAGGGACATGGAAAGGCAATCCGGAGGCTGTCCTACTTTTTTTTGCTCAAAATAGGTCAAAGGAGCTAACATAATCAAATGTTCTATTGCATAATAAATTAATAAATAATTCTGCACACCAATGCTGCTGTGGAAAAAAACTAAATGTTCTATTATGTTAGAGCAATAGGATGCTTTAGGGACATTTAATTTCAAAGATTAAGAAGAATACATCTTTTGCATGTAGACCGGTAAAAGGCTTTCGTCTTTACGGCTATATTCTTTCTCCAATTTATAATGAAAAAAATTTTTCTAACCAAACTTTTAATATTTTACACCCCTCAAAACTAAAATTGCAAATCCAAGAAGGAGCGTATGAATATCACAAGATTGACAGACATGTTAATGAAAAGTATCTCACACAATTCTTATTGAAAAAATGAAAGTATGGAATGGACAAGGCAACTGTTAGGTGGATTCATAACTGGCTTAGTGATGGAACCCAAAGAGTGGTCATAAATGGCTGCACATCCAGTTGGGAGAATGTCTCAAGTGGGTTACCACAGGGCTCTGTCCTGGGCCCTGTATTGTTCAACATCTTTATCAATGATTTAGATGAAGGAATTGAGGGTAAACTGATTATATTTGCTGATAACACAAAACTAGGAGGGATAGCTAATACTAGAGAAGAGAGAGAGGATTCAAAAATATATAAATAAACTGGAGCAGTGGGCAGCAACTAACAAAGTGGTTTTTAACAGGGAAAATGCAAAGTACTACATCTGGGCAATAAAAATGAAAAAACCATATACAGAATGGAAGGAATAGGGCTAAGCAACAGCACATGTGAAAAAGACTTGGATATACTAATAGATCATAAACTGAACATGAGTCAACAGTGTGATGCAGCAGCAAAAAAGGCAAATGCAATTCTGGGATGTATTATCAGAAGCATACAGTCTAGATCACACGAAGTCATTATTGCCCTCTACTCCTCTTTGGTCAGACCTCATCTGGAATACTGTGTCCAGTTTTGGGCACTACATTTTAAAAAAGACATCAACAAACTAGAGCAAGTTCAGAGAAGAGCAACCAGAATGGTGACCGGTCAGCAAACCATGTCCTATGAGGAACGTGTACAGGATTTGGGAATGTTTAGCTTGCAAAAAAGAAGACTGAGAGGAGACTTAATAACTGTCTACAAATATCTCAAGGGCTGTCACATTGTAGAAGGATCATCTTTATTCTCATTTGCACAAGGAAAGACTAGAAGCAATGGGATGAAACTGAATGGGAGGAGACACCGATTAGATATTAGAAAAAAACTTTTTGACAGAGTGATCAATGAGTGGAACAGGCTGCCATGCGAGGTGGTGAGTTCTCCTTCCATGGAAGTCTTCAAACAGAGGCTGGACAGACATCTGTCTGGGATGATTTAATGAATCTTGCTTTGAGCAGGGGGTTGGACCAGATAACCCAGGAGGTCCCTTCCAACTCTACGATTCTATGATTCTATGACATGCAAATTCTGAAAAAGTGGAATAAAATTTTTCAATACATATCATATTTTTTTAAGTAACATCTTTGAGCTCCACACACAGAAATTCACATACTTACATGCCCTAAAATGTTATCAATTAAGTTATTAATGGTTATCTGATGAATATTTTGGAAAATGAATGCACTTGGATGTGAAAATAATCAAGAACAGATGCTGGCAGCTAACTTTGCAGTTGGTAACCAATGATGAACTGATGTGCTTGATTGGTGACTGCAGGCTCTGGTAGTATGTTAGACAACAAGCTGCTCACTGTAGAATAAACAAGACATTGCAGTAAGTTGCAATTTATATTGCAGATAGGAGAAAAGCAACTTTATTTAAAACATCTGATATAGCGAGTGAAAGAGCTTGCGTGTGAATTGTTCTAAGAGTGATTTGGCTTAACCGTATGATTTGTGATTCAGTGACTTTGAATTCCGCCAGTTTTAAAGGAAGTAACTTGTACTGAATCACTGTTTGCATTTACTTGTTTATAGTCCTGTGTTGTGCAATCCCCATTGTAATATGTGCTCCATTATAGACAATGCCATTACAGTGTACATCTTATCTTATTTATGCAATCCTTGAACTGTTGCTTGAGGGTGCATACTGCTGGACGAGATATGTGCACGTTGTATATTTGGAAGCCCAGGTACTGGATCAAAATGAGCAGCTGGTGACAATGTGATCCATTGACAATATCGAAAGGAGTTTTCTGCTCACCAAGGAGGTGCTTGTAGCGATAGATGTGGTGGAGGATGGTAGCATGGAGCTGCAGAACAGGAAGATAGCTATTTTGGTGACATTTATAAAGTGGGGAAGAAGGAAGAGTGTCAGTAAGGCTAGTCCTGAATGGCACACCCCAACAAGTTTGTTAACTTGGCAGATGATGGGGGGTTTCAGTACAGGAGTTGCATTGCTGCCACAAAAAAACTTTTTCTGAAAGCCGGGGTAGTGTTGGCTTCAGTAAGGAGGAAATAGGAAAGCAGGGCAGGCCAGACAGGTGCTGGTAGTGGGGGACTCATTTATTAGGGGAGCAGTCAGTGCAATCTCTCTCAAAGACAGGGATTTCCGAACAGTGTGATGTCTTCCAGGTGCTCTAATTTAACACAACGGATTGGGTGGACAGATTACTGGGAGGGGCTGGCTGACAAATTTCGAAGTACTGTAGATACAAGGTCCTTTAAAAATGATTTTGTTGAATATGACCAAAAGCTTAAAGTAAGGACCTCAAATGTAGTATTTTATGAAATACAGCCTGCACCACATGCCATGCCAGAAAGGCAGCTGGAGATTAGGAAGGTGAATAAGTGGTTCAGAAATTGGTGTAGGAAGGAAGGTTTTGTGTTTCTGGAATACTGGGCTAACTTCTCTGTGAGCTACGGGTTCTACATTTGGGATGGACTGCAACTCAGCAGGCAGGGTGCAGCTGTGTTGAGGGAAAATAGCTATAATGTTGCAGCAGTGTTTAAACTAGTGACAAGGGGGAGTACAATTACTGTACAGCTGTGCAAGAAAGTATAGATAGTCACCAAGAAAAAGTATTATAGGAAACAGCAGGTACAACCACTCATAAAAAAAAATCCAATATTCTTTATTCGGTATCTATTTAAAAGGTTACTGGCAGTTCAACAGCTCTCTGACCTGTTTCTTAAGGGAAATGTTCTTGGATCCTTAAGATGAATACTAAACAGCCCAATGGCTTAATTTTTTGCAATGGCACAATGTATTTATATTGATGATGTAATTATGTAGCAGATCTGAATAGAATAATTTGAATGTATTTAGTATAAATTGTGTTATATGCATTCTGATTGGTTCATAATGATTTTAAATAGATTGTGATGAGACACAGTGATATTTCTAAGACTAAGGGCAAAGTCTAACGCTGGAGGCGTGTCAGATAGGTGTCATTGAACTATCAGGAACCTTTTTCATGGATACCGAATAAAGAATATTGGATGATTTTTTGTAAGAAGTTGTACCTTCTTTTTTCTATACCACTTTTTGTGTTATATATTTCTGCTGGCCAGTAGACTAAGCAGGTCCCACACGAAAAGCAGAGTCTTACATACAGGTGCTTCTCACAAAATTAGAATATCATGAAAAAGTTAATTTATTTCAGTTCTTAAATTCAAAAAGTGAAACTCATATTATATAGTGTCATTACAAACAGAGTGATCTATTTCAATTGTTTATTTCTGTTAATGTTGATGATTATGGCTTACACCTAATGAAAACCCAAAAGTCATTACCTAAGTAAATTAGAATACCTTATAAGACCAGCTTGAAAAATTATTTTAACCCCTTTACCCCCACGGTTGGTTTGCACGTTAATGACTAGGCCAATTCTGAGTAAGTGCTTCACAGAAGTTTATAATGTAGAGACAAAAAAATAAAAAATCATATTTTTTCACAAAATGATTTTTTCACCCCCAATTTTTTATTTTCCCAAGGGTAACAGGGGAAATTGGACCCCAAAAGTTGTGCAATTTGTTCTGAGCATGCCCTATATGTAGGGGTAAACCACTGTTTGGGTGCATGGCAGAGCTCGGAAGGGATGGAGCACCGTTTGACTTTTTCAATGCAGAATTGGCTGAAATTGAGATCAGACACCATGTCGCATTTGGAGAGCCCCTGATGTAACTAAACAGTGGAAACCCCCACAAGGGATCACACTTTTGGAAACTAGACCACCAAAGGAACTTATCTAGATGTGTGGTGAGCACTTTGAACCCCAATTGTTTCACAGAAGTATACAATGTAGAGCCATGAAAATAAAAATGATTTATAGCAAACAATTTTTTATTTTATCAAGAGTATCCAGATAAATTGGACCCCAAATGTTGTTGTGCAATTTGTCCTGAGTACGCTGATACCCCATATGTGGGGGGGAACCACCGCTTGGGCGCATGGCAGAGCTCGGAAGGTAAGGAGCTTTGTTTTGGAATGTAGACTTTGATCGAATTGTCTGCGGGCTTCACGTTGCATTTGCAGAGCCCCTGATTTACCTAAACAGTAAAATCTTCCCACAAGTGACCCCATATTTGAAAACAGACCCCCAAGGAACTTATCTAGATGTGTTGTGAGAACTTTGAACACCCAAGTGTTTCACTAAAGTTGATAATGCAGATCCGTGAAAATAAAAAATCATTTTTTTTAACAAAAATGATTTTTTTAGCCCCCAAATTTGTATTTTCCCAAGGGTATCAAAAAAGAAATTGGACAACAAAAGTTGTTTTCCAATTTGTCCTGAGTATGCTGATACCCCATATGTGGGGGTAAACCACTGTTTGGACGCACAGCATAGCTCAGAAGGGAAGGAGCACCGGTTGACTTTTTCAACGCAGAATTGGTTGGAATTGAGATTGGATGGTATGTCGTGTTTGGAGAGCCCCTGATGTGCCTAAACAGTGGAAACCCCCCGATTCTAACTCCAACCCTAACTCCAACACACCCCTAACCCTAATCCCAGCCCTAATCATAACCCTAACCACAACTCTAAACCCAACATACCACTAACCATGATTCCAACCCTAACCCTAATCCCAACCGTAAACGTAATCCCAACCCTAACCCTAATCCAAACCCTAACCCTAACTTTAGCCCCAACCCTAACTATAACTTTAGCCCCAATCCTAAACCTAACTTTAGCCCCAACCCTAAGCCTAACTTTAGCCCCAATCCTAAGCCTAACTTTAGCCCCAACCCTAAGCCTAACGTTAGCCCCAACCCTAACCCTAATGGGAAAATGGAAATAAATACATTTTTTTATTTTATTATTTTTCCCTAACTAAGGGGGTGATAAAAGGGGCTTTGATTTGATATTTATAGTGGGTTTTTATAGCCGGTTTTTACATTTTGCAGCTGTCAAAAGCTAAAAGACGCTTTTTTATTGCAAAAAATAGTTTTTGCATCACCAAATTTTGAGATCTATAATTTCTCCATATTTTGGCCCAAAGAGTCATGTGAGGTCTGGTTTTTGTGGGATGAGTTGACGTTTTTATTGGTACCGTTTTCAGGCACATTATATTTTTGATCGCTTTTTATTACGATTTTTGGGAGGCAAAATGATCAAAAACCAGCAATTCATGAATTTCTTGGAGGAGGGGGGCATTTATACCATTCCACATGAGGTAAAATTGATAAGGCAGTTCTATTCTTCCGGTCAGTACGATAACAGTGATACCTCATTTTTTTTTTATGTTTTGGCGCTTTTATACAATGAAAACTATTTTATAGAAAAAATAATAGTTTTTGCATCGCTTTATTCTGAGAGCTATAACTTTTTAATTTTTTCGCTGATAATGCTGTGTGGCAGCTCGTTTTTAGTGGGACAAGGCGTTGTTTTCAGCGGTACCATGCTTATTTATATCCGTCTTTTTGATCGCGTGTTATTCCACTTTTTGTTCGGCGGTATAATGATAAAGCATTGTTTTTTGCCTAGTCTTTTTTATGGTGTTCACTGAAGGGGTTAACTAGTGGGACATTTTTATAGGTCAGGTTGTGACGGATGCAGCGATGCTAAATATGTGAACTTTTATTATTTTTTTTATTTGCATAAAGAAATGAATTTATTGGAACAATATTTTTTTTCTTTGCTTAGGATTTTTTTTTACATATTTTTACACAGTATATAGATTTTTTTTAACTTTTTTACATTGTCCCAGGGTGGGACACCACTGTATAAAGTCAGATCACTGATCTGACACTTTGCACAGCACTGTGCCAGATCAGCGATCTGACAGGCAGTGAAGGAGACTTGCTGGTGCCTACTCTCAGCAGACACTGAGAAGCCACCTCCCTGCAGGAACTGGAAGGACCCAGTGGCCATCTTGGATCCGGGGGTCTCCATGGAGACCCTCAGGACAACGACATCACTTTGCATTGTTCTGAAGGTCTGATGGAAGCACGCAGAGAGCCCCCTCCCTGCGCGATGCTTCTCTATGCCACGGGAATGCTGCAATCTTGTTTGATCCACAGTGTTCTGGGGATTAAAGTGCCGGGAGTGGTCCATGACCACTCCTGGCACTTAGTGCAGGGTGTCAGCTGTGAGAATCCGCTGACATCCAGCCCCGAATGGCCACACACCACCCGTGTGCGGGGCCGATTGACTTCGACGTACTATCCCATCCATGGTCATTTGGGCACAGCCCACATGGATGGGATAGTACATCGGATGTCAGAAAGGGGTTAAAATTCGAAATATTTGCCTACTGAAATGTATGCTCGGTAAATGCATTCAGTACTTGCTCTGGGCTCCTTTTGCATCAATTACTGCATTAATGTGGCATGGAGGTGATCAGCCTGTGGCACTACAAAGGTGTTATGGAAGCCCAGGTTGCTTTGATAACAGCCTTCAACTCATCTGCATTGTTGGGTCTGGTGTCTCTCATCTTCCTCTTGACAATACCCCATAGATTCTTTATGGCCAGCGAGTTTGCTGGCCAATCAACCACAGTGATACTGTTGTTTTTAACCCAGGCATTGGTAATTTTGTCAGTGTGGACAGGTGCCAAATCCTGCTGGAGAATGACATTTCCATCTCCAAAAAGCTTGTTGGCAGAGGGAAGCATGAAGTGCTCTAAAATGTCCTGGTAGACAGCTGCGGTGACTTTAGTCTTGATAAAACACAGTGGACCTACACCAGCAGATTACATGGCTCCCCAAACCATCAATGATTGTGGAAACTTCACACTAGAAATGCAAAATTTACTTTCATCTGAAAACAACACCTTGGAGCACTGAGCAACACTCCAGTTCTTTTTCTCCTTGGCCAAGGTAAGACTGGCGCTGTCTATTCATCATGAGTGGCTTGGCACAAGGAATTGTAGCCCATGTCCTGGGTACGGTGTGGTGGCTCTTGAAGCAATGACTCCAGCAGCAGTTCACTCCTTGTGAATCTCTCCCCAAATTTTTGAATGGCCTTTTCTTAACAATCATTTCAAGGCTGCAGTTATTCCGGTTGCTTGTGCACCTCTTTTTACCACACTTTTTCCTTCTATTCAAATGTCCATTATTATGCTTGGATAAAGCCAGATTCTTTAGCACGGACCTTTTGTGTCTTATCCTCCTTGTGGAGTGTGTCAATGACTGCCTTCTGGACAGCTGTCAAGTCAGCATTCTTCTCCATGATTGTGGAGCCTACTAAAACAGACTAAGGGTATGTTTCCACGTTCAGGAAACACTGCTTGTTTGACGCTGCGCAGCGCTGCAGCGTCAAACAAGCAGCGTCCAGATGTTCCTGCATAGTGGAGGGGATTTGATGAAATCCTGTCTCCACTATGCGTGGAAACCCGCACGTGGCGGCCCTGCGACTACGGACATGCTGCGCGTCTTTTCAGATCGCAGCATGTCCGTACACCTTGCGGGGACGCAGCGTCCCCGCAAGGCATATCACAGGGCCCTATGGGAGAGAGCGATCATCCCGGATGTGAAGAGTTAACACATCCGGCATGATCGCGTCCCATTAAGGGGGCGGGGCTTAGCGCCGAGCGGCTTCGCCGCTGCGGTGATACCGCCGCCCATCCGTACCATGGAGACATACCCTAAGGGACCTTTTAAGCACTTAGGAAGCCTTTGGGGGTGTTTTCTGTTAATTATTCTAATTTACTGAGATAATTACTTTTGGGTATTCATTGGCCATAATCATCATTAACAGAAATAAACACATGAAATAGATCACTCTGTTTGTAATGACTCTATTTATGAATTTCACTTTTTGCATTGAAGAACTTAAATTAATTATTTCTTTTATGATATTCTAATTTTGTAAGAAGCACCTGTATGTGGCGTTGTGAGTTCATAAAACAAATATATTTTTGCTGCTATAGATAGTCACCTGGTCTTAAATAATGAAAGTGGAGGTAGAATTAGGGAGGGGTTAGAAAAGTCAATAGACTAAGGAAGAATAGAGATACCAAAACGTACATAGAGTGCATGTAAACTAATGTTAGAAGCCACACCAACAAGAATTAAATTGAATATTGTTGAAAAAAAAATGATGATGTTGTGGGATAACGGAGACATGTTTGATGACAGCTATGACTGGCCTGTTAATTTATGGGGCTATGGTCTGTTCAGGAATGACCATACAAATAATTGAGAGGGAAAGGTTTGTTTTTATATAAAATCATCCCTAAAAACAATGATTTAGGTGGAAATCTCGAGTCTTTTTGGTTGGAGATAATGGGAGAGAGAAAGAATAATAGCATGCTGATAGGCATTTGTTATGAGAAAATATACTCATAAAGCAACTAGATGACACAGCAAATCTGAAAGTAGTAATTATTATGAAGGACTTCAACTTCCCTGATATAAATTGATCCAGCAAAGGAAGCAGGTTTTGCCAATTATGAAATACAATTACAGTGGGGAAAAAAAGTATTTAATCAGCCTCCAATTGTGCACGTTCTCCCACTTAAAAAGATGAGAGAGGCCTGTAATTGACATCATAGGTAGACCACAACTATGAAAGTCAAAATTGAGAAAATAAATCCAGGAAATCACCTTGTCTGATTTGGCAAGATTTATTTTTCAAATTATGGTGGAAAATAAGTATTTGGTCACCTAAAAACATGCAAGATTTCTGGCTCTCACAGACCTGTAACTTCTTCTTTAAGAGGCTCCTCTGTCCTCCACTCATTACCTGTAGTAATGGCACCTGTTTGAACTTCAGTCTAAAAGACACATGTCCACAACCTCAAACAGTCACACTCCAAACTCTACTATGGTGAAGACCAAAGAGCTGTCGAAGGACACCAGAAACAAAATTGTAGCCCTGCACCAGGGTGGGAAGACTAAATCTGCAATAGGCAAGCAGCTTGGTGTGATGAAATCAACTGTAGAAACAATAATAAGAAAATGGAAGACATACAAGACCACTGATAATCTCCCTCGGGGTCAAAATGATCACAAGAAAAGAACGGTGAGCAAAAAATTCCAGAACCACATGGAGGGACCTAATAAATGACCTGCATAAAGCTGGGATCACCATAACAAAGGCTACCATCAGTAACATTTTACGCCGCCAGGGAGTCAGATCCTGCAGTGCCAGATCTGTCCCCCTGCTTAAGTCAGTACATGTCCGGGCCCGTCTGAAGTTTGCAAGAGAGCATTTGGATTATCCAGAAGAGTATTGGGAGAATGTCTTATGGTCTGATGAAACCAAAGTAGAACTATTTGGTAGAAACAAAACTTGTCGTGTTAGGAGTAGAATGCTGAGTTGCATCCAAAGATACCTACCTACATACCTACTGTTAAGCATGGGGGTGGCAACATCATGCTTTGGAGCTGTTTCTCTGCAAAGGGACCGGGATGACTGATTTGGGTACATAAAGGAATCAATGGGGCCATGTATTGTGAGATTTTGAGTGCAATGGATGGATGATGGGTCTTTCAGCATGATAATGATCCCAAGCACACTGCCAGGGCAATGAAGGAGTGGCTTCATAAGAAGCATATGAAGTTCCCTGCATGGTGAAGCCAGTTTCCAGATCTCAACCCCATAGAAAATCTTTGGAGGAAGTTGAAAGTCTGTGTTGCCCAGTGACAGGCCCAAAACATCACTGCTCTAGAGGAGATCTGCATGGAGGAATGGGCCAACATACCATGAGCAGTGTGTGCTAACCTTGTGAAGACTTACAGAAAACTTTTGACCTCTGTCATTGCCAACAAATGATATATAACAAAATATTGAGATGAACTTTTGTTAATGACCAAATAATTATTTTTTGCCAAATCAGACAAGGTGATTTTCTGGATTTGTTTTCTCAATTTTGACTCTCATAGTTATGGTCTACCTATGATGTCAATTACAGGTCTCTTTCATCTTTTTAAGTGGGAGAACTTGCACAATTGGTGGCTGACTAAATACTTTTTTTCCCCACTGTATCTTTCACAATTGCTGTAGGACCCAACAAGAGCGGGAGGAACTTCTACGCTTAATTTTAACCAATAGACCAGACAGAATATCAAATGTTAGTGTTGAGGCTGTTTTTCTCACATACAAAAAAAAGCACAATTATTTTGATAAGACCGTGAGCAGAGTTTGATCAAAGTGTTATCCGAGTGTTTTCAGCTATACTCGTACATGGATAAAAAAAAAGTTTCTCCACCTTCTCTTTGCTGACAATCTATGAAAATCGGACCCTACTCAGCATCCAAGTGCGGTCGGATTTTTTCACCCACCCATTAACTTGCATTGCTGATTTTGATCTAACCATCAAACGAAAATCAGACATATCTCCATGATTTTCTTCGGACTGCTCTATCCACGAATATTACAGACATGTGAGTGGTCCCCATAGACTATGAAAGGTACGAGTCCCACCCATGAAAAAGTACTTGTGTGCTAAAAACGGATGACTGAATTAGACTTTGATAAGATTTATAGTTAAAGGGATACAAGGACACTAAACGTCAGGGAGGTTAATATTCAATTGCTATTCCAATGGATTAGAATAACCTCATGAGTCATGACCCAACAGCAATAAGAGTTATACTAATCTGCTTAGCTTCTGTGAGGAGTAGTGTTGAGCATTCCGATGCTGCAAGTATCGGGTATCGGCCGATACTTGCTGTATCGGAATTCCGATACCGGGATTCCGATACTCTTGTGGTATCGGGTATCGGGTATCGGAACAACATTAATGTTAAAATGTGTAAAATAGAGAATTAAAATAAAAAATATCGCTATACTCACCTGTCCGACGCAGCCGGGACCTCAGCGCAGGAACCGGCAGCGTTGTTTGTTTAAAATTCCCGCTTTTACATGGTTACGCGAAGTCCCGGCTTGTGATTGGTCAGGGCGGCCATGTTGCCGGGCCGCGGACCAATCACAGCAAGCCGTGACGAAAATACGTCACGGCTTGCTGTGATTGGTCCGCGTCCCGGCAACATGGCCGCCATTAACCAATCACAAGCCGTGACGTCACGGGAGGCTGGAAACGCGCTCATTTTAAAAAGGGCGCGTGTCCAGCCTCCCGTGACGTCACGGCTTGTGATTGGTTGCGTCGCGGTCAACCAATCACAAGCCGGGAGGCTGGACACGCGCCCATTTCAAAATGAGCGCGTCCAGCCTCCCGGCTTGTGATTGGTTGATCGCGGCGCAACCAATCACAAGCCGTGACATCACGGGAGGCTGGACACGCGCCCATTTCAAAATGAGCGCGTCCAGCCTCCCGGCTTGTGATTGGTTGATCGCGGCGCAACCAATCACAAGCCGTGACGTCACGGGAGGCTGGACACGCGCCCTGTTGTGAATTTGGATTCTGGGCTCCCCCGGTGGCCGCTTGTGGAATTGGACTTGTCATCCTCTTTCCTGTTTCACCTGGTTCCATCAGTAGTGGGTGTCGCTATTTAAGCTCATTTCTCTGGTGGTTTCTTGCCGGTCAACAATGTTATCTGATGCCTCTCAGTGCTTGTTCCTGCTTCTAGACAACTACTAGATAAGTTGGACTTTTGTCCATGTTTTGTTTTGCCTATTTGTTCCAGTTCACAGCTGAAGTTTTGTTACTGTGTCTGGAAAGCTCTCGTTGATCAGGGATTGCTACTCTGGCGTTATGAGTTAATGCCAGAGTTTAAGGTAATCTCTGGATGGTGTTTTGTTAGTGTTTTTCTGCTGACCATGAAAGTATACTATCTGTCTTCTGCTATCTAGTAAGCGGACCTCAAATTTGCTAAGACTATTTTCCTGCTGCGTTTGTTGTTTCATCTGAACTCACCGTCATTATATGTGGGGGGCTACTGTCTTCTTTGGAATATTTCTCTAGAGGTGAGCCAGGTCTTATATTTCCCTCTGCTAGCTATTTAGGTCTTAGGCCAGAGCTGGGCATCTAGCGATAAATAGGAAATGCTACCTGGCTATTTCTAGTTGCGCGGCAGGCTTAGTTCATGGTCAGTATAGTTCCATCTTCCGAGAGCTTGTCCCTCTATAGGCTTGCTATGATCTCTGCCTGCAGAGATCATGACAGTTTGACCGGCCAGTAAAGTGTTAAAGACCCAGGTTGAGAAAGGAGAGTTATAAGAAGTCTGCTGGAATTTTTTTTTTTTTTTCCTCCAGTCTGCCTTGCTGCAGTCTTTTTTCTCTCTCTCCTCCTAATCTCTGTATGCTCTGTGTGCACCTGACAATAATGGATCTCCAGAGTGTAACTGCGGGTTTGAATAATCTCATCACGAAAGTACAAAATTTACAAGATTTTGTGGTACATGCTCCGGTATCTGAGCCGAGAATTCCTTTGCCGGAGTTCTTCACAGGGAATAGAGCTAGTTTCCAGAATTTCCGAAATAATTGTAAGCTTTATTTGTCCCTGAAGTCGCGTTCAGCTGGAGACCCTGCTCAGCAGGTTAGGATTGTGATTTCCTTGCTCAGGGGTGACCCTCAAGATTGGGCCTTCTCATTGCCAGCAGGGGATCCTGCGTTACGCGATGTGGATGCGTTTTTTCTGGCCTTGGGCTTGCTTTATGAGGAACCTCATTTGGAACTTCAGGCAGAAAAAACTTTGATGGCACTATCTCAGGGGCAACACGAAGCTGAAGTTTTCTGCCAAAAATTCCGTAAATGGTCTGTGCTTACTCAGTGGAATGAGTGCGCCTTGGCGGCAACTTTCAGAGAAGGTCTCTCTGATGCCGTTAAGGATGTTATGGTGGGGTTCCCTTTGCCTGCAGGTCTGAATGAGTCCATGACAATGGCTATTCAGATTGATAGGCGTCTGCGGGAGCGCAAACCGGTGCACCATCTGGCGGTGTCTATGGAAAAGACGCCAGAAAGTATGCAGTGTGATAGAATTCTGTCCAGGAGCGAGCGACAGAATTTTAGACGGAAGAATGGATTGTGTTTCTATTGTGGGGATTCTACTCATGTTATATCAGCATGCTCTAGGCGTACAAAGAAGCTTGATAAGTCTGTTTCCATTGGCACCATTCAGTCTAAGTTTATTTTGTCTGTAACCCTGATTTGTTCTTTGTCATCCATTGCCACGGACGCCTATGTTGACTCTGGCGCCGCTCTGAGTCTTAT
Source organism: Ranitomeya variabilis (assembly GCF_051348905.1). Taxonomy (NCBI): domain Eukaryota; kingdom Metazoa; phylum Chordata; class Amphibia; order Anura; family Dendrobatidae; genus Ranitomeya; species Ranitomeya variabilis. The sequence continues at coordinate 185,095,870 of NC_135236.1, forward strand.
GGATTGGTCCTTTGCCAATCGTTGTGGTTTTGATTTAGAGCCTTTGGAGACTCTTATTCCTCTGAAGGGGATTGACTCCACCCCATTGGCTAATAATAAACCACAATACTGGACACAAGTAACCATGCGTATCAATCCGGATCACCAGGAGATTATTCGTTTCCTGGTGCTGTATAATTTACATGACGATTTGGTACTGGGATTGCCATGGTTGCAGTCTCACAACCCAGTCTTGGACTGGAGAGCAATGTCTGTGTTGAGCTGGGGATGTAAGGGTATTCATGGGGACGTACCTTTGGTTTCTATTTCGTCGTCCATTCCCTCTGAAGTCCCTGAGTTCCTCTCTGATTATCAAGACGTCTTTGACGAACCCAAGCTTGGGTCGTTACCTCCGCACCGTGAGTGCGATTGTGCCATAGATTTGATACCGGGTTGTAAATATCCAAAGGGTCGTTTGTTTAATTTGTCTGTGCCGGAACATGCTGCTATGCGGGAATATATAAAGGAGTCTTTGGAAAAGGGACATATTCGTCCATCTTCTTCTCCCTTGGGAGCTGGGTTTTTCTTTGTCTCAAAAAGAGACGGCTCTTTGAGACCATGTATTGATTATCGGCTTCTGAATAAGATCACTGTTAAGTATCAATACCCATTGCCATTGCTTACTGATTTGTTTGCTCGTATAGAGGGTGCTAAGTGGTTCTCTAAAATTGATCTTCGTGGGGCGTATAATTTGGTGCGGATCAGGCAGGGGGATGAGTGGAAGACCGCATTTAATACGCCCGAGGGCCACTTTGAGTATTTGGTCATGCCTTTTGGTCTTTCTAATGCCCCTTCAGTTTTCCAGTCTTTTATGCATGATATTTTCCGCGATTTTCTGGATAAATTTATGATAATATATCTGGATGATATTCTGATTTTTTCTGATGACTGGGACTCTCATGTCCAGCAGGTCAGGAGAGTTTTTCAGGTTCTGCGGTCTAATTCTTTATGTGTGAAGGGGTCTAAGTGCGTTTTTGGGGTCCAGAAAATTTCCTTTTTGGGGTATATTTTTTCTCCCTCTTCCATTGAGATGGATCCCGTCAAGGTGCAAGCTATTTGTGACTGGACTCAGCCCTCCTCTCTTAAAGGTCTTCAGAGATTTTTGGGCTTTGCCAACTTTTACCGCCGATTTATTGCTGGTTTTTCGGATGTCGTTAAACCACTGACTGATTTGACCAGACAAGGCGCTGATGTTGCTAATTGGTCCCCTCATGCTGTAGAGGCCTTTCAGGAGCTTAAGCGCCGTTTTGCCTCTGCCCCTGTGTTGCGTCAGCCTGATGTGAATCTGCCTTTTCAGGTTGAGGTTGACGCTTCGGAGATCGGAGCTGGGGCAGTGTTGTCGCAGAAAGGTTCCGACTGCTCCGTCATTAGGCCTTGTGCCTTCTTTTCTCGCAAATTTTCGCCCGCAGAGCGGAATTATGATGTTGGGAATCGGGAGCTTTTGGCCATGAAGTGGGCGTTTGAGGAGTGGCGCCATTGGCTCGAGGGGGCTAGGCATCAGGTGGTGGTATTGACTGACCACAAAAATTTGATTTATCTTGAGACTGCCAGACGCCTGAATCCTAGACAGGCGCGCTGGTCTTTATTTTTTTCTCGCTTTAATTTTGTGGTGTCATACCTACCGGGTTCTAAGAATGTTAAGGCAGATGCCCTTTCTAGGAGTTTTGACCCGGACTCTCCTGGTAATTCTGAACCCACAGGTATCCTTAGGGAGGGAGTAATTTTGTCGGCCGTTTCTCCTGATCTGCGGCGGTCCTTGCAAGAGTTTCAGGCGGATAGACCGGATCGTTGTCCGCCTGATAGACTGTTTGTTCCGGATGATTGGACCAGCAGAGTCATCTCTGAGGTACATTCTTCTGCATTGGCAGGTCATCCCGGAATTTTTGGTACCAGGGATTTGGTGGCAAGATCCTTCTGGTGGCCTTCCCTGTCACGAGATGTGCGAGTCTTTGTGCAGTCATGTGACGTTTGTGCTCGGGCCAAGTCTTGTAGTTCTCGGGCTAGCGGACTGCTGTTGCCCTTGCCTATTCCTAAGAGGCCTTGGACACACATCTCGATGGATTTTATTTCAGATCTGCCTGTTTCCCAGAAGATGTCTGTCATCTGGGTGGTCTGTGACCGTTTCTCTAAAATGGTCCATTTGGTTCCTCTGCCCAAGTTGCCTTCTTCTTCTGAGTTGGTTCCTCTGTTTTTTCAGAATGTTGTCCGATTGCACGGTATTCCTGAGAATATTGTTTCTGACAGAGGTACCCAATTTGTGTCTAGATTTTGGCGGGCATTCTGTGCTAGGATGGGCATAGATTTGTCTTTTTCATCTGCTTTTCACCCTCAGACTAATGGCCAGTCCGAGCGGACTAATCAGACCCTTGAGACATATCTGAGGTGTTTTGTCTCTGCTGACCAGGATGATTGGGTTGCTTTTTTGCCATTGGCAGAGTTCGCCCTCAATAATCGGGCCAGTTCTTCCACCTTGGTGTCCCCGTTTTTCTGTAATTCGGGGTTTCACCCTCGATTTTCCTCCGGTCAGGTGGAATCCTCGGATTGTCCTGGAGTGGATGCGGTGGTGGAGAGATTGCATCACATCTGGGGGCAGGTTATGGACAATTTGAAGTTGTCCCAGGAGAAGACTCAGCGTTTTGCCAACCGTCATCGTCGTGTTGGTTCTCGGCTTTGTGTTGGAGATTTAGTGTGGTTGTCTTCTCGTTTTGTCCCTATGAGGGTCTCTTCTCCTAAGTTTAAACCTCGGTTCATCGGCCCTTATAGAATATTGGAGATTCTTAATCCTGTTTCTTTCCGTTTGGACCTCCCTGCGTCCTTTTCCATTCATAACGTTTTTCATCGGTCGTTATTGCGCAGGTATGAGGTACCTGTTGTACCTTCAGTTGAGCCTCCTGCTCCGGTGTTGGTTGAGGGTGAGTTGGAGTACGTTGTGGAGAAAATTTTGGACTCTCGTGTTTCCAGACGGAAACTCCAGTATCTGGTCAACTGGAAGGGTTACGGCCAGGAGGATAATTCTTGGGTCAATGCATCTGATGTTCATGCTTCTGATCTTGTTCGTGCCTTCCATAGGGCTCATCCTGGTCGCCCTGGTGGATCTGGTGAGGGTTCGGTGCCCCCTCCTTGAGGGGGGGGTACTGTTGTGAATTTGGATTCTGGGCTCCCCCGGTGGCCGCTTGTGGAATTGGACTTGTCATCCTCTTTCCTGTTTCACCTGGTTCCATCAGTAGTGGGTGTCGCTATTTAAGCTCATTTCTCTGGTGGTTTCTTGCCGGTCAACAATGTTATCTGATGCCTCTCAGTGCTTGTTCCTGCTTCTAGACAACTACTAGATAAGTTGGACTTTTGTCCATGTTTTGTTTTGCCTATTTGTTCCAGTTCACAGCTGAAGTTTTGTTACTGTGTCTGGAAAGCTCTCGTTGATCAGGGATTGCTACTCTGGCGTTATGAGTTAATGCCAGAGTTTAAGGTAATCTCTGGATGGTGTTTTGTTAGTGTTTTTCTGCTGACCATGAAAGTATACTATCTGTCTTCTGCTATCTAGTAAGCGGACCTCAAATTTGCTAAGACTATTTTCCTGCTGCGTTTGTTGTTTCATCTGAACTCACCGTCATTATATGTGGGGGGCTACTGTCTTCTTTGGAATATTTCTCTAGAGGTGAGCCAGGTCTTATATTTCCCTCTGCTAGCTATTTAGGTCTTAGGCCAGAGCTGGGCATCTAGCGATAAATAGGAAATGCTACCTGGCTATTTCTAGTTGCGCGGCAGGCTTAGTTCATGGTCAGTATAGTTCCATCTTCCGAGAGCTTGTCCCTCTATAGGCTTGCTATGATCTCTGCCTGCAGAGATCATGACAGCGCCCATTTTAAAATGAGCGCGTGTCCAGCCTCCCGTGACGTCCCGGCTTGTGATTGGTCAGGGCGGCCATATTGCCGGGACGCGGACCAATCACAGCAAGCCGTGACGTAATTTCGTCACGGCTTGCTGTGATTGGTCCGCGTCCCGGCAACATGGCCGACCTGACCAATCACAAGCCGGGAATTCACGTAACCAAGTAATAGCGCGATTTTTAAACAAACAACGCTGCCGGTTCCCTCGCTGAAGTCCCGGCTGCGTCGGACAGGTGAGTATAGCGATATTTTTTATTTTAATTCTTTCTTTTACACATTTATATGGTTCCCAGGGCCTGAAGGAGAGTTTCCTCTCCTTCAGACCCTGGGAACCATCAGGGATACCGTCCGATACATGAGTCCCATTGACTTGTATTGGTATCGGGTATCGGTATCGGATTGGATTCCGATACTGTGACGGTATCGGCCGATACTTTCCGATACCGATACTTTCAAGTATCGGACGGTATCGCTCAACACTAGTGAGGAGGTAAGTTCCAGATTGAACCAGGTTAATGCCATGCTTGTTGTGTAAGGCATGTGTAATGTGTTTGCTGTGTAAGGCATTTGATACAATGTAATACAAAAGTTTACCTCTTTATGATAATAAAAAAAACTCTTTGCTTTCTTATAATATTAATGCCTCCGGTGCTATAATGATCTACCAATATTTCTCCTCATAATATTAATGCTCAATTAGGTCTCATTATAATAATGACACTGAGTGTCTCTTTGTAATAATGCCCTTGAGTGGGAGCATACATAGAAATCAATGGACCCTACAGCAAAATTCCTATCACAGCAAATAGGTGCAGTCATGGAAGGTCATACCTGCCAACTTTTAAAGACGACAGAGAGCAGAACATGCTCTGTGGCAATTACATAGTTATTTTGACCTTACTGAAATCCATTAGTGTAATCACCCACTATGAAAACCCCTTCCGTGGCTCACACTATGATGTCACCACATTCCTCCATTCACATGGTATTATGACCCACAACTCCCACACACACTGTATGATGCCCCGCAGTCCCCCATACAGTATGATGGTCACCACAGCCCCCCCAGACAGTGTGATGGCATCATAGATCCTCAGATAGTATAATGACAACAGCCCCTTATATACAGTATAATGGTCACAACAGCCTCCTCACAGTATGATGGTCACCACAGCCCCCAAACACACATTATGATGTCCATAACAATACCTCATGTGGTATAATGGTCACAAATGTCTCACATATGCAATTTGATGGTCACAACAATTCCCACAAAGTATGATAATCACCAATCCCCCTATAAAGTATGAAAGAGTGCTAAATGGGAGGAGAATAGCATGGATAAGACTCCTGGAAGCATCTCTGACTCCCAGATCACTGCTGAAAACAATGGTGACACAATTTTACTCCACTTTAAGGACTGACAATTAAACATTCAAAATTGAGAAATTGGAGTTTACAGGAAAAAAAATGTTAAGGAACATTCTTTCCTGTATAATGACTTGTATATAAGGCAACATTTCAAAAGGATTAAAATATAATTAAAGTAAACCAAAATTGATCTTTTAATTAAATGTTTATTAATTTATTTATGCAAAAATTGGAAATATGCTATGAAGGAAGCAAGAACTGCCAAAAATTAGATGGAATAGGGACTAAAACACACTCTGTATTAGACAGAAAGGAGGGACTTGTACACATAATGTTTATATTGTCCTGTTGTGGTACTCCCACACTCAAAGGCTTTGCATAAAATGTAAAGCCAGGAAAAAATGATTAGGATGGTAATCTGGTCATCCACAGACAGTTGAAGTCAACAACTTGGCCTGCAAGCTAAAATCTTTTAAATATGTAGTTGATGTACTCCCACACTCATAAAGTGCAAAGCCAGGAAAAAATTATAAGTAGGGTCATCCAGTCATTCATAGACCCTTGAAGGCAACAACTGGTGTGCCTCATTCAAATATTAAAGATTAAAAACACTTTACGTGCTGCTGTCATCTGGTAGAGTGGAAAATTCTGGGCTAATCTAGGCTTTGTGCATTTTTATCTCTCTGCCACAGTGTGCGGTTTGTATCCTAGACAAACTAGCTTCAGCAGAGCCTGTTGCCACTTTGCTGAGGCAGTGCTGCAGAGCTTCCAGCTTCTGGCTGATGTGGATGATGTGCTCTAAGACAGATCCAATCCTCGGTGTTGGTAGCACATGTGCTGTGCCAGGGTGGGAATCAGACCCAGCCTCCACAATGTTCACCCAGTGTGCCATCAGGGAAATGTAGCATCCTTAGCCCCAAGCACTTGGTCACGTGAGTTACGTGGACAATCCCAGTAACCGTGTTCGTAAGGGCATAGGTGAAGTTCCTGCACATGTGCTGGGAGAAGGCAGGGACGCCACACTGGGAGAAATAGGGGAGGCAGGGAATTGAGGGACCAAATTTGTATACCTGTAGCAGGCCAATATTCTTTTTCATTTCTAACCAATGAAATTTCTCACAAAGCAATTTATACAATATGTATGACAATACTCAATTTTTGGAACAAAAATATTTTGTGAACTGTACCAGGTCAAGCGGTTTTTAAAATATGTTAGCAAGCTCAATTTTATGCAAAGCATGTTAAACTGTATGGATGACTAATAGTGTTAAGCGATACCGTCCGATACTTGAAAGTATCGGTATCGGAAAGTATCATCCGATACCGGCAAAGTATCGGATCCAATCCGATACCGATACCCGATACCAATACAAGTCAATGGGACTCATGTATCGGACGGTATCCCTGATGGTTCCCAGGGTCTGAAGGAGAGGAAACTCTCCTTCAGGCCCTGGGAACCATATTAATGTGTAAAATAAAGAATTAAAATAAAAAATATTGCTATACTCACCTCTCCGACGCAGCCTGGACGTCCGCGAGGGAACCGGCAGCGTTGTTTGCTTAAAATTCGCGCGTTTATTTCCTTACTTGAAGTCCCGGCTTGTGATTGGTCGCGTGCCGCCCATGTGGCCGCGACGCGACCAATCACAGCAAGCCGTGACGTAATTTTAGGTCCTTCAGTATTTTAAAATTACGTTCCGGCTTTGTGATTGGTCGCGTCGCGGTCACATGGGCGACGCGACCAATCACAAGCCGTGACCTCACGGGAGGCTGGACACGCGCGCATTTTAAAATGCGCGCTTGTCCTGCCTCCCGTGACGTCCTGGCTTGTGATTGGTCGCGTCGCCCATGTGGCCGCGACGCGACCAATCACAGCAAGCCGTGACGTAATTTTAGGTCCTTCAGGATTTTAAAATTACGTTCTGGCTTGTGATTGGTCGCGTCGCGGTCACATGGGAGACGCGACCAATCACAAGCCGTGACGTCACGGGAGGCTGGACACGCGCGCATTTTAAAATGCGCGCTTGTCCTGCCTCCCGTGACGTCACGGCTTGTGATTGGTCGCATCGCGTCGCGACCAATCACAAGCCAGAACGTAATTTTAAAATCCTGAAGGACCTAAAATTACGTCACGGCTTGCTGTGATTGGTCGCATCGCGGCCACATGGGCGACGCGACCAATCACAAGCCGGGACGTCACGGGAGGCAGGACAAGCGCGCATTTTAAAATGCGCGCGTGTCCAGCCTCCCGTGACGTCACGGCTTGTGATTGGTCGCATCGCGTCGCGACCAATCACAAGCCAGAACGTAATTTTAAAATCCTGAAGGACCTAAAATTACGTCACGGCTTGCTGTGATTGGTCGCGTCGCGGCCACATGGCCGGCACGCGACCAATCACAAGCCAGGACTTCAAGTAAGGAAATAAACGCGCGAATTTTAAGCAAACAACGCTGCCGGTTCCCTCGCGGACGTCCAGGCTGCGTCGGAGAGGTGAGTATAGCAATATTTTTTATTTTAATTCTTTATTTTACACATTATTACATTAATGTTGTTTCGATACCGATACCCGATACCACAAAAGTATCGGATCTCGGTATCGGAATTCCGATACCCGCAAGTATCGGCCGATACCCGACACTTGCGGTATCGGAATGCTCAACACTAATGACTAATTGAATTCAGAAAAATATGTTGAACAAGTTTGAGCTTTATATACCACTGTAATGTAACAATAACTGGGTTAAACTTTATGGATGACCAATTGAATCCAGAAAAAGTTTTGAACTTTTTTTTTGGAGTGTCATATAGTATCGAAATGTAAAACAACGTATGTACTACCCTATGTGTGACAAATTCAATCCAGGAAAATTTTTTAACGCTTTTTTAGGGTGTTATATACCACTGAAATGTAACAACGCATGTAATACTCTATTGCATCAAAGCGCGGGGTTCTGCCATCAGACGTACTATTCCGTCCGATGGCAGAAAGGGGCTAAGAAGGAAACTCCAGTCTTCTTCTCTTTCTATCTGTATTCCTACGTACTATTTCACATTTCCCAGATCTTTGATCTTGAAGAATTGATCCAAAATTTCCACTATCTCCTCTTCATCCCTTTCTTTTTCAAATCAAACTAAAATATCGCCCACATATATCAGCACACAGATCCATCTGTCTGTCAGTCTGTATATAGACAAGGATCCATTTTGCACTTTGTTCATTTATGAGAACTTCTGTGATTTTATCATTTCATGCTTAAGCGACTTGCTTTAAACCATATATACTTTTCCATAGCTTACAAACCATGTTTGGTTTCCTTTTTTCCTTGAATCCTGGCGATTGTTAAATGTAAATGTCTTCTGTTAAGTCTCCATTCAGAAATGAGGCGTTTACATCCAGATGTTTCAACTGCATTTGTTTAGTTGCTGCAACCACAAACAAAGTTTTGATTGTGGTGTGTTTGACAACTGGAACAAATGTCTCATCATAGTCTTCTCCATATTTCTGAGAATAGCCTTTAGCTACGAGTCTTGCTTGGTATCGATCAGCTGTGTATATATGGTGCACAAATAGGGTTTCACCTGGGGATTCATCTTTTGAAACTGTTAACCCTTGAATAGGCTTTAGATTGGTCCTAAGGAACGTTTGGCCTTAAGGGAGAACCACACATGTGGTAAATAGACGGACCTGGTTTTATTAGGATTTGTCATGAATAGTAGTTACACTCATTATAGTCAGCTTAATGTTTGATTCTGTATGAAGTTACTAATAGTACCGCCCGGTTTATGAGTGTCTACTATATTTATGTGCACTAATTAAGGAAAGACCATATACTGTAGTCTGATCTGGTATTGACTGTATATTGTTAGAATAAACACGACCTACGGGTAACCAGGTCTAAAAAAGAGACCAGTGTATATTGTAGGGGTTTGAAGCTACTCCATTTGGCCTACTTGCAACCCACGATTTGTTTAGTGTTGTTTGTCCCGTGCACCTTGCACTTTGGAATAGTGACCACTTTTGAATTATTGTTTACCTTTTAAAGAATTACAGTAAAGGTTATGTTTTAATTCTAGACGCTTATACAAACAATTGGTTTGATTACACCACTGGCTGAGTATGTTTCGCAGATAAATAGCTGTCATTGCTGCTTCACCCCAGTATTTCTCTGGTAGTTTGGAGTCTGTTAGCATACATCTTATCATTTCAGTCAGAGTTCTGTTTTTTTCTTTCTGTTACCCCATTCTGTTCAGGTGTGTATGTAACAGACTTTTGATGCTCTATTCCATTCTGTCTTTATTAGTTTTCTATTTGGTGTCCTGTAAATTCACCTCCATTATCACTTCTGATTATGATTGGCTTTTATAGTAAGTCCTTTGGCTGTCAGATGCTATATGGTAACAATCCTCCTTCTAGTCCTGGAACATGATATAACACATCCTTTACTAGTAATTTTGAATTATGCCCTAATCTATCAGGACAGATTAGCATTCCTTGTCCAGTACCTTCTGCGGTTATTTTACTCCCATCTGCAAGATAAATTGCTTCCTTCCTATTTTCATTAAGTTCAGTAAAGAAGCTTTTATCACTATTCATGTGACTTGTTGCTCCTGAGTCAATAAACCAGCCTGACGATGACTCTTTATCAATTACTTTAAATGTACCATTCCAGTGATCTGCATGTGGTTAAGAAATTGTGCTTTTTGCTTTCTGATTATTCTCCTTTTGGTATCCAAGAAGTATCGTTTCTCCATGTGGAGACTGACATGCTAAGCATGCCGAGATGAGGAGACTTAAAGCCTCAATGCTCCTCTGGGAAATATTCTAATTATGCAAATTGTCTCTTCAGAGGGGAAGAGAACTAGAACTCTAGTGCCAGCTATTGGAAGGTAGCAATCTTACAAGTCAATGTCGACCCTTTAACGAGCCTTGTCACATGATTTAGGATAATAGCCAAACCAGAATCTCAATTTGCAGACACTGTGTTTCGGGGTAAGTGAGATTTCAGTTTGAACTTCTATAACTAATAGTACAACAAGTATATGCATTACATTCAACTAAGCATATTTTGCCATCTACTGTCAGAAAAGCATAAACTCCTCCTGCACACAAATAAGTCTGCATCTGTTGCATATCTGCCAGCACCATTCAGTGATAAGGATAGTCTTATACAGAGCTTATGAATACGGAGGAATAGTGATAATAGTGATAATCTCCTGCTGATAAAACTACAGCAAGCAGTAGAGAAAGTTGCACATGTTGGAATCAGGGTTTCTGTCTCTACGTTCTTTACTGCTTTTAGACTAGATGGCAGAAACCTGGTGACAGGTTCTCTTTAACACCGTTACTAGTCTAGGCCAATGGAAAAACTGATATTACATCACTAATTAGTTGAATTAATTTTTTTATTTCCTGTTTTCTAGCCTTGCATGTTTGTTACAGTCCATGGCATAAAGTTAGAAAGGACTTTAGTACATTTAAAGCACTTTGTAAGTGAAGGCAGTGCTTTAATACTCTTAGGCTGGGTTCACATTACATTATAAGCAGTCCGTTAGATGGACTGCGTTACACCGTGGCACAACGCGGTGTAACGCAGTCTGTTACCGCTGCCATTAAGCCCTATTTCGGGCGCATCGCTAGCCCATGACCAAAATGGGCGTGCGCTAGCAATGTGCCATCATTGAGTGATGGACCCTGGGACCCTGGCTGCAGTGTTTCCGGGTCTGTCACAGCTAGCGCAGATAGAGCATCTGCTAGCTCTATCTGCCTGTTTAACGCATGTGTTGAACGGGCTGCTTTAGTGCAAAGTGAACCTAGCCTAATGTGCCACAACTAAAAGCTATTTTGATCACCTCATTTGATATATTTCATTGCTTTTGGCACTTACATAAAAGCTCAACAGCGCAACAAAATATATACATTTATATATAGATATCAGGTGTCTTTTCTGTTGGCAAATTCTTAACTGATGAGAATTTTATTTTTGTGCAAAAAAAAAAATAGGCCAATGATAAAAAGAGAATAAAGTACTGAAGGGATGACTCATTTTTACATTATAAATGTATAAACCCAGCTGGATTGGAGCTGTTGGCGAATTTCAGACATTTGTTTGGTCTACTTGTAAAAGAGTCATTCCTGGAGGGAATACAAGCCAGACATGTCAAAATGGTCAAAGAGCGAAGTTCACTGCACCCATTTTTATTCTGAGGACATGAGTATATTTTTACATCAGTTTAACTGTACGGGTGTATAAAATAAAATAGCAGATATTTTTAAGTAAAGTCTTATTATATTTGAAAATATAAGCCTATTACACTTTTGGAAAAAGAATATAAGAAAGAAGTGAGATAAACCCGTAGTCAGTCAGTGATAAATAACTGCCTTAACTGGAGGAATTTGGGATAGGATACGAAGTGTTTTTTACACAATACTATGATTTTTATAAAGCATATAGTACATCCTGTAGGTATAGTACATAGGTGGGTAGCTTGTCAAGCTTTCTGTGCTGTGGATATAATGTCTTACAGTGTATGATGATATACAGCATTTCTGCTTTGTGTGATGACAACATCAATAGTCTCCTTCTTACCAACAGACAGTTGAAGAAGTCTTCCAAAAAAATAATGGGCTTGTCCACTTTCTCTTATTAGTGCAGCTTTTCTCACAAACTGAGCAGCACTTCTGTCAATAAAATGGCTGCCGATGGAGAATCATGTATTTCTGACCAGTCCATCAGCCTTCCTCATTTGAAAAACACCTCACATAGGAAAGCTGCTTTTCTTATGTTTTCGTATATATGTAACCCCTTAAGGACCAGGGGTATTTCCATTTTTGCGTTTCCATTTTTGCTCCCCTTCTTCCCACGGCCATAGCTTTTTTATTCTTTGATCAAAATGGCCATGTGATGGCTTGTTTTTTGCGGGACAAGTTGAACTTTTGAACAACACCATTGGTTTTACCATGTGGTGTACTCAAAAGTGTGAAAAAAATTCCAAGTGCAGTGAAGTTGCAAAAAAAGTGCAATCCCACACTTGTTTTTTTTTTTTTGCTTTTTTACTAGGTTCACTAAATGCTAAAACTTGCCTGCCATTATGATTGTACAAGTAATTATGAGTTCATAGACACCAAACATGTCTAGGTTCTTAGTTATCTCAGTGATGAAAAAAATACCAAACTTTGTTAAAAAAAAATTGAACGTTAAGAGGTTAAAAAACACCTCAAAGGAGCTGTCACTCCTTCTTAACAAATGTCTTTCAGTTTGAAGACAATTTACAGTTATATGAAAAAGTTTGGGCACCCCTATTAATCTTAAACTTAATGTTTTATAAAAATTGTTTTTTTGCAACAGCTATTTCAGTTTCATATATCTAATAACTGTTGGACACAGTAATGTTTCTGCCTTGAAATGAGGTTTATTGTACTAACAGAAAATGTGCAATCTGCATTCAAACAAAATTTGACAGGTGCATAAGTATGGGCACCCTTATCAGTTTCTTGTTTTAAATACTCCTACCTACTTTTTACTGACTTACTAAATCACTTTTTTTTTGTTTTGTAACCTCATTGAGCTTTGAACTTCATAGCCAGGTGTATGCAATCATGAGAAAAGCTACTTAAAGTGGCCACTTGCAAGTTGTTCTCCTGTTTGAATCTCCTCTGAAGAGTGGCATCATGGGCTCCTCAAAACAACAAGAGATTTAACCTGTCAATTTCCAATGTGAGGAACATAGTAAGGAAATGGAAGAACACAGGTACAGTTCTTGTTAAGGCCAGAAGTGGCAGGCCAAGAAAAACATCAGAAAGGCAGAGAAGAAGAATGGTGAGATCCGTCAAGGACAATCCTCTGACCACCTCCAGAGAGCTGCAGCATCAACTTGCTGCAGATGGTGTCACTGTGCTTCGGTCAACTATACAATGCACTTTGCACAAGGAGAAGCTGTATGTGAGAGTGATGCGAAAGAAGCCGTTTGTGCAAGCACGCCACAAACAGAGTCGGCTGAGGTATGCAAAAGCCCATTTGGAGAAGCAAATTTCTTTTTGGAAGAAGGTCCTGTCGTCTGATGAAACCAAGATTGAGTTGTTTGGTCATACAAAAAGGCGTTATGCATGGCGGCAAAAAACACAGCATTCCAAGAAAAACACTTGCTACCCACAGTAAAATTTGGTGGAGGTTCCATCATGCTTTGGGGCTGTGTGGCCAATGCAGGCACCAGGAATCTTGTTAAAGTTGAGGGACGCATGGATTCCTCTCAGTATCAGCAAATTCTTGACAATAATGTTCATGAATCAGTGACAAAGTTGAAGTTACGCAGGGGATGGATCTTTCAGCAAGACAAAGATCCAAAACACCGCTCCAAATCTACTCGGGCATTCATGCAGAGGAACAATTACACTGTTCTGGAATGGCCATCCCAGTCCCCAGACCTGAATATCATTGAACATCTGTGGGATCATTTGAAGAGGGCTGTCCATGCTCGGCGACCATCAAACGTAACTGAACTGGAATTGTTTTGTACAGAGGAATGGTCAAAAATACCTTCATCCAGGATCCAGGAACTCATTAAAAGCTACAGGAAGTGACTAGAGGCTGTTATTTTTGCAAAAGGAGGATCTACTAAATATTATTGTCACTTTTCTGGTGCGGTGCCCATACTTATGCACCTGTCAAATTTTGTTTGAATGCAGATTGCACATTTTCTGTTAGTACAATAAACCTCATTTCAAGGCAGAAACATTACTGTGTCCAACAGTTATTAGATATATGAAACTGAAATAGCTGTTGCAAAAAACAATTTTTATAAAACATTAAGCTTAAGATTAATAGGGGTGCCCAAACTTTTTCATATAACTGTATATAAGTGATTTCTTATTCACAAAACCAGAGGGAAATCAGACCCAGTTACTATGAACTCATGAATCGGACCATTTTCCTTTTGAATCTCATAACCTTTTAGTTACAGACGAGTCATATCAAATGTCTTCAAACTTAAAGTCATTTTTTAGGAAGTGGTGATTTCACCTTTAAGGTGTGTTAAAGTACATACAAAGCCCTGCTTCACACGCCTGTGTGTAAACACGTAAACGAAAAAATGATGCTGGTATCATCAGTGTTCTTTATCAGTGTGTTATCTGTGTATCTGTTTTCAAGATCAGTGTTTGGTCCATGTGTCCATTTTTACCATCAGTGTGTCATCAGTGTTGTCACGACTCAGTTGTCGGGTGACCCAGGACCAGGGGCTCTTTCCCTGTCCCTAACGCTAGCGGTGCCCTAGCTTGCCCTATTCCCCGGGTTACTTCTGAAGGTAAAGATGCCGGGGCCACCTACCTTGCCTTATCTCCTGTATTCACCCACCATCTGTTCCAATCTCCCACCGAGGGAAGAGGGGAGTAGTTGTGCACCGCAGTACACCAACCAGACGAACAATGCAACACTAACAAGGTCAACACCATGCATACAAATATTCACTCATATATAACAGAGGAATACACTGGGGAGTGGAGGTTGGGGAAAGACCAAAGTAGGAGAAGGAAAGGGAACTATCACAATTAAAAAACAAGCAACAGGCACTGACAAACCCACCATACGCCTTCTCATGTAACCACTAACTCCTCTCCTCCAAGTAATGAGCATAAGCTAGCTCTGATGATGTATGTCAGTCAGGACCAAGATTATATAGGGATAGGAGTGGCTAACCGTGCTCAGCTGAGAGCCCAGACTCCCAGAGCTACAAACATGGCCGATTAACCCCTGTACTGCCAAACGGAATTTACACCAATTAAAAAGAAGGTGAAGTTCTTCTTTTCAGTGCAGGAGTAGGAGCAATCAGAGGCTGTTGTCTTCTGGATAAATAAATTACTAAGGTTCTTCTATACTTTCCAATGTTAAACACATACAGCACACAGATGGCATTCATGTGATGTATGTGTTTTTCACAAACCCATAAACTTGTATTTGCCCTTTTCATCAGTGCTGCCGGAAAAAAAAACGGACATGTACATAGCAGCATTGGTTATAGTGGATACATGCGGTATCCATGAAAAAAGCAAATACCACACATACTAGGAACATGGACATGTGAAGGTGGCCTTGTAAGCAGAAGGACCGGGCTGGGGGTACCTTCCTTGTGCGGGTCTGGAACTGTCAGGGCTGCCTCCCCTGTTTTCCGAGGGAAAGCTAAAAGAACTGGACCAACCTTTGCATTTGGCAGTAGGGGGGCTTGTTTGAGGATAAAAAGAGAAAACGCGTGCAGAAGCAGTCAGACTCGGCGGGGACAGACAGCACGCAGCAGGAGCAGGTGAGTGCTCCATCCTCTGAGCACCGTTGCAGCGCAGGCCGGCACCTAGGAGCCGGTGAGTTCTCCATCCTCTGAGCACCGTTGCAGCGCAGGCCGGCACCTGTATATCCCTGCTGTCACCTGCAGAGACTGTGAGCAGAGACGTGCCGTGCATCCATTGGCCCCCGCTAACCAAAGTGCCAGACGCCCTGGGCCCGTGACTGCTGTGTGCGTACCGCCTGAGAAGCACTGGGTGTGTGACCGTGAACGGTACTCTGATCTCCAGTGAATATTTGTCAGGCCACGTTGGGCCCCAACAATGCCTTGGTCAGTGCCTTACCCCTCACCACAGCTACCCCTGGACTAAGGGTCCTGCAGAGGACATCAGAGAATAACTGCTGCTGCCAGGACCCAGCTTGTCTTCAGGACTACATCAGATCAACTCCACGCTGACCGTTGTTGGCACCATCGCTTGTTTCGTGAACTTCACAATTTGGAAGTCATCTGAACGGATAAGTTGCACCTTAAGAACTTTTACTGCTTTTGCAAATCTGCATAACCCCACACCCCGCATATCCTCTATTTTATGTTACCCGCAGTACCACTGGTGAACTGTTTTATCTCCCTGCGTGGAGTATATCCCTATTAAAGTAAATACATTAACCCTTGCCCTGTCTCCTGTCTGTCACTGCATCCTGCAACCTGCTCACAGCCTTACCCAATTTACTTGCAATCAATCAAAGGATCCATGGCATAAGGGCACACAGCAGTAGAACACAACCGTTAGTCACTTGTAAGTAACATATCTGTTTTAAAACTTCATAAACTGAGCCTGCATATGTTGGAAGCCATGTCATTTGACTATCTATTTAACAATTATGGGAATGTATTCCATGGGGCAATATATTCTTTGATTTTTTTCTATTATTAATTTTACATTTCTACTGGATTAGGCAGATGGACTGATCTAGTCAGAGGTCCCAACATCAGATCAGCAGCCATTTTGGACAGAAGTGTTGAGAGGAAAAGCACTAAAAAGAGAAAGTGGATGAGCTCAGCATTATTAGTATCCTTTTCTGCTGCCAACATGTCTTCATCCTGGCGATAAGTGATGTTTTCAACCTCATGTGCTTGAAAAGGAGACAAAATTCAAGCTCAGATAACATGGTGTCCAGTTGTGCATTGAGCTTTTATTCCCAGTTGGTACCTTCAGCATTCAGTATCTTCATAGGATTAGGAGTAGGGTTGAGCGAAACGGATCGTTCATTTTCATAAGTCGCCGACTTTTAGCAAAGTCGGCGTCTCATGAAACCGACCCGATCCCTGTGTGGGGTCTGCCATGCGGTACGCGACTTTCGCGCCAAAGTCGCGTTTCAATGACGCTAAAAGCACAATTTCTCAGCCAATGAAGGTGGACGCAGAGTGTGGGCAGCGTGATGACATAGATCTCAGTCCCCACCATCTTAGAGAAGGGCATTGCAGTGATTGGCTTGCTTTCTGCCGCGTCACAGGGGCTATAAAGGGGCGTTCCCGCCGACCGCCATCTTACTGCTGCTGATCTGAGCGTAGGGAGAGGTGCCGCTTCGTCAGAAGCAGGGATAGTGATAGGCAGGGTACATAAAGCCACAAACCGCTTGTGCTGTAGCGATTTCCACTGTCCAACACCACCTTTTGTTTGCAGGGACAGTGGAAGCTACATTTTATTTTCCTCAGCGCTGTAGCTCATTGGGCTGCCCTAGAAGGCTCCCTGATAGCTGCGTTGCTTTGTGTGTACGCCGCTGTGCAAACCAACTGCTTTTTTCAAAGCACAAATCCTGTTGTTCCTTCCTTTCTGCACAGCTATCTTGTGTGTTTGTCCCCACTTTTGTGTGCAGCAGTCCTTTTTATAGCTGCCTGCCATACTTTCCTGAGATTACTGCAGGGAGATAAAGATTGGCAAGTCTGCCTCTGTGCCAGTCCTGTGTGTGGCATCTGTCTCTCATTGTGTGCCACCGAAAACCACTGTGTAATATTGGCCTTTTTTTTTTTTTTTCTAAATTCTCCCTTTTAAAAAAAAATAATTAGTGGGAGATAAATATTGGCAAGTCTGCCGCTGTGCCAGTCCTGTGTGTGGCATCTGTCTCTCATTGTGTGCCACCGAAAACCACTGTGTAATACTGGGCCATTTTTTTTGGGGGGGGTAAATTCTCCCTGTAAAAAAAAAAAAAAATAGTGGGAGATAAAGATTGGCAAGTCTGCCGCTGTGCCAGTCCTGCGTGTGGCATCTGTCTCTCATTGTGTGCCACCGAAAACCACTGTGTAATACTGGCCTTTTTTTTTTTTCTAAATTCTCCCTTTTAAAAAAAAAATAATTAGTGGGAGATAAAGATTGGCAAGTCTGCCGCTGTGCCAGTCCTGTGTGTGGCATCTGTCTCTCATTGTGTGCCA
The DNA here is from genome assembly GCF_051348905.1 of Ranitomeya variabilis. Taxonomy (NCBI): domain Eukaryota; kingdom Metazoa; phylum Chordata; class Amphibia; order Anura; family Dendrobatidae; genus Ranitomeya; species Ranitomeya variabilis. Next base: position 185,113,867 of record NC_135236.1, read on the forward strand.
CCGAAAACCACTGTGTAATACTGGCCTTTTTTTTTTTTCTAAATTCTCCCTTTAAAAAAAAAAATAATTAGTGGGAGATAAAGATTGGCAAGTCTGCCGCTGTGCCAGTCCTGTGTGTGGCATCTGTCTCTCATTGTGTGCCACCGAAAACCACTGTGTAATACTTGGCCATTTATTTTTTTGGGTAAATTCTCCCTTTTAAAAAAAAAATAATTAGTGGGAGATAAAGATTTGCAAGTCTGCCTCTGTGCCAGTCCTGTGTGTGGCATCTGTCTCTCATTGTGTGCCACCGAAAACCACTGTGTAATACTTGCCTTTTTTTTTTTTTTTCTAAATTCTCCCTTTTAAAAAAAAAAAAATTAGTGGGAGATAAAGATTGGCAAGTCTGCCGCTGTGCCAGTCCTGTGTGTGGCATCTGTCTCTCATTGTGTGCCACCGAAAACCACTGTGTAATACTGGCCTTTTTTTTTTTTTTTCTAAATTCTCCCTTTAAAAAAAAAAAATAATTAGTGGGAGATAAAGATTGGCAAGTCTGCCGCTGTGCCAGTCCTGTGTGTGGCATCTGTCTCTCATTGAGTGCCACCGAAAACCACTGTGTAATACTTGGCCATTTTTTGGGGGGGGTAAATTCTCCCTGTAAAAAAAAAAATAGTGAGAGATAAAGATTGGCAAGTCTGCCTCTGTGCCAGTCCTGTGTGTGGCATCTGTCTCTCATTGTGTGCCACCGAAAACCACTGTGTAATACTGGCCTTTTTTTTTTTTTTCTAAATTCTCCCTTTTAAAAAAAAAATAATTAGTGGGAGATAAAGATTGGCAAGTCTACCGCTGTGCCAGTCCTGTGTGTGGCATCTGTCTCTCATTGTGTGCCACCGAAAACCACTGTGTAATACTTGGCCATTTTTTTGTTTTGGGGTAAATTCTCCCTGTAAAAAAAAAAAATTAGTGGGAGATAAAGATTGGCAAGTCTGCCGCTGTGCCAGTCCTGTGTGTGGCATCTGTCTCTCATTGTGTGCCACCGAAAACCACTGTGTAATACTGGCCTTTTTTTTTTTTTCTAAATTCTCCCTTTTAAAAAAAAATAATTAGTGGGAGATAAAGATTGGCAAGTCTGCCGCTGTGCCAGTCCTGTGTGTGGCATCTGTCTCTCATTGTGTGCCACCGAAAACCACTGTGTAATACTTGGCCATTTATTTTTTGGGGTAAATTCTCCCTTTTAAAAAAAAAATAACTAGTGGGAGATAAAGATTGGCAAGTCTGCCTCTGTGCCAGTCCTGTGTGTGGCATCTGTCTCTCATTGAGTGCCACCGAAAACCACTGTGTAATACTTGGCCATTTTTTTTGGGGGGTAAATTCTCCCTGTAAAAAAAAAAAATAGTGAGAGATAAAGATTGGCAAGTCTGCCTCTGTGCCAGTCCTGTGTGTGGCATCTGTCTCTCATTGTGTGCCACCGAAAACCACTGTGTAATACTTGGCGATTTTTTGGGGGGGGGTAAATTCTCCCTGTAAAAAAAAAATAATTAGTGGGAGATAAAGATTTCCAAGTCTGCCTCTGTGCCAGTCCTGTGTGTGGCATCTGTCTCTCATTGTGTGCCACTGAAAACCACTGTGTAATACTTGGCCATTTTTTTTGGGGGGGGTAAATTCTCCCTGTAAAAAAAAATAATTAGTGGGAGATAAAGATTGGCAAGTCTGCCTCTGTGCCAGTCCTGTGTGTGGCATCTGTCTCTCATTGTGTGCCACCAAAAACCTAGTGTGTAATATTGTTTTTTTTGTTTATTTTTTTTTTTTTTTTTACATTCTCCCATAAAAAAAAAAAATAGTGGGAGATTAATATTGGCATTTCTGCTTGAGTGCTGGTCCTGTGTGTGGCATCTGTCTCTCATTGTGTGCCACCGAAAACCACTGTGTAATACTGGCCTTTTTTTTTTTTTTTCTAAATTCTCCCTTTTAAAAAAAAATAATTAGTGGGAGATAAAGATTGGCAAGTCTGCCGCTGTGCCAGTCCTGTGTGTGGCATCTGTCTCTCATTGTGTGCCACCGAAAACCACTGTGTAATACTTGGCCATTTTTTTGTTTTGGGGTAAATTCTCCCTGTAAAAAAAAAATAATTAGTGGGAGATAAAGATTGGCAAGTCTGCCGCTGTGCCAGTCCTGTGTGTGGCATCTGTCTCTCATTGTGTGCCACCGAAAACCACTGTGTAATACTTGGCCATTTATTTTTGGGGGTAAATTCTCCCTTTTAACAAAAACATAATTAGTGGGAGATAAAGATTGGCAAGTCTGCCTCTGTGCCGGTCCTGTGTGTGGCATCTGTCTCTCATTGAGTGCCACCGAAAACCACTGTGTAATACTTGGCCATTTTTTGGGGGGGATAAATTCTCCCTGTAAAAAAAAAAAATAGTGAGAGATAAAGATTGGCAAGTCTGCCTCTGTGCCAGTCCTGTGTGTGGCATCTGTCTCTCATTGTGTGCCACCGAAAACCACTGTGTAATACTTGGCGATTTTTTTTGGGGGGGTAAATTCTCCCTGTAAAAAAAAAATAATTAGTGGGAGATAAAGATTGGCAAGTCTGCCTCTGTGCCAGTCCTGTGTGTGGCATCTGTCTCTCATTGTGTGCCACCAAAAACCTAGTGTGTAATATTGTTTTTTTTGTTTATTTTTAGTTATTTTTTTTACATTCTCCCATAAAAAAAAAATAGTGGGAGATTAAGATTGGCATTTCTGCTTGAGTGCTGGTCCTGTGTGTGCCATCTGTCTCAAATTATTGGGGCACGGAAAACCTAGTGTGTAACATTGTGCCTGATTTTCTTTCAGTGTCAGGCACCTAAAAAGGTATACACTCACTGGCCACTTTATTAGGTACACCTGTCCAACTTCTTGTTAACACTTAATTTCTAATCAGCCAATCACATGGCGGCAACTCAGTGCATTTAGGCATGTAGACATGGTCAAGACAATCTCCTGCAGTTCAAACCGAGCATCAGTATGGGGAAGAAAGGTGATTTGAGTGCCTTTGAACGTGGCATGGTTGTTGGTGCCAGAAGGGCTGGTCTGAGTATTTCAGAAACTGCTGATCTACTGGGATTTTCATGCACAACCATCTCTAGGGTTTACAGAGAATGGCCCGAAAAAGAAAAAAAATCCAGTGAGCGGCAGTTCTGTGGGCGGAAATGCCTTGTTGATGCCAGAGGTCAGATGAGAATGGGCAGACTGGTTCGAGCTGATAGAAAGGCAACAGTGACTCAAATCGCCACCCGTTACAACCAAGGTAGGCCTAAGAGCATCTCTGAACGCACAGTGCGTCGAACTTTGAGGCAGATGGGCTACAGCAGCAGAAGACCACACCGGGTACCACTCCTTTCAGCTAAGAACAGGAAACTGAGGCTACAATTTGCACAAGCTCATCGAAATTGGACAGTAGAAGATTGGAAAAACGTTGCTTGGTCTGATGAGTCTCGATTTCTGCTGCGACATTCGGATGGTAGGGTCAGAATTTGGCGTAAACAACATGAAAGCATGGATCCATCCTGCCTTGTATGGAGCATCTTTGGGATGTGCAGCCGACAAATCTGCGGCAACTGTGTGATGCCATCATGTCAATATGGACCAAAATCTCTGAGGAATGCTTCCAGCACCTTGTTGAATCTATGCCACGAAGAATTGAGGCAGTTCTGAAGGCAAAAGGGGTCCAACCCGTTACTAGCATGGTGTACCTAATAAAGTGGCCGGTGAGTGTATATAAATCCAACAGAAGTTTGAGTTCACCTTATAAGTTGTTTTACAGTAACAAATACCGTTACTTTGGTTACGTTTTGCAAACAATGAGGAAGTCTAGTGGAAGAGGTCGTGGCCGTGGGCGGTCATTGTCAGCTGGTAATGATGGTAGTGGTGGTGGAGCATCAGGTGGTCGTGGTAAAAGCAGTACAGCACCTAAGTCTCGAGTTGTTGAGCCAGGTTCGTTGTCTGGCTACACAAGGCCTCGAACGCTTTCTTTTCTGGGAGTAGGAAAACCACTTTTGAAGCCGGAGCAGGAGGAACAAGTATTGGCTTGCATTGCTGACTCTGCCTCTAGCTCTTTCGCCTCCTCCTCGGAAAGTGCAAAATGTCAGAGCAGTGCATCGTCAGTGGATGCTCCCGGTCAGGAACAAGTCGCTTCCTTGTGTCCTTCACCCAGAACAACAGTGAAGGATGCATCAGTCGACAGAACAGGTTACTCCATGGAGCTCTTTACACATACCGTTCCTGGGTTAGACAGTGAAACAGTTAACAGGCCATGCCCATTCGAAGTTGAATCGGACATGGAGTGCACAGATGCACAGCCACAGCCAGATTACTATGCTGTTCCTTTGACTCAGACCAGAACATTGCCCTCACAGTGTACTGAGGCAGAATCAAACCCAACGGAGACTATGGTGCCCCGTCACGAACGCAATACCACCGGCTTACACGGTGACACAGACGAAGTTGCACACGACATAGAAGAGGAGGTCATAGATGACCCAGTTGTTGACCCCGATTGGCAGCCATTGGGGGAACAGGGTGCAGGCGGCAGTAGTTCTGAAGCGGAGGAGGAGGAGCCGCAGCAGGCATCAACATCACAACAGGTTCCATCTGCCGGGCCCGTATCTGGCAAAAAACGCGTGGCAAAACCAAAAGCAGTTGGAGGACAGCGTGGCCATCCGGTTAAAGAAGCTCAGTCTGCAATGCCTGAAAAGGTATCCGATAGTAGAAAGAGTGCAGTCTGGCATTTTTTCAAACAACATCCAAATGATCAGCGCAAAGTCATCTGTCAAAAATGTTCAACTACCTTAAGCAGAGGTCAGAATCTTAAAAGTCTAAATACAAGTTGCATGCATAGACACTTATCCACCATGCATTTGCAAGCCTGGACTAACTACCAAACGTCCCTAAAGGTTGCAGCACCCTCGGCCAATGAAGCTAGTCAGCAACGCTACATCCCTTCCCTCACTGTCAACCCACCATTTCCCGCACCACCTGCAGTATCTGTGCAGCTTTCGTCGCCAGGCCAAAGCAGTCAGGGAATCACCAGATTTGCAGTAGGAAACACTGCATGTAGGGCACGGCAAGAATACCATCTCCAACCCTCTCTCAGTCACCCATGTCCACCGGCACCACCGCTAGTTCCACGATCTCCAGCTCTCCAGTCCAGCTCACCCTACATGAGACTCTTGTTAGGAAAAGGAAGTACTCATCCTCGCATCCGCGTACACAGGGTTTGAACGCCCACATTGCTAGACTAATCTCATTAGAGATGATGCCCTACCGGTTAGTTGAAAGCGATGCTTTCAAAGCGCTGATGGACTACGCTGTACCACGCTACGAGCTACCCAGTCGGCACTTCTTTTCTAGAAAAGCCATCCCAGCCCTCCAACAGCATGTTAAAGACCGCATCGTCCATGCACTCAGGCAGTCTGTGACTACAAAGGTGCACCTGACAACAGATGCATGGACCAGTAGGCATGGCCAGGGATGTTTCGTGTCCATCACGGCACACTGGGTGAATGTGGTGGATGCAGGGTCCACAGGGGACAACAATATTGGGACAGTTCTGCCTAGCCCACGGTCAAGGAAAGAGTTGGCTGTAGGCGTTCGCCCCCCCTCCTTCTCTTCCTCGTCCTCCTGCAGAAGTGAGAGCTCGTCCACAGACCGCAGTCGCACATCCACTCCATCCGCAGCTGCCACTGTTGCACACCAGGTGTGCCATTATGGGACAGCTAGTGGCAAGCGTCAGCAGGCTGTATTGGCAATGAAGTGTTTGGGCGAATGTCAAGAATGCTTATTCATCATCTACCCTGCCGCCCTTGGGGAAGTCTGATCACAATCTTATACTATTGTCACCAGTCTACCAACCTGTTGTTAGAAAACAGCCTGCTACAATTAAATCAGTTAGAATGTGGAGTCCAACAAATGAACAGGCTTTACAGGATTGCTTTCATCTTACAGACTGGGATGTGTTGCTTGGGACAATGGACGAGTATACAAATGTTAATGAAGTGGTTGGTAGAGTGACTGACTACATTAACTTCTGCATTGATATGCTGGTGCCGGCTAAAAAGATTAGGTGTTTTGCAAACAACAAGCCATGGATAACAAAGGAATTGAAGCATTTGCTCAACAGGAAAAAAAAGGCATTTAAATTAGGCGACAAAGAGGAAATTAAAATGATACAGCATGAATTGAAGTATAAAATAAAGGAGGCCCAGAAAGCCTTCAGAATTAAACTTGAAAAGAAACTGTCCCACAATAATACCAGGGACGTTTGGTCAGGAATGAAATTACTGACTGGCCTTAAGGTAAGGTCTGATCACGGGGGAGGAAATCTGGACAAGGCTAATGAGATGAACGAGTATTTCAATAGATTTAGCAGTACATGTGTACTGCCAACTGGAAGTGGAGGGGAATTGGGTGCAAATTCTGCAACATCGATATTGGAGGAGGAGCAGACTAATTTTAGAGTATCCGAAAATGATGTGAGGAGGCAGTTTAAGTCACTTAACATTGGTAAAGCTGCTGGACCTGATGGACTCAGCTCACGTGTCCTTAAAGTTTGTGCAGACCAGCTGTGTACTGTCTTTACACTCCTATTTAATGGAAGTCTACAAACACAGAGGGTACCTGTGTTATGGAAAACTTCCTGTCTGGTTCCGGTACCCAAGACTTCTTCTCCTGCAACCCTAAATGACTATCGTCCGGTAGCCTTAACATCTCACGCTATGAAGGCCTTGGAAAGATTAGTGCTTGCTCACTTAAGACCAAGGGTCAATGCTTTTATCGATCCCCTTCAGTTTGCTTACCGACATAGATTGGGGGTGGATGATGCTATTCTTTCTCTGTTACATAGTGTACATTCATTTCTGGAGACTGACAGAACCATGGTGCGAGCGATGTTCTTTGATTTCTCGAGTGCATTTAATTCCCTGCAGCCACCTTTACTACACAAAAAGATGACTGATATGAAAGTGGAGGTGGGGATGAGAAATTGGATAACTGACTACCTATCAGATCGGCCACAGTTTGTACAGATGGGAGCAGTGGTGTCGAGCAGATTATTGAGCAGTGTAGGTGCCCCCCAGGGAACGGTGCTTGCACCCTTTCTATTCACACTGTATACATCGGACTTTCAGTATAAATCTGATCTTTGCCACCTTCAAAAATTTTCGGATGACTCCGTGGTTGTGGGATGTATTAGGGGAGATCGGGGGGATGAGGAATATAGAAGGGTGGTGTCGAATTTCGTGGATTGGTGCAATGGTAACTATCTACAACTAAATGTTAAGAAAACCAAGGAGTTGGTGGCGAACTATAGCAGGATTAAGTTGGAATGCTTACCGATCACTATTGCTGGTCAGGAGGTAGAGCAGGTGGAGAGTTATAAATATTTGGGGGTCCATTTGGATAGCAAACTGGACTGGAGATGCCACTCAGAGACTGTCTACAAGAAGGGGATGAGCAGATTGTATTTCCTAAGGAAACTGAGGTCTTTTAATGTGTGTAGCAAATTGTTAGAAATGTTCTACCAATCTGTAGTGGCAAGTGCCATCTTTTTTGCAATCATATGCTGGGGTAATAGTGTGCGGGCCTCTGATGCTAATAAGCTGAATAAGCTTATCAAAAAGGCAAGCTCTGCTGTCGGCTGCAATCTGGACTCTCTTGAGGAGGTAGTGGAGAGAAGAACTCTGAAAAAGTGTATGGCAATCATGAACAATAATGCACATCCACTATATGAGCTATTCATGAGACAGAAGAGCACCTTCAGTAACCGGCTAATACTTCTGAGGTGTAAGAAGGAAAAATTTAGGAAATCGTTTGTGCCAACTGCTATGGGGACGTACAACAATAACATTAGGGTTAAATCATAAAGGGGATTGTCTACTTTATTCCTTCTACTTTTCAGTTCACCCGCTGTGTTTGTCCTATTCTAATGTATAATGTCCTTTGTCAACAAACTGTCATGTCAATTATGTAATTCATTTTATGATTCTTATGATGTAAGTTGTGCTGCTGTGATACCATAATTTCCCACGGGATCAATAAAGTGTATCGTATCGTATCGTATCGTATCGTAACAGACACACCGCGGAAGTTCTGTCCGAGTTCTTGCAGAAAAAACCTCAGTCATGGCTGGGCACTGTACATCTTGAGGCAGGCAAGGTAGTGAGTGATAACGGAAGGAATTTCATGGCTGCCATAGCCCTTTCCCAACTGAAACACATTCCTTGCCTGGCTCACACCTTAAACCTGGTGGTGCAGTGCTTCCTGAAAAGTTATCCGGGGTTACCTGACCTGCTCCTCAAAGTGCGCAGACTTTGCTCGCATATCCGCCATTCGCCCGTACACTCCAGCCATATGCAGAACTATCAGCGTTCTTTGAACCTTCCTCAGCATCGCCTAATCATCGACGTTGCAACAAGGTGGAACTCCACACTGCACATGCTTCAGAGAGTGTGCGAACAGAGGCGTGCTGTTATGTATTTGTGGGAGGATACACGGGCAGGCAGTTGGATGGCAGACATGGAGTTGTCAGGTGTGCAGTGGTCGAAGCTACAAGACCTGTGTCAAGTCCTTCAGTGTTTTGAGGAATGCACACGGCTGGTTAGTGCAGACAACGCCATAATAAGCATGAGCATCCCCCTAATGCGTCTGCTGATGCAAAGTTTGACGCACATAAAGGAGCAGGCGTCTGCAGCCGAGGAAGAGGGAAGCCTTGATGACAGTCAGCCATTGTCTGGTCAGGGCCGTGTAGAGGACGCGGTAGCGGGCGAAGAGGAGGAGGAGGACGAGGATGATGGGGATGAGTACTTTTTTAATGAGGAAGCTTCTCCTGGGCCAACAGAAATTAGTGGCGTTGCAAGGCCGGGTTCTGTTTTTTTAAGGGAGACAAGTGACGTAGATTTGCCTGTAACTGCCCCTCAAACCAGCACAACCGCAGATTTGACAACTGGAACTTTGGCCCACATGGCGGATTATGCCTTACGTATCCTCAAAAAGGACCCACGCATTATTAAAATGATGAGCGATGACGATTACTGGTTGGCCTGCATCCTTGACCCTCGCTATAAAGGCAAATTGCAAAATATTATGCCACATGAGAACCTCGAACAAATATTAGCAACCAAACAAGCTACTCTTGTAGACCGTTTGATTCAGGCATTCCCAGCACACAGCGCCGGTGATGGTTCTCACACAAGCTGCAGGGGGCTACAGGGCAGAGGTGTTAGAGGTGCACAGATCAGAAGTGGCGTTGGACAGAGGGGTTTTCTGACCAGGTTGTGGAGTGATTTCGCAATGACCGCAGACAGGACAGGTACTGCAGCATCTATTCAAAGTGACAGGAGACAACATTTGTCCAGTATGGTTACTAACTATTTTTCATCCCTTATCGATGTTCTCCCTCAACCGTCATTCCCATTTGATTACTGGGCATCCAAATTAGACACCTGGCCTGAATTGGCAGAATATGCATTGCAGGAGCTTGCTTGCCCAGCAGCTAGTGTGCTATCAGAAAGAGTATTCAGTGCTGCTGGTTCAATATTAACCGAAAAAAGGACTCGTCTGGCTACCCAAAATATGGATGATCTCACCTTCATTAAAATGAACCACTCCTGGATTTCAAATTATTTTGCCCCACCTTTCCCGGCTGACACCTAGCTTTCCTATAAAAAGGTCTTGCTTGTGGACTGGTCTTACTGAGTGTTCCAATCTCTTAATTTGCAGCAGCTGTTTGTCCAGCATACGACATGTTTACACCTCCCACAATGGGAAAATTCCCCCCACGGGGCCGTGGTCTCGCCACTTGGCGTAAGCACCCGTTACAGTGCTGTTCGTCTGAAGAGGTGGGTGTGCCCGCTTTTGGTCGACGGCACTGCCACTGGGTCCCTCATAGTACAATGAAGTGTCTCTGGCGGTGGTGGTGCGCACCCAACGTCAGACACACCGTTGTAACATGAGGGGCCCTGGGAGGGTACCGCCGGCCACAAGAGAGTTCCCCCCCCCCCAAGCTCAAACTGTGCTCTACCACGTGCAAAATTATCTCACTCAGCTCCACCAATGTTTAGTCTATGCGCTGACATCATTCAATGCCTGGCACTGACAATACCAATTTGTTGACATCTATGATGCTAGTTAAAGTAGTCTGGGTCAGTGTCCTATATTGACACCAGTAAATACTTACTGCCAAATTACTTTATCAGAAACTCAGCAGATGAGCCCACCCCTGTACCTAAGTATGCCACACTTTTTTTTTTTTTGTTTTGCGAGACATTAACATCTATTTATTTTTTGTGAGTACTAACTGTGTCAGACACTCCTTGCAATCCTCCTCCGCTGACCACAATGCTGCCTGTGCATCCATGTAACCGATTTAAAACTGCCATGAGACTAATTTTTGTTATTTTAGGCCTTCATTAGCCTGTCTGCTGTCCCTCCTTGCAATACTCCTCCACTGACCACAATGCTGCCTGTGTATCCATGTAACCGATTTAAAACTGCCTTGAGACTAATTTTTGTTATTTTAGGCCTTCATTAGCCTGTCTGCTGTCCCTCCTTGCAATACTCCTCCACTGACCACAATGCTGCCTGTGTATCCATGTAACCGATTTAAAACTGCCATGAGACTAATTTTTGTTATTTGAGGCCTTCTTTAGCCTGTCTGCGGTCCCTCCTTGCAATACTCCTCCACTGACCACAATGCTGCCTGTGTATCCATGTAACCGATTTAAAACTGCCATGAGACTAATTTTTGTTATTTTAGGCCTTCGTTAGCCAGTCTGCTGTCCCTCCTTGCAATACTCCTCTACTGACCACAATGCTGCCTGTGTATCCATGTAACCGATTTAAAACTGCCTTGAGACTAATTTTTGTTATTTTAGGCCTTCATTAGCCTGTCTGCTGTCCCTCCTTGCAATACTCCTCCACTGACCACAATGCTGCCTGTGTATCCATGTAACCGATTTAAAACTGCCTTGAGACTAATTATTGTTATTTTAGGTCTTCATTAGCCTGTCTGCTGTCCCTCCTTGCAATACTCCTCCACTGACCACAATGCTGCCTGTGTATCCATGTAACCGATTTAAAACTGCCATGAGACTAATTTTTGTTATTTGAGGCCTTCGTTAGCCTATCTGCGGTCCCTCCTTGCAATACTCCTCCACTGACCACACCAATGCTTCCCGTGTACCCCTGGAACCTATTTAAAAGTTCATAGAGCCTATTTATATATTTTATTTAATATTAATAAAGCCATGATGGACTACGCTGTGCCACGCTACAAGCTAACCAGTAGACACTTCTTTTGCGAGAAAAGCCATCCCAACCCTCCACCAGCATGTAAAAGACCGCATTGTCCATGCACTCTGGCAATCTGTGAGTACAAAGGTGCACCTGACAACAGACGCATGGACCTGTAGGCATGGCCACGGAAGGTTACGTGTCCATTACGGCGCAATGGGTTAATGTGGTGGATGCATGGTCCACAGGGGCCAGCCTACTAAGTCTGTCTGCAGTCCCTAATTCAAATTGTCCTCCACTGTATAAATCTGAGCTTCAACTTTCTGGCTCTCATTAAGTGCTGTTTTTTAAAAAACTTGGTGGTTAGGGCCTACTAACGGTGTCTGCCGCTCCCTGGTGTTTTCCTCAACTGAATAAATCTGAGCTTCAACCTTCTGGCTCTCATTAAGTGATGTTTTTTAAAAAAATTGGTGGTTAGGGCCTACTGACGGTGTCTGCCGCTCCCTGGTGTTTTCCTCAACTGAATAAATCTGAGCTTCAACCTTCTGGCTCTCATTAAGTGATGTTTTTTAAAAAAATTGGTGGTTAGGGCCTACTGACGGTGTCTGCCGCTCCCTGGTGTTTGTCCTCAACTGAATAAATCTGAGCTTCAACCTTCTGGCTCTCATTAAGTGATGATTTTTAAAAAATTTGGTGGTTAGGGCCTACTAACGGTGTCTGCCCCTCCCTGGTGTTTGTCCTCAACTGTATAAAGCTGAGCTTCAACCTTCTGGCTTTCGGCCTATAGTATCAGATATTAAACTGCATTTGGCCTTCAACTTTGGTTACGGCCTACTAACGGTGTCTGCCGCTCCCTGGTGTTTGTCCTCAACTGAATAAATCTGAGCTTCAACCTTCTGGCTTTCGGCCTATAGTATCAGATATTAAACTGCATTTGGCCTTCAACTTTGGTTACGGCCTACTAACGGTGTCTGCCACTCCCTGGTGTTGTCCTCCACTGTATAAAGCTGAGCTTCAGTCTTTAGGCTTTTGGCCTATAGTAGCAGATATTAAACTGCATTTGGCCTACTAGTGTGGTTGGGCCCTTAAAACAGTGTCTGCTGCTCCTGGGTTTGCTCCTCCACTGAACAAAGCAATGCCGCCTGTTTAGTCCTGTTACCAATTTTGAACTGCATTTAGCCTACTTTATTCTTTGACCCTATATCTGTGTTTCCTCCTCATCCTGCCCATTGCCCAGCCACTGCTAGATTAGTCTGCTGGTACATTGACCTAGACCACTACATTCCCCTTGCACTCTACACAGCCCGAATCTGACGCTGCTGAATGTAAGGTTCCCCTTCCCGCATGTTATACCACCTTACACAGGGACAAAGAGGAAGGTGCAGATGAAAGTGCAGGTTCCTTCATCAGGTGGGGGGGCATACTCATTGGCGACGTCACTGGCACAGGGCTCCTCAGAGTACGCAAAAGTGTCGCTGCTGGTGGGAGGCGCCCCCGCCGTGCAAACACACCACTGTACTTTGAGGGGCCCTGTGCCAGTACCAATGCCAACGAGTGGGCCCCCCCTGCTTGCTTAGGATCACAGCACTTGCAAACTTGACATACTTACCTCTCACTGCTCCACCGCCGTGACGTAGTCCACGTTTCCTGGGCCCACTAAAACCTTGAACCAGCCCTACCCCCCACAACTTTTGTCAAAAGACCCCCAATTTCCAATGCCCAACTATTATTATAAAGTTAATTAAGATTGACAAGCTTCAGAAAACAAGAATGGATGTTTTTGGCATTAAAATGGGCACTGTAGGTGTTTTCCTGGCCTCCACTCACTGCCGACTATGCTTCCCCATTGACTTGCATTGGGTTTCGCGTTTCGGTCGATCCCCGACTTTTAGCGATAATTGGCCGACTGCACTCGACTCGACTCTGGACAAAGTCGGGTTTCACAAAACCCGACTCGATCTTAAAAAAATGAAAGTCGCTCAACCCTAATTAGGAGCAAAAGGCCTGATCCATCATGGTGTTTTTGCCAAAATGCTTACATAAAACAACGTTAAATATTGCAAAATTTGTGTACAACACAACGGTGCAATTTTTTTTTTTACTTTTGCCATTTTCACACCAGTTTCAGCCAGCTTTGCCAAAGCAGGAGGAGCTGGGTCAAAGCCCACTTCATCAAAAGCTGTGATGTAAATAACACTAGAAATGTAACTCATGTCCCCGATGAAGTGTACACCAATGGCAAGATATGATGAAATCATTAAGTGGCATGCCCCTTTTAATGAATTAGATGAATCTTACTAATGCATGTCCATCATTAAGAGTGACATATAAAATGCTAGTCTTAATAAATCAGGCCCCAAGTGTCTAGTCTCTTGTGGTTAGTGGAAAAAATATTGGGGGTAATTTATTAAGGCCAGTATTTTTCATGAAGGTCTTAATTTAAAACCATCTATAGTAATACAATATATACTGAAGGCAATATTATGAATTCACCTTGTGAAGTGGATCCTCAAAGGCCAAGGTCTAGGTGGGTACATGGGCCATGGGCATCGGTGCAGCAGGCAGTTGAAGCACACAAAAGAGGTAGCTGAAGTCCTGGAGACTGTAGTAAGGCAGAAGAAGTAACAAAGACCACAGGGAGGTAGCAGAGGTCCTCGAGACAACAGACAGCAGAGGTGCTGGAGACCACAGATAGGTAGCAGAGGTCATGTAGACCACAGACAGGTAGCAGAGGTCATGTAGACTACATAAAGGTAGCAGAGGTCCCAGGACAAATATTGAGCAGGTAGTGGTGCTCAGGCAAATTAGGAGTCTTAATATCAAGGCCCTGGTGTGTGTCTTGGTGGGCTTTACATAGGCCCAGGCAGAAAATCACATGGGATCATGTCAGGCCATCTGCAAAGCCCCATGTGGACCACAACAGAGTTCAGCGGACCGGAGTGAGGGGAACAGAGCAGGAGCAGGGCAGGTGTGCCACAGGCCTCTTAATAAATTAGGAGGATCTCTTACCATGCATGCACCAGAAAACAAAATCTATTCCAGGCATAGGCTAACGTAAATTTCTCTAAAGTTTATGCTAATTTCTGGAGTAAAATGCAATAAAGTTGTCTGGACATATGTGACCATGCTCCCCTTCCACTTTTTAAGAACCTAAAACTGCTTGAAAGAGAAAAACAAATTATCAAATTATGGTATGTGTGATATTTTGATACTTTTTTATGCAAGTTTATGGCAAATGATAAATAGATATAAGTCAAGCCTTTTATTTCAAATTTCCTATTTATCAGATCTTAAGTCCAAAATGTTGATATTTATGCTTAATTTTCCTTAGAATGATATTTAGAATTGAGAGACCTCAGTGGTTGATACCTTTTAATGGCTAACTGAAAAGATGGTAACAAATTGCAAGCTTTCGAGACTACATACGTCTCTTCATCAGGCAAAACTAAAACAAATTCTGAAGAATCACATATTTATGCACAACATAGTATAGAAAAAAAAAGAGGGGAAAAAAACCATGGATAAGCCAGGTGACATGAAGCAGAATTACCATGGGTAATAAACAGTTATGTCCATAAATATTGGGCCAATTCTTAGATAAGGATTGTTTTATTGTCCTGTGATTAGGGTCTCTGTTGTGATGACCCCACATGGTCTGATGGGCAAGTTCCTTAGTTCATGTAAAAAGACATAAATCCGTGTGACACATTCATTCCTGCAGTTAGAGTGTCAAAGGTCGTCATCAGTTTATATTCCCAGACTCTCCTGTCTTTCGGCGATTTGAAGTTACCTTTTAGTACAAGTAATTTCATGTCCATAATGTTATGATTTGGGAGACAGAAATGTATTGCCACAGGTATATCCATTCTTTTTTCTCTTATTGTATGGCAGTGAGAGTTCATCCTTGTTCTCAGTTTCTGCCCTGTCTCCCCCACATACAGACCCCCAGTTGGACATTTAGTACAAATAATTAGGTACACCACATTAGATCTGATGCAGCTGAAAGTACCTGGTATCTTGTAGTCCTGATGTGAGTTGGGGATCTTTATCTTTATCTTATAAACTGATGACGACCTTAAGACTAGAGATAAAGTAGACAAGCCCTAAAATGTTTTGGAATTTATATGTCAATTAAAATTACATCATGTACCAAGCAATCAAATGATATCCGATGCTTCAAGGCACATCCGACAGTGACAATGGCAGTGATTTTTACTGGATTAAGTCTCAATAAAGGGCAATCATAGTTCACACAAAATGGCAAAGGAACTAGATATGAAATTAGATATAACAAGAACATTAAGTAGCTCTTGTCAAGATGAAGAAATAGAAAAACCTTGCAGATCAGCCTTGCAAGAGTTAATCGGTATCAACCTTAGTCCTATCCCGAGAAGACCGCTCAATTCTTCAATTCACCTATGTCTTATAAAGCCATTTTCAATGAAGGAGAACCAGTTTAAGCCGGTTGACACAGCTTATGATAGGTTATTAGCTGTCAAGAGGCTGCATATATTAACAGCAAGAGCAGACAAGTGTTGTAGTACTTACTACGGTGGGGATGAACTGAGCGGCAGGGAGCTCATTTGCTGCCCATTTAGATCTTCGGAAACATCATCAAGCTGTAACAAACAAAACAGATGTGTCTGTCTGACAAACAGGGCAATTGCTTTATAATAACAGCCCAACGCTATTAAAGGGAAACTAGTATTTTTACTTCAATTACATTAAAATGATTGTCATTGAATGTGTGCACTATTGCAGCTTAATGAGGCTTTAAGATGGCAAAGTATTGCACTGGGTTCACGACAGAATTTCAAACTCAATATTTCCTAACCTTATTTCTACCATTTCTATTTTAGAGAGCTGTCGGCTGAACATTTAGTCAACAGCTATGCTTTCTGAAGTCCCACACCCATTCACATATGAGATCATGCTGTTTTCGGTAGGGACAGTGAGATAAACTTCTAGGAGATGGTCAATCTTCCTTAAAATCAAAAGGATGACACATGTTAGTATGCCTGACCTTCTTTTTCCTAACATCAGGAGAGAATTGGGGAATCACTGTACACATAAGATGGGTTGAAATTGGTAGAACAACATTAAGCTAATATGCTTAATCTAACTTAAAGGGGTTTTCTGGTTTCAAAAAGCCCGTCTTCCGTTTAAGAATGCTCAGTTTTGATCACTGCCGGTGTCTCTTATTGCTGCTGGTGTGACATCATGTTGACAGTGCTGCAGTCAATAACTGAGCTCAGTGGCTCTGCTCAAGTTGACAACATGAGCAGATCAGAGCCATAGAGCTCCACCAGGAGAAGCAACGGAGACTCAGTGCTGGACCAATGGAAAGTGAGTAACACTTTCTTTTTAAAAACAAACTGCAGCCAGGGTAGAAGGGTTTTTCAAAAGTGGAAAATCCCTTTAAGGATCCCATTGATGTTTTTCTACGACACATATCTGGATACTCCTGGATCTTGATTTAAACTCTGCACCAAAGAAGCAGATCTATTATGTTTCACTTATATTTCTTATGTCCTCCCACATTGTAGAGTTTATTGGCCCCAACTGTTAATGCTCTGCCATAGTTGCAATAATATTGTACTCTTTGGCTATGAGTCATCAAAATAATTACACCAGAATTATGTTGTAAATTTATTTGAAAATGTGCAAACTCTTTGTACAACGCAGAGTTGCGCAACTTTTGATGTTTTCTCAAAAGCTGCCAAATGTGGTGGCGCTAGGGCTGGACAGCAATTCAACATGGTCATGATGCTACAGCTCTTTCTTATTCATGATGAGCTATGGCGTTCCTTACAACAGAAATCTTATTTGTAGCAAGGTGCACGCCACTTGTCAAATACTCCTGATTCATTGAGAGGTGTGGTTCCCTTAATGAATCAGGAGGGTCTAACTCCAACATTGCTGGTCTAGATGAATCAGGACTTTTAACTCCCATGTGAGGAAATCACTTTACAAATGTTTCCTGCAATTCTTTAACAAAGAAGTAGAAAATGTATGGTGGAGGAAAAAATACAGTAATTAAAATATTTGTCAAATATATAACACTACATGGTGGCCCGATTCTAACGCATCGGGTATTCTAGAATATGTATGCATAGTGTATAGCACAGCCCACGTAGTATATTGCACAGCCACGCAGTACATTGCGCAGCCCACGCAGTACATTGCGCAGCCCATGCAGTACATTGCGCAGCCCATGCAGTACAATGCGCAGCCCATGCAGTACATTGCGCAGCCCACGTAGTACATTGCGCAGCCCACGTAGTACATTGCGCAGACTACGTAGTACATTGCGCAGCCCACGTTGTATATTGTGCAGCCCACATAGTACATTGCGCAGCCCACGTAGTACATTGTGCAGCCCACGTAGTACATTGCGCAGTCCACGTAGTATATTGCGCAGCCCACGTAGTATATTGTGCAGCCCATGTTGTATATTGCGCAGCTCACGTTGTATATTGCGCAGCTCACGTTGTGTATTGCGCAGCCCACGTTGTATATTGCGCAGCCCACGTTGTATATTGCGCAGCCCACATTGTATATTGCGCAGCCCACGTAGTATATTGCGCTGCCCACGTAGTATATTGCGCAGCCCACGTTGTATATTGTGCTGCCCACGTTGTATATTGCGCAGGCCACGTAGTATATTGCACAGCCCACATAGTATATTGCTCAGCCCCCGCAGTATGTCACGCAGCCCCCGCAGTATATAACACTGGCCACGTAGTATATAGAAGCCCCTGCAGTATATCACACAGCCCATGCAGTATTTAGCAGTGTGGGCACCATATCCCTGTCGCCTGTCGCTGATTGTTCGCGGCCAGCCACGTAGTATATAGCGTAGTATTCTAGAATATGTATGTAGTTTATTTATGAAGATTGAAGAATAATGCAATAATGGGTAAAATATATTATCATTAAATTTTATTAGTCATAGAACTTAATACAATTGAATGAAATTATGAAACAGATCATCAAAATATATAAACCACATTACATGAACAGTAACTGTATTTAAATAAATCATCGGACAAAAGAAGGACATTGACACTATAATATATTTATTAACAATATCAAGCCAAATTATTTTTGTACACCACATTTCTTGTGAATACCTTTTGACTACCTATAAGCAACTTTCCTTGTAAAGGGGTAGGAAGAACTTGCACCTTGACTTGGATCTCATTTTAACTCTTGAAAATGCAACGTAGAGTTGTCCATGACCAAAAACGGGCTGCGGTAGATATATGCCAACACGGTGTAGAGTTTGACCTTGTTACTTGTTTATTGTCATGGCAAAAGCTGGTTTTATTGGAAACTGTCGACGCCGAAGCCTAAATGGAAGACCCGTGTCTGAAGGACATAAATCAATGCGTGGAATGAACGCTTCATCTCCTTTTGCTGATCCAGTGATCACTCTTGCTTGAATGATGTGAGAATGGAGTCCGATGATCCCTGGAGACTGATACGCCTTTCACAGGATTATTAAGAAAATCCCGAAAGCAAGGTTGCTGGCGAGAAATATATTACTGGGTTATGATTACATGCAAAAGCTGAAAACCTGTTTAAACAATTACGACAAGTACAGCACCATACCCTCAGTCGCATAGTAGAACATACTATAGCAGACAGGCAGGACAGCATAGAGGGTGGCAGGACTCTATGTCCTTTTCCTTAGCATATAGGCACCTCTTCCCTATATACAAGCATGTCCCCTGAAGATTATGCTTGAATGAAACGCGTTGGGACGAATACTTTAGGGAGAGTGCAGGGCATGTCTATATACAGGGATAGCTGTGGACTGTCCTTGTAAGGGCAGGAGCAACGGGGTCAGTCTAATGATAGCCCCATAGGGAATGATATAGGGATAGTCTTCCCTGCATCGTCTGGATATCGACCCAAACAAGGGATTATCCGGTGCTCCACTGCCCTCTTTTTTCTACGGAACCGGTAAGACCGTTCCTTTTTCTATGCTTAGAGGAATCAGCAGGCATTCCCCATAGTGTTTGCCGTTATTGATTTTCTATATGTTCTACTATGCGACTGAGGGTATGGTGCTGTACTTGTCATAATTGTTTAAACAGGTTTTCAGGTTTTCAGCTTTTGCATGTAATCATACCCCAGTAATATATTTCTCGCCAGCAACCTTGCTTTCGGGATTTTCTTAATAATCCTGTGAAAGGCGTATCAGTCTCCAGGGATCATCATATCCCTTGGTGGAGATTTTGCCTTGATTTATGTGTTTTTGTTCACAGGGGTGACTTGTGTTTTTTTATGGTCTTTTACAATATTAAAAGTTACGTTTTATATCTATCCCATTTTTTGCTATATTTTCTGGTTTTCGTTATTGAGATTTTCTGTATGGTTTACACCCAAAACACAGATATTGCTTTATTGAGAATGGAGTCCAGTAACAATAAGGCGAGTTCCATTACATAGACCATTTTTCGTATTTAGATTCCGCAGCAACATTATGATTGTTCCAACTTTCAGTTGAAGTCTGTGGGATGGCATTCCTGATGGCGTAAGACTATTTAAAAATTCAACTGGATAATGCTCTTGCTCATCTTCATTGTCTACATCCACTGAATCATCACTTTTATACAACTTATACTCACCAGGCATTCTATCCATCACCTGGGAATTTAGCAGAGACACGTCATCATTCTTGGGACAGAAAATTGCATGAGAAGAGGCCCTCTCAACACTACTTTGGTCGTTCACATCAATTTCAATGCATTGTCCAAAAACATCAGTTACGATGCAGTCAGTGCACAACATGTCTTCTGGTATTTCAATAATATCTTCTCCAAAGTTGTATTCGTTGCTAAGTTCAGCGTTGCCAAGTTTAAGAAGCCAGTTGCTATACTCTGGGTCCGAAAATCGCATATTACACTTACACGTGGTTTGTTGTAAAGTCGAGGATTCTGTTTACGTTCTTGTTTAATGGCCATGACAATAGAAGGCATTTCAGTACCATTTTGTATAGCCCTCTGTTCCTCCTCAGCTTGAACATCTTTTAGCATGCGATATGCAGCAGCAAATGGGCTTATTTATTGTAAATGTACAGCAATTTGGTTCATCAGTTCAGCATCACACTTTTCATTTTCTTTTAGGTTCATCCTTTGTTCTGTAGCCTCATTTGTATCAATGATGTATAATTGTGCAAATTTTGGTGGTTGTCCTATTTCTGGGTGAAGTGTTCCAGTGTGGTGGTAGATCTGGCCGTGAATTTTAAAACAATACGGTCCGAATCCAGGTGGCGGTGCAATGTTGGCACCGAATGAAGCAAACGCATGAGAACTGTTGATGCTTCTGATATTTTCCATGAAATTTCTACTGTGTTGATGCATTCCTTTCATTAACTGCTCAAACAGATCTGAGTAGTGAGGTCTCGGTAGCATAACTTTTCCTTTTTGGCAGCATTGAGTAAACTGATTGTCAGATGGTTTTTCATCAATGAAATTCAGAGAGTCGCATTTAGAGCAAACTGCATTCATATTCCCACAGTAGTGTTCATGAATTGTACTTTCATTGTCTGTTACGTAATGTGCAAGTTGTTGAATATTGTCCTGGTCGTGCCTTAGTTGGTAGAGCATTCGTTTTTTATGAATTTGGCGATCATGTTGTTCCTGTCGTACAACAGTTTTTTGTAGTGTCTCCGGTTGGCGACAGTGTCTGTGAGATTCCGCATCCTGGGCTTGTCTAGCAGCAGTTTGTTGTGGTGTCTCCTGTTGGCGACGTTGTCTGTGAGATTCCACATCCTGGGCTTGTCTGGTGGCAGTTTGTTGTCGTGTCTCCTGTTCCCGATGTTGTCGTTTTCTTGCTGCTGCTGCTGCTGCTGCTGCTGCTTTTCTGTCATCCTCATTGGTGTATTTTCGCTTACGACCCATTCTAAGATAGAAACACAGGGAGATGCCGCCCATACAGGGAGACTCAGGCAGACACCCTACACAATGGCAGCACTTGACAGCAGTGGAGGACAATGATGATTCCAGAATTCGAAGCAGACTGTGCCCGTCGCTGATTGGTCGAGGCTGGCTGGCCTCGACCAATCAGCAAGGCGGGATTTCCGAGACAGACAGACAATTAGACCCTTAGACAACACAATGGCGGCACTTGACAGCAGTGGAGGACAATGCCCGTCGCTGATTGGTCGAGGCCGGCTGGCCTCGACCAATCAGAGACTGTGCCCGTCGCTGATTGGTCGAGGCCCAGGCAGCCTCGACCAATCAGAGACGTGGGATTTCCAGGACAGACAGACAATTAAACCCTTAGACAATTATATATATAGATAGACTAATTGGGTTGGTATTAGGGTACTGTCACACCGTGCAATTTTCGTCGCTACGACGGCACGATCCGTGACGTCGCAGCGTCGTATGAGTATCGCTCCAGCGTCGTAGACTGCGGTCACACTTTGCAATCACGGCGCTGGAGCGATGCCGAGGTTCGCTGGTAACCAGGGTAAACATCGGGTTACTAAGCGCAGGGCCGCGCTTAGTAACCCGATGTTTACCGTGGTTACCAGCGTAAAAGTAAAAAAAAAAAAAACCGTACATACTCACCATCTGATGTCTGTCAGGTCCCTTGCAGTCTGCTTCCCGCTCTGACTGAGTGCAGCCGTATAGTGAGAGCAGAGCGCAGCGGTGACGTCACCGCTGTGATCTGCTCTCACTTTCCGGCCGGCGCTCACAGTCAGAGCGGGAAGCAGACTGCAAGGGACCTGACAGACATCAGATGGTGAGTATGTACGTTTTTTTTTTTTTTACTTTTACGCTGGTAACCATGGTAAACATCGGGTTACTAAGCGCGGCCCTGCGCTTAGTAACCCGATGTTTACCCTGGTTACCAGCGTAAAAGTAAAAAAAAAAAAAACCGTACATACTCACCATCTGATGTCTGTCAGGTCCCTTGCAGTCTGCTTCCCGCTCTGACTGAGTGCAGCCGTATAGTGAGAGCAGAGCGCAGCGGTGACGTCACCGCTGTGATCTGCTCTCACTTTCCGGCCGGCGCTCACAGTCAGAGCGGGAAGCAGACTGCAAGGGACCTGACAGACATCAGATGGTGAGTATGTACGGTTTTTTTTTTTTTTACTTTTACGCTGGTAACCATGGTAAACATCGGGTTACTAAGCGCGGCCCTGCGCTTAGTAACCCGATGTTTACCCTGGTTACCAGCGAATGCATCGCTGGATCGCTGTCACACACAACGATCCAGCGATGACAGCGGGAGATCCAGCGACGAAAGAAAGTTTCAAACGATCTGCTACGACGTACGATTCTCAGTAGGGTCCCTGATCGCTGCTGCGTGTCAGACACTGCGATATCGTAACGATATCGCTAGAACGTCACGAATCGTACCGTCGTAGCGATCGTAATTGCACTGTGTGACAGTACCCTTACTTTAACTTCATTGCACAGGTTCAAATTATATAATGGAGTAATCTAATTGGTGGAGATACATATGTAGAGAGCTTTTCCTCCACCTAGTTTGCATTGCTATTCTTTGGTATAGTGGTGGTTAAAATTCTCGGAAATGATGTTGAATCTATTCAATGACCATAATTGATTCGAAGAATAATCAGGAGTTGCCAACTGTGATATAACATTGTCGACCTTTCAGATGATCTAATTAATGCTTTCATTTTGGTGGACCTTAAATCAGCAAACAGCAGTTGAACCGTTCAGGGAAATACAGAGGAGCACGAACATGACCAGCTATCTACAAATTAATGCTTTGGGACCCAAAAGAAAAATGGGTCAGATTGTGCTAACTAAAAGGACACACTGTAAAACAGAAAAAAATGGATGTGAGTGTCCCCTATGTCACTGAGGAGATCTGTGTGCAGTCAAAGAAACGGGAGCTTTTATCTGATTCAAAGCCTTTCCTCATACACCTGGCAATCACAAAGACCCCTGAGAAGGTATTTTCTAAAGAAGCATCCAATCCCAGAGCTTTTGTACAGTATGGCCCACTGAATTAATGACATAAACCTTTGGATCTTGATGTAGAGCTGACACTGACTGATAATATGAATGATGTGGTTTGTATTTCATGTGAGATCCAGCATCGTTCTATAACATTTCTTATCCTGATTTTAGTAAGGAATCATTATTAGCAAGAGCTTATTTGTACAGCACATATTCATTTCTATTATCTGTGATGTACAGATTATTTGTGATGTAAACCATTGTGTCCAAATTTCCATTTCTCATGGCTTGTTTGATATTATTGACAGAGCGGTGAAGACATTTATCTGCAAACTGCAATACTTCATATGATAAATATTCTATGCCCTAGGAATACGCATGCTAAAGGCTAATATCCTTTTTATGGAGAAGGAAATTCTTAAGCAGCTTTAATTCATCTATTACAATTGTTAATGATTATATAAGGGAGAAAAAGTCTATTATATGTAAAAGCTGCAATCAGTTGTAATCTATTCAGCTCTCTGATACATTTTCTAAACAAAGCGCAGTCTGAATCACACATAATTAGTTTTTATTCTTGCATGCTTTTAATTGATGTCATTTTATTTCCTCAAAAACACAATTGTCTGCAAGTCTTAGAGAATCTCTTTTATCTTGCATGATGCTGTGATATATTAGGCCACAACAGAAAAGTAAATATTCTGTAAAATATTACGCCATTATCTAGGTCATGGGCTTGATCTCATAGCCTAATATTGAACCAGAACTCTCATCATGTTTCATCACTTCCCCTGGGTTCCATTTAAAGCAGGGGTGGGGAACCTCAGGCCCCAGGGTCATTTACGGCCCTTGATGACCTTATATCAGGCCCCCGAGCAGATTCTCAGGGACCACACTCTTTTGCAGGGAGCTGTATTTTGATTGCCACAAGCACCTTAATTTCTTCTTGCTTCGTTAGCACACACACACAGTGTTCACTACTGAGCACTGAAGGGCATGCAATGAAAGATTACGTCCAGAAACCAGTGGCAGGGTCAGGATGTTCTTTGTGGGCAGAGTTTGTACAGCCCCTGAAGGATGGTATAAATATCCAAATGGCCCTTGGCAGAAAAAAGATTCCCCACCCCTGATTTAAAGCATACCTCCCAATTTTTAACAGTAGAGAAAGAGGGACAAACAATTTGGTGTGCGTAGCGCAAAGTGGCAAATTTTGACCATGCCCCTAGTCACACCAACTTGTAAGGTGCCCAGGGCAGTAGCCGTGAGCAAGTTGCTGCTCAATAATGCCATGGCACCCCACAAACACACAATATCCCAGTCCATATGTGTTGTACTGTGAGGTTTGCTTTGTACTCACTTGTAGGCTAGAGACCTCTGCTGCATCCACGTCCCCAATTTCAGGATCAGCCACACACACACATAAGAGGACACCTGATTTGCTTTCACAAGTTCAACTTTACTGGACAGTTCAAGTATATCAGTCTTTAACATGCAGTATCGGACACAGCACCCTCCATTTCCAGTTCCATCAACACAGTATATAGCTTTTGCTTACGTTCAGCTCGGATTATCCCTAAGCTTGATCCTCCTGCTAGCCCCAGTTTAGGTCATAGGCCCTGGACGTTACAGGGAGGTCCACAGGAAATTTGGTATGACCTCATGCTGCCAGAATGATATGTACTGCTAACAATTTTTAAATAGTCACAGAAAAAGATACAGCCTTACCAACATCAAATCAGATTATATATACACTACCACAGGTGCAAAATACTGATGAAAATAGCCATTCACAAACCAACCAAATTATGGAGGAGTATCTGCCTAGTATTTAAATTTGACACAGATGGTGCTTGCATAGAACGCCATTCACACAGATAGGTATAATGCACAGTGTCTTGCTTAGAGTCTATTGATGACGCCCATGTGGCATCGCAGCCTGCAATGCAGCTTCAAGTAAATAAAATTTTCATATCTTCATCTGAGCAGACTGTGGATCATAATTTAAGCTGCTGCCTGCAATGTTGCAGGTTGTGGGTTAGAATCCCGGGGAGAGCAAATCTCCCAAGAAAAAAGTAACATTTTTATAACCGTTTTTCATTGTTTTTAATCAAGAAAAAATTCTGACTTTTATTTTTCCTATGTAAACATGTATCTTTATGTACCAGTATAATCTGCCTGTGGGCTCAGAGCTTGCAACGCAGCATTAAGTATACAAAATTCTGCCAACCTCATCAGTGCAGGCTGTGGCTCATAGCCTTAGCTGTGGCCTGCAATGGTAGAGGTTGTGGACACGCTACTTGGAGAGACCAGATCAGAATAACATAATTGTTTAATTTATTCTAAGTGTGTGCAGAGCAGAGATGCATATCCTGCCCCTTGAGAAGGAGGAGCTACAGAGCGATGAAGACACCGGAGAGAAGAGAATGAGTGAAATTTGGGGCAAAGCGCTGACCCGCCAGGACAGCTGGATTGACCCCAACAGTTGGGAGCTATTAGCATACATTATGGAATTGAGCTAATTGATGGAAAGGGTGTGGACAGATAAAAGATCAGATCTGTGTGTTCCGAGTGTCTCACTTGGATTTTTGCTTTGGGGCATTTTCTGAGCTGCGTACACACTGTTCTGATGAGTTACTTTTCAAGGTTAAATCTTTTCAATCTGTATAACTCTGCATAAATGCATTTATTTATCTGCTTCATTCATACATTTACAGTTTGGTATTTCATATCCTATACTAATTAAAATTTTGCATTGCCTTTTCTGACATTGAAAACTATTTAGATGGAAATCTGCTAAAATGATGAAATACTTCAACGTCAAAAGAGGACAATACCGTAAGTATGAATGATTCAATGCTATATGTAAGCAGAGATGAGACAAGATATGCAAGCTACAAATCTGAAATAAGAGTATATTATAGCTCTTATAGGATACTGAGCTACTACAATCTGGCACGACTCTGAGAATTATTTTTTTGTAATGTACAAGGAGGTGAGGTACAGATTCTTATTGCCTATTTCTCTGAAAGTGCAAAATGCAGACATATGTGCGTAAAATATACAAATAGCAGCTAAACATTTTGTTATTCAGCAGTTAATAAATCTATTTTATTACTAGTTGTATTTGTCTAACAATATATAGTTAAGCTATATTTAAGATAATCAAGTACTTGCCAGTTATACCTTTCATTTCAGACTGCTACCAAACTGTATTTGTTCTATTACTTTATTACTAGAGATTAGTGCATCTCACTAAATTCTTTTCGACCGGATTCTCTAAAATGGGCCAACAGATTATGTTCAGTTTATGCAAAAACTTAATCGGAATTGAAAGTCTTTGAGAAAAAAAAACTTCATTATGCTCTTAGGTCCCTTCAGGCCTCCAAACATAATGACTAGCAAAAACGGAAGAAGTTTTATAGTTTCTTTAAAATAATAAAACATTATACTCACCTGTCCGACAACCGCAGCTTCTCACCTGATGCTCTATTAGGCTTCACATGGTCATATGTGGAGTAAAAGCTGAAGGGACAAAGGTGAGGATCTGGTGAGAAGCTGCAGTGGCAGGATAAGTCAGGGATGGACACAAACACTTTGTATAATAGTGTATATTATCATAATAATTGATGGAAGAAAATATATATTTTTCTACAGTAGGCATCTAATATGTGGTGACTATCTTGATAGTATGCACTGTGTGCTATGATATGTCATTCCAATTATAATGATGAGCATTTTTTTTCACTGAATCAGTTGATATATTTTATACTTAAGATTGATGACTTCTGCATATAGATTAGATTTGATTCAAGTATATGTCCTTGACTTTATTTAGGATTTCCCTTGCATTTTTTGCATGTTAATATATTAGTATATTAGGTTATTGGATCATGTAGCAACTCTGATTTAATCATGTGATAGGACAGTCAGAGCATGCTTGAGAATGGGGGAATGCTCCCCGAAATATTGCACAGGTAAGAGAGATGCTCATTCTGCCTTCCACCTCCAATTAATAGCATCTCAGCATCTTCTCAAAAATCTAAAGACAGCTAGGATTAAAGACTAGCAGAAAACTGAATGTTGCACTCAAAATGGTGAATATGGTGTCAGAACATATATGTTAATGTGATGTCTACACTAAATAAATTGGAAATTAAAAAACTGTGAATCTAACGAATCCAGAGAGAGAAAAGTGTTGTGTTTTATTTCTTAAAAATGACTATCACCCCAGCTTTCCAGTTGGTCCTCTGCTCACTCCCTCTGGCGCTGCCAAGGCTTCACCTGCTCACATGTGTTGTGAAAGATGGAGGGATAAAGTGAAAGACCAGGTGGTAAAGTGCGGTGGCAGTACAAGTGAAGGATGGACATAGGATAGGTTCTGTGATATACCAACTAGTGTTCTACTGAGAGTCAGATATGTATCCAGGACAGGTTGCTGGGTCTTGTAGTCCCGCAAACCTGTATATTAGTAAAGGGCTAGATTTAAGGGTTAACTCAAAAGTGATCGGTGGGACTGGGTAACCACATACCTCCCAGGGGATGTGCTTCTGTGATGTCAGGAAGGTCCTATATGTTTTCCTATTTGCACCACATGGGAGATGGCCATGTGTGAGAAAGGAGCTGGCTAGAGCTCTTTTGAGTCCAGGAAGCACTGAGGGTCCGGGCTACTGACAGGACCTATATGAAGCCAGGACAGTAAATCTGGGGATCTGTTAAGCAGGTAACCCAGAGCATGGGGAACTGTGTGTGTTTGGCTCCAGACCAAGCCTGAATACCTGACGGAGCAGAGCCCTGTTATGGACATTGTTATTGTGTTTTGCCTGATCTAAAGGCTGTTTATTGTCTGTTTATGCTTCTGGGGTTTATGAAGCAATAAACCCACATTATCTTTTCAAGGAAGACATTCTTGCTGTATGTTTTATCGCTGCCAAGTGAGTGTGCCCCAACCCGGTTAATGATTGCTGCGTCACATGTGGTGGAGAATGCGAGCATATGGCTGTGGCTTGGCTGGTCCACAAAAAATAAAGCTTCTGGTGGTAACTCGGTGGGGTTACGAAGGTTTCAACACCCTCAAGCCTGGTTTTCTGTGGCTCGAGGAGCATGCCAGGACACAGAGTGACCGCAGCAGGAGCTGTGCAAAATGCCCGGTGTGGATCAGTCTGCAGTCCCAGGAGGTTCTGCGACAGCTGTGGAAGGTGAAGCAGCCATATGTGAAGTGGTTTGAGGAGAACTTGAGGAGTTCTATCACTTCATGATCTGTGGGCATCTGCAGGAGCCGGTGGGGTGTCCACAGAAAGTATCCCCTATAGACTAGGTTGCCCAAAAGGGGTGGTATCCCAAAAGGGGAGAGTTGCCCAAAAGGGGGCAGAGTCCCAAAAGGGGCGGTATATCAAAAGGGGGTAGTTGCCCAAAAGGGGCGGTGTCCCAAAAGGGGGTGGGGTCCTAAAAGTGCGGTATCCCACAGGGGTAGTTGCCCAAAAAAGGCAAAGTCCTAAAAGGGGGTGATATCCCAAAAGGGGGGTGGCCCTAAAGGAGATAATGGCCCAAAAGGGAGGAGTTACATAAAGTGGGAGTTGCCAAAAGAGGGTGGAGCATCCTGAAGTAAAAGGGGTGGTGCAGACGAACTGTTTCCGGGGACTAGTGTACTATGTGTGCCCAGTCTGCGATATGAACTACCCACCTGGCACAGGGCTATGTGAGTGTGCCCTGCAGATGGACAAAGAGGGCGTAGTTGGACTGGTCGATTCTGAGAGCTCAGTGACCCTAGTGGGGGCTGTGCCAAATGTATATATGTTACCCAAAGGGAAGATCGGTGTCACCTGCATCCATGGGGATACTAAAGACTATCTGGTGACCAGGGTGATCCTCAAGATGGCCAATGTCATTGCCAGCTATGATGTCGCGATAGTCCCAAACTTATCCTATCTGGTGATAGCAGGCCGGTACTCTAGGCTGTTCTCGGATTTGTGGGAGAAGGGAGCTCCTCTACAGCAGTAGGATGAAGGGCTCTTTGCTGATGTGGTTGGGTACATTATGACAGTAACACTTCCAAAAATTGACGGATCAGACATAATGGTGACCGGAGGAAGGTATGTGTCTGCCCAATGTACTGATCTGACGCCACCCGAGGTGTACCACATTATGATTGGGAGTGATGGAGAAGCTAAAAAAAGAGGGGAGCTGACACCCAGTTAGAGAACAACTTGAGGGTTCACCATACTGTGGGGTGTGACAGACTGCGGGGCTGACAGTGTTTCTGCGAAACAACGGGATTACAATAAGGAAGGGCCCAACAAGGACAGCAAATCCTCCCATCGCCGAAGGAGCAAGGGCCACAAAGAAGTGATCCAACTGACTCTTGTTGATATAAGACCAAAAATTTCCCCAGAACATATGAAGGGAAAAAGAGGCATAGGCTATAAATTTAAAAACCAATTTTAATGAACATAATTAAAAAATACAAAATATGTAGAAAAAAGCAGGGTAAAGTTCATTAAAATGGCTGGGAACAATAACCACACCAGAAAATACAAAAATAAACAATTTGCTACAAGAGCAAGCCAGTACTAGAAGAGGTATATAACATACAATCAAATGGACAGGAACCAACAGTTCCTATAGTACCAAGTGTAATTAGCCTCAGTAGTAACCCATGACTTGCCCAATCTAAAGTGCTCTAATGCTACATCTGATAGATTTCTCTATATACTACAATGCAGTGTGTAAGCATATGGCACGCCATTGTAGACAAACAATAATGAACTTACAAATAACTGTCCTGGTGGGAGATGTTCCACAGCGACCCCGACAGCGCCGTTTCGCCTGACTGGCTTCCTCAGATAGGGGGCATGCCCCCTATCTGAGGAAGCCAGTCAGGCGAAACGGCGCTGTCGGGGTCGCTGTGGAACATCTCCCACCAGGACAGTTATTTGTAAGTTCATTATTGTTTGTCTACAATGGCGTGCCATATGCTTACACACTGCATTGTAGTATATAGAGAAATCTATCAGATGTAGCATTAGAGCACTTTAGATTGGGCAAGTCATGGGTTACTACTGAGGCTAATTACACTTGGTACTATAGGAACTGTTGGTTCCTGTCCATTTGATTGTATGTTATATACCTCTTCTAGTACTGGCTTGCTCTTGTAGCAAATTGTTTATTTTTGTATTTTCTGGTGTGGTTATTGTTCCCAGCCATTTTAATGAACTTTACCCTGCTTTTTTCTACATATTTTGTATTTTTTAATTATGTTCATTAAAATTGGTTTTCAAATTTATAGCCTATGCCTCTTTTTCCCTTCATATGTTCTGGGGAAATTTTTGGTCTTATGTCATGATTTTGAGGTGTGCTGGATACCTTTGTGGGACTCTTGATAAAATGACTCTTGTTGATGATGGGCAGTCAGTTGATGGCCCTATGGGAGAAGAAATCCTGGGAAGTTCTGGTGGAGCAGGAGTTGGTGATGCCCAGGAAGAGCAGATCAATGGTGGATCCACCTCCAGGGAGGCTGGAAACAAAAACAGCACCTTAGGTGAAGAAGTGGAGAAAGTTGAAGACTCCAAAGACCATGAGAGTGAAGAGTGGAGGGCTGAAGGTGTCACAGCTGAGACCCATGAGAAGGCTGAAGCTGCCATTGCTGAACCCCAAGTGAAGACCAAGGGTGCAGAAGTAGAGGAAGCCACCAAAGGAGTGGGCCTGAAGCAGATACCTCCTTGAGTGATGAAAGGTCAACCCGTCCAGAGGATGGAAGAAGCAAACTAAGGAGGATCAAGGAGATTATACAAGCCCATTTGAAGCCACAGAAGCTTTGGAGACAGGCTGCTAGAGGCCGAGTGGGTGCGTTGGAACGAGAGGTGTCCGAACTCAGAGGCCGCCTGGCAGAAAGCCAGGCGATGAATATGGCAGTCCTGAAGAAGATGGTTGAAATTCAAGGAAAAAGAAAGTGGTCACTAGGGAGCAAAAGGCAAAAGGTCCACTGCAGCTCCAGCCGTTAACCTTCTAGGAGGATACAAAATGCAGTAGAAAATAGTACTAACAGTTAACCAAACTTCCACCTGATGAAGACGGTTTAACCGTTGAAATTAGTTGTGGTTCTACACTAAAATCCTTGTTTTGGTCTCATTTCCAGCACTCCTAGGACCGTTATTACTATTTTCTACTGAAGAAGATTGTGTCCGACTCGACTCGAAGAGGTAGAAGTCCTTTGAGAGCCGAGGCCAGAGACTGAGCCTGGCGATGACCTCGGTGCAGTGGAGAAGGGTGAGACTCCCTTGTTCAAGTGCCTTGTAGAGGTTCCGTTAGAGCTGAGGGAAGAATGTGCCAGAGAGTCGGTGCATGACGACTTTAAGAAGGCCGTGGGAGCTTGTAGGGTGTATTGGTCCCCAGAAGCTAAACAGCTGGTGGTTCTGTCCATATCTGAAATCACGGTGGATCGATTGGCTATCCTGAGGGACATGCACTTGAGGTGTGTTCTCATGAAGCGGTTGATCCTGTGGAAGAATGAGGAAGCCGCTAGGCAGCTGCGGCTTATAAGGAAGGCTCGGAAACTAATGTAAGATGTTGTCCAGATGCATAACACTCTGCTGAGAGAAGTAATTGGGACAAACGGATGACTCATGCAGCAAATGGTAGATAGGTCTGGGGTGACAAGAGTGAGAATTCCCAATAATAACAAACACAAGATACCCAGGGAAGTTCTGTTCCTCATGGTTGGGACAGGTGAGAGTCTTGGCAATATGCAAATTCTCCTCACATCCAGGGTGGCTCACCTCAAAGAAGTACAGCAGTTTAGCCTGGAAAGAGCAAGGATCGAGAGACAGCATCGCTTGCAAAGGTGGAAGCAATCTTTAAAGCATGGTACCCAATGAAAGGGGGTCCTCCCTGTAATAAACAGGCCACAGCAGAAGCTAGAGACAAGTGGTATGCAGCGCCCCAGAGTCCTGGTCATTGCAGTACTGTGGCTCCGCCACTAAGGGGAGTTATGGTACGTCTGATGGCACTGAAGGAGTTCATCTGACCAGGTATCACAGACACCAATACATTTCACAGCCGGGCCTCCGGGGGGAGCTAAGGGTTCTATTCACTAGGCCACTCCCCACCATAGTGGGTAAACTGGGGGTCAGGCAGGAAGTTAGATCAGAAGCTGACTGGGTTGGAACCAGGCAACACCTTGTGGCAGAGGGTGTTGTAGGGGAAGATACAGTAGCGTCTCTGTCAGGGGTGGGATCCTGACAGAGGCTTGGCAACTTGAGTGAACGTAACGGGACCGTGCCTGCTCAGCATAGCGGCGGTGCCCAAGGAAGGATTAGAAGCGAGATAGATTGTGCTGAGTGAGAAACGAGATCGAAGCAATAGGAGAACACCGGTAGGAGTCGTGCTGTAAGACCGAGGCAACATCCTACTGAGGCGCACAACCGGTGGCCGGAACGCCGAGAGAGTATCATAATATCCAGCTTCAAGCAATACTCTAAACAGCGGCAGGACAGTCAGTCTAAGGCGGGCTGTCTAACTTAAATCACCTATGCAGTCTTGGGGGGCAACTTGTGGAGAGGGGCGACTCTAGGGTCCCGGAAGAGCTCTGAGCCTACCCGTCAAACGGGTGCCGTCCCAACCAGAACATCAGGGAGGGACGGAGGATTAGCAGAACATCATCTAATCGAGTTGTGAGGGAACTTAAGAAACAGACACAACAGTTGTGGGGACTTTCCGTAAGCACAGCAGGGAAGGACCACAACACATAGCGCAAGCAGGAAGGCACAGATTTCCACCTGTGAAGAGAACTCTGGAAGTGCCATTGGACCGTCCGGACTTGCGCAGCCTGGTGAACCGTATTCCGGACTGAGGACCCAGAGATCTTCAGTAAAGAGGTAAAGAGACTGCAACCTGGTGTCCTCGTTATTTACTGCACCGCACCACCACTATCATCCATCCACACATCGTATCTGGCATTTACTGTGCGCCCCACGGCAGGATCACGGACCGGGGCCTAGCCACCGTGACAACCCCAGAGCAGAGACTCACAGGCCCGGTACCGGGTACCCCTCGGCCCTGCGGCGGTGGGGGCGCTACAGGTACAACAGGTCTCTAGGCAATGAAGAAAGACGCCAACTGAGAGCTTTCCAGAGACATCCTGAGGATAGTAGGCATAATAGGTTGAGGGGTAGTGATTCCCCTGTTAAATGAATGCTGAGGGTCCTAGACATGAGACCTAGTAATGTATGTGACAATACCAGTAGATACGGACAGAAGTGAATCATACTGCTGTATTGATTGCCGGGGCAGGGGAAGTCTAACCAAGTCACAACTTGGGTTGTAAGATTACAAAATCTGGTGCCACAATTTTCAGAAAAAGGTAGTTGGTGACGATGAGGGATCAGGTTCCAGGAGCCACTGCTTATAGCAGATGGAGAGGTCACCTCGACTGGTAGCTCGAGATGACAAGGATGTCTTTTCTCGGGGCCCTGGACAGTGGTCATGTGTTCATCCCCACTGGTTTGAACAGAGGGGGAGGGTATGTGATGTACCAACTAGTGATCTACTCAGAGACAGGTATGTAATAATAATAATAATTTTATTTCTATAGCGCCAACATATTCCACAGCACTTTATATTGAGGGGACTTGTACAGACAATAGACATTACAGCATAATAATAAACACATAGATCAAAACAGATACGAAGAGGAATGAGGGCCCTGCTTGCAATCTATGTATCGCACAGACAGAGGTCTGCGGCGATCTGAATCCAGAACAGGTTGCTGAGTCGTGTAGTCCCACAAACCTGTATATTAGTAAAGGGCTGGATTTAAGGATTAACCAGAAAGTGATGGGTGGGACTGGTTAACCACATACCTCCCAGGGGGTGTGCTTCTGTGATGTCAGGAAGGTCCATATGTTTTCCTGGTTGCACCACATGGGAGATGGCCATGTGTGAGAAAGCTGGCTGGAGCTCCTTTGAGTCCAGGAAGCACTGAGGGTCCAGGCTACTGACATTCTTGCTGTTTTATCGCTGCCAAGTGTGTGTGCCCCAACCCAGTTTGTGATCGCTATGTCACAGAGCATATAATATTTCATTCTTTTTAACCCTGCACCTCAAAACAATCCATTAAAATGGTGGCCAGAGTCATACACAATTGGCCAATCTAACATTCTTCAGATTCCCTCATCTCTATATAATACCCGCTTAGCATCCATGAAGATATCTTATAATCTTACAAATCTTTATTTATATAGAATCAACATATTCTGAAGCTCTTTATTAGTCAGAGGGAACACAGAAATTACTTAGTAATAAACTAGATCCAGGTAATAAGCTCACCTGAGCAAGTTGTGTAGGCATAACTCTTTTAAAAGCTCAGTAATGGTTGCTGCAGCCTCCAGGGGTGAACCCCACCAGGAAGCTTGAAATAAAATACAATTCACGCTTTGGACTGTGCTAACCAAAATGAAAATCCTTCACCCAATAATATAAAGAAGAGATTTTTCTTCCACTAACATTTTCACACCAGGCTGGTGTTTTTTTCAAGTGTTAAAACCAACAGTTTGTTTTTATACTTGAAAAAGATACTAGTCTGGTAAAAAATAATAATAATTATTGGATCTAAGATCTTCATGGTTTGTATATACACAGATCTGAATTATACTGTACAGTATATAGGCTGGTGGAGTTTGGGGTTTACTACCAAATGAAGAATTTAGGTTCTGGAGAATAATGTAAAAATGTGCATTAGTAAATAGGGAACAGTTGGATTAACGGTATTTTTCCAGTAATACCAATTTATAGCCCATCTACATGATAGTAGATAATTGTTAGATTGTTGGGCCTCCGACTGTTGAGACTCATACCTGTTAAATTGTATTCCCCATTTTAACAGAATGGCAGCAAGGCTCTGAACACAGAGGTAGTGTGTCTCTGAACACAGAGGTAGTGTGTCTCTGCAACTTTGATTCCATTAAAATAGAAACTCAGGGGTCCAACCGCTCACAGACTTGTAGTTAGCACCTGTTATGTTTTTAATTCTAACTTATTACAACCAGAATATTCCTTTAATGAATGCAAAAGGACTACCTAAAAAAAAAAATCAGAACCTGCTTAACCCCTTCACCCCCAAGGGTGGTTTGCACGTTAATGACCAGGCCAATTTTTACAATTCTGACCACTGTCCCTTTATGAGGTTATAACTCTGGAACGCTTCAACGGATCTTGGCGATTCTGACACTGTTTTCTCGTGAAATATTGTACTTCATGATCGTGATAAAATGTATTCGATATAATTTGCGTTTATTTGTGAAAAAAATGAATATTTGGCGAAAATTTTGAAAATTTCGCAATTTTCCAACTTTGAATTTTTATGCCCTTAAATCACAGACACATGTCACGCAAAATACTTAATAAGTAACATTTCCCACATGTCTACTTTACATCAGCACAATTTTGGAACCAAAATTTTTTTTTGTGACGGAGTTATAAGGGTTAAAAGTTGACCAGCAATTTCTCATTTTTACAACACCATTTTTTTTTAGGGAACACATCTCATTTGAAGTCATTTTGAGGGGTCTATATGATAGAAAATACCCAAGTGTGACACCATTCTAAAAACTGCACCCCTCAAGGTACTAAAAACCACTTTCAAGAAGTTTATTAACCCTTCAGGTGTTTCACAGAAATTTTTGGAATGTTTAAATAAAAATGAACATTTAACTTTTTTTCACAAAAAAATTATTTCAGCTCCAATTTGTTTTATTTTACCAAGGGTAACAGGAGAAAATAGACCCCAAAATTTGTTGTACAATTTGTCCTGAGTACGCTGATGCCTCATATGTCGGGGTAAACCACTGTTTGGGCGCATGGCAGAGCTCGGAAGGAAAGGAGCGCCATTTGATTTTTCAATGCAAAATTGACTGGAATTGAGATGGGACGCCATGTTGCATTTGGAGAGCCCCTGATGTGCCTAAACATTGAAACCCCCCACAAGTGACACCATTTTGGAAAGTAGACCCCCTAAGGATCTTATCTAGATGTGTGGTGAGCACTTTGACCCAACAAGTTCTTCACAGAAGTTTATAATGCAGAGCCGTAAAAATAAAAAATCATATTTTTTCACAAAAATGATCTTTTTGCCCCCAATTTTTTATTTTCCCAAGGGTAAGAGAAGAAATTGGACCCCAAAAATTGTTGTGCAATTTGTCCTGAGTACGCTGATACCCCATATGTGGGTGTAAACCATTGTTTGGGCGCAGGGCAGAGCTCGGAAGGGAAGGAGCGCCATTTGACTTTTCAATGCAAAATTGACTGGAATTGAGATGGGACGCCATATTGCATTTGGAGAGCCCCTGATGTGCCTAAACATTGAAACCCCCCACAAGTGACACCATTTTGGAAAGTAGACCCCATAAGGATCTTATCTAGATGTGTGGTGAGCACTTTGACCCAACAAGTGCTTCACAGAAGTTTATAATGCAGAGCCATAAAAATAAAAAATCATATTTTTTCACAAAAATGATCTTTTCGCCCCCATTTTTTTATTTCCCCAAGGGTAAGAGAAGAAATTAGACCACAAAAGTTGTGCAATTTGTCCTGAGTACGACGATACCCCATATGTGGGGGTAAACCACTGTTTGGGCGCATAGCAGAGCTTGGAAGGGAAGGAGCGCTATTTTACTTTTCAATGCAAAATTGACTGGAATTAAGATGGGATGCCATGTTGCGTTTGGAGAGCCCCTGATGTGCCTAAACATTAAAACCCCCCACAAGTGACACCATTTTGGAAAGTAGACCCCCTAAGGAACTTATCTAGATGTGTTTTGAGAGCTTTGAACCCCCAAGTGTTTCACTACAGTTTATAACGCAGAGCCGTGAAAATAAAAATTATTTTTTTTTTTCACAAAAATGATTTTTTAGCCCCCAGTTTTGTATTTTCACAAGGGTATCAGGATAAATTGGACCCCAAAAGTTGTTGTCCAATTTGTCCTGAGTACGCTGATACACCATATGTGGGGGGGAACCACTGTTTGGGTGCATGACAGAGCTCGGAAGGGAAGGAGCGCCATTTGGAATGCAGACTTAAATGGATTGGTCTGCAGGCGTCACATTGCATTTGCAGAGCCCCTGATGTACCCAAACAGTACAAACCCCCCACAAGTGACCCCATATTGGAAACTAGACCCCCCAAGGAACTTATCTAGATGTGTTGTGAGAACTTTGAACCCCCAAGTGTTTCACTACAGTTTATAACGCAGAGCCGTGAAAATAAAAATTCTTTTTTTTTTCACAAAAATGATTTTTTAGCCCCCAGTTTTGTATTTTCACAAGGGTATCAGGATAAATTGGACCCCAAAAGTTGTTGTCCAATTTGTCCTGTGTACGCTGATACCCCATATGTGGGGGGGAACCACTGTTTGGGCGCATGACAGAACTCGGAAGGGAAGGAGCGCCATTTGGAATGCAGACTTAAATGGATTGGTCTGCAGGCGTCACGTTGCATTTGCAGAGCCCCTGATGTACCCAAACAGTACAAACCCCCCACAAGTGACCCCATATTGGAAACTAGACCCCCCCAAGGAACTTATCTAGATGTGTTGTGAGAACTTTGAACCCCCAAGTGTTTCACTACAGTTTACAACGCAGAGCCGTGAAAATAAAAAATCTTTTTTTTCCCACAAAACTTATTTTTTGGCCCCCAGTTTTGTATTTTCCCAAGGATAGCAGGATAAATTGGACCCCAAAAGATGATGTCCAATTTGTCCTGAGTACGCTGATACCCCATATGTTGGGCACACGGGAGAGCTCTGAAGGGAAGGAGCACTGTTTTCCTTTTTCAACGCAGAATTGGCTGGAATTCAGATCAGATGCCATGTCACGTTTGGAGAGCCCCTGATGTGCCTAAACAGTGGAAACCCCCCAATTATAACTGAAACCCTAATCCAAACACACCCCTTACCCTAATCCCAACAGTAACCCTAACCACTCCTCTAACCCAGACACACCAACCCTATTCCCAACCATAAATGTAATCCAAACCCTAACCCTATCTTTAGCCCCAACCCTAACTGTAGCCCCAAACCCTAGCCCCAATCCTAGCCCTAACCCTAGCAATAACCCTAGCCCTATCACTAGCCCTAACACTAGCCGTAACACTAGCCCTAACCCTAGCCCTAACCCTAGCCCCAACCCTAGCCCTAACCTTAGCCCTAACCCTAACCCTAGCCCCAACCCTAGCCCTAACCCTAGCCCTAACCCTAGCCCCAACCCTAGCCCAAACCCTAGCCCTAACCCTAGCCCTAACCCTAACCCTAGCCCTAACCCTTGCCCTAACCCTAACCCTAGCCCTAACTCTAGTCCTAACTCTAGCCCTAACCCTAACCCTAACCCTAATGGGAAAATGGAAATAAATACATTTTTTTATTTTTTTATTTTTCCCTAACTAAGGGGGTGATGAAGGGGGATTTGATTTACTTTTATAGCGGGTTTTTTAGCGGATTTTTATGATTGGCAGCCGTCACACACTGAAAGACGCTTTTCATTGCAAAAAATATTTTTGCGTTACCACATTTTGAGAGCTATAATTTTTCCATATTTGAGTCCACAGAGTCATGTGAGATCTTGTTTTTTGCGGGACGAGTTGACGTTTTTATTGGTTACATTTTCGGACACATGACATTTTTTGATCGCTTTTTATTCCGATTTTTGTGAGGTAGAGTGATCAAAAACCAGCTATTCATGAATTTCTTTTGGGGGAGGCGTTTATACCGTTCCGCGTTTGGTAAAATTGGTAAAGCAGTTTTATTCGTCGGGTCAGTACGATTACGGCGATACCTCATTTATATCATTTTTTTTATGTTTTGGCGCTTTTATACGATAAAAACTATTTTATAGAAAAAATAATTATTTTGGTATCGCTTTATTCTCAGGACTATAACTTTTTTATTTTTTTGCTGATGATGCTGTATGGTGGCTCGTTTTTTGCGGGAAAAGATGACGTTTTCAGCGGTACCATGTTTATTTATATCAGTCTTTTTGATCGCGTGTTATTCCACTTTTTGTTCGGCGGTATGATAATAAAGCGTTGTTTTTTGACTCGTTTTTTTTTTTTTTTTTCTTACGGTGTTTACTAAAGGGGTTAACTAGTGGGGCAGTTTTATAGGTTGGGTCGTTACGGACGCGGCGATACTAAATATGTGTACTTTTATTGTTTTTTTTATTTTATTTAGCTAAAGAAATGTATTTATGGGAATAACATATTTTTTTTTTCTTTATTTAGGATATTTTTTTATTTTTTTTTACACACGTGGGGAATTTTTTTTAACTTTTTTACTTTGTCCCAGGGGGGGACATTACAGATCATTGATCTGACAGTGTGCACAGCACTCTATCAGATCGACGATCTGCTGTGCAGGGCTGCAGGCTTACCAAGTGTCTGCTCTGAGCAGGCACTCGGTAAGCCACCTCCCTCCCTGCAGGACCCGGATGCCGCGGCCATCTTGGATCTGGGACCTGCGGTGAGGAGGGAGGTAGGAGACCCTCGGAGCAACGCGATCACATCGCGTTGCTCCGGGAGTCTCAGGGAAGCCCGCAGGGAGCCCCCTCCCTGCGCGATGCTTCCCTATACCGCCGGTACACCGCGATCATGTTTGATTGCGGTGTGCCGGGGGTTAATGTGCCGGGGGCGTTCCGTGACCGCTCCTGGCACATAGTGCCGAATGTCAGCTGCGATAGTCAGCTGACACCCGGCCGCGATCGGCCGCGCTCCCCCCGTGAGCGCGGCCAATTGGCTATGACGTACTATCCCGTCGAGGGTCAGATAGGCCCAGGTCACCTCGACGGGATAGTACGTCTAAGGTCACAGAGGGGTTAAAACTGTACATGTTGGGAATTACTTTGGTAGGTGTAGTAAATAGTTATGAGCGAGTATACTTGTTGCTCGAGTTTTCCGGAGCATGCTCAGGTGTCCTCCGAGTATTTCTGCTCAGAGATTTAGTATTCGTCGCCTCAGCTGTATTTATTGCAGCTGCTGGACAGCCTGAATACATGTGGGGATTCCCTAACAAACAGGCATTCCTCCCATGTATTCAGGCTCTCCAGCAGCGAAAACTAAATTGCGGTCACGTGACCGCTCACGCGACCAATCACAGGCCGCGACGTCATCTAAGGTCTTTCAAGCGCTTGAAAGACCTTAGATGACGTCGCGGCTTGTGATTAGTCGTGTGGCGGTCACGTGACCGCTCACGCGACCAATCACAGGCTGCGACGTCATCTAAGGTCTTTCAAGCGCTCATTCTTAGGAGCGGAAGCTGCCGGTTACATCAGTAAGGTCCAGGCTGCGTCGGAGAGGTGAGTATATCAATATTTTTTATTTTTATTCTTTATTTTACACATTAATATGGATCCCAGGGCCTGAAGGAGAGTTTCCTCTCTTTCAGACCCTGGGAACCATACAGGATACCTTCCGATACTTGGTGTCCCATTGACTTGTATTGGTATCGGGTATCGGTATCGGCGATATCCGATACTTTCAAGTATCGGATGGTATCGCTCAACACTATCTCCTGTCCATTTGGAGGTTCTGTGCAAAATTAGGTCCAATTTGCATTTTTTTCCTGTTTTTTTATCTGTTCCAACACACACAAAACATGTGTAATGGCAATAATTTTCTGAAAGAAATACTTCATTTTCTGGAGCAATTTTGAGGGTGGCAACACTTTCGGCCATGACTGTATATAATATTCTTAAAATTGTACTTAAAGCAAAAAAACACAGCACTGAAACACATGAGGCTCTGATCGGCGGCAAGATCATTACTACCGGTCAGAAAGCTGCGGTTCCCACGCTGTCAGATGACAGGGAGAGCCAGCAGTAAAAAGATTACCACTAGTAACAGGTGTCAGCTGATGAGAGAATACTACTGTCATCAGTCTTCACCTGCTGTCACTGACAACAGCGAGAGCAGGCGCCGCTGATGGGAGTATTCATCAGCTGGTGCCTGTATGCTATAAATAAATAAATAAAGATGAAATAGTGTGTCTTTAATTTTTGATAATTAGCACAGATAAACCTGACAGCTACGGGCTGCAACCCTTAGCTGTCAGCTTTATCATGGCTGGTCATCAAGGATAAAGGGGTCCCTTGCCATTTTTTTAAATTATTTTTGACAACCACCCAAGCTAAAGATAACAGCTTGGGGGTGGTATACTCAGACTGGTAAGGGGCCATGGATATACCCCCCCAGCCTAAAAATAGCAGCCTGCAGCCATCCAAGAAAATGCACATCTATTATGCACTGCTCCTGCAGTGTGTACCGTGAGAAAGTTCACCAGAGTTCAAAGTTGATGAACCCCGGTGACCTGATAGATACCTCTCCATTACTAACCTGTGGGCTTAACATCATCAGCCATAAAACAGCTGACCTGTCATGTCGGACGCTGTTCAGACCAGGTCGTTTGACAGACAGCGGTAATTCCGCTTTTGACCACTATTTGCTCATTGGCGTCGGCTACATTTTATCTAGCTGTTCCGGGGTTAATTTACCTGATCCTCGGATTGGAAGCTGGGCCTTGCCCATTGCCTTTAAATAGCTCTCCTGATCATTGGGCATCGCCGATTATAGCTTCTGTCTTGTGCGTTGTTATCTCGGTCTGGAGTGGATAGCTGGTTGCTGGAGAGTCGTTGCTGGTGGTGTATTTTCCTTTGTCTTATTTATTCCTTCCTATATTTGTATTTATTTTGCCCTGCACATTTATAGTGTATTCCTGAGTGTCTGCGGCGTGGTGTATATTTTCCTTTATCCTTGTCTGTTCTAACTGTGGGTATTGCTGAATTACATCTTCACTGGGTGGTAGGCGGAGGTTTCAGCCTAGGGTTGAAGCAGGAGACAGGGCAAGGGTCGAGGCCTGGACATGCACACCATCAGTGTAAACTCCAAGTAGAGGGTCAGTCAGGATTTCCCTAGTCTGAGGGAAATTGCAGGGGCCCGGGTTATTAGCTCTCGCTCACCTAGTCCCCCCGTGACATGACCTCAACACCATAATTATTACTGAAGTTGCCACCACATCAGGGCAAGTGGGAAGAGTTGGTCAATGCACCAGAATTGGCGCATCTAATAGATGTGATTTTCTGGATTTCTTTTCTCATTTTGACTCTCATAGTTGTGGTCTACCTATGATGTCATCTTTTTAAGTGGGAGAACTTTCACAATTGGTGGCTGACTAAATACTTTTTTCCTCACTATATACCTGTCCAAGGTTTCCTGGGCTCTGCTTCCTTCACCTCTGTCTGCTGCTCTCTGTTGTGTTAAGCCTCAGGGTTTGCAAATTGAAAGACGTGGATCAGTGATGTCAACTCCATAATTCTATTTAAGACCCATTAGGACACACACCTCTCTGAGGATTTAGACTTCAGAGTCCTATAATTCATGTGCTCCATCATGTGTGCTTATTGTGCTTTAATTTCCATTCATCTATGCTGGATTCCACTTCCTCGGCCATACTGCTTATGTTGTTGCTGTTTGGCCAAGTTCTCACGGTTCTACATGTTGTTAAGGAAGCTGCACCAAATCCCATGGTCCGTGTGCCCACATAGACCTGCGGCTTAGTAGATCCACCTTACAATGTGAGCCTTACATTTTCACCACCATTGGGTAGCTTACAATGGAATTCTGATGTAAAACTGGTGGGTGGGAGGGCAACATTAGTGAAAAAAAAGATTTTTTTGGTGGCTACCTGGTCTTTACTGGAGCCACGGATGGTTAGCATAGGCTTGGGCCATTGGATAGCCACTACGTGCCACTCCAGGGCAGTGACCTAACCTGCAGCAAATGACCAACAGGTCAAGACAGGTATGCACAATACAGACGGCACTGACAGAGACATAGTCAGACAGTCCGAGGATGGGAGAGGCAGCACAGATTCAACATACAGGGCCGAGGTAAGGAGTGGAGAGATCAGATGGAACCGGAGGACAAACTGGGTCGGCAACAAGAAACAAAACATGAACACACCTTGACAATAAGCTACAACAGATTACTGCTAGAACAAAAGTTCAGGAAAGCAGTGAAAGGGGGAGCTCCCGGCTATATCTCCTGCTGGCAGCAGATAGGCAAGGAAAGCTAATTTCTACAGGATACAGCAGGGTATATAGTAGAGAGCTCCCCATTTCACTGCTTTCCTGAACTTTGGTTCTAGCAGTAATCTGTTCTAGCTTACAGTCAAGGTGTGTTTATGTTTTGTCAAGCACATTCCTACAGAGACTGGCGATGTCTAACTATAGCCAGGTGGAGGCAGCACAAAATTGCGGTATAGTGCTGGAGAATACTGCAATAGGTGAACTCAAAAAGATGGCCTGGCATGAGTTGAAGCAAGTAAGTGGAATGACACTGAGAGGGCATGAGAGCTACCTGTCTGACAGTTCACTATTGGAATACCACAGCTTAATGCATGCCAAGCTTGAATTAAAACAAAAACAGTGTATACTCACCTCCTGGAGCAATGACATTACAGCTTTTACAGCATTGCTGTGCCTGGTGGTGATATATTGTTGTGTCACACGCCATCTGCAGCCAATGAGGGACTGCTTATTGGCTGCAGAATTTATTATTTCATCAGACATCCTCCTGTCGGAGTATTAATGATCAGCCCCTCGTTGGCTGCATCTGGTATGTGATACAACAATGACACATGAAGGAAAAGACAAGTCATGGTTTTGGGCTATGCTAACCAAAATGAAGATCCTTGATCCAATAATTTAAAGAAGCGGTTTTTATTCAACAACACT
The DNA here is from genome assembly GCF_051348905.1 of Ranitomeya variabilis. Lineage (NCBI taxonomy): Eukaryota > Metazoa > Chordata > Amphibia > Anura > Dendrobatidae > Ranitomeya > Ranitomeya variabilis. The sequence goes on from NC_135236.1 coordinate 185,157,831, forward strand.
AGCGTCTTTTTGGCTTCTTTAAATTACTAGATCAAGGATCTTCATCTCAGTTAGCGCAGACAAACCATGAATTGTCTTTTCTGTCAAGCAACCTGGTGGAGTTCATCCTCCGGGGGTAGCAGCAACTTTTATTGAGCTTTCACTGAAATGCTGCCTCTGCACGAAGTGAGTATATTTTTATTTAACATTGGTTCCCGAATTGATTAAGCTAAAGTTGCCAGCTTTCAAAGATGTTTTCTGTTTGATATATACCATATTTGTGCATTAATTGGAACTAAAGACTGCAGGCTGCTGCACACTGAAGAGAGAATTGATATGTTAGTCTTTCAACACTGGAGGAGTACATTACTGATATAATTTATTTCTGCCTTAACTTTTATGGTGTAAAAAATAGTGAATCTCTTTGGCTGAAGGTAGTGGAGAAAAGCCTAAATGTTGCAACATTTTTGCTCTTATAGTCATTGTATAAAAATGTGCAACTTTATACTCAGTTTTTCTGACGAAAAGTGTTCAATTAATTATTTTATTAATGTCTGCATTAAATCAACAGTATAGATGAGCAGATTGCTTTGCGTAACCCTAGTTTATGGTCCAGATCAGTGCATTCTAGCCGTGCACAGGCCATGCACAGGAGCTGCGCGAATTTCCTGAGATTACCGGTTCCTTGGCCTGGGTGACATCTCACTAGCCCAGGTAATAATAAGCTGAGTTTGGGATCATGGATGGTAAGAAAATCTGCACAACTCTCGGCCATGATCATGGAGCAGGGTTGGAGATCAGCTCATCTCTAATCAACAGCACAGAAGGGCCTGTGAAATTCTCAATATCTTTGAATATTAATATCACAATGCACCTGAAAAATACCAGGTAATAATTATCCCTGCAATTCCCTAATGTAATCTTCAAAGTAAATACAATTTTGATTAAAAAAAAGTTGCTGAAATCCAGGTTGCTCCTTTAAACAGCATGAACCACACCACCCCAAATGTATCACCTAGGGGCTTGCAGTTAAAAGGTAGTTGAGTGTTGTGTAGAGTTCTGTATACCTAATCATATTCCCACTGTTTTCACAGCTGTTGTGTTCTTTTGTTTTCAATGAATAAAAGACAGATGTCCAGATTTGCTCTAGATCACTTTTTGCTTTTTCAATCTCATTATACAATATATTACACATCCCTGTCAGAGTTGACATTCAGATGGTCGTGGAAAAAGGAGAAATCATGCAGATACAGTTATATGAAAAAGATTGGGCACCCCTATTAATCTTAAGCTTAATGTTTTCTAAAAATTGTTTTTTTTGCAACAGCTATTTCAGTTTCATATATCTAATAACTGTTGGACACAGTAATGTTTCTGCCTTGAAATGAGGTTTATTGTACTAACAGAAAATGTGCAATCTGCATTCAAACAAAATTTGACAGGTGCATAAGTATGGGCACCTCACCAGAAAAGTGACATTAATATTTAGTAGATCCTCCTTTTTGCAAAAATAACAGCCTCTAGTCGCTTCCTGTAGCTTTTAATGAGTTTCTGGATCCTGGATGAAGGTATTTTTGACCATTCCTCTTTACAAAACAATTCCAGTTCAGTTAAGTTTGATGGTCGCCGAGCATGGACAGCCCTCTTCAAATGATCCCACAGATGTTCAATGATATTCAGGACGGGGGACTGGGATGGCCATTGCAGAACAGTGTAATTGTTCCTCTGCATGAATGCCTGAGTAGATTTGGAGTGGTGTTTTGGATCACTGTCTTGCTGAAAGATCCATCCCCTGCGTAACTTCAACTTTGTCACTGATTCATGAACATTATTGTCAAGAATCTGCTGATACTGAGAGGAATCCATGCATCCCTCAACTTTAACAAGATTCCCGGTGCCGGCATTGGCCACACAGCCCCAAAGCATGATGTAACCTCCACCAAATTTTACTGTGGGTAGCAAGTGTTTTTCTTGGAATGCTGTGTTTTTTTGCCGCCATGCATAACACCTTTTTGTATGACGAAACAACTCAATCTTGGTTTTATCAGTCCACAGGACCGTCTTCCAAAGAGAAATTGGCTTATCCACATGTGCTTTTGCATACCTCAGCCGACTCTGTTTGGGGCGTGCTTGCAGAAATGGCTTCTTTCGCATCACTCTCCCATACAGCTTCTTCTTGTGCAAAGTGCGTTGTATAGTTGACCGATGCACAGTGACACCATCTGCAGCAAGTTGATGCTGCAGCTCTCTGGAGGTGGTCAGAGGATTGTCCTTGACTGATCTCACCATTCTTCTTCTCTGCCTTTCTGATGTTTTTCTTGGCATGCCACTTCTGGCCTTAACAAGAACTGTACCTGTGTTCTTCCATTTCCTTACTATGTTCCTCACAGTGGAAATTGACAGATTAAAACTCTGAGACAGCTTTTTGTATCCTTCCCCTGAACAACTATGTTGAATAATCTTTGTTTTCAGATCATTTGACAGTTGTTTTGAGGAGCCCATGATGCCACTCTCCTAGGAGATTCAAACAGGAGAACAACTTGCAAGTGGCCACTTTAAGTAGCTTTTCTCATGGTTGCATACACCTGGCTATGAAGTTCAAAGCTCAATGAGGTTACAAAACCAAAAAAAGTACTTTAGTAAGTCAGTAAAAAGTAGGTAAGAGTATTTAAAACAAGAAAATGATAAGGGTGCCCATACTTATGCACCTGACAAATTTTGTTTGAATGCAGATTGCACATTTTCTGTTAGTACAATAAACCTCATTTCAAGGCAGAAACGTTACTGTGTCCAACAGTTATTAGATATATGAAACTGAAATAGCTGTTGCAAAAAAAAACTATTTTTATAAAACATTAAGCTTAAGATTAATAGGGGTGCCCAAACTTTTTCATATAACTGTAATTGCATAATAGTAGGTAAGATGTAAGGTGCATGGAAATTCTGTTATCAGATATTACTGGGATTCTGTACTTTCTTATAAGAATAGATGAACTATCAAGACACTAGACAATGTGTTCTAGCTCTGTAATATAGTCACAAAGTGCTGATGCTTGAAACTGTAAGTGACATCAAAAGAACTTAACTACAAAACTGTTAGGGCTTGACTGTATTTTCAGTCCGAGTGCTATGCATGAAAAAAGAGCACTCAGACCAATGTTATTCAATGGGGCATAGGGAGCCACAGTATAGCATACAATTTTTAAGGATACATTGAGGTTCTGTAGCGTAGAAACTGTAAGCGGTCTTGTAAATGATTAGTAAATGATTAGTAGCTGCTATTGCAAAAAAAAGGATTGCAAAGGATTGAGAAAAGTCTTCCTACTTTTCTGGATGGACTTCTGAACAATTTTTTATATGTTTGTGTGAGCCTACCCTTAATGATATATAAATTGCAATATTCTTCTATCGTTTAGCTATGAAGTGCTTAAATCAACCCAAACGTATATATAGAAATAGCACAACAACAAATGTAAATTATTTCCAGTTGCAGCACAGCTCCTCATGGCAATGTCATGATGGTGGAACCAAGTCAGTAAGCATACCGATAAAGGCAAGTGTATTTATAGGGAACATAGCATCAGGTTTTTCCCCATTCATTCCCAGCATGTCTGTTACGCAGAAACCAGTTTACTTAATTTTTGCAAATATCACACCTTTTAAGCTTTGTATGGAGAGATAAGAAAATCTGCTAAATCAAATGGACAGAATTGCTCAGTGTTTTCAGGCAAATTTGATTTGCATTAAAAATTTTGCTGTACATTAAATTTGACAGTAAAGGGTTAAAAAAGTTTGATACTCACTGCTCCTTGGTCCTCCTCATAACCCTTCTGCTGCCAATCCCCCAATTGGTTCCTCTGTCTTCTCTCTTCTGTCTTTTGTCTCTTACTTGTTCTGGGCCTTCTGCAATGCGCTAATTCACAGGGACTCCAAGGTGTCATGTATTATTATTATTATTTATTATTATTATTTATTTATATAGCACCATTAGTTCCATCGTGCTGTGTAGGACAATGCACTTCATCGACATTAATAATATGCATCTCCCCACACAGAGACACGTGGGACATGTCACATGTAATGCCGCAAATGACATCTCTTGCACCTCATGTGACTGTGTGGGTCTAGTGAAATTGGCAGGACTAGAGGCCTGGAAAAAGATACCAAAGAGTTGCGACCAGAGGAAAATAGATTGGTTTTTTAACTCCTTAGCAGCCCTGGATTCATGCAAATGAAATCCCTCAAAATTTGCATTCATTAGAATAAGTATTTTGGGAGAAATGTATAGTAAAATTGATTTATTTAATAATGGTTCATGCATCTCTAGTTGCTTGGCATCAGGAATGCACCTATACCACACACCAGGATGGCGTCTCATCACAGAGCAGTCATACCACATCTGCCCAAAGAGGCTAGCTTGCCACAAATTTTCTACTGCTCGGGGGAAGGGGGACAATTTGTGGCACAGCATTCATGCCTCTTTGGCATAAACGGTCCAAGAAGACACTCTGGTGACTAGTAAAAGTAAGGTTGGGATGATGTTTAATACCATTAACCTCTTCACAAAATGCGCCGTACATGTACAGTGCATGTAATGCCTCTTCCTTTGATGTGGGCTCTGGTGCTGAGCCCACAAATTTCCCAGCACATGTCAGCTGTTTTGAACAGCTGACATATGCCCCCAACAGTCGCAGGTGTAATCACGATCCACTCATGGCTGTTAACCTCTGACAGTGGCATTTAATGTGATCACGCCAGAAGCGCGTCACTGATTCCGCCCATCAGTGCCTGTGTCACGCCCGATTGGTTGACATGACAACCCGGGGTCTCCCGCAGACCGCTGTGGTTGTCATGGCCGGATTGCTATGAGCGCCACCCAGCGGTCAGTGCTCATAGCAAGTTAGCATTTCTGCTACACATAGGCGATCTGATCATTGCCTGTGTGTAGCAGAAGCGATTGGATTATTGCAGCTTCCAGTCTCCCATGGAAACTATTGAAGCAAGATAAAAGTTAAAAAAATATGTTTTTAAAAATATAAATAGAAAAAAATTAAAAGTTTCAATCACCCCCCACTCATCCCAAACAAAAAATAACAACATTTAAAAAAAAAATACACATATTTGGTATCGCTGCATTCAGAATCACCCGATCTATCAAGCTATTAAGAGCCTGGTGGTAAATGGCGTAGCAAAAAAAAAAACTAAAAACACTAGAAGTAATTTTTTTTGGTCGCCGCAACATTACATTAAAATGCAGTATCGGGCGATTAAAAGATTGTATCCACACCAAAATGATAATATTAAAAATGACAGCTCAGCACGCAATAAATAACCCCTCATCCAGCCCTAGATCACGAAAAATGGAGATGCTATGGGTCTCAGAAAATTAGCAATTTTTTAAAAAAACAAACTTTGGATTTTTTTAAGAACCTATACATGTTTGGTATATAAGAACTCGTAATGAACTGGAGAAACATAATGGCAGGACAGTTTTAGCATTTGTTGAACATGGTAAAAAAAATCCAAAAAACAGTTGTTGAATTGCATTTTTTTCGCAATTTGACAACACTTGGATTTTTTTCCCATTTTCCAGTACACGATACGGCTAAAACCAATGGTGTTTCTCAAAAGTATTATTCGTCCTACAAAAAGCAAGCCCTAACATGGCCATTTTGATGGAAAAATAAACAAAGTCATGGCTCTGGGAAGAAGGGGAGTGAAAAACATAAGCCTGAAACCAAAAAAAGGGCTTCGGCATGAAGGGGTTGACTCCTTCATGACGCATTAAATTTCAGTTTTTGAGTTTTGTTTTTGTCTCACCTTCTACCCAGAGCCATAACTTTTTTATTTTCTGTCCACATAGACATATGAGGGCATATGAAGGTTTTTTGTGGGATGAGTTGTACTTTTGAATGACATCATTCATTGTACCACATACTGTACTGGAAAACAGGAAAAAAATTTCAAGTGGGGAGAAATTGTGAAAAATATGCAATTCTAACCTTATTTTTTGAGAACTGTTTTTACAATGTGCATTGTGTAGTAAAAATGACCTTGGAAAACTATTCTGCTCATCAGTAAGATTACGGTGATACAAAACATGTCCAGTTTTAAATTTTTTTAGCAATGAAAAAAATTAGAAGTTTGACAAAAAAAAGATTTTGGGTTGTGTCGCGATTTTTGAAAACCCATAATGTTTTCATTTTTCAATTGATGGAGCTGTGTTATGGCTTATTTTTTTGGGGGCGAGACATTGTTTTTATTGGAATCATATTAGTATGAAAAAATGTTTTGATCACTTATTGCATCGTTTTTTGTTATGGAAGCAACCAAAAAAAATATAATTTAGGTGTTCTAGGATTTTTTTTCATCTACAGTGTTTACCTATTGGGTTAATTGTTTTTATATTTTTATATATCGGACTTTTCTGAACATAGCGATATCACATATGTGTATTTTTTATCTTTATTTTTAATGGAGGGAAAAGGGTGATGATTTGATCTGTTACGTTTTATTTTTTTGTGGTTTTTTTTCATATTTTTTCAAACATTTTTTTTCTTTTCACTGTACTTGTTAGTCCCCTTAAGGGATTTGAACATGCAATTGTTAAATCGCTTGTTCTACAGTTGTGCTCAAAAGTTAACATACCCTGGCAGAATTTGGCCTTTTTTCAGACAATATGAACGATAACACCAAAACTTTTTCTCCACTCATGGTTAGTGGTTGGGTGAAGCCATTTATTGTCAAACTACTGTGTTTTCTCTTTTTAAATCATAATGACAGCCCAAAACATCCAAATTACACTGATCAAAAGTTCACATACGTCATTTCTTAATACCGTCAATTTCCCCCTCTAACATCAATGACAGCTTGAAGTCTTTTGTGGTAGTTGTGGATGAGGTTCTTTATTTTCTGAGGTGATAAAGCTGCCCACTCTTCTTGGCAAAAAGCTTCCAGTTCCTGTAAATTCTTGGGCTGTCTGTTATGATCCTTAGTGGCTGAGGATCACGGATAGACCAGCAAGTGAATAAACTAAGGACAAGCTCTAGGGAGATGGTAACTGGACTGATCGCAAAACTGAACCTATCAAACACAACTAGAGGTAGCCGGTGAACGTGCCTAAAAAATTCTTAGACGTCTCGAGCCAGCCTGAGGAACTAGCTACCCCTAAAGAGAAAGAAGGACCTCGCTTGCCTCCAGAGAAATAATCCCCAAAGATATAGAAGCCCCCAACAAATATTAACGGTGAAGTAAGAGGAAGGCACATACATAGGGATGAAATCAGATTCAGCAAAAGAGGCCCACTAGTACTAGAAAGCAGAAAATAGAGCAGGGGTCTATGCGATCAATAAAAAACCCTTACAAAATATCCATCCTGAGATTTCAAGAACCCACGCACCAACTAACGGTGTGTGGGGAGAAACTCAGTCCACTAGAGCAACCAGCAAGTGAGGGAATCACATTTTTAGCAAGCTGGACAAGAACACATGATAAACACTGCTGATCAAAAAATGAGCAAACAAAACTTAGCTTGTCCTGGATGGACTGGGAGCAAGGTAGTCAGAAGGAATCTGAGTAGCACTGATTACATCGACAGCCGGCAACAATTGGAAGTAAAACAGAGCTATATAGGAACCTCCCAGAGGATAACGAACCAGCTGATAGCCAGAGACCAGCAGGATAACAAACAAAGCCACCAGGGGGAGCCCAAAGCAAAAGTCACACCATACCACCAGTGACCACAAGAGGGAGCCCGAAACAGAGTTCACAACAGTACCCCCCCCTTAAGGAGGGGTCACCGAACCCTCATGAAAACCCCCAGGGCGATCAGGATGAGCCACATGGAAGGCACGAACCAAATCGGCCGCATGAACATCAGAGGCGACAACCCAAGAATTATCCTCCTGACCATAGCCCTTCCACTTGACCAAATACTGGAGCCTCCGTCTAGAAACACGAGAATCCAAGATCTTCTCCACCACGTATTCCAATTCTCCCTCAACCAGCACCAGGGCAGGAGGCTCAACCGGAGGAACCACAGGTACCACATACCTCCGCAACAACGAGCGATGGAACACATTATGAATAGCAAATGATGCCGGGAGGTCCAGACGGAATGACACAGGGCCAAGGACTTCCAGAATCTTATAAGGACCGATAAACCGAGGCTTGAACTTAGGAGAGGAGACCTTCATAGGAACTGAAGCGAGAAGACAACCACACCAAGTCCCCAACGCGAAGTCGGGGACCCACACAGCGACGGCGGTTGGCAAAGAGCTGAGCCTTCTCTTGTGACAACTTCAAATTGTCCACCACATGATTCCAAATCTGATGCAACCTATCCACCACAACATCCACTCCAGGACAGTCAGAAGGCTCCACCTGACCCGAGGAAAAACGAGGATGAAACCCCGAATTACAAAAAAAAGGAGAAACCAAAGTAGCAGAACTAGCCCGATTATTAAGGGCAAACTCGGCCAACGGCAAAAAAGTAACCCAGTCGTCCTGGTCAGCAGAAACAAAACATCTTAAATAAGTCTCCAAGGTCTGATTAGTTCACTCGGTTTGGCCATTCGTCTGAGGATGGAAGGCCGACGATAAAGACAATTCAATGCCCAACTTAGCACAAAAGGTCCGCCAAAATCTAGACACAAACTGGGATCCTATGTCAGAAACAATGTTCTCAGGAATCCCGTGCAAACAAACCACATTTTGAAAAAACAGTGGAACCAACTCGGAGGAGGAAGGCAACTTAGGCAAGGGCACCAAATGGACCATCTTAGAAAAACGATCACACACCACCCAGATGACAGACATTCTCTGAGAGACAGGAAGATCTGAAATAAAATCCATGGAAATGTGCATCCAAGGCCTCTTCGGGACAGGCAAAGGTAACAGCAAACCACTGGCACGAGAACAGCAAGGCTTAGCCCGAGCACAAATTCCACAAGACTGCACAAAGGAACGCACATCCCGCGACAAGGAAGGCCACCAAAAAGACCTGGCCACCAAGTCTCTGGTACCAAATATTCCAGGATGGCCCGCCAACACCGAAGAATGAACCTCGGAGATGACTCTGTTGGTCCATCTATCCGGGACAAACAGTCTCTCCGGTGGACAGCGGTCAGGTCTATCCGCCTGAAACTCTTGCAGCACACGTCGCAAATCTGGGGAGATGGCAGACAAAATCACCCCTTCTCTAAGGATACCAGCCGGCTCTGAATCTCCAGGAGAGTCAGGCACAAAACTCCTAGAAAGAGCATCAGCCTTCACATTCTTCGAACCCGGCAGGTACAAGACCATGAAATCAAAACAAGAGAAAAACAACGAACAACGAGCCTGTCTGGGATTCAGCCGCTTGGCCGACTCGAGATAAATCAAATTCTTGTGATCAGTCAAGACCACCACACGATGTTTAGCTCCCTCGAGCCAATGTCGCCACTCCTCAAATGCCCACTTCATAGCCAACAGCTCCCAATTACCGACATCATAATTCCGCTCGGCAGGCGAAAACTTTCTTGAAAAGAAAGCACATGGCTTCATCACAGAGCCATCGGGGCTTCTCTGCGACAAAACAGCCCCCGCTCCAATCTCGGAAGCATCAACCTCCACCTGGAAGAAAAGTGAGACATCTGGCTGACATAAGACCGGAGCCGAAGAAAACCTACACTTCAGCTCCCGAAAGGCCTCCACAGCCGCAGAAGACCAATTAGTCACATCAAAACCCTTCTTTTTCAAATCCATCAAAGGCTTAACAACGCCAGAAAAATTAGCTATGAAGCGACGTTAAAAATTAGCAAAACCCAAGAACTTCTGAAGACCCTTAACAGATGTAGGCTGCGTCCAGTCATGAATAGCCTGAACCTTGACTGGGTCCATCTCAATAGTAGAAGGAGAAAAAATGAAACCCAAAAAAGAAATCTTCTGGACTCCAAAAAGACATTTTGAGCCCTTCACAAATAAAGCTTTGTCACGCAGGACCTGAAAGACCATCCTGACCTGCTTAACATGAGACTCCCAATCATCCGAAAAAAACAGAATATCATCCAGATACACAATCATAAACTTATCCAGATATTCACGGAAGATGTCATGCATAAAGGACTGAAAGACTGAAGGAGCATTAGAAAGTCCAAAAGGCATCACCAAGTACTCAAAATGGCCTTCAGGCGTATTAAATGCAGTTTTCCATTTATCACCCTGTTTTATACGCACAAGGTTATACGCACCACGAAGATCTATCTTGGTGAACCAACTAGACCCCCTAATGCGAGCAAACAAATCAGTTAACAATGGCAAAGGATACTGAAATTTGACCGTGATTTTATTCAAAAGGCGATAATCAATACAGGGTCTCAGGGAACCATCCTTTTTAGCCACAAAAAAGAATCCTGCACCAAGAGGGGATGAGTACGGGCGAATATGTCCCTTCTCTAAAGACTCCTTTATATAACTCCGCATGGCAGCATGCTCCGGCACAGATAAATTGAAAAGTCGTCCCTTAGGAAACTTACTACCAGGAATCAAATTTATAGCACAATTACAGTCCCTATGAGGAGGTAGAGAATTGAGTTTGGGCTCCTCAAATACATCCTGGTAGTCTGACAAAAACGTAGGGACTTCAGAAGGAGTGGACGAAGCAATTGACACCACAGGAGCGTCACCATGAATTCCCTGACAACCCCAACTTGACACCGACATAGCTTTCCAATCCAGGACTGGATTATGAGTCTGCAACCATGGTAGACCCAACACGACGACATCATGCAAATTATGCAGTACAAGAAAGCGAATCACCTCCTGATGAACAGGAGTCATGCACATGGTCACTTATGTCCAGTACTGAGGTCTATTCGTAGCCAATGGTGTAGAATCAATTCCCCTTAGTGGAATAGGGAATTTTAAAGGCTCCAAATCAAAACCATAGTGCCTGGCAAATGACCAATCCATCAGACTCAGGGCGGCACCTGAATCTACAAAAGCATTAACCGGGTAAGATGACAGGGAACAAATCAGGGTAACAGACAAAATGAACTTAGGCTGTAAAGTACCAATGGTGACAGATTTATCAACCTTTTTTTTGCGCTTAGAGCATGCTGAGATAACATGAGCTGAGTCACCACAGTAAAAGCACAACCCATTTTGCCGTCTATAATTTTGCCGTTCACTTCTGGTCAGAATTCTGTCACATTGCATAGATTCAGGTGTCTGTTCAGAAGACACCGCCAAATGGTGCACAGGTTTGCGCTCCCACAAACGCCGATCAATCTGAATGGCCAGAGTCATTGACTCATTCAGACCTGCAGGCGTAGGGAACCCCACCATGACATTCTTAATGGCTTCAGAAAGACCTTCTCTGAAATTTGCAGCCAGGGCTGTTGTGAATTAGACTTTTTTGGCTCCCTCTTGTGGTCACTAGTGGTATGACTCTGAGATTGTCTTTCCCTAGTTTGGCACCCACCTGGGTCGTTAGTCCAGAGGTGTTGCTATATGAACTTCCTGAATTCTTAGTCTGGTGCCTGGCATCGTTGTAATCAGTCCTTTCTGTTTGCTCCTGTCTGCTGGTCCTGGATCTTGCAAAATTAAGCTAAGTCCTGCTTCCTTGTTTTTTGGTTATTTGTATTGCTCTTATTTTTTGTCCAGCTTGTACTAAATGTGATTCCTGATTTTGCTGGAAGCTCTAGGGGGCTGGTATTCTCCCCCCGGGCCATTAGACGGTTCGGGGGTTCTTGAATATCCAGCGTGGATATTTTTGATAGGGTTTTTGCTGACCATATAAGTCATCTTACTATATTCTGCTATTAGTCAGTGGGCCTCTCTTTGCTAAATACCTAGTTCATTCTTACATTTGTCTTTTCTTCTTACCTCACCGTTATTATTTGTTGGGGGCTTGTATCCAACTTTTGGGGTCTTTTCTCTGGAGGCAAGAAAGGTCTATCTATTCCCTTCTAGGGTTAGTTAGTTCTCCGGCTGGCGCGAGACGTCTAGAACCAACGTAGGCACGTTCCCCGGCAGCTCTGGACATCCATGTCAGCAGCTGAACTCAGAGCCACACCAAGATTAAGAGGAGAGAAGCTAGCCACAGCAGCTAGACACACGGCAACAACAACAAAAAAAAAAATTTCTCAAGGCTTCTTTTCTCCTGCTTCTGCCATGCAATTAACACTTTATGGGCCGGCTGTACTGTTATGATCCTTAGTGGCTGAGGATCACGAATAGACCAGCAAGTGAATAAACTAAGGACAAGCTCTAGGGAGATGGTAACTGGACTGATCGCAAAACTGAACCTATCAAACACAACTAGAGGTAGCCGGTGAACGTGCCTAAAAAATTCTTAGACGTCTCGAGCCAGCCTGAGGAACTAGCTACCCCTAAAGAGAAAGAAGGACCTCGCTTGCCTCCAGAGAAATAATCCCCAAAGATATAGAAGCCCCCAACAAATATTAACGGTGAAGTAAGAGGAAGGCACATACATAGGGATGAAATTAGATTCAGCAAAAGAGGCCCACTAGTACTAGAAAGCAGAAAATAGAGCAGGGGTCTATGCGATCAATAAAAAACCCTTACAAAATATCCATCCTGAGATTTCAAGAACCCACGCACCAACTAACGGTGTGTGGGGAGAAACTCAGTCCACTAGAGCAACCAGCAAGCAAGGGAATCACATTTTTAGCAAGCTGGACAAGAACACATGATAAACACTGCTGATCAAAAAATGAGCAAACAAAACTTAGCTTGTCCTGGATGGACTGGGAGCAAGGTAGTCAGAAGGAATCTGAGTAGCACTGATTACATCGACAGCCGGCAACAAGTGGAAGTAAAACAGAGCTATATAGGAACCTCCCAGAGGATAACGAACCAGCTGATAGCCAGAGACCAGCAGGATAACAAACAAAGCCACCAGGGGGAGCCCAAAGCAAAAGTCACACCATACCACCAGTGACCACAAGAGGGAGCCCGAAACAGAGTTCACAACAGTACCCCCCCCCCTTAAGGAGGGGTCACCGAACCCTCATGAAAACCCCCAGGGCGATCAGGATGAGCCACATGGAAGGCACGAACCAAATCGGCCGCATGAACATCAGAGGCGACAACCCAAGAATTATCCTCCTGACCATAGCCCTTCCACTTGACCAAATACTGGAGCCTCCGTCTAGAAACACGAGAATCCAAGATCTTCTCCACCACATATTCCAATTCTCCCTCAACCAGCACCGGGGCAGGAGGCTCAACCGGAGGAACCACAGGTACCACATACCTCCGCAACAACGAGCGATGGAACACATTATGAATAGCAAATGATGCCGGGAGGTCCAGACGGAATGACACAGGGCCAAGGACTTCCAGAATCTTATAAGGACCGATAAACCGAGGCTTGAACTTAGGAGAGGAGACCTTCATAGGAACGAAGCGAGAAGACAACCACACCAAGTCCCCAACGCGAAGTCGGGGACCCACACAGCGACGGCGGTTGGCAAAGAGCTGAGCCTTCTCTTGTGACAACTTCAAATTGTCCACCACATGATTCCAAATCTGATGCAACCTATCCACCACAACATCCACTCCAGGACAGTCAGAAGGCTCCACCTGACCCGAGGAAAAACTAGGATGAAACCCCGAATTACAAAAAAAATGAGAAACCAAAGTAGCAGAACTAGCCCGATTATTAAGGGCAAACTTGGCCAACGGCAAAAAAGTAACCCAGTCGTCCTGGTCAGCAGAAACAAAACATCTTAAATAAGTCTCCAAGGTCTGATTAGTTCGCTCGGTTTGGCCATTTGTTGTGAAATTGGATTCTGGGCTCCCCCGGTGGCCACTGGTGGAATTGAACTTGTGTGCATCATCCTCTCTGTTCACCTGTTCCCATCAGGATGTGGGAGTCTCTATATAACCTTGCTCCTCTGTCAGTTTCATGCCGGTCAACAATGTAATCAGAAGCCTTTCTTTGCATGTTCCTGCTACTAGACAACTCCCAGCTAAGTTGGACTTTCGTCCTTGTTTGTTTTTGCATTTTGTTCCAGTTCACAGCTGCTGTTTCGTTACTGTGTCTGGAAAGCTCTTGTGATCTGAAATTGCCACTCTGGTGTTATGAGTTAATACTAGAGTCTTAAAGTAATTTCTGGATGGTGTTTTGATAGGGTTTTCAGCTGACCATGAAAGTGCCCTTTCTGTCTTCCTGCTATCTAGTAAGCGGACCTCGATTTTGCTAAACCTGTTTTCATACTACGTTTGTCATTTCATCTAAAATCACCGCCAATATATGTGGGGGCCTCTGTCTGCCTTTTGGGGAAATTTCTCTAGAGGTGAGCCAGGACTGTATTTTCCTCTGCTAGGATTAGTTAGTCCTCCGGCTGGCGCTGGGCGTCTAGGGATAAAACGTAGGCACGCTACCCGGCCACTGTTAATTGTGCGGCAGGTTTAGTTCATGGTCAGTTTAGATTCCATCTTCCAAGAGCTAGTTCTTATATATGCTGGGCTATGTTCTCTCGCCATTGAGAATCATGACAGTTTGACCGGCCCAAAAGGGTTAAATTATTGGCTGAGAAAGGAGAGAAAAAAGAAGTCTGCTGAAAATTTTTTTTTTTTTTTTTTTCTCTAGTTCTGAGTGTGCTCATAATTGAATCACTTGCTAGTCTGCCTATACTGCAGCCTTCCTCTCTTTCTCTCCTTCTAATCCTTGAATGGCTCTGTGTTCACCTGTTTGAAATGGATCTTCAGAGTGTAGTTACAGGTTTGAATAATCTCGCCACGAAGGTACAAAATTTGCAAGATTTTGTTGTTCATGCACCTATGTCTGAACCTAGAATTCCTTTGCCTGAATTTTTTTCAGGGAATAGATCTTGCTTTCAAAATTTTAAAAATAATTGCAAATTGTTTTTGTCCCTGAAGTCTCGCTCTGCCGGAGATCCTGCACAGCAGGTCAGGATTGTAATTTCCTTGCTCCGGGGCGACCCTCAAGATTGGGCTTTTGCATTGACACCAGGGGATCCTGCGTTGCTCAATGTGGATGCGTTTTTTCTGGCCTTGGGGTTGCTTTATGAGGAACCTCATTTAGAGCTTCAGGCGGAAAAAGCTTTGATGTCCCTATCTCAGGGGCAAGATGAAGCTGAAATATACTGCCCAAAATTCCGTAAATGGTCTGTGCTTACTCAGTGGAATGAGTGCGCCCTGGCGGCGATTTTCAGAGAAGGTCTCTCTGATGCCATTAAGGATGTTATGGTGGGGTTCCCTGTGCCTGCGGGTCTGAATGAGTCCATGACAATGGCTATTCAGATCGATAGGCGTCTGCGGGAGCGCAAACCTGTGCACCATTTGGCGGTGTCTACTGAGAAGACGCCAGAAAATATGCAATGTGATAGAATTCCGTCCAGAAGCGAGCGGCAGAATTTTAGACGAAAAAATGGGTTGTGCTTCTATTGTGGTGATTCAACTCATGTTATATCGGCATGCTCTAAGCGTACTAAGAAGCTTGACAAGTCTGTTTCAATTAGCACTTTACAGTCTAAGTTTATTCTATCTGTGACCCTGATTTGTTCTTTATCATCTATTACCGCGGACGCCTATGTCGACTCTGGCGCCGCTTTGAGTCTAATGGATTGGTCCTTTGCCAAACGCTGTGGGTATGATTTGGAGCCTTTGGAAGCTCCTATACCTCTGAAGGGGATTGACTCCACCCCATTGGCTAGTAATAAACCACAATACTGGACACAAGTAACTATGCGTATTAATCCGGATCACCAGGAGATTATTCGCTTTCTGGTGCTGTATAATCTACATGATGTTTTGGTGCTAGGATTGCCATGGCTGCAATCTCATAACCCAGTCCTCGACTGGAAAGCTATGTCTGTGTTAAGCTGGGGATGTAAAGGGACTCATGGGGACGTACCTTTGGTTTCCATTTCATCATCTATTCCCTCTGAGATTCCTGAATTCTTGTCTGACTATCGTGACGTTTTTGAAGAACCCAAGCTTGGTTCACTACCTCCGCACCGGGAGTGCGATTGTGCCATAGATTTGATCCCGGGTAGTAAATACCCTAAGGGTCGTTTATTTAATCTGTCTGTGCCTGAACACGCTGCTATGCGAGAATATATAAAGGAGTCCTTGGAAAAGGGACATATTCGTCCTTCGTCATCTCCCTTAGGAGCCGGTTTTTTCTTTGTGTCTAAGAAAGATGGCTCTTTGAGGCCGTGTATTGATTATCGGCTTTTGAATAAAATCACGGTTAAATATCAATATCCGTTACCACTGCTGACTGATTTGTTTGCTCGTATAAAGGGGGCCAAGTGGTTCTCTAAGATTGATCTCCGTGGGGCGTATAATTTGGTGCGAATCAAGCAGGGGGATGAGTGGAAAACCGCATTTAATACGCCCGAGGGCCACTTTGAGTATTTGGTGATGCCTTTTGGTCTTTCAAATGCCCCTTCAGTCTTCCAGTCCTTTATGCATGACATTTTCCGCGATTATTTGGATAAATTTATGATTGTGTATCTGGATGATATTTTGATTTTTTCGGATGACTGGGACTCTCATGTCCAGCAGGTCAGGAGGGTTTTTCAGGTTTTGCGGTCTAATTCCTTGTGTGTGAAGGGTTCTAAGTGCGTTTTTGGGGTTCAAAAGATTTCCTTCTTGGGATACATTTTTTCCCCCTCTTCCATCGAGATGGATCCTGTCAAGGTTCAGGCTATTTGTGATTGGACGCAACCCTCTTCTCTTAAGAGTCTTCAGAAATTTTTGGGCTTTGCTAACTTTTATCGTCGATTTATTGCTGGTTTTTCTGATGTTGTTAAACCATTGAGTGATTTGACTAAGAAGGGTGCTGATGTTGCTGATTGGTCCCCTGATGCTGTGGAGGCCTTTCGGGAGCTTAAGCGCCGCTTTTCTTCCGCCCCTGTGTTGCGTCAGCCTGATGTTGCTCTTCCTTTTCAGGTTGAGGTCGACGCTTCTGAAATCGGAGCTGGGGCGGTGTTGTCGCAGAGACGTTCCGACTGCCCCGTGATGAGACCTTGTGCTTTTTTTTCCCGTAAATTTTCGCCCGCCGAGCGGAATTATGATATTGGGAATCGGGAGCTTTTGGCCATGAAGTGGGCTTTTGAGGAGTGGCGTCACTGGCTTGAGGGGGCCAGACATCAGGTGGTGGTATTGACTGACCACAAAAATTTAATTTACCTTGAGTCTGCCAGGCGCCTGAATCCTAGACAGGCGCGCTGGTCGTTGTTTTTCTCTCGGTTTAATTTTGTGGTGTCATACCTACCGGGTTCTAAGAATGTTAAGGCGGATGCCCTTTCTAGGAGTTTTGAGCCTGACTCCCCTGGTAATTCTGAGCCCACAGGTATCCTTAAGGATGGAGTGATATTGTCTGCCATTTCTCCAGACCTGCGGCGGGCCTTGCAGGAGTTTCAGGCGGATAGACCGGATCATTGCCCACCTGGTAGACTGTTTGTTCCTGATGATTGGACCAGTAGAGTCATCTCTGAGGTTCATTCTTCTGCGTTGGCAGGTCATCCTGGAATCTTTGGTACCAGGGATTTGGTGGCAAGGTCCTTCTGGTGGCCTTCCCTGTCACGAGATGTGCGAGGCTTTGTGCAGTCTTGTGACGTTTGTGCTCGGGCCAAGCCTTGTTGTTCTCGGGCTAGTGGATTGTTGGTGCCCTTGCCTATTCCGAAGAGGCCTTGGACGCACATCTCGATGGATTTTATTTCGGATCTGCCTGTTTCTCAGAAGATGTCTGTCATCTGGGTGGTGTGTGACCGTTTCTCTAAGATGGTCCATTTGGTTCCCTTGCCTAAGTTGCCTTTTTCTTCCGAGTTGGTTCCTCTGTTTTTTCAAAATGTTGTTCGTTTGCATGGTATTCCGGAGAATATCGTTTCTGACAGAGGGACCCAATTCGTGTCTAGATTTTGGCGGGCATTCTGTGCTAGGATGGGCATAGATTTGTCTTTTTCGTCTGCTTTCCATCCTCAGACTAATGGCCAGACCGAGCGGACTAATCAGACCTTGGAGACATATTTGAGGTGTTTTGTTTCTGCGGATCAGGATGATTGGGTTGCTTTTTTGCCATTGGCGGAGTTCGCCCTCAATAATCGGGCCAGCTCTGCCACCTTGGTGTCCCCGTTTTTCTGTAATTCAGGGTTTCATCCTCGATTTTCCTCCGGTCAGGTGGAATCTTCGGATTGTCCTGGAGTGGATGCTGTGGTGGAGAGCTTGCATCAGATTTGGGGGCAGGTAGTGGACAATTTGAAGTTGTCCCAGGAGAAGACTCAGCTTTTTGCCAACCGCCGTCGTCGTGTTGGTCCTCGGCTTTGTGTTGGGGACTTGGTGTGGTTGTCTTCTCGTTTTGTCCCTATGAGGGTTTCTTCTCCTAAGTTTAAGCCTCGGTTCATCGGCCCGTACAAGATATTGGAGATTCTTAACCCTGTGTCCTTCCGTTTGGACCTCCCTGCATCTTTTTCTATTCATAATGTTTTTCATCGGTCATTATTGCGCAGGTATGAGGTACCGGTTGTGCCTTCCGTTGAGCCTCCTGCTCCGGTGTTGGTTGAGGGTGAGTTGGAGTACGTTGTGGAAAAGATCTTAGACTCCCGTGTTTCCAGACGGAAACTCCAGTATCTGGTCAAATGGAAGGGATACGGTCAGGAGGATAATTCTTGGGTGACTGCCTCTGATGTTCATGCCTCCGATCTTGTCCGTGCCTTTCATAGGGCTCATCCTGATCGCCCTGGTGGTTCTGGTGAGGGTTCGGTGCCCCCTCCTTGAGGGGGGGGGTACTGTTGTGAAATTGGATTCTGGGCTCCACTGGTGGAATTGAACTTGTGTGCATCATCCTCTCTGTTCACCTGTTCCCATCAGGATGTGGGAGTCTCTATATAACCTTGCTCCTCTGTCAGTTTCATGCCGGTCAACAATGTAATCAGAAGCCTTTCTTTGCATGTTCCTGCTACTAGACAACTCCCAGCTAAGTTGGACTTTCGTCCTTGTTTGTTTTTGCATTTTGTTCCAGTTCACAGCTGCTGTTTCGTTACTGTGTCTGGAAAGCTCTTGTGATCTGAAATTGCCACTCTGGTGTTATGAGTTAATACTAGAGTCTTAAAGTAATTTCTGGATGGTGTTTTGATAGGGTTTTCAGCTGACCATGAAAGTGCCCTTTCTGTCTTCCTGCTATCTAGTAAGCGGACCTCGATTTTGCTAAACCTGTTTTCATACTACGTTTGTCATTTCATCTAAAATCACCGCCAATATATGTGGGGGCCTCTGTCTGCCTTTTGGGGAAATTTCTCTAGAGGTGAGCCAGGACTGTATTTTCCTCTGCTAGGATTAGTTAGTCCTCCGGCTGGCGCTGGGCGTCTAGGGATAAAACGTAGGCACGCTACCCGGCCACTGTTAATTGTGCGGCAGGTTTAGTTCATGGTCAGTTTAGATTCCATCTTCCAAGAGCTAGTTCTTATATATGCTGGGCTATGTTCTCTCGCCATTGAGAATCATGACAGCCATTCGTCTGAGGATGGAAGGCCGACGAAAAAGACAATTCAATGCCCAACTTAGCACAAAAGGTCCGTCAAAATCTAGACACAAACTGGGATCCTCTGTCAGAGACAATGTTCTCAGGAATCCCGTGCAAATGAACCACATTTTGAAAAAACAGTGGAACCAACTCGGAGGAGGAAGGCAACTTAGGCAAGGGCACCAAATGGACCATCTTAGAAAAACGATCACACACCACCCAGATGACAGACATTCTCTGAGAGACAGGGAGATCTGAAATAAAATCCATGGAAATGTGCGTCCAAGGCCTCTTCGGGACAGGCAAAGGTAACAGCAAACCACTGGCACGAGAACAGCAAGGCTTAGCCCGAGCACAAATTCCACAAGACTGCACAAAGGAACGCACATCCCGCGACAAGGAAGGCCACCAAAAAGACCTGGCCACCAAGTCTCTGGTACCAAATATTCCAGGATGGCCCGCCAACACCGAAGAATGAACCTCGGAGATGACTCTGTTGGTCCATCTATCCGGGACAAACAGTCTCTCCGGTGGACAGCGGTCAGGTCTATCCGCCTGAAACTCTTGCAGCACACGTCGCAAATCTGGGGAGATGGCAGACAAAATCACCCATTCTCTAAGGATACCAGCCGGCTCTGAATCTCCAGGAGAGTCAGGCACAAAACTCCTAGAAAGAGCATCAGCCTTCACATTCTTCGAACCCGGCAGGTACGAGACCATGAAATCAAAACGAGAGAAAAACAACGACCAACGAGCCTGTCTGGGATTCAGCCGCTTGGCCGACTCGAGATAAATCAAATTCTTGTGATCAGTCAAGACCACCACATGATGTTTAGCTCCCTCGAGCCAATGTCGCCACTCCTCAAATGCCCACTCCATAGCCAACAGCTCCCGATTACCGACATCATAATTCCGCTCGGCAGGCGAAAACTTTCTTGAAAAGAAAGCACATGGCTTCATCACAGAGCTATCGGGGCTTCTCTGTGACAAAACAGCCCCCGCTCCAATCTCGGAAGCATCAACCTCCACCTGGAAGGGAAGTAAGACATCTGGCTGACATAAGACCGGAGCCGAAGAAAATCGATGCTTCAGCTCCCGAAAGGCCTCCACAGCCGCAGAAGACCAATTAGTCACATCAGAACCCTTTCTTGGTCAAATCCGTCAAAGGCTTAACAACGCCAGAAAAATTAGCTATGAAGTGACGGTAAAAATTAGCAAAACCCAAGAACTTCTGAAGACTCTTAACAGATGTAGGCTGCGTCCAGTCATGAATAGCCTGAACCTTGACTGGGTCTATCTCAATAGTAGAAGGAGAAAAAATGAAACCCAAAAAAGAAATCTTCTGGACTCCAAAAAGACATTTTGAGCCCTTCACAAATAAAGCATTGTCACACAGGACCTGAAAGACCATCCTGACCTGCTTAACATGAGACTCCCAATCATCCGAAAAAAACAGAACATCATCCAGATACACAATCATAAACTTATCCAGATATTCACGGAAGATGTCATGCATAAAGGACTGAAAGACTGAAGGAGCATTAGAAAGTCCAAAAGGCATCACCAAGTACTCAAAATGGCCTTCAGGCGTATTAAATGCAGTTTTCCATTCATCACCCTGTTTTATACGCACAAGGTTATACGCACCACGAAGATCTATCTTGGTGAACCAACTAGACCCCCTAATGCGAGCAAACAAATCAGTTAACAATGGCAAAGGATACTGAAATTTGACCGTGATTTTATTCAAAAGGCGATAATCAATACAGGGTCTCAGGGAACCATCCTTTTTAGCCACAAAAAAGAATCCTGCACCAAGAGGGGATGAGGACGGGCGAATATGTCCCTTCTCTAAAGACTCCTTTATATAACTCCGCATGGCAGCATGCTCCGGCACAGATAAATTGAAAAGTCGTCCCTTAGGAAACTTACTACCAGGAATCAAATTTATAGCACAATCACAGTCCCTATGAGGAGGTAGAGAATTGAGTTTGGGCTCCTCAAATACATCCTGGTAGTCTGACAAAAACGTAGGGACTTCAGAAGGAGTGGACGAAGCAATTGACACCACAGGAGCGTCACCATGAATTCCCTGACAACCCCAACTTGACACCGACATAGCTTTCCAATCCAGGACTGGATTATGAGTCTGCAACCATGGTAGACCCAACACGACGACATCATGCAAATTATGCAGTACAAGAAAGCGAATCACCTCCTGATGAACAGGAGTCATGCACATGGTCACTTATGTCCAGTACTGAGGTCTATTCGTAGCCAATGGTGTAGAATCAATTCCCCTTAGTGGAATAGGGAATTTTAAAGGCTCCAAATCAAAACCACAGCGCCTGGCAAATGACCAATCCATCAGACTCAGGGCGGCACCTGAATCTACAAAAGCATTAACCGGGTAAGATGACAGGGAACAAATCAGGGTAACAGACAAAATGAACTTAGGCTGTAAAGTACCAATGGTGACAGATTTATCAACCTTTTTTTTGCGCTTAGAGCATGCTGAGATAACATGAGCTGAGTCACCACAGTAAAAGCACAACCCATTTTGCCGTCTATAATTTTGCCGTTCACTTCTGGTCAGAATTCTGTCACATTGCATAGATTCAGGTTTCTGTTCAGAAGACACCGCCAAATGGTGCACAGGTTTGCGCTCCCGCAAACGCCGATCAATCTGAATGGCCAGAGTCATTGACTCATTCAGACCTGCAGGCGTAGGGAACCCCACCATGACATTCTTAATGGCTTCAGAAAGACCTTCTCTGAAATTTGCAGCCAGGGCACACTCATTCCACTGAGTAAGCACCGACCATTTCCGAAATTTCTGGCAGTACACCTCTGCTTCATCTTGCCCCTGCGAGAGGGCCAATAACGTTTTTTCAGCCTGGTTCTCAAGATTAGGTTCCTCATAGAGCAATCCAAGGGCTAGAAAAAACGCATCTACACTAAGCAATGCAGGATCCCCTGGCGCCAATGCGAAGGCCCAATCTTGAGGGTCACCACGCAAAAAGGAAATGATAATCTTAACTTGCTGAACGGCATCACCAGAGGAACGAGGTTTCAAAGAAAGAAACAACTTACAATTGTTCCTAAAATTCAGGAACCTAGATCTATCTCCAGAAAACAACTCCGGAATAGGTATTCTAGGCTCTGATGTAGGACTGTGAACAACAAAATCCTGAATACTTTGAACCCTAGCAGCAAGATGATCCAGACTGGAAGCCAAGCTCTGGACATCCATGTCAGCAGCTGAACTCAGAGCCACACCAAGATTAAGAGGAGGAGAGAAGCTAGCCACAGCAGCTAGACACACGGCAACAAAAAAAAAAAAAAAATTTCTCAAGGCTTCTTTTCTCCTGCTTCTGCCATGCAATTAACACTTTATGGGCCGGCTGTACTGTTATGATCCTTAGTGGCTGAGGATCACGAATAGACCAGCAAGTGAATAAACTAAGGACAAGCTCTAGGGAGATGGTAACTGGACTGATCGCAAAACTGAACCTATCAAACACAACTAGAGGTAGCCGGTGAACGTGCCTAAAAAATTCTTAGACGTCTCGAGCCAGCCTGAGGAACTAGCTACCCCTAAAGAGAAAGAAAGACCTCGCTTGCCTCCAGAGAAATAATCCCCAAAGATATAGAAGCCCCCAACAAATATTAACGGTGAAGTAAGAGGAAGGCACATACATAGGGATGAAATCAGATTCAGCAAAAGAGGCCCACTAGTACTAGAAAGCAGAAAATAGAGCAGGGGTCTATGCGATCAATAAAAAACCCTTACAAAATATCCATCCTGAGATTTCAAGAACCCACGCACCAACTAACGGTGTGTGGGGAGAAACTCAGTCCACTAGAGCAACCAGCAAGCGAGGGAATCACATTTTTAGCAAGCTGGACAAGAACACATGATAAACACTGCTGATCAAAAAATGAGCAAACAAAACTTAGCTTGTCCTGGATGGACTGGGAGCAAGGTAGTCAGAAGGAATCTGAGTAGCACTGATTACATCGACAGCCGGCAACAAGTGGAAGTAAAACAGAGCTATATAGGAACCTCCCAGAGGATAACGAACCAGCTGATAGCCAGAGACCAGCAGGATAACAAACAAAGCCACCAGGGGGAGCCCAAAGCAAAAGTCACACCATACCACCAGTGACCACAAGAGGGAGCCCGAAACAGAGTTCACAACAGCTGTCTAGTATGTAATACACACTTGAGATCTCCCCAGAGTGGCTCAATAATATTGAAATCAGTAGACTGAGATGGTCACTCCAGAACCTTCACTTTGTTCTGCTGTAGCCAATGAATTGGATCATTGTCATATTGAAACGTCGAGGTACATCCCATGCGCAGCTTTCGGGTTGATGATTGCAAATTTGCCTCTAGTATTTGCTGATAATGTGCAGCATTAATCTTTCCTTCAACTTTGCCCAAGTTCCCTGTGCCTTTGTAGTTCATACATACCCAAAACATCAGCAATCCACCTCCATGCTTTACAGTAGGAATGGTGTTCCTTTCATCATAGGCCTTGTTGACCTCTCTTCAAATGTAACATTTATGGTTGTGGCCAAAAAATTCAATATTGGTCTCATCGCTCCAAATTACCTTGCTCCAGAAGTTTTAAGGTTTGTCTCTGTGCTGTTTTGTGAATTGCAGGCAAGATACTTTGTGGCATTTGCGCAGTAATGGCTTTCTTCTGGCGACTCGACCATGCAACCCATTTTTCTAAAAGTGCCTTCCTATTGTGCATCTTGAAACAGCCACACCGCTAGTTTTCAGAGAGTCCAGTATTTCATCTGATGTTATTTGTGGGTTTTTCTTTGCATCCTGAACAATTTTTCTGGCAGTTGTGGGCAAAATTTTTGTTAATTTATCTGACTGTGGTTTTGTTTTTACAGAGCCACCATTGATTCCATGGTGGTGTACATGAGAAGAGGTTAAATACAAGTTACAGATATCACGTACAGTAAGCAAACTAACAATTACAGACTGATACAGAGGGGTGACGACCCTGCCCTTGCGGGCTTACATTCTACAGGATGGTGGGGATAGAGACAATAGGTTGAGGGTTGTAGGAGCTCCGGTGTTGGTGAGGCAGTAGCTTCAGTAGTGGTGGGGAGCCAGCGGGGTCAGTGCAGCCTGTAGGCTTTCCTAAAGAGGTGGGTTTTCAGGTTCCGTCTGAAGGATTCAAATGTGGTTGATAGTCGGATGTGTTGGGGCGAGGAATTCCAGAGGATGGGGTATATTCTGGAAAAGTCTTGGAGGCGGTTGGGTGAGGAGCGGATAAGTGTGGAGGAGAGAAAGAGGTCTTGGGAGGACCGGAGATTACATGAGGGAAGATATCGGGAGATTAGTTCAGAGATATATGGAGGAGAAAGGTTATGGATGGCTTTGTAGGTCAGTATTAGTCATTTGAACTGGATACGATGAGGGAATGGAAGCCAGTGAAGAGATTTGCAGAGGGTGGAAGCAGAGGAGTATCGAGGAGAGAGATGAATTAGTTGGGCAGCAGAGTTAAGGATGGACTGGAGAGGTGCAATGGTGTTCGCAGGGAGGCCACAGAAAAGGATGTTGCAGTAGTCAAGGCGGGAGATGATGAGGGCATGCACAGGCATTTTAGTAGATTGACGAGTCAAGGGTTACTCCGAGGCAGCGGACTTCCAGTACAGGGGAAAGCGTGATGTCGTTAATTGCGATAGATAGGTCAGGTATGGAAGATCCATGAGATGGAGGAAAGGTGATGAGTTCAGATTTGTCCACATTGAGTTTGGAGAAGTGAGAGGAGAAAAAGGAGGATATGACTGATAGACACTCTGGGATTCTGGACTGCAGAGAGGTGACGTCTGGGGCAGAGAGGTAGATCTGAGGGTCAGCAGCATAAAGGTGGTATTGGAATCCATTGGACTTTATGAGTTGTCCCAGGCCAAGTGTATAGATTGAGAAGAGTAGGGGTCCTAGAACAGAGCCTTGGGGGACTTCAACAGAGAGAGGGTGGAGTGAGGAGGTAGTGTGGGGGTGGGAGACGCTGAATGTGCGGTTGGAAAAGTATGAAGAGATCCAGGATAGAGCAAGGTTTTTGATGCCAAAGGAGGAGAGGATCTGTAGTAGGAGGCAGTGGTCAACTGTGTCAAAAGCAGAGGAGAGGTCTAGAAGGAGGAGTACAGAGTATTGTTCGTT
Source organism: Ranitomeya variabilis (assembly GCF_051348905.1). Lineage (NCBI taxonomy): Eukaryota > Metazoa > Chordata > Amphibia > Anura > Dendrobatidae > Ranitomeya > Ranitomeya variabilis. The sequence continues at coordinate 185,183,501 of NC_135236.1, forward strand.
AGCCTTGGCTGTAAGTAGGTCATTAATTGGTCAGGGCTGTCTCAGTTGAGTGATGGGGGTGAAAAACAGATTGCATATTGTCAAAGAGCAAGTTAGATGAAAGTTCAGTGTGGAGGTGCTGCTCCAGGAGTTTGGAAGCAAATGGGAGCAGCGATATTGGGCGATAGCTGGACATAGCTGCTGGGTCGAGTGTTGGCTTTTTAAGGATAGGCGTGATTGTGGCATGTTTGAAAGCAGAAAGGAAGGTGCTAGAAGTTAGTGATAGGTTGAAGAGGTGGGTTAGGGATGGGTTAAATGTGGTGGTGAGGTTGGGGAGGAGGTGAGATGGGATGGGGTCGAGCGCACAGGTGATGAGGTGCAATTTGGAGAGGAGACAATTAAGCCCCCTTCAGTGATCTTGGAGAGGAAGGTTATGGGGTTTGGGCATAGGTCTGGTATACAAAGGGGTTGTGGTGGTTGAACAATGAAGACTTCCCTTGTTTGGTCGATCTTATTTTTAAAGTGTGTAGCAAAGTCCTCAGCAGAGATGAGGGAGGTTGGAGTGGGCAGTGGGGGGCTGAGAAGGGAGTTAAAGGTTGTGAATACCTGTTTGGGGTTGTAGGACAGGGAGGATACGAGGGTTGTGACGTAGGCCTGTTTAGCAGAGGTGAGACCAGATTTATAAGCGAATGTTGCCTGTTTGAACGCAGTGAAGTTGTCTTGAGAATGTCTTTTTTTCCAATGCCACTTTGTAACCCTGGACAGTTGCCAGACCTTTTTAGTGGTGTTATTGTGCCAGGGTTGTCTATTGATACATCGTACTCTGCTATAAACGAGTGACGTGTGAGACTCTTCTGAGTTTCTCGCATGTGCATATGAGCCCTAAAAGTTCTTTGGCAAGTCAGCTTCTATGAAGAGGTAAGTTCCGGACTGCACCAAGGGAACCCAGTAGATGTAGTGTATACGGAGTTTTCAAAAGCTTTTGATAGGGTGCCACACAAAAGGTTGATACATAAAATGAGAATAATGGAGATAGGGGAAAATATGTGTAAGTGGGTTGAGAGCTGGCTCAGGGATAGGAAACAAAGGATGGTTATTAATGGAGCACACTCGGACTGGGTCGCGGTTAGCAGTGGGGTACCACAGGGGTCAGTATTGGGCCCTCTTCTTTTTGACATAGTTATTAATGACCTTGTAGGGGGCATTCAGATATGTAAACTAGAAGCTTTGGCTGATAAATGGCAAATGAGCTTTAATGGGGATAAATGTAAGGTCATGCACTTGGGTAGAAGTAATAAGATGTATAACTATGTGCTTAATTCTAAAACTCTGAGCAAAACCGTCAATGAAGAAGACCTGGGTGTATGGGTGGATGACAAACTCATATTCAGTGGCCAGTGTCAGGCAGCTGCTACAAAGGCAAATAAAATAATGGGATGCATTATAAGAGGCATAGATGCTCATGAGGAGAACATAATTTTACCTCTATACAAGTCACTAGTGCGACCACACTTAGAATACTGTGTACAGTTCTGGTCTCCGGTGTATAAGAAAGACATAGCTGAACTAGAGCGGGTGCAGAGAAGAGCAACCAAGGTTATTAGAGGACTGGGGGGTCTGCAATACCAAGATAGGATATTACACTTGGGGCTAAGGGGTGATCATATTTTAATGTATAAATATATGAGGGGACAGTACAAAGACCTTTCTGATGATGTTTTTAATCATAGACCTGAGACAGGGACAAGGGGCATCCTCTACGTCTGGAGGAAAGAAGGTTTAAGCATAATAACAGACGCGGATTCTTTACTGTAAGAGCAGTGAGACTATGGAACTCTCTGCCATATGATGTTGTAATGAGTGATTTCCTTACTCTTTGCCACATGGTTTTTTTTTGCCTTCCTCTGGATCAACATGTTAGGGCATGTTAGGTTAGGCTATGGGTTGAACTAGATGGACTTAAAGTCTTCCTTCAACCTTAATAACTATGTAACTAAGTCTAGTGTTTACTATCCATGGCTTCGCTGTATCCTGAGGAGCCCACCCCAATCCACAACATATAGTAGCATAAGAAATGAGTAAGGCCCATCATAAACTTCTTTGTAACTGTGATTCTCTTTTTAGTAATGTATGAATTTTTTTAATTGCTCATATTCGATACAGCGAAAAATTGTTATAGTGGAGGTTTATGGACAAATAGGCTCATTCCCAGAAGCTTAGGACAGTTTTATTGGTCAATTTCGAGATTTTCCTTTTAGCAAACGCAGTATACATGGTTTGGTTTGGTGTGGAAGTGGCGTAACACAGAATCTGTTGCGTTAGCAAAAAAAAAAACACCCATCAGTTTTACAGACACCTATGAAAGTGTTATGAGAATCCCAATTCCTTCTAACCTGGTAAATGAATTCCCTGAACCATAGATACTGACACAAAGAAAATGAATTTGAGACATACCAACAGCCAATCCAAAAATTGGTATTTGGGGCATGGCTATGGGCATAAGGATTGTAGGTACAATATTGTTTGTGAAAATGTGAACACGGCCATGTACATGGATGTCTTTCAGCAATTCTATGCACAGTTAAAATGTGTATAGTTTCTTTCAACAGGACACTGTGTCATTTTTTGTGGTCCAAAAAAAAAAACAATTATAAAAACAGAAAATAAAACTTTCCAGTAGGTTTGTTATAATGAACGAGTGCTACAACATGTCCGCTGGTCAGACCAGTTTACAGAAATGCGTTTATTGTATATACAGTAGTTTGAAAAGACAGTGATTGTAAGGAAAATGTATTTTCATAATATACTGGGGCTGTATTGATAGGTGTGTAGACCCATGCCCACGTCATGCAATGTACTTCAATAAACATATTTAAAGTTTTTTAAAGCACCACTCCAGCATTGCTTTTCTCTTTATTTTAGGTTCTGGAGTATTACTTATAATCTAAATTCCATGAGCCTAGTGTTATACTAACCTACCGCCATTTTCAGGTGTTCCTGGCGTCAGGTACCGGATGTCATAGGTAACAGTTACAAACTCTCAGTGTAAGTTTATGAGAGCCTCATTCTGGTCTCATGCTGGCTCACATAAACTTACTTTGAGTTGTGAGACTTCTGGATTCCCATTCACCAGCAAGCACTGGAGCGATGTGGCAGGTTATAAAGTGCTGGAGAGCGACCAGAGGTGTGCAGAGAACAGATAAAGATGGCGGCTGGTAAGAGTAAGACTGGGGGCATGGACCGTGAATTAGTAGCACCATTCCAATGCTACAATAAAACCCACTAGAGTGGTGCTTGAATGGTACTTTTTTATGTTGAAATATGTACTAACCAGTTTTTACTAAGTTTTCAGTACCATGATGTTGCAGTTGTAATCATAGTGAAATGGGAACTTCACACTACAGAAGAGAAGCATTACATTACCATTTTAGATCAGAGAACTTTTTGGTTACAGTTATAGAGAGTAAAGTCATTAGATAAACAGACAGAAATATTTTAAGCACAGCTGTTGAACAGCTTTATAAGATTGACCAGTTCTCCACCCATAACATAAGAATTGAGCCGTCACTAACTTCACCCAACAAAAAGTCAGTGGGTGTAACAACTGCTCAGATTGTTAAAATATTTGTGACAAACATTCTGCATCAGTGCCTAGACATGTCCTCTATTTATGGCCATTATAGCCTTCCTAAAACAGCCAAACTATGTTACATATATATATATATATATATATATATATATATATATATATATAGACCTATATTGTGAATTGACAATAATTACTGCATGTATTATAAATGAAAAACAATTAATGCATGGTAAAATGATATTATATCTTGATATCTAATTAAAACTTTTGGGATCCACGAGGGATTATCTGGGATTAAAAAGGGCCAACTTTTGACCATTGGCTCTGTACAGCATAGCAGTGTAATTAAAGAACAAGTGAACTGTTTTTGAAGAAAAATAATATTTTCCAGTTCTTTAATAAAGCCTTTAATTAACACTCGTTATAAATAAAACATCAGTTATTATTATTGCTCTCCCTAATGCAGAGAATCTAAATGAAAAATCAAACAAACAAAAAAATTCCAATGCATAAATGACCAGATTGCAATGTTTCCTATCCCTTCATGTCAGAAATCAATTAGAATTATTTTCATGGTTACAGCTACACTTGAAATTCCTCATGTGTTGTAGTACTATTGTTATATTATTACAGATTTTGCAAGACATTGCCCTCCAAAGGAGCAGTAAGCCAAAAAGGTAGACTGAGAAAATATTAGAGAAAAAAGTAGCCATACTTACCAATACCTGTTCAGAATACCATTATACTGCAGGATGTAGCAGGCCCTCATAATAAAATGCTAAGGCTAGGTTCACATTGCGTTGGTGCAGTCCGTTCAATGCATGCGTTAAACGGACTGCACCAACACTAGTGCCTTTTAAAGATCGCGTTATGCGATTGCGATAGTGCAGATGCTCCATCTGCGTTATCGGTGACGAACCCGGAAACGCTGCAGACCGCGTCCAAGGGTCCGTCACAGAATGACGGCACACCGCTAACGCATGCCAATTATTAAATGCTTTACCGGTGCGCTACATAGTGGCAGTCAATGGGTGCGCTAACGCATCAGTTGCATAGCGTTAGTGCCGCTGTGTAACAGATGATGTCAGCGCATTGCCATTGACGCAATGTGGACCCTGCCTAAGGCAGGTACAAAATACTAATGAAACAACCACTCACATGCCTATCCTCTATAATAGGGGGTTCCTTAAATGCACACAGAAAACACTTTTATAACTTGCTAGTTACGTTGATTCATGCATGCAGTGCAATTAGTTTACAGCCTGTTGGTACATTAGTATCGTGACCAGGTATTGGTGGGCATGGCTTTTTTGTGAAGATTTGGGATTTATGTTCTGATCAGTGAGTTGCTATTGTTTTAGTGTAGAGACTCGAGGAGCAATGAGGACCCTTGAGATGCAGGTTGCAAGTTTACATACTTTGGGCAAAATATCACCTAATTCAACATGTATTTCTTCATCTGTTCAGAATGCAGGCATGCCCAATATTGTTGGTGGAGGTAATTGGCGGTTTTTAATTGTGGACACCGCTTAGCCCTCTCGCTTGCCTGCACCCTGGCTGTTTCTTTGTCCTTGCATAACGCAACTGAAGTGAACGTCTCTCAGGGGCTGGCACTTTGTTTCTGGGCCTCAGCGGCTCTGACATGTCGGCGTAAAGACCTTCCAGACCTCCTCAAAGCTGGAAGTCGGGTACAGCGTGAGAGGCCTTTGGTTTTTCAGCACCAAGCAGCAGCAATCTGAAAATGTGCTGAGCACCAGACAGGTGATGATGAGGAGTGGAGGGGCTGGAGAGGTAAATGGTAAGGTGAGTAAAAGTGTTTTTTTCTTCTCTACATCTTACTGTTATTGTGCTTTAGAATCATTCTGGACCCCAGAACATAACAAGGGAGATTAAATGTGTTTAGAATAATTTTTCTGTGAATCAAATTTTCTTGGTAAAATATGTGAGAACACGTGAATTTCCATGGCTTCAGTGCTTTTTCCATGTACCCAGAGGAAACAAGTAAATATCCAGGGAGTTGGTTTCATTCTGCTTACCATATATACTCGAGTATAAGCTGAGATTTTCAGCCCACTTTTTAGGCTGAAAGTGCCCCTATCGGCTTATACTTGAATCATTGTCCCATGGGGTTGGCAGGGGAGGGTGAGTGGCAGCTGTCACATCATACTCACCTGCTCCTGGTGCATCTCTTCACGTCCCTGCTTCTCCGGTGTCCGCAGCTCTTCCTGTGTTCAGCAGCCACGTGGTACCGCTCATTAAAGTAATGAATATGGACGCGACTCCACTCCCATAGGGGTTGAGCGCATATTCATTGCTTTAATGCGTGGTACCAGTGATCACTGAACACAGAAACAAGTTTCCGGTGTCAGAGACCATCGCATCGGAGAAGCAGGGACCACGCCGGGAGGGTGAGTATAACGGGGGAGGGTGAGCATTGTGATATTCACCTGTCCCCATTCCACGGCCACGCGCCGCTGTGTCTTCCGCATCCTCTGGCTGTGACGTTCAGGTCAGAGGGCGTGATGACGTGTTTAGTGTGCATGCTGCCCTCTGCCTGAACACTCACTGCAGAGAGACGGAAAACAGAGCGGCACGTGGCGGTGAAACGGGGACAGGTGAATATCGCAAGTGCCGGTGTCCCCTCCTGCACAGGACAAGAGGTGAGTATGTCATTTTTTTTTAATTGCAGCAGCAGCATATGGGGCAAATGTTGTTTCTATGGAACATCTTATGGGGCCATAATCAACCTTTATGCAGCATTATATGGGGCAAATGTTTCTATGGAGCATCTTATGGGGCCATAATCAACCTTTGTGAAGCATTGTATGGGGCAAATGTTTCTATGGAACATCTTATGGGGTTATAATCAACCTTTGTGCAGCATTATATGGGGCAAATGTTTCTATGAAGCATCTTATGGGGCATAATCAACTTGTATGCAGCGTTATCCGGGGCAAATGTTTCTTTGGAGCATCTTATGGGGCCATAACCAACCTTTGTGCAGCATTAAATGGGGCACATTTTCTATGGAGCATCTTATGGGACCTTAATCAACCTTTATGCAGCATTGTATGGGGCAAATGTTTCTATGGAAAATCTTATGGGGCCATAATCAACCTTTGTGCAGCATTATATGGGGCAAATATTTCTATGAAGCATCTTATGGGGCCATAATCATCCTTATGCAGCGTTATATGGGACAAATGTTTCTATGGAGCATCTTATGGGGCCATAATCAACCTTTGTGCAGCATTATATGGGGCATATTTTTGTATGAAGCATCTTATGGGTCCCATCATGAACTTTATGGAGCATTATATGGGGCATATTTTGTATGGAGCATCTTATGGGGCCCATCATGAACTTTATGGAGCATTCTATGAGGCTCCTGATTCAATATGGATATTCAAAAACACTTAACCTACTGATGTCTCAATTAATTTTACTTTTATTGGTATCTATTTTTATTTTTGACATTTACAAGTAGCTGCTGCATTTTCCACCCTAGGCTTATACTCGAGTCATTAAGTTTTCCCAGTTTTTTTGGCAAAATTAGGGGTCTCGGCTTATACTCGGGTTGGCTTATACTCGAGTATATACGGTATATCTGCCATAAATTGGCAAATCCATTTTACTTTTTTTAGTAGTGATGGGCAAATACATTAGGCACTATTTGTTACTTCCATGAATAGTACGGTATTTGGGCTATTCGTTATACAGCAAGTAATTAGGTATTCGAATCTGTATATTTGAGTAATCTGCCCAGTATGTTTTGCACTTTATTTGCAGCCAATGATCATGCTGGGATGGCTTGCCAATCACAGTAATGCCGGCACCATGTTTGGTGTGGCATTACTGTGATTGCCTGGCCTTCCAGAGGAATATTTAAAGGCTAATGACACCAACTTGCACACATTGCAGCCGGAAACAGCGTAGGGAGAGCCTAGTTTCAGTGTAGGGGCAGTGAAAGGAGCATAGGGAAAGTGATAGGAGGCTACAGGGAGTGTAGTTTAATCCAAAAAGCTTTTTTCGGAGCTGAAGATTGTCAAGATTAGGCTACTTTCACACTAGCGTCGTGCACTGCACGTCGCTATGCGACGTTGCGGCGCACCGACGCTAGCTGTGAAAGCGCCGCACAACGGGGGCAGTGGATGCAGTTTTCCAACGCATCCGCTGCCCCATTGTGAGGTGCGCGGAGGCGGGGACGGAGTTCCGGCCGCGCATGCGCGGTCAGAAATGCTGCAGACAACGCACCAAAAAACGTTACAAGCAACGTTTTTTTGGTGGCGACGGTCCGAAGCAACACGACGCAACCGTCGCACGATGGTTGCGTCGTGTGGCAATGCGACGCACTGCATTGCTAATAAAAGTCTATGGAGAAAAAACGCATCCTGCAAGCTCTTTTGCAGGATGCGTTTTTTTCTGCAAAACTACGCATAGCGACGTGCAGTGCACGACGCTAGTGTGAAAGAGGCCTTAGTTGTTTGTTAGGTGAAGATTTAGTAGGGAGACATTTAATAGAAGGGAGGGAGAGATTTAATAGGAGGGAGGGAGGGTGAAAGGCAGGCACCTGGGTGTTCTCATCATTGCAAGTACATGCTGCAGCTCTCTGCTATTTTCCACTTAAAATACCTAATATTTGTCTAGTAGTTGTGCGACTGGTGCAATGTGGGTAGAGATAATCATACAGGACAATTTAGCAGAGGCAATAATTTTCATTACTTAGCTGTTGGAGTGTTTCAGTAAGGCGATTAAAAACAAAATCATAATTTACTATTGTTTTAAAAAATAGCATTTCTGTATCTAACAGTTGTATGACTGGTGCAATCCAGGTAGAGATAATCATATGTGACAATTTAGCAGGGGCAATAATCTTCATTACTCTGCTGTTGGAGTGTGTCAGCAAGACAATTGAAAAAAATCTTAATTTTATACAGGCTTAAAAAATAGCGTATCTTTATTTTGCAGTTGTGCAACTGGCACAATCCAGGTACAGATAATCATGCGTGACAATTTATCAGGGTCAATAATCTTCATTACCGTATTTTTCCGACTATAAGACGCACTTTTTTTCCTCCAAATTTGGGAGGAAAGTGTGGGTGCGTCTTATAGTACGGATATAGCATGTGGGGAGGGGGGCAGCAGCGAGTGGGATCGCAATGATATCTCACTTCAGGATGTCCCCACTGCCGGAATCAGCGCTGGGAAAACCACATGGCCCCGCTGATTAAGTGCAGTGAATATTCATTAGCGGCTCCCCGCCCACCGATCAGCTGAGCGGGGAGCAGCAAATGGATACTGCACTTAAGCAGCGGCACACAGTTTCCCCAGCACTGATTCTGGGGAGAATCTGTGTGTCCAGGGGAGGAGGCAGCAGCAGCAGGGGCCAGGAGATCGCTGCTTACCTGCCTGTGCTGGACGCTGAGCTGTCTGGTGCACAGGGAGGACCTGTGTGATGTCAGAAGTGGGCGGGCTGGAGCATCACATGGCAGCTCAGAGCCCTCCCTCTTCTGACATCATCATAGGTCCTTCAGACTCCCACCTAGAATCTGCAGCTTCCTCTTATGTCCTGCCTGTGCGCTGTGGAGAGGCAACAACAGGGAGGGCTCTGTGTGTGCAGCCATGGGATGCTCCAGCTTTTACCTCACCACAGGCTGGCTCCCACAATTAAGAGGTCAGTCTTTACAAAACACAATAAAGCACTCTGCCACTCCTTTGGTGAACTATAACTCCCAGCATGTCATAGGATCTGCAGGACATGCTGGGAGTTATAGTTCTCCCATGGGATTTTAAAGCAGCACTCCAGTGTTATTTTGCAGTGCTGGAGTGGTGCTTTCACTATAAGCCCTGTGCCCCCATTCTTATACTCACCCTCCAGCATCTTCGTATAGTACTTCACAGACACCACACTGGTCCCGCAGCTTCCAACATAATAACGTACTATTATATGTAATAACACCACATATAATAGTACGTTATTTATGTTATTAAATATTTTACCACATTTTTTTTGCTTCAAATATTTTTTTCCCTATTTTCCACCTCTAAAACCTGGGTGCGCCTTATAGTCCGGTGCATCCTATAGTCCGAAAAATACGGTAATTCACATTTGGAGTGTGTCAGCAAGAAGATTAAAAAAACTCTTAATTTTCTATTAGTTTAAAAAATAGCGTATCTTTTTCGAGCAGTTGTGCGACTGGCGCAATCCGGGTACAGTTAATCTTATGTGACAAATTAGTAGGGGCAATCATCTTCATTACTCCACATTTGGAATGTGTCAGCAAGACAATTGAAAAAAATAATTTTCTATTGGTTTAAAAAATAGCTTATCTTTATCTAGCAGTTGTGCGTAGTGCAATAGTACAGATAATCTTGCGTGACAATTTAGCAGGGGCAATAATCTTAAATACTCTGCATTTGGAATATGTCAGTAAGATGATTGACAATCATACATTTCTATTGGTTTAAAAAATAGCATATCTTTAGATAGCAGTTGTGCGACTGGCAAATCTGGGTACAGATAATCGTGCATGACAATTTATCAGGGGACATAATCTTCATTACTACACATTTTGATTGTGTCTGCAAGATGATTGAAAAAAATCATAATTTTCTATTGGCTTAAAAAATAGTGTATATTTAGCAGTTGTACAACTGGCACAATCCGGGTACAGATAATCTTACGTGACAATTTAGCAGGGGCAATGAGCTTCATTACTCCACATTTAATTGTGTCTGCAAGATGAATGAAAAAAATCATAATTTTCTATTGGTTTAAAAAATAGTGTTTTTGTATCTAGCAGTTGTGCGACTGGCACAATTTGAGTAGAGATAATCATACCTGACAATTTAGCATGGGCAATAATCTTCAACACTCCACATTTGGAGTGTGTCAGCAAGATAATTGAAAAAAATCATAATTTTCTATTGGTTTAAAAAATTGCGTTTCTGTATCTAGCACTTGTGCGACTGGCGCAATCTGGGTAGAGATAATCGTACATGACAATTTAGCAGTGGCAATAATCTTCATTACTGCGCATTTGGAGTGTGTTAGTAAGATGACTGAAAAAAATCATAATTTTCTATTGGTTCAAAAAATAGCGTACCTTTAGCAGTTATGCGACTGGCGCAATCCAGGTACAGATAATTTTACGCGACAATTTAGCATGGGCAATAATCTTCATTACTCCGCTGTTAGAGTGTGTCAGCAAGGGAATCAATAGAGCATACAAATTTCACCATTGCACAATGTGACAAGTTTTCACAAAGTACAACAACCTGTCTGCATTTCGTTGACAGGTGTGTGCGCCTTTCCATTATGATTGCACCAGCCAAACTAAAAACACACTCAGACAACACACTTGCAGCATGGCATGGCAGCACCTCCAAGGTGTAGAAGAAGAGGTTGAGCCAAATGTGGAGCTTGGACAACCAATAGTTAAAGGACACTGAAGAATAAGGAAGGATGCTGGTATGGTCACTTAAGTAGTCCTTCACCATCTTGGTCAACTTCTCCCTCCTTGTCATAGTTACACCCACAGATAGCCCTTGCTGATGTGATGGTCTCATGAAAATGTATCAGTTGGTGGACATTTTCCCCCACTGAGTTGCACCTGGTGTGCGTGACCCTCCCCTGTAATCCTTGCTGGTGAAAAAGCCGGTACCTCTGCCAACAGCATTGTTTGAGGTTAACCTTTTTAGCAAGTCTTCCACAACGGCCATCTGGCATACATGCACTGAAAATGGCACGCCTGCCTCCGACATGAGGGAAGCAAATTTCTCCTTGTATTGTGAGTAAAAAAAGGTTCACAGACAGTATTTCATGTTGGCCAAAATGTGTTTCACCCAAGGTTCTTGGGAAAGGCATTTGGAAATGAACATGTGTGGTTGACTACAAAGAGTCAAACGTTCAGTGTCCTCCCGAGGAAAAACACCATCCTCTCCTCCTTACAATGTATAGCCTCCTACTCCTCCCTCTCCTCTTCAGGCCATCCATTCTGGACATGAAGCTGGGATTGGGAGTTCCCTCTGTAGCATAGTGTAGACCAAAAACTCCTCTTCCGCCTCCTCCTCCTCCTCCTGTTCCTCATCATCACCCAATGTGTCTTGATAATATTGTGTGAGGCTGGGCTGTGTGGTATCAGCCACTGCAAAATCTTCCTCCATAGCTACCTGCTCGGCATTCAAAGCTTCCTCTTTGAGATTATACAGCAAATGTTTTAATAGACAGAGCAGCGGGAAGGTTACGCTGACAATAGTGTCTTCAGTGCTCGCCATCATGGTGCAGTACTCAAAGTTTTGAAGAACTTCAGAAATGTCATCGATCCACACCCACTCAGCAGTTGTTATGTGCGGGGGCTGAGTGTTACGGATGGGCATTGAGAAGCTGGAATTCAGAGACTGCCCTCTGTTTCTCACTAAGCCTTGTCAACATATGAACCGCCTACCGCCTCAACATATTTGTCTAACTATCCCTGTATTGCCCATTCAAAATTTTCTTCATAACCAGGATCCTTGTATCTTGCGCTCACACGCTTTATGCATTTGTGCCCTCTGTGTCTGTACTTTTACACATACTGGTTGGTAACCAGTTCATGCAGCGTTACATGAACACCCTATTTTTTACATTATGGCTGATCAGAACAATGAACGCAATTGTTACCATCCACATTTCATGTCTCCCCTATTTCCTCATAGATTGTAAGCTTACAAGCAGGGCCCTCATTCCTCTTGGTATCTGTTGCTTATGTGATTATTGTTATTCTGTAATGTCTTTTATTGTCTGTTCAAGTCCACTCTAAAATGTAAAGTGCTGAGGAATATGTTGGCACTATAGAAATAAAACAAATTATTATTATGAATTATTATTATTATTATTATTATTGTTATTAAAGTTCGAATTATAGCGTCGCCGCAACATTGCATTAAAATGCATAGAGAGAGGGAAAAGCGGGCACCACTCCAATACAAAAGTTAGGGATCAACCATTGCATATGAATAGTTACTGAACACAAAAAGAAAAGGATATGCAAACCAATGGGATCCACCTTAAATAGTCAATTTTATTGTACAAAAATAGTAATCCACAAACAGAACCAGGCAAAACATACATTTAAAAACATTTAAAACACTAGTATGGCTAAATAGGCCATAAGTAATTTTACCCGAGGGAATGAAGGAAGCTAATACTTCACAGCATATGTGAGACAGGAGAAATAACCAGAGAGAAAAAATTGCTAGGTATGCGGGTACACCAATCTTAGTCAAATATACATATAAGAAGCCTATTGTTTACTGCCAACTGACCCCCTGAGTACTATGACAGGTAACATATACTCCAGCCTAATATCAGGAAGAAATACGTCATGGATCCTATTTTGTTCAACACAGCATGCGTGCGCACAGTTGGTAAGCAAATGTAAGCAGACCCCTATAGAAAGGTAATCAGGGAAATAGATATGCTGCAGTACTACAATATCCTAGTTATTTGGATAAATGTATGCATACGGACGCCTTGTGGAAATACAAAGAATCAGGATCCACTGTCCTAAGGCTTGGAAAAATGCCAGGCCATGCATGAAGTAAATAGATGTAATTCCATAGCAGTTGTAAAGATAAGTTACCCAGTCCTGTCCCTCGGGAAAAACAAAGGAAGCTCTGAACCCCACGCGTATCGATGCTACTAAAGCGTCTTCATCAGGGGAAAAGTGTAATGAGTAGCCAAATCCTGCCTATTTATGTAGGACTAAATATCATAAAGAGTAATCACCTGTGAGTCTGACCACGGTGTCCAAGAGCCCCATGTTGCATGGCAGACAGAGATACTTCCGGGTCAGATTACAGCGCCTGCGTAGATGTACAGAAGGCAGGCTTCCCCCGGCTGAGTGTCAGCACAAAGGATCTCCATGGTGATATGGGACGCCCACACATTCAGCTACAGAGCAGATAAGTGTCTGCACAGAGTCCTGATTTATGAATGGAGCCAACAAAGTTAACCCATTACAGCACTATTTAGTGTGCCCCTCACATTCAGTTGCAGAGCAGATTAGTATAGACAAATAGTGTCTATACAGAGCCCTGTTTTACATGGAGATCCTTTGTGCATTACACTTTTTCCCCTGATGAAGACGCTTTAGTAGCGTCGATACGCGTGGGGTTCAGGGCTTCCTTTGTTTTTCCCGAGGGACAGGACTGGGTAACTTATCTTTACAACTGCTATGGAATTACATCTATTTACTTCATGCATGGCCTGGCATTTTTCCAAGCCTTAGGACAGTGGATCCTGATTCTTTGTATTTCCACAAGGCATCCGTATGCATACATTTATCCAAATAACTAGGATATTGTAGTACTGCAGCATATCTATTTCCCTGATTACCTTTCTATAGGGGTCTGCTTACATTTGCTTACCAACTGTGCGCACGCATGCTGTGTTGAACAAAATAGGATCCATGACGTATTTCTTCCTGATATTAGGCTGGAGTATATGTTACCTGTCATAGTACTCAGGGGGTCAGTTGTCAGTAAACAATAAGCTTCTTATATGTATATTTGACTAAGATTGGTGTACCCGCATACCTAGCAATTTTTTCTCTCTGGTTATTTCTCCTGTCTCACATATGCTGTGAAGTATTAGCTTCCTTCATTCCCTCGGGTAAAATTACTTATGGCCTATTTAGCCATACTAGTGTTTTAAATGTTTTTAAATGTATGTTTTGCCTGGTTCTGTTTGTGGATTGCTATTTTTGTACAATAAAATTGACTATTTAAGGTGGATCCCATTGGTTTGCATATCCTTTTCTTTTTGTGTATTGCATTAAAATGCAATAACAGGCGATCAAAAGGTTGTAAATGCACCAAAATCATATAATTTAAAACATCAGCTCGGCACGCAAAAAAATAAGCCCTCACCCAGCCCAAGATCAGGAAAAATGGAGACGCTACGGGTATCGGAAAATGGCGCAATTAATGGCTCAAGTTTTAAAAAGCTGACGCGAAACGTGCATTTAGGGTCGGCCCCTGGGAATTCTGTGGTCTGTGCACTGACACTTTACAACATGGGTAAGTGTATGCAACCCTTAAAACTTGAGTACGGACAGTACAATTAATTTATGCCCTTGCACTTTATGATTGTTGCAATATTACTACATTTGCACTAGGAGAGCATATGTTTACATAATCTTCCAATCTATATATATAATTGTCAAAGGAAAACTTCCGTATGTTTGTCTGTCTGTCTGTTTGTCTGTCTGTCACAGAAATCACACGTCGCTGAATCATCGATGGGCACAGCCCAGCCGAGAATTAGTCCCTCCCTACTTACGTTCAGTCAGAGGCTAGCGCCCGCTCCATACTCCCCTCCAGTCAGCGCTCACACAGGGTTAATGGCAGCGTTAATAGACCGCGTTATGCCGCGGTGTAACCCACTCCGTTAATGCTGCTATTAACCCTGTGTGACCAACTTTGTACTATTGATGCTGCCTATGCAGCATCAATAGTAAAAAAAATCTAATGTTAAAAATAATAAAAAAACAAAAAACCTGCTATTCTCACCTTCCGCCGTCTGCCGATGCGCATGTGGCAGCCGCCAGCTTCCGTTCCCAGAAATGCATTGCAAAATTACCCAGAAGACTTAGCGGTCTCGGGAGACCGCTAAGTCATCTGGGTAATTTCACAATGCATCTCTGGGAATGGAAGCTGGCGGCAGCTGCGCGCACATCGGTACAACTTCGATGGACGCCGGAGGGTGAATATATAACTATTTTTTATTTTAATTATTTTTTTAACAGGGATATGGTGCCCACACTGCTATATACTATGTGGGCTGTGTTATATACTGCGTGGCTGCTATATACTACGTGGGCAGTGTTATATACTGCATGGCCTGTGTTATATACTGCGTGGCCTGTGCTATACATTACGTGGGCTGTGTTATATACTACTTGGCTTTGTTATATACTGCATGGCTGCTATATACTATGCCTATGCAGGACTTTTCAACACCACTGTATATACTACGTGGCCTGTGCTATATACTATGTGGCTGCTATATACATACATACATACATACATATTCTAGAATACCCGATGCGTTAGAATCGGGCCACCATCTAGTACTGTATACTTATGTAATTTGTAGAACTGCCTCTTACATCAATCCCTTATTCCCAGGGCTTCTATTATGGATCCTATCTTTTCCTTCCGCAATAGTTTTTGTGTATAAGATTATGTATGTTACTTATCATTGTATGTAATTATATTTATTTATTTGTTTTTATTTAGAGCAAAATTCCCCATTTAATTTTAGTCTTAGTTACTAGAATTGGGGTCCCAGCTTACATGGGGTCACCTTGTCGCTGATAGATGGGCTAAACATTTTTTATTAAAACTGTGAACTAGGTACCTCATGTTTTTTATGTGTACAGTTGTCCTCCAAAGTTTGACAATAAATGGCTTTACCCAACCACTAACCAGAAATGGAGAAAACGTTTTGGTGTTATCATTCATATTTTCTGAAAAAAGGCCAAGAAAGCAAAAATTCTGC
The DNA here is from genome assembly GCF_051348905.1 of Ranitomeya variabilis. Lineage (NCBI taxonomy): Eukaryota > Metazoa > Chordata > Amphibia > Anura > Dendrobatidae > Ranitomeya > Ranitomeya variabilis. Next base: position 185,199,613 of record NC_135236.1, read on the forward strand.
CGGAGTATGTAAACTTTTGAGCACAACTGTATATATACAGCAAGAGGCATAGGTAATTAACACGTCCTCAAATTTCTAAGTAAATATATTTCTAAAGGTGCTATTGACTTGAAATTCTCACCAGATGTCAATAACAACCCATCCAATCCACACAGGCAAAAGAAATCAAACCGTAAATGTCCGTAAATTAGGTTATGTGTAATAATGAGAAATGACACAGGAAAAAAGAATTGAAGACTCTTACTTAAATTTATTTAATACTTTGTACAATAGCTTTTGTTGCTGATGACAGCTTCGAGATGCCTCCTGTATGGAGAAACTAGTTGCATGCATTGCTTAGGTGTGATTTTGGCCCATTCTTCCACACAAACACTCTACAAATCCTGAAGGTTCCATGTATTGTGTGCGACTCTGGCTCTGCTTCCTATATGACAAGAACAAAGCTATTAAATATTTGCAATAATTGGAGATTCTGCATTTGGGCCCATCAGCTTCAAGTTACGCCACTGTCTATGATGTACCATAGATTGACAACTCAGAATATCATTCTGTATGTTACTAAATGTCATGATAAACTGTTTACTCTATTTCGAAATCAAGATTATCCTACCAATATCACATGATCATATGCCCCTCTCAGACATAATACTTTTTGCATTGTCACATTTCATATCCTTATGTTTGGTAAAAAAGCAATCAGGTGGAATCACATATTAAGCAATCTATTAACACACATTACAGAGGAGATTTTTCAAATTAGCAATTAAAGATGTTTTACAATGTTTTTACCATCCTTCACTGACCTCCCCCTTTATCACAGGCATATTGCTCAGTATAGAAAGCAGAACAGTCTTTGTAGATGTCAAAATTTCTCATTAAACATGAACCTTGGGCACACTTTCCCTCTGAAGACTTTTTTCTTCTCCACATGTTCACTGTAATACATGACATTTCTTCCCAAAACTAACCCTACCCTAATTATCTTCTTGTCATTTGGAGAATGAAAATTCATCTGACAGTGATATGCTTGGTGAGTCAATCTTCAAAATGAAAACCCAGATGATATGCATAGTCTGACTTACCTATTTTTCAGTGACCATATTGAAGTTATCCGGGTCAAAAATGCAGACAGGCACCCTTTACACATGGCATTTTCCACATTATAATGAATGGATTTAAATTGAAAGTTGAAGGCATACCCATTTTTCTTCTAATAAATTACAGCACTAGTTAGGAGGGGGTGATTTGCGAAGAACTGTGGGTGCACCACTACCACTACACTCTGTTACAAAAGATGTATGAACTACGGAACGCTAATGAAGGAACTGGTCAAAATGTTTATTTTATTATTGGATGATTTTTTTTTTTGCAAGTTGCAGAAAATTATATAAATGCTGGTTCTTTAGTAAACCATCCATCTTCTGTGAAATGCCTAATTAAAGCCCTTATAAATACAGTGCCTACAAGTAGTATTCAACCCCCTGCAGATTTAGCAGGTTTACACATTTGGAATTAACTTGGTATTGTGACATTTGGACTGTAGATCAGCCTGGAAGTGTGAAATGCACTGCAGCAAAAAAGAATGTTATTTCTTTGTTTATTTTTTTTTTAAATTGTGATAAGTTGTTTCAGAGGGTCATTTATTATTCAACCCCTCAACCCACCAGAATTCTGTTTGGTTCCCCTAAAGTATTAAGAAGTAGTTCAGGCACAAAGAACAATGAGCTTCACATGTTTGGATTAATTATCTATTTTTCCAGCCTTTTCTGACTATTTAAGACCCTCCCCAAATTTGTGAACAGCACTCATACATGGTCAACATGGGAAAGACAAAGGAGCATTCCAATGCCATCAGAGACAAGATCGTGGAGGGTCACAAGGCTGGCAAGGGGTACAAAACCCTTTCCAAGGAGTTGGGCCTACCTGTCTCCACTGTTGGGAGCATCATCCGGAAGTGGAAGGCTTATGGAACTACTGTTAGCCTTCCACGGTCTGGACAGCCTTTGAAAGTTTCCTCCCGTGCCGAGGCCAAGCTTGTCTGAAGAGTCAAGGCTAACCCAAGGACAACAAAGAAGGAGCTCCGGGAAGATCTCATGGCAGTGGGGACATTGGTTTCAGTCAATACCATAAGTAACGTACTCCACCGCATTGGTCTCCGTTCCAGACGAGCCCGTAAGGTACCTTTACTTTCAAAGCGTCATGTCAAGGCTCGTCTACAGTTTGCTCATGATCACTTGGAGGACTCTGAGACTGACTGGTTCAAGGTTCTCTGGTCTGATGAGACCAAGATCGAGATCTTTGGTGCCAACCACACACGTGACGTTTAGAGACTGGATGGCACTGCATACGACCCCAAGAATACCATCCCTACAGTCAAGCATGGTGGTGCCAGCATCATGCTGTGGGGCTGTTTCTCTGCCAAGGGGCCTGGCCATCTGGTCCGCATCCATGGGAAGATGGATAGCACGGCCTACCTGGAGATTTTGGCCAAGAACCTCCGCTCCTCCATCAAGGATCTTAAGATGGGTCGTCATTTCATCTTCCAACAAGACAACGACCCAAAGCACACAGCCAAGAAAACCAAATCCTGGTTCAAGAGGCAAAAAATCAAGGTGTTGCAGTGGCCTAGTCAGTCTCCTGACCTCAACCCAATTGAAAACTTGTGGAAGGAGCTCAAGATTAAAGTCCACATGAGACACCCAAAGAACGTAGATAACTTGGAGAAGATCTGCATGGAGGAGTGGGCCAAGATAACTCCAGAGACCTGTGCCGGCCTGATCAGGTCTTATAAAAGACAATTATCAGCTGTAATTGCAAACAAAGGTTATTCCACAAAATATTAAACCTAGGGGTTGAATAATAATTGACCCACACTTTTATGTTTAAAATTTATAAAAATTTAACTGAGCAACAAAACTTTTTGGTTTGTAAGATGTATGCATCTGTTAATAAATCCTGCTCTTGTTTGAAGTTTGAAGGCTCTAACTTATTTGCATCTTATTAAACCTGCTAAATCTGCAGGGGGCTGAATACTACTTGTAGGCACTGTATGGTGAGCCAGGCAAATCACCCTGTATTACTGAAAGTGTTGTGCAACCTCTTTATTGGTACTGTGTGACATCTGAGCTACATAAGAGTACTTGTTGGAATTAGAGCAGTGGGAGTTCCTGAGGTTTGAAGTTGCAATGGATACGGCAATGGAGAGGACTGGTTTGCGAACTACTGAGACTACCCGTTTTTGGTCAGTACTTTACGTCACTATTTGTAAGCCAAAACCAGGAGTGGAACAATCAGAGGAAAAGTATAATAGAAACATGTCACCACTTCTGCTTTTTTTACCCACTCCTGGTTTTGGATTACAAATACTAAGATAAAAAAACTCACTAAATACTCATCGTATGCATATGTGCTAAGGCAGTATTCAGGCCGCAAATCATGCAGCTTGTAAAACATGAAGTGAACTAAAATGTCCTGGTAGTCAGCTACGCTGACTTTGGTCTTGATAAAACACAGTGACCCAACACAGGCAGAAGACAAGGCTCCCCAAACCATCACTGATTGTGGAAACTTCACACTAGAACTCAGGCAGCTTGGATTGTGTGCCTCTCAAATTTTCCTGCAGACTCTGGGACCTTGATTTCCAAATAAAATGCAAAATTTACTTTCATCTGAAAACAACGCCTTGTACCACTGAGCAACAGTCCAGTCCTTTTTATCCTTAGCCTAGGTAAGACGCTTTTGGCATTATCTATTGGTCATAAGTGGCTTGACACAAGGAATGCAACACTTGTAGCTCAGGTCTGGGATACATCTGTGTGTGATAGATCTTGAAGCAATGACTCCAGCAGCAGTCCACTCCTTGTAAATCTACCCTACAAAGTTTTCAATGGCCTTTTCTTAATCCTTTCAAGGCTGCGATTATCAGCGGTTGCTTGTGCACCTTTTTCTACCACACTTTTTCCTTCCACTCAACTTTCCATTAATATGCTTGGATACAGCACTGTGTGAACAGCCATCTTCTTTACCAATGACCTCTTGAGGCTTACCCTCCTTGTGGACTGTGTTAATGACTGACTTCTGGACATCTGTCAAATCATCAAATCAGCAGTCTTCCCCATGATTGTAGAGCCTACTGAAACAGACTAAAAGACCTTTTTTAAGGCTTAGGAAGCCTTTGAAGGTGTTATATTGTTAATTATTCTAATTTACTGAGATAATGACTTTTGGGTTTCCATTGGCTGTAAGCCATAATCATCAAAATTAATAGAAATAAATACTTGAAATAGGTCACTCTGTTTGCAATGACTCTATATAATATATGAGTTTCACTTTTTGTATTGAAGAACTGAAATAAATTAACTTTTTGATGATATTCTAATTTGTGAAAACACCTGTAGATAGATATAATGGATATGGATATAAATATGTGAGTGAGATATATAATCAGTGCTTTGCATGTGTAGCTTACTGTACATGTATTTTATTATGAAATAAATTAATTTAGTAAAAAAAATTGCGTGGTGTCCCCGAAAACCAGTAAAGTTGAAGCAGACAGTTGAGGGCTGCTGTTTATAGCCTGGGAGTGGGGTAATTTACATGGAGCTTCCCATGTTATTAATATCAGCTAACAGCTGTATACTTAGTTTTTCCTGGTTATTAAAATGGGGGTCCCCCAACCCCAAAAAAATGACATGGACTCCCCCTATAATTAATAACCAGCAAAGGCTAGGCATATAGCTGTGGGCTGATATTAATAGCCTAGGAAGGGGCCATGAATATTGGCCTGCTCCCAGACTAAAACATCAGCTCTCAACCACCCCAGAAATAGCACATCCATAATATGTGCCAATTCTGGCACTAAGCCTCGCTCTTCCAACTTGGCTTGTTGCGGTGACAAGTGGGGTGATAGTATTGGGGTTGATAGAAAAAGAAGTCTCGCACTCAACTTAAGTATATTTGCAGATTTATTTGGTGCTGAAGTAGCACTGGAGAAATGTTTCAGCCTTAATTCGGCTTTCGTCAGTCACTACAACATTTAGAATGATAACAAAAAACAGTGTATATATAAACAACCAGGTGCATAAAATAAAATAAAGTATATACAATATATCAAGAGAGCCATATTGGTAAGATGATATAACAATTCATGACAGAGTATAACAATATGCAATATTCTCGCCCAAAATGACGATAAGCGGTAAAGAAAACATATCTTAGGAGGAACACATACCGTGCTGTGTCTTACACGATGTATGGACAATTTTTTGGTCAGGACGCAGGTAATGCGTGTTGCCTAAAAGGCATGACAGAAGAGGGCAATTGGTTCACAACTGTGTATACGGTGAGGATGTGAATGGCAGTGCACTGAGAAAGATGAAGGTACTTACACTAGGAGGTCGCCTTGTGAGAATTAACAGTGATTAATGAAACAGGATGCTGAGGGAACTAGAGATGAATAATGGAGGAAGACACAAGAAGAAAGAATGTGGGTATATATTAACAGTACATAGTAGAGTGCGTTATATAGAAGAAACTTCCCTATATATATGGTTACCTCAGACGGACTGGCCCGGGTAGAGGGCAATGTTTCCCAAGGGCGACCTAATGTGGGGTCCGTAGGCTAAAGATAATGAGATATGGGAACTGAATATCGCACATGCTGGATTATGCGGTTGCATGTCTCCAAATGTGGAGAGATTCTGACATACCTGGAGGGGAGCCGCTGTGGAATAGGTGTGATCCTCGCAGACGCATGTCATGTAGAATGGATTTTGTCATCTACGTAGTGACTTGCAAATGCGGGCTCCAATACGTGGGACGGACTTCCCAGGAATTGAGTGCCCGGATGAATAATCACCGCTATAATGCAAAGAACGAGCAGATTAAACATAGTCTGTCCCGTCACCTCCTGCTGAAGCACAATAAATGCTTCTGCATCACGGTCACACCGTTGGAGCATATACCAAAAGGTGCTAATAACAGGAACAAATTATTAAACCGCAAGGAGTCATATTGGATATATAGGTTACAAAGCCTTTATCCAAATGGACTTAATGATGTAGTAGAGAATGTGTAAAGGTTTGTCATAAATAGCTCAGTCAATTGCACATGGGTTAATATAACAACAAAATCCTTGTTTGTTTGTTTGTTTGTTTGTTTTTGGGATTTTTTTTTTCTTTTGAATTTTTTTAAAGGACTTTTTTGTTGTTGTGTTTTTTTTAATGTATTTTTTAATGTATTTTTTATGGGATGAATTGATTCATGTAGAGATGATAGTAGTAAAATTGATAAAGTATTAGAGCGAATCATATTTATAATTATGTGTATACCTATACCTATACTTATAATGCTATGTTTGTTCGTAGCAATGTAACACCATGTATTTAAAAGCTCATTTTGGATAGAATAGAAGTACTAAATTGCTCTTTTATATATACATATATAAGAAAAATGAGTCTCTTTAGAGGCTACCATGTAGATATTCGCCAGGAAAGGAGAACCTGATCCCCGGTCCCGCCCTGCTAATCCCTTCTAGGAACCCTCAAAAATAAGAAAACTTGGAGGTTGTAACATCACTTTATAGTGCTTATTGTATGTCTGTTCTTTTTGTTTCTTTTGCTACCTGATGAAGGCTGCACTGTAAAAATAGCAGCCGAAACGCGTTGCACTGTATTTTAAAAATATTTTATAAATATATTTTATTTTTATTTTTTTTATTTTGAGAAAATAAATGAATTTTTATTAACATTTTTCACTGGAAGTGGATGCATTAAAAAAATCCGTAGGTGCTTAGCGCCACATTTGCTTGGAGTTTATTTTCTCTTTGACATCAAATGAGGGACAGACAGCAGGAAAGTGGCCTCAATTCACCCACAGTACAAATTGCAGTATGCAATTGCAGCAATCAGCCAGGCATGAGGTATCAGGGTCTGAGACAGCATTTACAGCTTTACAATGAACATCAAATTAAGACGAGGTGGGTGAGGGATTGGTGTGGGGTCCAGTTGCTGGGAGTAATGATAACACATGCAACACCTCTACCTGCTTTCATGCTGAGCCACACTCAGGTGGAACAAATATCAGTTTTCTAGACCACCATTGTAAAAAAAAATTTAACGATAGTAACACGGATAGATGAGTGCATGGAAGTGGAGGCCTGACGATCTCGGAGGCCTACTGCTACAGGCAACACACATGAAGGAGACCTAACCAGGAATGTTCTCATTTCCAAAAATTATTGGCATACACCACCAAATTGGCATCAATTTCACCACAGTAGACATAGCAGAATAGGGACCGACAGGTCTTTTTCTATCTCAATCCAGCAGATGGACACTCAACCATGAGTGTTCACATTTCCCAAAATTATTGGCAGATACCACCAAAGTGACATAAATTTCAAGACAGTAGAAATAGTGTAATAGGTAAAGACAGGTCTTTCCCTAAACCCATTCCAGCAGATGGACACCCAACTTGGAGAGTTCACATTTTAAAAAATGAGGGCCTGACACCAGCAAAGTGGAATAACTTTCACGAGAATAAAAATAGTATAATTTAGATGGACACTTCTTCCACTACAGCTATCTCAGCAGATGTAGACCAAACATGATTGTTCACATTTCCACAAATTTGTGTTAACATTAGCAGCAGCAGCCACAGAAGTGACACTAAAGATATCACAGAGTGCAGTTACTTGACACTAATGCATCACACTAAAAAGTGCAATATCACCTAGTCTGTACAGTCTGCGATTGGGGTGCAAAAGTCTTTGGAGATCCATGACTTGTTCATCTTAATGAAAGTTAGGTAGTCAACACTTTCAGGGGACAATTGTGTGCGCTTATCCATCAGGACACGACCAGCAGCGCTGGAGACACATTCTGAGAGAATGTTGGCTGCCACACGCAATAAAACCTCCAGGCATGTGAGGCAAACTAAGGCCACTCCTCTATTTTGGAAGACCAATATGTGAAAGGGTCCAAACCCTACCTGATGGTATTGATATTTAGTTCTTATTACTCCTGCACAATCCTCTCCATTCGTTCACCACGTATAAGACTTGGACTCTGTTGTGCTGGTGCACGAGTTGGTCTTAAAAAAAAATGTCAAAGGACTCACGGAAATTGCTTCTTCCACTTCCACCACTGCTGCTGCTGCTGCGCATGTTTTGGCATTGACGAATTGACGGGCGGGAGGTTAGAAGTCTACACCTGTGATGTTTACTGTGTGCTTCACTTCTGTCTTGGGGAAAAGCTCTCTTAAGGTTGTATAAAAGCGTGTTTCGATACTCCAGCATTCGCAGGTCCCTTACTAGGGTGGGAATCATCTGGCAAAATTTGTTTTTATAACGTGGGTCTAATAAAGTGGCAACTAGTGTTGAGCGATACCGTCCGATATTTGAAAGTATCGGTATCGGATAGTATCGGCCGATACCCGAAAAGTATCGGATATCGCCGATACCGATACCCGATACCAATACAAGTCAATGGGACACCAAGTATCGGAAGGTATCCTGTATGGTTCCCAGGGTCTGAAGGAGAGGAAACTCTCCTTCAGGCCCTGGGATCGATATTAATGTGTAAAATAAAGAATAAAAATAAAAAATATTGATATACTCACCTCTCCGACGCAGCCTGGACCTTACCGATGTAACCGGCAGCTTCCGTTCCTAAGAATGAGCGCTTGAAAGACCTTAGATGATGTCGCAGCTTGTGATTGGTCGCATAAGCGGTCACGTGACCGCCTCCCCTGTTTCCTCCTCTTCTTCTGGGACCACAATCTCCTTCCGCAGGCTATTCAAAGTCTGCTCCAGCATATAAATGACTGGAATAGTGATGCTGATGATGCCATCGTCAGCACTAACCATATTATTAGCCATTTCAAAACTGTGCATAGGGGTGCAGAGGTCCTTAATCTGTGACCATTCTGTAAACGTGATATGCGGCACCTCCGTTTTGCATTGGCCCAGGCTATGCAGCATGACATACTGTGTTAGGGCTCGTTGCTGCTGCTGCCACAGTCACTGCAACATGTGCAGAGTGGAATTCCACCATGTTGGCACATCGCATATCAACCTGTTAACTGGAATGGACAAAGACCTCTGTATGGATGCAAGTCAATGAGCAGAGGGGTGCGAATGGTGGAAATCATCACACAAATTACATGCTTTCTGGAGCAGGTCACCCAAGCCAGAATAGTGGCTGAGAAATTGCTGCATAACTAGGTTGAGGACATGAGCCATGCAAGGCACATGTGTGAGCTTGCCTCTCCGTAGGGTCGCCACAAGCTTTACACCATTATCGGACACGGCCTTCCCTGGATGCAGGTTCAGCGGAGAGGGAGACAGCCATTGATCAAATTCAGCCTGGAGTGCTGTCCACAACTCTACAGCTGTATGACTGTGATCTCCAAGGCATAACAATTTTAAGACTGCCTGATTGCATTGAGCCCTGGCTGCGCAGTACTGAGGTGGTGGGGGTTTGCTATGCACTGTTGGAACACATGTCTCGTTAAAGCAGAGGTTGAGGGCACAGGTGGAGGCCCTAGAGGAGATAGAGGAGGCAGAAGCAGTGGAGGAAGTGTTAAATGTAGATGTTTGGCCTGCAAACTTTGGGCATTCCAAGACTTGTGGAGCAGTACCTGTCCCCACAGCCACCAGAGTCACCCAGTGCCCAATCAGCGAGATATAATTCCCTTGGCCATGTTTATTCATCCAAGTATCTGTGGTGAAATGCTCCCTGGCAGACAGAGATTTTGTCAAGGAACAGATGATATTGTCTACTACATGCTGATGTAGCGCAGGCACAGCTTTCTTTGAAAAATAATGGCGACTGGGTAGTTGGTACTGGGGGACTGCAACAGCAATCAGCTTTCAGAAACCATTGGTGGTGGAGTTCAACCTCTTAGCTTTGGCATGCATAGGAGGAAACAATCTTTTCTGTGAGCACAACTGCAGAACCATGGGTTGGCTGCAGTGCTGTGGGAAAGCGGAGTATGGTGAACCGGACAAACTGCTGGACCGTGAAAGAGGTGCAGGCGGAGATGTTACTGTGGACTGAGAAACTTGTGGTGGGATAGTTCCCTGATATCAGTCAAAAACAGCAGGCATATCCACTTCCGTTACAACTGAAGGCAGCCTCTCAGTCAGAGTGACTCGATTGGGTAAAGAACTCAAGGTTCTATGGTCAAAGACCTGCACCTCAATAGTTGGCACAGTAAGAGAGGAGGAGGAAAAAGCAGCACATGCGATTGATGTGGCGGTTGATGGTGGTTGATGTACGCTGGTATGAATTTTTGCGCAGTGGGATTCCCACACTAAAGCACGTTGATTGCACATGTGAAGGTTCATACATGTAGTAGTCATATTATTGCAGTTTTTACCTTGGCTCAGTTTTTTTTTTCAAAGTTGGCATCCTTTGCAGTGTCAAAAAAGGCCCAGGCTAGGCACCCCTGCAAGCTTCAGACCCACAGATGCTGCTGGTCAGAGGCACAGTTGTTGCTGAGGGTGCATCGCTCGTCGTGGCTGCATCACTACATGTCTCCAATGGACGGCTGTTATGGATCCTGGTGGTAAGGATCACAAAACTGACCAAGTAGGTAAGCCAAAATAATAGGACCAGCTCTGGGGATGTGGTAACTATACTGACCGCGACCCTGATCCTATCCAAACACACTAAAGGCAGCCGTGGAGCGTTCCTAAAAACCTAGATGCCTCTTCACAGCCTGAGAAACTAGCTACCCCTAGAGAGAAAGCAAAGATCTCACTTGCCTCAGAGAAATAACCCCAAAGTTTAGACAGCCCCCCACAAATAATAACGGTGAGTTAAGGGGAAAGCACAAACGTAGAAATGAAAACAGGTTTTAGCAAATGAGGCCCGCTAATACTAAATAGTCAGAAGATAGCGAGGGATCTGTGCGGTCAGTAAAAAGCTAACAAAAATATCCACGCAGAGAATGCAAGAACCCCCACACCGACTCACGATGTGAGGGGCGCAACTCAGCACCCCAGAGCTACCAGCAAGCGAGAAATCACATATAAGCAAGCTGGACAGAACTCAACATATAGTGAGAAACATTTTCAATGAAACAATGAGCAAATGAACTAGCAAGACTTAGCTTCTCAAGGAGGAGACAGGTCACCAGTGTTGTCCAGCAAAGATCAGAACCAGAACTGAATACAACGACAGCAGGCAACCAGTAAAGGTCTAGGTGAATTAAATAGGCAGGAAACGAGACAGCTGAGCCACCTACAGACCAGCCGTAACGCTAAAGGCCACAAGAGGGAGCCCAAGAACAGAACTCACACAGTACCACTCATGACCACAGAAGGGAGCCTGAGAACGGAATTCACAACAGTACCCCCCCTTGAGGAGGGGTCACCGAACCCTCACCAGAGCCCCCAGGCCGATCAGGATGAGCCAAAAGAAATGCACGAACCAAATCGGCCGCATGGACATAAGAGGCGACAACCCAGGAATTATCCTCCTGACCATAGCCCTTCCATTTGACTAAGTACTGAAGCTTCTGTCTTGAAACACGAGAATCCAAGATCTTCTCCACCACATACTCCAATTCTCCCTCGACCAAGACCGGAGCAGGAGGATCCACAGAAGGAACCACTGGCACCACATACCTCTGCAACAAAGACCTATGGAACACATTATGAATGGCAAACGATGCTGGGAGGTCCAAATGAAATGACACAGGGTTAAGGATTTCGAAAATCTTATAAGGACCGATGAACCGAGGCTTGAATTTAGGAGAGGAAACCTTCATAGGAACATAACGAGAAGACAACCAAACCAAATCCCCCACACGAAGTCGGAGACCCACACAGCGACGACGGTTGGCAAAGCGCTGAGCCTTCTCTTGTGACAGCGTCAAATTGTACACCACATGGTTCCAAATCTGCTGTAACCTATCTACCACAGAATCCACCCCAGGACAGTCAGAAGGCTCAACCTGACCCGAGGAAAAATGAGGATGAAAACCAGAATTGCAAAAAAAAGGCGAAACCAAAGTAGCAGAACTAGCCCGATTATTGAGAGCGAACTCAGCCAAAGGCAAAAAAGTCACCCAATCATCCTGATCAGCAGAAACAAAACATCTCAGATAAGTTTCCAAGGTCTCATTAGTTCGTTCAGTTTGGCCATTCGTCTGAGGATGGAAGGCCGACGAAAAAGATAATTCAATGCCCATCTTAGCACAAAAGGACCGCCAAAATCTGGACACAAACTGGGATCCTCTGTCAGACACAATGTTCTCCGGAATACCATGCAAACGAACCACATTCTGAAAGAACAGTGGAACCAAATCGGAGGAGGAAGGCAGCTTAGGCAAGGGCACCAAATGGACCATTTTAGAAAAACGATCACAAACTACCCAGATGACAGACATGCTCTGAGAGACTGGAAGATCCGAAATAAAATCCATGGAAATGTGCGTCCAGGGCCTCTTTGGGACGGGCAAGGGCAAAAGCAATCCACTGGCACGAGAACAGCAAGGCTTGGCCTGAGCACAAATCCCACAGGACTGCACAAAGGAACGCACATCCCGCGACAAAGAAGGCCACCAAAAGGACCTAGCCACCAAATCCCTGGTGCCAAAAATCCCAGGATGACCCGCCAACACAGAAGAATGAACATCAGAAATGACTTTACTGCTCCATCTATCAGGGATAAACAGTCTCTCCGGGGGACAACGGTCAGGTCTATTGGCCTGAAATTCCTGCAGCACCCGTCGCAAATCAGGGGAGATGGCAGACAAAATCACCCCCTTTCTGAGGATACCAGCCGGTTCCAAAACTCCCGGAGAGTCAGGCACAAAACTCCTAGAAAGGGCATCAGCCTTCACGTTCTTCGAACCCGGAAGGTACGAAACCACGAAATCGAAACAGGAGAAAAACAGCGACCAACGAGCCTGTCTAGGATTTAGCCGCTTGGCAGACTCGAGATAAGTCAAATTCTTGTGATCCGTCAAGACCACCACACGATGTTTGGCTCCCTCAAGCCAATGTCGCCACTCCTCAAATGCCCACTTCATTGCCAACAACTCCCGATTACCAACGTCATAATTCCGCTCGGCAGGTGAAAACTTTCTTGAAAAGAAAGCACATGGTCTCATCACAGAGCCATCAGAGCTTTTCTGCGACAAGACAGCCCCAGCTCCAATCTCAGAAGCATCAACCTCGACCTGGAAGGGAACAGAGACATCCGGCTGACGCAAAACAGGAGCCGAAGAAAACCGACGTTTCAGCTCCTGAAAGGCCTCCACGGCCGCAGGAGACCAATTCGTCACATCAGAACCCTTCTTGGTCAAATCCGTCAAAGGCTTAACCACACTGGAGAAATTAGTGATGAAGCGACGGTAAAAATTAGCAAAACCCAAGAACTTCTGAAGACTCTTCACCGATGTAGGTTGAGTCCAGTCATGAATAGCCTGGACCTTGACTGGATCCATCTCAATAGTAGAAGGAGAAAAAATAAAGCCCAAAAAGGAAACCTTCTGGACTCCAAAGAGACATTTAGAGCCCTTCACAAACAAGGCATTGGCTCGCAGGACCTGAAATACCATCCTGACCTGCTTCACATGAGATTCCCAGTCATCAGAAAAGACCAAAATATCATCCAGGTACACTATCATAAATATATCCAGATACTCTCAGAAGATGTCGTGCATGAAGGACTGGAACACAGAAGGGGCATTAGAAAGCCCAAAAGGCATCACCAAGTACTCAAAATGGCCTTCGGGCGTATTAACTGCTGTTTTCCATTCATCGCCCTGCTTAATACGCACAAGATTATATGCTCCACGAAGATCTATCTTGGTGAACCAACTGGACCCCTTAATCCGAGCAAACAGATCAGACAGTAGAGGCAAAGGGTACTGAAATTTGACCGTGATGTTATTTAGAAGGCGTCTATACAGGGTCTCAGAGAACCATCCTTCTTGGCCACAAAAAAGAAACCCGCACCCAAAGGGGACGAGGACGGGCGAATATGCCCCTTCTCCAAAGACTCCTTTATATAACTCCGCATAGCGGCATGTTCTGGTACAGATAAATTAAAGAGTCGTCCCTTAGGGAACTTACTACCAGGAATCAAATTTATAGCACAATCACAATCCCTATGAGGAGGTAGGGCACTGGATTTGGGCTCATCAAATACATCCTGATAGTCTGACAAAAATTCAGGGACTTCAGAAGGAGTAGAAGAAGCAATTGACACCAAAGGAGCATCGCCATGAATCCCCTGGCAACCCCAACTTGACACAGACATTGCTTTCCAATCCAGGACTAGATTATGAGCCTGCAGCCATGGCAGACCCAACACGACAACATCATGCAAATTATGCAACACAAGAAAGCGAATCACCTCCTGATGTGCAGGAGTCATGCACATGGTCACTTGAGTCCAGTACTGAGGTTTATTCTTGGCCAATAGAGTAGCATCAATTCCCTTTAGTGGAATAGGGAATTGTAAAGGCTCTAAGATAAAACCACAGCGCCTGGCAAAAGACAAATCCATCAAATTCAGGGCAGCACCTGAATCCACAAAAGCCATAACTGAGTAGGATGACAGAGAGCAAATCAAAGTAACAGACAAAATAAATTTAGGCTGTACAGTACCAATGGTGACAGACTTAGCGAAGTTTTTTGTGCGCTTAGAGCATGCTGAGATAACATGAGCAGAATCACCACAGTAAAAGCACAACCCATTCTGACGTCTGTGATTTTGCCGTTCAATTCTGGTCAGAATCCTGTCACATTGCATAGATTCAGGCTTCTGTTCAGAAAATACCGCCAGATGGTGCACAGGTTTGCGCTCCCGCAAACGCCGATCAACCTGAATGGCCAAAGACATTGACTCATTCAGACCCGCAGGCGTGGGGAACCCCACCATAACATCCTTGAGGGCCTCAGAAAGACCCTTTCTGAAAATCGCTGCCAGGGCACACTCATTCCACTGAGTGAGTACAGACCATTTTCTGAACTTCTGGCAGTAAACCTCTGCTTCATCCTGACCCTGAGAAAGAGTCAGCAAAACCTTTTCTGCTTGGTCTACCAGATTAGGTTCCTCATAGAGCAATCCGAGCGCCAGAAAAAACGCATCCACATTTAGCAATGCAGGATCTCCTGGCGCCAGTGAGAATGCCCAATCTTGAGGGTCACCAAGTAACAAAGAAATAACAATTTTAACTTGTTGAACAGGGTCACCGGAGGAACGAGGTCTCAGAGAAAGAAACAACTTACAATTACTCTTAAAGTTCACAAACCTAGATCGATCTCCAGAGAATAATTCAGGAATAGGTATTTTAGGCTCGGACATAGGACTGTGAATTACATAATCCTGTATGCTTTGTACCCTTGCAGAGAGATGATCCACACTAGAGGACAGACTCTGAATGTCCATATCTGCAGCTGATTTCTGAACCACCCAGAGATTAAGGGGAGGAGAGAAGCAAAACACACTGCCGAGAAAAAAAAAATGACCTCAGGATTTCTCTTATCCCTCTTCGGCGATGCATTAACACTTTAACGGCCTGCTTTACTGTTATGGATCCTGGTGGTAAGGATCACAAAACTGACCAAGTAGGTAAGCCAAAATAATAGGACCAGCTCGGGGGATGTGGTAACTATACTGACCGCGACCCTGATCCTATCCAAACACACTAAAGGCAGCCGTGGAGCGTTCCTAAAAACCTAGACGCCTCTTCACAGCCTGAGAAACTAGCTACCCCTAGAGAGAAAGCAAAGACCTCACTTGCCTCAGAGAAATAACCCCAAAGTTTAGACAGCCCCCCACAAATAATAACGGTGAGTTAAGGGGAAAGCACAAACGTAGAAATGAAAACAGGTTTTAGCAAATGAGGCCCGCTAATACTAAATAGTCAGAAGATAGCGAGGGATCTGTGCGGTCAGTAAAAAGCTAACAAAAATATCCACGCAGAGAATGCAAGAACCCCCACACCGACTCACGATGTGAGGGGCGCAACTCAGCACCCCAGAGCTACCAGCAAGCGAGAAATCACATATAAGCAAGCTGGACAGAACTCAACATATAGTGAGAAACATTTTCAATGAAACAATGAGCAAATGAACTAGCAAGACTTAGCTTCTCAAGGAGGAGACAGGTCACCAGTGTTGTCCAGCAAAGATCAGAACCAGAACTGAATACAACGACAGCAGGCAACCAGTAAAGGTCCAGGTGAATTAAATAGGCAGGAAACGAGACAGCTGAGCCACCTACAGACCAGCCGTAACGCTAAAGGCCACAAGAGGGAGCCCAAGAACAGAACTTACACAGTACCACTCATGACCACAGGAGGGAGCCTGAGAACGGAATTCACAACAGACGGTGCAACGTAACCTCCTTGTCTTCCTCCTCAGATGATCTACTTAGCTGTGTGCCTCCATGTTCACCCCAACTGAGATCTAACACCTCATCATCATCCTCAGTGTTATCAGATTCCTGGCCACTGGAGTCACTCTCCTCCTCTTCTTGCCCTGACAGCACAGTACAGTCTGAGTGAGCTTCAGATATCTGAGTCTCATCTGGATCACCTCTGCCCAGGGATTAACTTCTGATGACGAGGGTCAGGATGCTGTTGGAACCATACTTCTTCCTGCCTCGGATCCAAGCTAAAAAAAAATTGGGCATCGGTGCACATTTCCTCATCTTGACTCTGCAAAGCTTTTGAATACACTTCTGATGAGCATGGCATAGAAAGTGTGTACAGCTCTTCAGAATCACCTATCTGTGGTTCTGTGCAGTCAGCTGAAAGTTTGGATAGTTGGGACGTTAGGGGAAGCAAGGGGAATTTGAGGGCAACATCTGTGGACTATACTGGGTGTGATGTTGAGGTGGAGGAAGAGGAGGAGAAGTCACTTGAAGCTGCACTTGCCATCCACTCCATTACATGCTCTTTCTGGGCATCATCGACAAGGTGTACCGTTGAGTGGCTGCCAAAGAAAGGTAGTGCTGTAGTCTGTCCAGTAAGGCTACTTTCACACTAGCGTTAACTGCAATACGTCGCAAATGCGTCGTTTTGCCGAAAATACGCATCCAGCAAAAGTTCTTGCTGGATAAGTTTTTTCGTCATAGACTAACATTAGCGACGCATTTGCGACGCATTGCCAAACGTTGCGTCCGTTTTGCGACGCTTGGGCATGTGGTAGCGGACCGTCGGGAGCAAAAAACGTTACATGTAACGTTTTTTGCTCCCGACGGTCCGCTTTTTCCGACCGCGCATGCGCGGCCGGAACTCCGCCCCCACCTCCCCGCACTTCCCCGCACCTCACAATGGGGCAGCGGATGCGTGGGAAAAATGCATCCGCTGCCCCCGTTGTGCGGCGGAGACCACGCTAGTGCCGGGAACCTCGGCCCGACGCACAGCGACGGGTTGTTCCCGATGCTAGTGTGAAAGTAGCCTAAGATAAGTTGTCAGTTGTCTTTGCATAGGACGTGAAGTTGCTTCACTAGTGCTTTCACCAACATTACCACCTACCCCACCTACACCTTGAACACCAAGCCTAATTCCCCTTTCCCTTCCACAACGGCCTCGCTCTTTCCCAGTCATGTAGCTCAGATGGTGTGGTAGGAGCACAGTGTTAGCAACCAAAAATTTGATTTTAAACTCTGCACGACCTCTGCAAACCGCTGAATTTCAGCGACAGAAAATTCAAAGTTTAAATGTGGCATGCTGTATCGTTGTAGTCACATGTAAAAGATTTTTTCTTTGGACCAAGGATCAGGCCTGTATAATATACAAGATGCTACAAACTCTTTTTAAAGGTAGGTCCCTCAATGTATGACGTTAATAGGGGGGGGGTGCTATGTATCAGGCCTCTATAACACACTAGATGCTACAAACTAATTTTCAAGTCAGGTCCCTTACTGTATGATTTTAATAACAGAAGATTTTTTTATTTGTGGCCTATGTATCGGGCCTCTATTACATGCTAGATGCTACAAACTCTTTTTAAACTCTGGTTTCTTACTGTAGGACGTTAATAACAGAAGATTTTTGGGGGGAACCAAGGATCAGGCCTCTATAACACAGTAGATGTTGCAAACTATTTTTAAACTCTGGTCCCTTACTGTAGGAAGTTAATAACAGAAGAATTTGTTTGTGGCCCCTGGATCAGGCTTCTACAGCTTAATTTTAACCTAAACAAATGACAAAGTATGATACAGCGGGTTGTCTAACTTTTTGCTGTTTTTTGGGAGTTTGGCAGATTTGTGGACGATCTGATCTTTATGTCTTAGTTCTCCGTTGGATTTAAATGAAATTCATATGTGTCTAAATGCTAATGATTTATATTTATCTTTTACTATCAGTGATGTTGGTACAAGAATTCTATTTTTGGATATATGGTTAACAGGTGACCCTATTTCACATAAGATTCATACTTCGGCATATAGAAAAAGTAATTCTGGTAATTCCCTGCTTCTTTCTTCTTCTTCTCTTTCGAAACACACTATTAGGCCACGTTCACACAATCAGTATTTGGTCAGTATTTTACATCAGTATTTGTAAACAAAACCAGGAGTGGGTGATAAATACAGAGGTGGTGACTAGTGTTGAGCATTCCGATACTGCAAATATCGGGTATCGGCCGATATTTGCTGTATCGGAATTCCGATACCGAGTTCCGATATTTTTGCGATATCGGAAATCGGAATCGGAAGTGTGCAGTGCGTATGGTTCCCAGGGTCTGGAGGAGAGGAGACTCTCCTTCAGGCCCTGGGATCCATATTGATGTAAAAAATAAATAATAAAAAAAAAAAATATTGATATACTCACCCCTCCGGCGGCCCCTGCGATTCTTCCACTCCTGGGTTTGGCTTGCAAATACTGATGGAAAATACTGACCAAATACTGAATGTGTGAATGTGGCCTTAAGGCGATCATCTATGGTGAGATCAACAGAATCAAGTGCTTGTGTTCTGATCAAGATTTTTTTTACAGGATAGTCATGTGGTTACCAAGCATTTGCGAGATAGAGGCTATAATCACCATGATATTAAAGAAGAATTTAATAAGGTTTGTGGACAACCTAGATCCTTTTCATCTACTAGAACTTCTTCCCTTATGAATTCAGATTCCATTGTGACATTTTGCACCACTTACAGTCCTCAATTCCATTTAATAAAAAACATAGAAAAACAATATTTACCTGTAATTAATCAGGATGACAAATTGTGCAAAATTATTGGGAATGGGTGCAGATATGTAGCGAAAAGAGGTTTCAGTTTGGGCAATGATCTTTCTCCTAGTCTTCTTAGGGAACATTCAACCTCTAAATCTTGGTTGTCTACAACCGGCTTTTATAAATGTGTGGGCAATCGGTGTAATGTGTACGTTTACGCACTGGACAAAACTAAATCTATCAGTTCTTTTTCAGATTTTTTCACAGAATATCACATCCTTTATAGATAGTGATACACAATATGTGATATATTGTATTTGTTGTCTCTCACGCAAAATGCAGTATGTTGGCTGCACCACACGGAAAATCAAGAAACGCATAGCTGAACATTTAGCCAATATTCAAAACAAGAATGCAGCTTATTCTGGTGCCTCCAAACATTTTTCAAATGTCCACCAAGGAGACGTTTCACATTTTGCTTTCTATGCCTTTGAAAAAATCTACAATCCCATTCGAGGTGGAAATAAACAGAAACTATTAACTACTAGTGTTGAGCATTCCGATACCGCAAGTATCGGGTATCGGCCGATATTTGCAGTATCGGAATTCCGATACCGAGTTCCGATACTTTTGCGATATTGGGAATCGGTATCGGGCTGCATATTCATGTGTAAAATAAAGAATAAAAATAAAAAATAGGGATATACTCACCCTCTGACGCGCCCTGGTTCTAACCGATGCAACCGGCAGCCTCCGTTCCTAAGAATGAGCGCGTGAAGGGACTTCGGTGACGTCGCGGCTTGTGATTGGTCGCGTGAACGGTCACATGAGCGGTCACGCAACCAATCACAAGCCGCGACATCATCGAAGGTCCTTCACGTGCTCATTCTTAGGCACGGAGGCTGCCGGTTGCATCGGTTAGAACCAGGGCGCGTCAGAGAGTGAGTATATCCCTATTTTTTATTTTTATTCTTTATTTTACACATGAATATGGATCCCAGGGCCTGAAGGAGAGTTTCCTCTCCTTAAGACCCTGGGAACCATCCAGGATCACTTCCGATACTTGTGTCCCATTGACTTGTATTGGTATCGGGTATCGGTATCGGCGATATCCGATATTTTTCGGATATCGGCCGATACTATCCGATACCGATACTTTCAAGTATCGGAAGGTATCGCTCAACACTATTAACTATACGAGAGGCTTTTTGGATTTTGAAGTTGGACACTAAATATCCAAAGAGTATGAATTTAAGAAATGATTTATTTTATATCTATTAACATGGTTTTTTGTTGTTGTCCCTGTACCCACACCTTGTGCATATGTAATTAATGATTCTTTACTTGTGATTGGTCCTGGTGTATTTTTATTCCGGCTGTGGTTTTATTTGTATATCCTATGACTAAAGGTGCACTTCACGCACCAGAAATGCGTCAGGCTTTCTACGCTTTTATTATGGCTTGTTATGCCTAAATAAAGTTTTTCTATATTAATTGGTGGTTAATTTCAACCCAAACAAATGACAAAGTATGATACAGCGGGTTGTCTAACGTTTTGCCACTGAAAAATTATAGTTGTTTCCTAATGTGCCTTAGGTCTGCAGACAGGTTAATTTCACTGCCACAAAATGACTATGTGGGATACAGCAGGCTGTTTCACATTTGGCAACAGAAAAAATATAACTTTTTTTTAAATGTGCCTTAGGTCTGCAGACAGTTTTATTTCCCCACAGCACTAAATTACAAGGTAGGATACAGCAGGCTGTTTAATATTTTTTTACTAGCTACATGTGAAATAGAAAGCTATGCTCATGCATTGATCACAATAGAAGCAGTAACACATGCCCTGCTGGGTTTGTTTGTGCACCTCAGTATGGCCAAAAAAGAAAAAAGTGCTGGAAGGCAAATTTTACAGCTACACTATCTGACTTATATGCAACCACCTATCTTACTAGCTAGCAGGCTTTTTCATATTTAGCTAATGAAATGACATAATTTAGAATGTTATACTTATGCATGGAGCACTATAGAAGCTGTGCACAACACACTGACTGATATATGACTGCCTAACTAAATAGCTGAAATCTTGATGCAAACACTGGCAGCGTCAGGAGCTGCCTCTTTGCGCTGTATCAATGTCAAAATGGCACTAAAGCAACATGTCCGCTATTTATATGGAGAGGGATATGTAATTTCAGCAGCCAATTACATAAGCCGTGGTGTCAGGACATTGTGGGTGTTTCCTGCTCCCAGATTGGCTAGCCGCAATGTGCACACATAGTTAGGCAAAAAAATGACTGCTGTGCTTCCAAGAACGCCGCGACTCTGAGCTCTGCAAACCCCTCCCCTCATAAAACACATGCCAAACGCTCATGATACACCACCATTACTGTTGCTTAAGTGAGGAAAAATGTTTTGGTGGCAACGCAAATATTTTCCCGCACTTTTACCGAATGTTACCTATTTTTTACCATTTTATGAAATTTTGCTTGGATTTACGATCATGAATCTGAATGTGAAATATTCGTGCCGAATTTATGTTTGGAGATCATTTTCCGAACAAAATTCTGTCATCACTAGTTACATCCACACACCAGATCATGTGTGACCTATGGCATAGTAGTGCATCTCAGCCTTACAATTTCTGGCGTCCATGAACAGAATCCTACTGAATTAAAGGTGCGCAAGGAGGCCCAGCTCATTGTGACTACAGAGCTTGATTATTGAACTGTAAGTACCAACTTCCTAATAATGGGAACATTGCTTTCAGGTGGCCCTCCTGTATGTCTCTTCAAAGGGTTATTGGGGTGTTTCTAAATTTGATGTAGGGCATGCCTTGCATTCAATGCATAGGCAAACATTATGGGAGTACCAACTTCCTAATAATGGGAAAATTGCTTTCATGTGGCACTCCTGTACGTCTCTTCAAAGGGATATTGGAGTGCATCCAAATTATTGGCAGCCCTGCCACTCACTTCATAGGCAATAACAGTATAGGAGACCCACTGTTTAATAATGAGAACAACAAACCGTAGCAGGCTGATGGATGAATAGTAAAGGTCACCTGATGGCCCTATAAAAATAGGCTCTGTGACTTTCAGAGTCCCTCCTTCATAAATGAAACAGAATGTGTCTGATGATGTGCCACACGCCACATGGACAGATAAGGTTGTTAAATGTTAAAATGATATTTCCCAGTGAATTTAATTTGTCTTGGTTGAAAGCAATGCTAAAGTTTAAAAACACATCAAAAGCGCTACGTGTGAACATAGCCCAAGGTGTGGAGGAGCATTTTTGTTTTTGGTTATTTATTTTGCCTTATATATAATTCATTACCCTGGAAAGGATGTTCCTTAACATATTTTCCAGGATATCCATTTTGGTTTCATTTTTGTATGTTTTATTATGAGTCTGTAAAAGTGGCATAAGGCTCTGACAGCTTTGCTCACAGCAGTGACCTGGGAGTCAGAAATGCTTCAGGGGGTCTTCCCTATGATGTTCCCATGTCATTTGAGCACTGTTCCCATCGATCTCTGCACTTACAGTCCCCTAAAGTCCGCCAGGGGGGGGGAAGCGGTAAAAATGCTCGAGTTTCCCATAGACTTACTTTGGTCTCTTTGCTCTGGTCGAGCACCAGAGCATTACAATTTGCTCGACCTGAGCATTTTAGTGCTCACTCATCATTAGTCTTTGTCCTTGCCAGTTAACACGTTGATATGTAATGTGCCAACATGATGGAATTCCACTCTTCACATGTTGCAGCGACTGTGGCAGCAGCAACGAGCCCTGACGCATTATGTCATGTCATATAGCCTGGAGCAATGCAGTACGGACGTGGTGCATATCACAATTACAGAATGGGCACAGATTAAGAATCTCTGCACCTTTCTGCACAGTTTCAAAATGGCTACTAAGATGGTTAGCGCTGCCATTATAAGTACCACTATTCCGGTCATCTATATGCTGGAGCAGACTTTGAATAGCCTGCGGGAGGAGATGTTGGTCCTAGAAGTAGAGAGGAAGCAGAGGAGGATGTGGAAGGGATAACATTGTCTCAAAGTTCCAGACTGTCGTCACATAGGTGGGTGCCAAGGGCGGGTGGATTACTGCGATCGAGGGGGGCTGGTGATAACAGACAAACTGTTATCGAAGGTGCAAAATCCTAGGAACAAATGGAGGAGGAAGAGGTGATGGGCGAGTAACTGTCAGATGAAGAGGATAATCCTTCCCTCTCTGTTGTTGGTGGTTATCGGGTGGGGATGGAGGAAACAAGCCTCATTAATATTCAGCCACCAATGTAGCATTGGCTTGGACCTCATGGTAGAGCCCGACATATGAGTGCCTTCTTGCTGCACTATCTGCAACATGATCCCCATATAGTTATGATTAGGAATACTTCTTACTACTGGTTTGCCGCTCAGAATGCTGTAGTATCAAAACATGCTTTTACACAACCTTAAGAGAGCTTTTCCCCAAGACAACACCGAAGTACACAGTTCGCATTACAGCTCTAGACTTCCAACCTCCAACATCAATTCGTTAATGCCAAAACACAAAACATTAGCAGCAGCTGTGTAAGTGGAAGAAGCAATTTCTGTGAGTCCTTTGACACTTTTTTAGACCAGCACGTGAACCAGCACAACAGAGTCCAAGTCTTACACGTGGTGAACCAATGGAGAGGATGCTTCAGGAGTATCTAGAACTGAATATCAGTACCTTCAGGGAGGGTTTAGAATCTTTCACATTTTGGTCTTCCAAAGTGGATGAGTCGCCTGAGCTTGCCTCACATGCCTTGGAGGTTTTATAGTGCCCGGCAGCCAACGTTCTCTCAGAATGTGTCTTCAGCGCTGCTGGTGGTGTACTGATGGATAATTGCAGCTGGCTATCCCCTAAAAGAGTAGACCGCCTAACTTTCATCAAGATGAACAAGTTATGGATCGCCAAGGCGTTTTGCATCCCAATCGAAGACTGTACAGACTAGGTGATATTGCATTTTTTAGTGTGATGCATTAATTACATGTAATTGCACTCTGAGATATCTTTAGTGTGGCTTGTGTGCCTGCTGTGGCTACTGCTGCTGATGTTAACACAAATTTGTGGAAAAGTGAACAGTCATGGTTGGTCTACATCTGCTGGATTTGCTGTAGTGGAAGACATGTCAGTATCAATAATACTATTTCTATTCTCATGACAGTTATTCCCTTTCGGTGGTGTCAGGCCCTCATTTTTAGAAATGTGAACTCTCCTGGCTGGGTGTCCATCTGCTGGGTTGGGTGTAGTGGAAAACCGGTCGGTCCCTATTGTATTATTTCTACTGTGGTGAAATTGATGCCACTTTGGTATTGTCTGCCAATAATATTTGTAAAATGCTAACACTCCTGGTTGTGTTATGGACCTGGTGGTTAGGAACACTTGGACTGACCTGGTAGGTAAACCAGTAATATAGGACAAGCTCTGGGAATGTGGGAACTTTACTGACCGCAACCCTGATCCGATCACACACACTATAGGCAGCCATGGAGCGTTTCCTAACTCTCCCTAGATGCCTCTTCACAGCCTGAGAGCTAGCTACCCCTAGAGAGAAACAAAGCCTCACTTGCCTCAGAGAAATTTCCCCAAAGTAAGGCAGCCCCCCACAAATAATAACGGTGAGTTAAGAGGAAAATACAAACATAGGAATGAGAACAGGTTTTAGCAAATGAGGCCTGCTAATAACTAGATAGACAGAAGATAGCAAGGGAACTGTGCGGTCAGTATAAAATACTACAAAAATATCCACGCAGAGAATACAAAAAGAACCTCACACCGACTCACGATGTGAGGGGCGCAACTCTGCACCCCAGAGCTTCCAACTAGCAAGGAAATAGCATATAAGCAAGCTGGACAGAACTCATCATATACTGAGAAACATTTTCAAAAAACAATGAGCAAAAATGAACTAGCATGAACTTAGCTTCTCCAGCAGGAGACAGGTCACACGAGAAGTCCCAGAGAGAACTGAACCAATACTGAATACAACGACAGCTGGCAACAAGTAAAGACCTAGGTGGAGTTAAATAGGCAGCCAGCACAGCAGAAAACGAGGCAGCTGTGCCCAGCTAAAGGCCAGCAGTATCACTCAAAGCCACCAGAGGGAGCCCACGAACAGAACTCAACAAAGTACCATTCATGACCACAGGAGGGAGCCCAAGAACGGAATTCACAACAGTACCCCCCCTTGAGGAGGGGTCACCGAACCCTCGCCAGAGCCCCCAGGCCGATCAGGACGAGCCAAATGAAAGGCACAAACCAAATCGGCAGCATGGACATCAGAGGCAACAACCCAGGAATTATCCTCCTGACCATAGCCCTTCCATTTAACTAAGTACTGAAGCTTCCGTCTCGAAATACGAGAATCCAAGATCTTCTCCACTACGTACTCCAATTCTCCCTCGACCAACACCGGAGCAGGAGGATCAACAGAAGGAATCACAGGCACCACATACCTCCGCAACAATGACCTATGGAACACATTATGGATGGCAAAAGATGTTGGGAGGTCCAAACGAAATGACACAGGATTGAGGATTTCCAAAATCTTATAAGGACCGATGAAACGAGGCTTAAACTTAGGAGAGGAAACCTTCATCGGAACATAATGAGAAGACAACCAAACCAAATCCCCCACACGAAGTCGGGGACCCACACAGCGACGGCGGTTAGCAAAGCGTTGAGCCTTCTCCTGTGACAACGTCAAATTGTCCACTACATGGTTCCAAATCTGCTGCAACCTATCCACCACAGAATCCACCCCAGGACAGTCAGAAGGCTCAACCTGCCCTGAGGAAAAATGAGGATGAAAACCAGAATTACAAAAAAAAGGCGAAACCAAAGTAGCCGAACTAGCCCGATTATTGAGGGCGAACTCAGCCAATGGCAAAAAAGTCACCCAGTCATCCTGATCAGCAGAAACAAAACATCTCAGATAAGCTTCCAAGGTCTGATTAGTTCGTTCGGTTTGGCCATTCATCTGAGGATGGAAAGCCGAAGAAGAAGACAAATCAATGCCCATCTTTGCACAAAAGGACCACCAAAATCTGGACACAAACTGGGACCCTCTGTCAGACACAATGTTCTCCGGAATACCATGCAAACGAACTACATTCTGAAAAAACAGCGGAACCAAATCAGAGGAGGAAGGCAACTTAGGCAAGGGCACCAAATGGACCATCTTAGAAAAACGATCACAAACCACCCAGATGACAGACATCCTCTGAGAGACTGGAAGATCCTAAATAAAATCCATGAAAATATGCGTCCAGGGCCTCGTTGGGACAGGCAAGTGCAAAAGCAATCCACTGGCACGAGAACAGCAAGGCTTGGCCCGAGCACAAATCCCACAGGACTGCACAAAGGAACGCACATCCCACGACAAGGAAGGCCACCAAAAGGACCTGGCCACCAAATCTCTGGTACCAAAAATTCCAGGATGACCCACCAACACTGAACAATGAACCTCAGAAATAACTCTACTGGTCCATCTATCCGGGACAATCAGTCTCTCCGGTGGACAACGGTCAGGTCTATCGGCCTGAAATTCCTGCAGCACCCGCCGCAAATCAGGGGAGATGGCAGACAGAATCACCCCCTCTCTGAGGATACCAGCCGGTTCAGAAACTCCCGGAGAGTCAGGCACAAAACTCCTAGAAAGGGCATCAGCCTTCACATTCTTAGAGCCAGGAAGGTACGAAACCACGAAATCGAAACGGGAGAAAAACAGCGACCATTGAGCCTGTCTAGGATTTAACCGCTTGGGAGACTCGAGATAAATCAAATTCTTGTGATCCGTCAAGACCACCACGCGATGTTTGGCTCCCTCAAGCCAATGTCGCCACTCCTCAAATGCCCATTTCATTGCCAACAACTCCCGATTACCAACATCATAATTCCGCTCGGCAGGCGAAAACTTTCTAGAAAAGAAAGCACATGGCCTCATTACAGAGCCATCAGAGCTTCTCTGCGACAAGACGGCCCCTGCTCCAATCTCCGAAGCATCAACCTCGACCTGAAAAGGGCGAGAAACATCCGGCTGACGCAAGACAGGAGCCGAAGAAAACCGACGTTTCAACTCCTGAATGGCCTCAACGGCCGCAGAAGACCAATTTGTCACATCAGCACCGTTTTTGGTCAAATCCGTCAAAGGCTTAACCACACTAGAAAAATTAGTGATGAAGCGACGGTAAAATTTAGCAAAGCCCAAGAACTTCTGAAGACTCTTCACAGATGTAAGTTGAGTCCAATCATAAAGGGCCTGGACTTTAACTGGATCCATCTCGATAGTAGAAGGGGAAAAGATAAAGCCCAAAAAGGAAACCTTCTGGACTCCGAAGAGACATTTAGAGCCCTTCACAAACAAGGCATTGGCACGCAGGACCTGAAATACCATCCTGACCTGCTTCACATGGGATTCCCAATCATCAGAAAAGACCAAAATATCATCCAGGTACACAATCATGAATCTATCCAGATACTCTCGGAAGATGTCATGCATAAAGGACTGAAACACGGAAGGGGCATTAGAAAGCCCAAATGGCATCACCAAGTACTCAAAATGGCCTTCGGGCGTATTAAATGCTGTTTTCCATTCATCGCCCTGTTTTATACGCACAAGATTATACGATCCTCGAAGATCTATCTTGGTGAACCAACTAGCCCCCTTAATCCGAGCAAACAGATCGGACAGCAGGGGCAAAGGGTACTGAAATTTGACCGTGATCTTATTAAGAAGGCGGTAATCTATACAGGGTCTCAGAGAACCATCCTTCTTGGCCACAAAAAAGAACCCTGCTCCCAAGGGTGACGAGGACGGACGAATATGCCCTTTCTCCAAGGACTCCTTTATATAATTCCGCATAGCGGCATGTTCTGGCACAGATAAATTAAAAAGTAGACCCTTAGGGAACTTATTACCAGGAATCAAATTTATAGCACAATCACAATCCCTATGAGGAGGTAGGGCACTGGACTTGGGCTCATCAAATACATCTTGGTAATCAGACAAAAATTCAGGAACTTCTGAAGGAGTAGAAGAAGCAATTGATAACAAAGGAACATCGCCATGTACCCCTTGACAACCCCAACTAGACACAGACATTGCTTTCCAATCCAGGACTGGATTATGAACCTGCAACCATGGCAGGCCCAACACGACAACATCATGCAAGTTATATAACACCAGAAAGCGAATAACCTCTTGATGTGCAGGAGTCATACACATGGTCACTTGAGTCCAGTACTGAGGCTTATTCTTGGCCAATGGCGTAGCATCAATTCCCTTTAGTGGAATAGGAACTTGCAAAGGCTCCAAGATAAACCCACAGCGCCTGGCAAATGCCAAATCCATCAAATTCAGGGCAGCGCCTGAATCCACAAAAGCCATAACCGAGTAGGATGACAGAGAGCAAATCAAAGTAACAGACAAAATAAATTTAGGCTGTACAGTACCAATGGTGACAGACTTAGCGAACCTTTTAGTGCGCTTAGAACAGTCAGAGATAACATGAGTGGAGTCACCACAGTAAAAACACAACCTATTCTGATGTCTGTGATTTTGCCGTTCAATTCTGGTCAAAATCCTGTCACATTGCATAGACTCAGGCTTCTGCTCAGAAAACACAGCCAGATGGTGCACCGGTTTGCGCTCCCGCAGACGCCGATCAATCTGAATGGTCAAAGACATTGACTCATT
The DNA here is from genome assembly GCF_051348905.1 of Ranitomeya variabilis. Taxonomy (NCBI): domain Eukaryota; kingdom Metazoa; phylum Chordata; class Amphibia; order Anura; family Dendrobatidae; genus Ranitomeya; species Ranitomeya variabilis. The sequence continues at coordinate 185,228,490 of NC_135236.1, forward strand.
CAGACCCGCAGGCGTGGGGAACCCCACCATAACATCCTTAAGGGCTTCAGAAAGACCCTTTCTGAAAATCGCTGCCAGGGCACACTCATTCCATTGAGTGAGCACAGACCACTTCCTAAACTTCTGGCAGTAAACCTCCGCTTCATCCTGACCCTGAGACAGAGCCAGCAAGATTTTTTCTGCCTGGTCTACTAAATTAGGTTCCTCATAAAGCAAACCAAGCGCCAGAAAAAACACATCCACATTTAGCAATTCTGGATCTTCTGGCGCCAGGGAGAATGCCCAATCTTGAGGGTCACCACATAACAAAGAAATAACAATTTTAACTTGCTGAGAAGGGTCACCAGAGCAGCGGGGTCTCAGAACAAGAAACAATTTGCAATTATTTTTGAAATTCAAAAACTTCGATCTATCTCCAGAAAACAAATCAGGAATTGGTATTCTGGGCTCTAACATAGGATTCTAAATCACATAATCCTGAATACTTTGTACCCTTGCAGTGAGATGATCCACACTAGAGGAAAGACTCTGAATGTCCATATCTGCAGCTGAGTCCTGAACCACCCAGAGATTAAGGGGAGGAGAGAGGCAAAACACACTGCAGAAAAATAAAATGAACTCAGAACCTCTCTTATCCCTCTTTTGCGATGCATTAACACTTTATGGCCAGCTGTACTGTTATGGACCTGGTGGTTAGGAACACTTGGACTGACCTGGTAGGTAAACCAGTAATATAGGACAAGCTCTGGGAATGTGGGAACTTTACTGACCGCAACCCTGATCCTATCACACACACTATAGGCAGCCGTGGAGCGTTTCCTAACTCTCCCTAGACGCCTCTTCACAGCCTGAGAGCTAGCTACCCCTAGAGAGAAACAAAGCCTCACTTGCCTCAGAGAAATTTCCCCAAAGTAAGGCAGCCCCCCACAAATAATAACGGTGAGTTAAGAGGAAAATACAAACATAGGAATGAGAACAGGTTTTAGCAAATGAGGCCCGCTAATACTAAATAGTCAGAAGATAGCGAGGGATGTTATGGTTCTCAATGGCAAGAGAACATAGCCCAGCAAACATACGAACTAGCTCTTGGAAGGATGGAAAGTAAACTGACCATGAACTAAACCTGCCGCACAACTAACAGTAGCCGGGTAGCGTAGCCTGCGTTTTATCCCTAGACGCCCAGCGCCGGCCGGAGGACTAACTAATCCTGGCAGAGGAAAATATAGTCCTGGCTCACCTCTAGAGAAATTTCCCCGAAAGGCAGACAGAGGCCCCCACAAATATTGGCGGTGATTTTAGATGAAATGACAAACGTAGTATGAAAATAGGTTTAGCAAAATTGAGGTCCGCTTACTAGATAGCAGGAAGACAGAAAGGGCACTTTCATGGTCAGCTGAAAACCCTATCAAAATACCATCCTGAAATTACTTTAAGACTCTAGTATTAACTCATAACATCAGAGTGGCAATTTCAGATCACAAGAGCTTTCCAGACACAGAAACGAAACTACAGCTGTGAACTGGAACAAAATGCAAAAACAAACAAGGACTAAGTCCAACTTAGCTGGGAGTTGTCTAGCAGCAGGAACATGCACAGAAAGGCTTCTGATTACAATGTTGACCGGCATGGAAGTGACAGAGGAGCAAGGCTAAATAGCGACTCCCACATCCTGATGGAAACAGGTGAACAGAGAGGATGATGCACACCAGTTCAATTCCACCAGTGGCCACCGGGGGAGCCCAAAATCCAATTTCACAACAGAGGGATCTGTGCGGTCAGTAAAAAGCTAACAAAAATATCCACGCAGAGAATGCAAGAACCCCCACACCGACTCACGTGTGAGGGGCGCAACTCTGCACCCCAGAGCTTCCAACTAGCAAGGAAATAGCATATAAGCAAGCTGGACAGAACTCATCATATACTGAGAAACATTTTCAAAAAACAATGAGCAAAAATGAACTAGCATGAACTTAGCTTCTCCAGCAGGAGACAGGTCACACGAGAAGTCCCAGAGAGATCTGAACCAATACTGAATACTAGGGATCGACCGAAACACGAAACCCAATGCAAGTCAATGGGGAAGCATAGTCGGCAGTGAGTGGAGGCCAGGAAAACACCTACAGTGCCCATTTTAATGCCAAAAACATCCATTCTTGTTTCTGAAGCTTGTAAATCTAAATTAACTTTATAATAATAGTTGGGCATAGGAAATTGGGTGTCATTTGGCAAAAGTTGTGGGGGGTAGGGCTGGTTCAAGGCTTTAGTCGGCCCAGGAAATGTGGACTACGTCACGGCGGTGGAGCAGGGAGAGGTAAGTATTTCAATGTTGCAAGTTCTGTGATCCTGAGCAAGCAGGGGGGGCCCACTCGTTCGCATTGGCACTGGCACAGGGCCCCTCAAAGTACAGCGGTGTGTTTGCATGGCGGGGGCGCCTCCCACCAGCAGCGACACTTTTGCATACTCTGAGGGGCCCTGTGCCAGTGACGTCGCCAACGAGTATGCCCCCCCCCCACCTGATGAAGGAACCTGCACTTTCATCTGCACCTTCCTCTTTGTCCCTGTGTAAGGTGGTATAACATGCGGGAAGGGGAACCTTACTTTCAGCAGGGTCAGATTCTGGCTGTGTAGAGTGCAAGGGGAATGTAGTGGTCTAGGTCAATGTACCAGCAGACTCATCTAGCAGTGGCTGGGCAATGGGCAGGATGAGGAGGAAACAGATATAGGGCCAAAGAATAAAGTAGGCTAAATGCAGTTCAAAATTGGTAACAGGACTAAACAGGCGGCATTGCTTTGTTCAGTGGAGTAGCAAACCCAAGAGCAGCAGACACTGTTTTAAGGGCCCAACCACACTAGTAGGCTAAATGCAGTTTAATATCTGCTACTGTAGGCCAAAAGCCAGAAGGTTGAAGCTCAGCTTTATTCAGTTGAGGACAAACAACATGGAGGGGCAGACACCGTTAGTAGGCCCTAACCACCAATTTTTAAAAACACAGCACTTAATGAGAGCCAGAAGGTTGAAGCTCAGCTGTATTCAGTTGAGGTCAGACTCAACACCAGGGAGGGGCAGACACCGTTAGTAGGCCGTAACCAAAGTTGAAGGTCAAATGCAGTTTAATATCTGATACTATAGGCCGAAAGCCAGAAGGTTGAAGCTCAGCTGTATTCAGTTGAGGTCAACACCAGGGAGGGGCAGACACCAGTAGTAGGCCGTAACCAAAGTTGAAGGCCAAATGCAGTTTAATATCTGATACTATAGGCCGAAAGCCAGAAGGTTGAAGCTCAGCTGTATTCAGTTGAGGTCAAACACCAGGGAGGGGCAGACACCGTTAGTAGGCCCTAAACACCAATTTTTTTTTAAAAAAAACAGCACTTAATGAGAGCCAGAAGGTAGATGCTCAGCTTTATTCAGTTGAGGACAAACACCAGGCAGGGGCAGACACCGTTCGTTAGTAGGCCGTAACCAAAGTTGAAGGCCAAATGCAGTTTAATATCTGATACTATAGGCCGAAAGCCAGAAGGTTGAAGCTCAGCTGTATTCAGTTGAGGGCAAACACCAGGGAGGGGCAGACACCGTTAGTAGGCCCTAAACACCAATTTTTAAAAAAACAGCACTTAATGAGAGCCAGAAGGTTGAAGCTCAGATTTATTCATTTGAGGACAACTTGAATTAGGGACTGCAGACAGACTTACCAGGCTGTCCCCTGTGTGGACCATGCATCCAATACATTAACCCATAGCGCCACAAAGGACACGTAACCTTCCGTGGCCATGCCTACAGGTCCATGTGTCTGTTGTCAGGTGTACCTTTGGACTCACAGATTGACATAGTGCATGGACAATGCGGTCTTTTACATGCTGGTGGAGGGGTGGGATGGCTTTTCTCGCAAAAGAATTGTCAACTGGGTAGCTCATAGCGTGGTACAGCGTAGTCCATCATGGCTTTATTAATATTAAATAAAATAAAAAAATAGGCTCTATGCACTGTAAAATAGGTTCCAGGGGTAAACGGGCAGCATTGGTGTGGTCAGTGGAGGAGTAATGCAAGTAGGGACCGCAGACAGGCTATCAAAGGCCTAAAATAACAAACAATAGGCTCATGGCAGTTTTATATTGGTTACATGGATGCACAGGCAGGCAGCATTGTGGTCAGTGGAGGAGTAATGCAAGTAGGGACCGCAGACAGGCTATCAAAGGCCTAAAATAACAAACAATAGGCTCATGGCAGTTTTACATCGGTTACATGGATACACAGGCAGGCAGCATTGTGGTCAGTGGAGGAGTAATGCAAGTAGGGACCGCAGACAGGCTATCAAAGGCCTAAAATAACAAGCAATAGGCTCATGGCAGTTTTAAATCAGTTACATGGATACACAGGCAGGCAGCATTGTGGTCAGTGGAGGAGTAATGCAAGTAGGGACCGCAGACAGGCTATCAAAGGCCTAAAATAACAAACAATAGGCTCATGGCAGTTTTAAATCGGTTACATGGATACACAGGCAGGCAGCATTGTGGTCAGTGGAGGAGTAATGCAAGTAGGGACCGCAGACAGGCTATCAAAGGCCTAAAATAACAAACAATAGGCTCATGGCAGTTTTATATCGGTTACATGGATGCACAGGCAGCATTGTGGTCAGTGGAGGAGTAATGCAAGTAGGGACCGCAGACAGGCTATCAAAGGCCTAAAATAACAAACAATAGGCTCATGGCAGTTTTACATCGGTTACATGGATACACAGGCAGGCAGCATTGTGGTCAGTGGAGGAGTATTGCAAGGAGTGTCTGACACAGTTAGTACTCCAAAAAAATAAATAGATGTTAATGTCTCGCAAAACAACTATAAGTAAAAAAAGGGTGGCATGCTTAGGTACAGGGGTGGGCTCATCTGCAGAGTTTATGACAAAGTAATTTGGCAGTAAATTAGTATTTACTGGTGTCAATATAGGACACTGACCCAGACTACTTTAACTAGCATCATAGATGCAAACAAATTGGTATTGTTTGTCAGTGCCGGGCATTGAATGATGTCAGTGCATAGACTAAACATTGGTGGAGCTGTGCGAGATAATTTTGCATGTGGTGGAGCACAGTTTGAGCTGGGGGGGGGAACTCTCTTGTGGATGGCGGTACCGCCCCAGGGCCCCTCATGTTACAACGGTGTGTCTGACGTTGGGTGCGCACCACCACCACCAGAGACACTACATTGTACTATGAGGGACCCAGTGGCAGTGCCATCGACCAAAAGCGGGCACACCCACCTCTTCAGACAATCAGCACTGTAACGGGTGCTTGCGCCAAGTGGCGAGACAACGGCCCCGTGGGGGGATTTTTCCCATTGGGGGAGGTGTAAATATGTCGTATGCTGGACAAACAGCTGCTGCAAATTAACAGATTGGAACACTCAGTAAGACCAGTCCACAAGCAAGACCTTTTTATAGGAAAGCTAGGTGTCAGCCGGGAAAGGTGGGGCAAAATAATTTGAAATCCAGGAGTGGTTCATTTTAATGAAGGTGAGATCATCCACATTTTGGGTAGCCAGACGAGTCCTTTTTTCAGTTAATATTGAACCAGCAGCACTGAATACTCTTTCTGATAGCACACTAGCTGCTGGGCAAGCAAGCTCCTGCAACGCATATTCTGCCAATTCAGGCCAGGTGTCTAATTTTGATGCCCAGTAATCAAATGGAATGATGGTTGAGGGAGAACATCGATAAGGGAAGAAAAATAGTTAGTAACCATACTGGACAAATGTTGTCTACTGTCACTTTGAATAGATGCTGCAGTACCTGTCCTGTCTGCGGTCAATGCGAAATCACTCCACAACCTGGTCAGAAAACCCCTCTGTCCAACGCCACTTCTGATCTGTGCACCTCTAACACCTCTGCCATGTAGCCCCCTGCAGCTTGTGTGAGACTGAGAACCATCACCGGCGCTGTGTGCTGGGAATGCCTGAATCAAACGGTCTACAAGAGTAGCTTGTTTGGTTGCTAATATTTGTTCGAGGTTCTCATGTGGCATAATATTCTGCAATTTGCCTTTATAGCGAGGGTCAAGGATGCAGGCCAACCAATAATCGTCATCGCTCATCATTTTAATAATGCGTGTGTCCCTTTTGAGGATACGTAAGGCATAATCCGCCATGTGGGCCAAAGTTCCAGTTGTCAAATCTGCGGTTGTGCTGGTTGGAGGGGCTGTTACAGGCAAATCTACGTCACTTGTCTCCCTTAAAAAAACAGAACCCGGCCTTGCAACGCCACTAATTTCTGTTGGCCCAGGAGAAGCTTCCTCATTCAAAAAGTACTCATCCCCATCATCCTCCTCCTCCTCTTCGCCCGCTACCGCGTCCTCTACACGGCCCTGACCAGACAATGGCTGACTGTCATCAAGGCTTTCCTCTTCCTCGGCTGCAGACGCCTGCTCCTTTATGTGCGTCAAACTTTGCATCAGCAGATGCATTAGGGGGATGCTCATGCTTATTATGGCGTTGTCTGCACTAACCAGCTGTGTGCATTCCTCAAAACACTGAAGGACTTGACACAGGTCTTGTAGCTTCGACCACTGCACACCTGACAACTCCATGTCTGCCATCCAACTGCCTGCCTGTGTATGTGTATCCTCCCACAAAAACATAACAGCACGCCTCTGTTCGCACAGTCTCTGAAGCATGTGCAGTGTGGAGTTCCACCTTGTTGAAATGTCGATGATTAGGTGATGCTGGGAAAGGTTCAAAGACCGCTGATAGTTCTGCATACGGCTGGAGTGTACGGGCGAACGGCGGATATGCAAGCAAAGTCTGCACACTTTGAGGAGCAGGTCGGGTAACCCCGGGTAACTTTTCAGGAAGCACTGCACCACCAGGTTTAAGGTGTGAGCCAGGCAAGGAATGTGTTTCAGTTGGGAAAGGGCTATGGCAGCCATGAAATTCCTTCCGTTATCACTCACAACCTTGCCTGCCTCAAGATGTACAGTGCCCAGCCATGACTGAGTTTCATTCTGCAAGAACTCGGACAGAACTTCCGCGGTGTGTCTGTTGTCGCCCAAACACTTCATTGCCAATACAGCCTGCTGACGCTTGCCACTAGCTGTCCCATAATGGCACACCTGGTGTGCAACAGTGGCAGCTGCGGATGGAGTGGATGTGCGACTGCGGTGTGTGGACGAGCTCTCGCTTCTGCATGAGGAGGAGGAAGAGGAGGAGGGGGGGCGAACGCCTACAGCTAACTCTTTCCTTGACCGTAGACTAGGCAAAACTGTCCCAATATTGCTGTCCCCTGTGGACCCTGCATCCACCACATTCACCCAGTGTGCCGTGATGGACACGTAACGTCCCTGGCCATGCCTACTGGTCCATGCATCTGTTGTCAGGTGCACCTTTGTAGTCACAGACTGCCTGAGTGCATGGACGATGCGGTCTTTAACATGCTGTTGGAGGGCTGGGATGGCTTTTCTAGAAAAGAAGTGCCGACTGGGTAGCTCGTAGCGTGGTACAGCGTAGTCCATCAGCGCTTTGAAAGCTTCGCTTTCAACTAACTGGTAGGGCATCATCTCTAATGAGATTAGTCTAGCAATGTGGGCGTTCAAACCCTGTGTACGCGGATGCGAGGATGAGTACTTCCTTTTCCTAACAAGAGTCTCATGTAGGGTGAGCTGGACTGGAGAGCTGGAGATCGTGGAACTAGCGGTGGTGCCGGTGGACATGGGTGAGTGAGAGAGGGTTGGAGATGGTATTCTTGCCGGTGCCCTACATGCAGTGTTTCCTACTGCAAACCTGGTGATTCCCTGACTGCTTTGGCCTGGCGACGAAAGCTGCACAGATACTGCCGGTGGTGCGGGAAATGGTGGGTTTACAGTGAGGGAAGGGATGTAGCGTTGCTGACTAGCTTCATTGGCCGAGGGTGCTGCAACCTTTAGGGACATTTGGTAGTTATTCCAGGCTTGCAAATGCATGGTGGATAAATGTCTATGCATGCAACTTTTATTTAGACTTTTAAGATTCTGACCTCTGCTTAAGGTAGTTGAACATTTTTGACAGATGACTTTGCGCTGATCATTTGGATGTTGTTTAAAAAAATGCCAGACTGCACTCTTTCTACTATCGGATAACTTTTCAGGCATTGCAGACTGAGCTTCTTTAACCGGATGGCCACGCTGTCCTCCAACAGGTTTTGGTTTTGCCACGCGTTTTTGGCCAGATACGGGCCCGGTAGATGGAACCTGTTGTGATGTTGATGCCTGCTGCGGCTCCTCCTCCTCCGCTTCTGAACTACTCCCGCCTGCACCCTGTTCCCCCAATGGCTGCCAATCGGGGTCAACAACTGGTTCATCTATGACCTCCTCTTCTATGTCGTGTGCAACTTCGTCTGTGTCACCGTGTAAGCCGCTGGTATAGCGTCTGTGACGGGGCACCATAGTCTCCGCTGGGTTTGATTCTGCCTCAGTACACTGCGAGGGCAGTGTTCTGGTCTGAGTCAAAGGAACAGCATAGTAATCTGGCTGTGGCTGTGCATCTGTGCACTCCATGTCCGATTCAACTTCTAATGGACATGGCCTGTTAACTGTTTCACTGTGTAACCCAGGAACGGTATGTGTAAAGAGCTCCATGGAGTAACCTGTTGTGTCGACTGACGCATCCTTCACTGTTGTTCTGGGTGAAGGACACAAGGAAGCGACTTGTTCCTGACCGGGAGCATCCACTGATGATGCACTGCTCTGACATTTGGCACTTTCCGAGGAGGAGGCGAAAGAGCTAGAGGCAGAGTGAGCAATGAAAGCCAATACTTGTTCCTCCTGCTCCGGCTTCAAAAGTGGTTTTCCTACTCCCAGAAAAGAGAGCGTTCGAGGCCTTGTGTAGGCAGACGACGTTTTTGGCTCAACAAATCGAGACTTAGGTGCTGTACTGCTTTTACCACGACCACCTGATGCTCCACCACCACTACCATCATTACCAGCTGACAATGACCGCCCACGGCCACGACCTCTTCCACTAGACTTCCTCATTGTTTGCAAAATGTAACCAAAGTAACGCTATTTGTTACTGTAAAACAACTTATCAGGTGAACTCAAACTTCTGTAGGATTTATATATACCTTTATAGGTGCCTGACACTGAATGGAAAATCAGGCCCAATGTTACACACTAGGCTTTCTGTGCCCCAATAATTTGAGACAGATGGCACACACAGGAGCAGCACTCAAGCAGACTTGCCAATATTTATCTCCCACTAATTATTTTTTTTTGAAAAGGGAGAATGTCCCCAAAAACAAAAAAAATGGCCAAGTATCACACACTGGTTTTCGGTGGCACACAATGAGAGACAGATGCCACACACAGGACTGGCACAGAGGCAGAGTTGCCAATATTTATCTCCCACTTATTTTTTTTTTTAAAAGGGAGAATTTACCCCAAAAAAACAAAAAGGCCCAGTATTACACAGCGGTTTTCGGTGGCACACAATGAGAGAGAGATGCCACCCACAGGACTGGCATGGAGGCAGACTTGCCAATATTTATCTCCCACTAATTATTTTTTTTGAAAAGGGAGAATGTCTCCAAAAACAAAAAAAATGGCCAAGTATCACACACTGGTTTTTGGTGGCACACAATGAGAGACAGATGCCACACACAGGACTGGCACAGAGGCAGAGTTGCCAATATTTATCTCCCACTTATTTTTTTTTTTTTTTTAAAGGGAGAATTTACCCAAAAAAACAAAAAGGCCCAGTATTACACAGTGGTTTTCGGTGGCACACAATGAGAGAGAGATGCCACCCACAGGACTGGCACGGAGGCAGACTTGCCAATATTTATCTCCCACTAATTATTTTTTTTTGAAAAGGGAGAATGTCCCCCCCCAAAAAAAAAATGGCCAAGTATCACACACTGGTTTTTGGTGGCACACAATGAGAGACAGATGCCACACACAGGACTGGCACAGAGGCAGACTTGCCAATATTTATCTCCCACTAACTATTTTTTTTAGAAAAGGGAGAATGTACCCAAAAAAAAAAAAAAAGGCCAAGTATCACACACTGGTTTTCGGTGGCACACAATGAGAGACAGATGCCACACACAGGACTGGCATGGAGGCAGACTTGCCAATATTTATCTCCCACTAATTGTTTTTTTTTGAAAAGGGAGAATTTAGAAAAAAAAAAAAAAAGGCCAAGTATCACACAGTGTTTTTCGGTGGCACACAATGAGAGAGAGATGCCACCCACAGCAATGGCACGGAGGCAGACTTGCCAATATTTATCTCCCACTAATTTTTTTTTTTGAAAAGGGAGAATTTAGAAAAAAAAAAAAAATGGCCAAGTATCACACAGTGTTTTTCGGTGGCACACAATGAGAGACAGATGCCACACACAGGACTGGCACGGAGGCAGACTTGCCAATATTTATCTCCCACTAATTATTTTTTTTTGAAAAGGGAGAATGTACCCAAAAACAAAAAAAATGGCCAATTATCACACAGTGTTTTTCAGTGGAACACAATGAGAGAGAGATGCCACACACAGCAATGGCACGGAGGCAGACTTGCCAATATTTATCTCCCACTAATTTTTTTTTTTTGGAAAGGAAGAATTTAGCAAAAAAAAAAAAATGGCCAAGTATCACACAGTGTTTTTCGGTGGCACACAATGAGAGAGAGATGCCACCCACAGCAATGGCACAGAGGCAGACTTGCCAATATTTATCTCCCTGCAGTAATCTCAGAAAAGTATGGCAGGCAGCTATAAAAAGGACTGCTGCACACAAAAGTGTGGACAAACACACAAGATAGCTGTGCAGAAAGGAAGGAAAAACAGGATTTGTGCTTTGAAAAAAGCAGTTGGTTTGCACAGCGGCGTACACACACAGCAACGCAGCTATCAGGGTCAGGGAGCCTTCTAGGGCAGCCCAATGAGCGACAGCGCTGAGGAAAAAAAAATTTAGCTTCCACTGTCCCTGCAAACAAAAGGTGGTGTTTGACAGTGGAAATCGCTACAGCACAAGCGGTTTGTAGCTTTATGTACCCTGCCTATCACTATCCCTGCTTCTGAAGAAGCGGCAGCAACCTCTCCCTACGCTCAGAGCAGCAGCAGTAAGATGGCGGTCGGCGGGAACGCCCCTTTATAGCCCCTGTGATGCCGCAGAAAGCAAGCCAATCACTGCAATGCCCTTCTCTAAGATGGTGGGGACTGAGAACTATGTCATCACGCTGCCCACACTCTGCGTCTACCTTCATTGGCTGAGAAATGGCGCTTTTAGCATCATCGAAACGCGACTTTGGCGCGAAAGTCGCGTACCGCATGGCCGACCCCACACAGGGATCGGCTCGGTTTCATGAGACGCCGACTTTGCCAAAAGTCGGCGACTTATGAAAATGAACGATCCGTTTCGCTCAACCCTACTGAATACAACGACAGCTGGCAACGAGTAAAGACCTAGGTGGAGTTAAATAGGCAGCCAGCACAGCAGAAAACGAGGCAGCTGTGCCCAGCTAAAGGCCAGCAGTATCACTCAAAGCCACCAGAGGGAGCCCACGAACAGAACTCAACAAAGTACCATTCATGACCACAGGAGGGAGCCCGAGAACGGAATTCACAACATGGTTGGGTGTCCATCTGCTGGATTTGCTGTAGTGGAAGACCTGTCGGTCCCTATTATACTATTTCTACTGTGGTGAAAATGATGCCACTTCTGTGGTGTAAGGTCCTCATTTGTTTAAATGTTAACACTCTTAGTTTGGTGTCCATCTGCTTAATTAGATGTAGTAGAAGATCTGTCAGTCCCTATTATACTATATATAGTGTTGAGCATTCCGATACCGCAAGTATCGGGTATCGGCCGATACTTGCGGTATCGGAATTCCGATACCGAGATCCGATACTTTTGTGGTATCGGGAATTGGAATCGGAAGTTCCCAGTGTATGGTTCCCAGGGTCTGAAGGAGAGGAAACTCTCCTTCAGGCCCTGGGATCCATATTCATGTAAAAAATAAAGAATTAAAATAAAAAATAGGGATATACTCACCCTCTGACGCGCCCTGGTAGTAACCGGCAGCCTGCTTTGCTTAAAATGAGCGCGTTCAGCACCTTCCATGACGTCACAGCTTCTGATTGGTTGCGTGCTGCTCATGTGACCGCCACACGACCAATCACAAGCCATGACGTCATTCTCAGGTCCTAAATTCCTAGAATTCGGAATTTAGGACCTGAGAATGACGTCACGGCTTGTGATTGGTCGCGTGGCGGTCACATGAGCGGCACGCGACCAATCAGAAGCCGTGACGTCATGGAAGGCCCTAAACGCGCTCATTTTAAGCAAAGAAGGCTGCCGGTTACCAGCGGTGATGTCCAGGGGCCTCCGGAGAGGTGAGTATATCAATATTTTTTATTTTAATTCTTTATTTTACACAGTAATATAGATCCCAGGGCCTGAAGGAGATTTTCCTCTCCTTCAGACCCTGGGAACCATCAGGATACCTTCCGATACTTGGTGTCCCATTGACTTGTATTGGTATCGGGTATCGGCGAGATCCGATACTTTTCGGGTATCGGCCGATACTATCCAATACCGATACTTTCAAGTATCGGACGGTATCGCTCAACACTAACTATATATACTGTGGTGAAGTTGATGCCACTTTTGCTGTGTCTACCAATAATTTTTGGAAATGTGAACGCTCCTGGTTGGGTGTCTATCTGCTGGAATGGGTGTAGTGGAAGACCTGTCGATTCCTATTGTATTATTTCTACTGTGGTGAAATTGATGCCACTTTGGCATTGTCTGCCAATAATATTTGTAAAATGTTAACACTCCTGGCTGGGTGTCCATCTGCTGGATTGGGTGTAGTAGAAGACCTGTAGGTCCCTATTATGCTATGTATACTGTGGTGAAACTGATGCCACTTTTGTGGTGTCTGCCAGTAATTTTTGGAAATGTAAGCACTACTGGTTGAGTGTCCATCTGCTTGAATGGGTTAGTGGAAGACCTGTCGGTCCCTTTTATACTATTTCTACTATGGTGAAAATTATGCCACTTCTGTGATGTAAGGCCCTCATTAGTTTAAATGAGAACACTCTTGGTTGGGTGTCCATCTGCTGAATTGGATGTAGTGGAAGACATGTCTGTCCCTATTATACCAAATATACTGTGGTGAAATTGTTGCCACTTTTGTTGTGTCTACCAATAATTTTTGGAAATGTGAACACTCCTGGGTGGGTGTCCATCTGCTGGAATGGGTGTAGTGGAAGACCTGTCGGTCCCTATTATACTATTTCTACTGTAGTGAAAATTATTCCACTGTCGTAGTGTCTGCCACTAATATTTGAAAATGTCTAGACTCCTGGTCGGGTCTCCTTCATGCGTGTGGCCTTTAGCAGTAGGTCTCCAAGACCATCAGGAGTCCACTACCTTGGACTCAACTACCTGTGTTATTATACTTAAATTTTTCTGACAATGCTGGTCTACGAAACTGATATTTGTGTCACCCGAGTGTGGCTCAGCATGAAAGCAGGTAGAGGTTTTACCTGTGGTATCAGGGCTCTCAGCACAGAAGGCCTACACCGATCCCTCCCCCACCTCGTCTTACTGTAACGTTAAATTGAACTTGAGCGTGAGAAAATATTCAGAAAAATTCCCACGCTACAGTTCATATGAGGTTATGCCAGCAGGGGGTGCAGCACCGCAAGTCTAGGTAGCTACATTCCCCTGCTTCCATTCTTTCCCCAGCAGGGGCGGCTGCATTAGCTGGCTCCTGCTTGTAAAATTATTTAACCCCTTCAGATGAATTTACAGCGTGGGACATGACTGCAACGGTGGAAAGGTATGGGATATTGGTGTTTTTTTATTTTTTATTTTTTACAGAAGGAGGGTCGTCATTTGGATTGAGAGTACAATAAACTATTACAACACCCTTTGTATTTATTTCAATAAAATACTTTTTCCTAATGTGTGTGTGTTTTATTAACCATTTACTACTATTGGATTAATAATGGATAGGTGGCTTATTGACATCTCTCCATTATTAACCAGGCTTAATGTCACCATACCTTAGCAGGGTGGCATTAACCCTTTATTACCCCATATCCCACCGCTACAGGGGAGTGGGAAAAGAGAGGCTAAGTGCCTGAATAGATGCATCTTACTGATGTGCCTTTTCTGGGGTGGCTGGGGGCAGAAGTTCTTAGCCGGGGGGGCCAATATCCATGGTCCCTCTCTAGACTATTAATATATGCCCTCAGTCAGTGGCTTTCCCACTCTTGGGGAGAAAATTGCGCGGGAGCCCATGTCAATTTTTTCCGTGATTTAACCCTTTATTTTAACAGCTAGAGCCACCAAATTTTGCACACACACACTACTAACATTATTAGTGAGGAATATGCAAAAAAAAGGGATATGAAATGGTTTACTGTATGTAAACCATGTCTCATATCCTGTCGGATTTGATAAGGAGATAGCAAAAGCCGACAATTGAATTACTGGCTTTTCAGCTATCTAGCGCTGAATTAAATATATATATATGTGTGTCTCACTGACATATATATATATATATATATATATATATATATATATATATATATGTATATACCTATGCTATGTGTAGACATTTATTTGATCTTTTCTATTCTAACCTGTCAGTGTGATTTTACTGTACACCGCGCTGAATTGCCGACTTTTCTATAGAAAATCGGTGCGTATTTCTCTCAAGTCAAACTGATGGTCCGTGTGCAATCCATATTTTTCTCACCCCCATAGACTTTCATTGGTGGATTTTTTGCGCAATACGCTGACAAACGCACGTAAAATACAGCTGCGAAATATACGGCAGATAGGAGCTGTCCCATAGAGAATCATTGGTCAGTGTGCAATGCGTAGTTTTTGCGCCTCTCATACGTCCGTAAAACTCTCTAGTGTGACACCAGCCTTAATGTTATATAACTACTAGCCATAGTTTAATAGTGTAAAATGTTATGGAGGGTCCCTAGATGTACAGATTCCTCAAGGAGCCATGTAAAACACTGAATATACCATATTTAGTACATTTTTGGACATCTGCCAATGTCATTAGTAAATTGGATGTTTCTGTGGGGGATGATAAAAACATTTGTTACAAAGTTGGCATTCTGATAAAACAGAATATTTTGTTAATAAAATTTAAACTTTTAATATCAGTACAAAAAAAACTGGTATCGCATTTTGAAAATTATCATGAATATTTTTGTGCACAGTGCTTTATGAGGAAAAACAAATACATTTATGGCCACAATGGATCTATTTATACATTTTTAGACTTGCAACATTCGTGCAGTGCATTGCCTGTGGAAAATGAGTGCACAGACCATAACATTTTAATGAGGATCGCGCTAAGCCATGCATCCTGGGTACAGGTGTCTCCGCATAGTCTTTGTTCCACAGGTAATTATTCCACGGTAGAAATACCTCAGGATTATCAGGTTCTGTGCAAAGACCTATAGTAATAGACAGCATGTTGTGAACTAGTAGTAGAATTTCTATCTTTAAAGAACAATAGAGGCAGCAAGCAAAAGATTTGAACAGTACGGACATAGTGCTTTAGATTTAAAATCTCTTAAAGGGCATGTGAATAGTGAAAAAAATAAACATTTCTCACAGTTTATTTAGCTTTAATTTCATGGGCTTCTATCAATCAAGAAATGTCCATGTTTAGTAGTGCCAAGAGAATTCTTGCATAGCTTAGGGCTTCTTCGGATGTCCATGATCATTGGTCCGATCTCGGATTGCAATGCACGGTTTAGCCATGCATCTCCCAACCCTGACAGCTTCATATATTTCTATGAGGCTGTCACGCTCTTTGTCCGAGATCCAAGATGTGAATAAATCAGAGGACACTGCGGGGCGGGATCTCGGGCAGCGCGGCCGCACAGGCGCAGTCAGCAAGACATTAAATGATGTCAGAAGACGGGCAGCACTCACTGCGCATGCCCAAGGAAAAAGATAACAGCGCAGGCACCGGGACAGTTCAAAACAACGCTGAGGAGACGGCGCCAGGTGCCAAGAGGGCATGAGTGATGGCGGTGCTGTGTCTGCATTGGGGGGGGGGGAAGAACTGTCCCCAGGACTATTTCAAGGTATTTTGGACAAAATTGCAAAATCGATTATTTCTGCAGTTACACCACCAAGAATAAAAGAGCCACCTTGTCAGAATACAGCATTAGTGCTTCACAAGTTCACAAGGTGGCTCTTTTAGTTACAAACGCCTGGGGGGGGGGTGACAGGTTCCCTTTAATACTCCAAGAATAAATGTGCTACTGTCCAGTGGGTTAATATGCTGTAGTGAATTCTAAGAAGGTCTACCTGGAGAAAAAGGTTACCATTGCTAGTTGTACATGGATAAACGAAATAAAAGAGGTTATTCAAAATATTTCAAATTAAATTTGCTCTGTGGCATCTTGGGAAGTGTCAGAAATGTCAAATTGGTTAGCTAAGGTAAATGGTCTCAGCAATGATGGCTATTGATACTGATTTTATTGAAGAGATGAAAGGAGACCATACTTAAAAATTGCAATAAATGAAAAAGCAGAAAAAGCGGCACCAATCTTCTGACTGCAGTCTGAATCAGTCCTTAGTATAAAGCATACCACCTGATAGTGAGCTAGGTGGTGCATGAAAAATGTGTTGAAAACCAAGTGCATTCAATATTGAAAAAAGAAACAGCACTCACCATTGCTTCTTAACCCCTTTCTGACCTCGGACGGGATAGTACGTCCGAGGTCGGATCCCATGCTTTGATGTGGGATCCGGCGGTGAGCCCACATCAAAGCCGCGACATGTCAGCTGTTTTGAACAGCTGACATGTGCACACAATAGCGGCGAGTGGAAACGCGATCTACTCGCCGCTATTAACTAGTTAAATGCCGATGTCAAACAATGACAGCGGCATTTAACTACCGCATCTGGCCGCGTTGCCAGTAATGCGCTCATCGCCGACCCCCGTCACATGATCGGGGGTCAGCGATGCGTCGGTATAGTAATCAGAGGTCTCCTTGAGACCTCTATGGTTGCTGATGCCAACTTGCTGTGAGCGCCACCCTGTGGACGGCGCTCATAGCAAGCCTGTAATTCAGCTACATAGGAGCGATCTGATGACCGCTGCTATGTAGCAGAGCCGATCAGGCTATGCCAGCTTCTAGCCTCCCATGAAGGCTATTGAAGCATGGCAAAAGTAAAAAATGTTTAAAAAAATATGAAATAAATAAAAAAATATAAAAGTTTAAATAACCCCCTTTTCGCCCCATTTGATATAAAACAATACAAATAAAATAAAATATACACATATTTGGTATCGCCGAGTTCAGAATCACCCGATCTATCAATAAAAAAAGGATTAACCTGATCACTAAATGGCGTAGAGAGAAAAAATTTGAAACGTCAAAATTACGTTTTTTTGGTCGCTGCGACATTGCATTAAAATGCAATAACGGGCGATCAAAAGAATGTATCTGTACCAATATGGTATAATTCGAAACATTAGCTCGGCACACAAAAAATAAGCCCTCACCCGACCCCAGATCACGAAAAATGGAGACGCTACGAGTATCGGAAAATGGCACCATTTTATTTTTATTTTTTTTAGCAAAGTTTGGAATTTATTTTCACCACTCAGATGAAAAATAACCTAGACATGTTTGGTGTCTACAAACTCATAATGACCAGGCGAATCTTATTAGCTGGTCAGTTTTATCATTTAGTGAACCTAGCAAAATAGCCAAACAAAAAACATTCATGGGATTGCACTTTTTTTGCAATTTCACCGCACTTGGAATTTTTTTCCCATTGTGTAGTACACAACATGATAAAACCAATGATGTTGTTCAAAAGTACAACTTGTCCCACAAAAAATAAGCCCTCACATGGCCATATTGACTGAAAAATAAAAAAGTTATGGCTCTGGGAAGGAGGCGAGTGAAAACATGAACACAGAAAATGGAAAATCCCAAGGTCATGAAGGGGTTAAAAATGGTTAATGTCTTTTGTTCCATGTGGTGGGGCAATCCTTTAAGGCCGGTTTCACACGTCAGTGATTCCGGTACGTGAGGTGACAGTTTCCTCACGTACCGGAGACACTGACACACGTAGACCCATAAATATCAATGCATCTGTTCAGATGTCATTGATTTTTTGCGGACCGTGTCTCCGTGTGCCAAACACGGAGACATGTCAGTGTTCGTGGGAGCGCACGTTTTACACGGACCCAATAGAGTCAATGGGTCCGCGTAAAACACGGACCTCACACGGACATTCTCCGTCTGGGGTCCGTGTGCGTGCAGGAGACAGCGCTACAGTAAGCACTGTCCCCCCCACATGGTGCTGAAGCCGGTATTCATATCTTCCCTGCAGCAGCGTTTGCTGTAGAGAAAATATGAAGAATAGTGTTAAAAATAAAGATTTAGGTGTCCGCCGCCCCCCCACCCCCTGTGCGCGCCCCCGCTGGTCAGAAAATACTTACCCGGGTCCCCCGTCAGCTGTCGCTCCTTCCTGGTCTGGCCGCGCCTCCTACTGTATGCGGTCACGTGGGGCCGATCATTTACAATCATGAATAGTCGGCTCCGCCCCTATGGGAGGTGGAGCCACATATTCATGACTGTAAATGATCGGCCCCACGTGACCGCATGCAGGAGAAGCCGCGGCCAGACCAGGAAGCAGCGAGGGAGCGGGTAAGTATTTTCTGACCAGCGGGGGGGCGCACAGGGGGTGGGGGGGCGGCGGACACCTAAATCTTTATTTTTAACACTATTCTTCATATTTTCTCTGCAGCAAACGCTACTGCAGAGAGGATATGAATCGCAGCTTCAGCACCATGCAGAGTGGGTACCACACGCTCCGTGTGGTACCCACTCGCCATACGGGCGGCACACGTGTGCCGCACGTATGGCCTCCGTGAGTTCCCAGGCACACGAACACGGATAACTCCGGTACCGATTTATTCCGGTACCGGAATTATCTGGACGTGTGGGACAGCCCTAACATGCAGGGGGAGCGGGGGAAGTGAAGGAGGACAACATCTGTTTCGCGACTATTCAAGCGCTGGAATAAAATTAACCTGGTGAGTGCTGTTTCTTTTTTCAATATTGAACATACTTAAAAATACAATGTCACCATACCTGAATACCAATATACTCCAGGAAAAGGAAAAAACAAGTCAAGCGCCCATAGGGTGATATGGTATGTTGTATAGAGGATGGAGGTCAGATGAGATACCACTTACCTGATGGAGGTGTGATCACAACTAAAAGCCCGTTTTTGAGTCAGCGCTAGAAGATTTTTTGAGTCAGCATCTAGAATATTCCCTTCTTCAGTGCACAATAGATAATGGAATAGGCGTTTGAAGATCGCTGTGCTCCTGCAAGAGATGAGAGGTCCCACACTCCAAGGTAAGTGAAAGTAGCTTTATTATGCGTTTCTGGCTCAAAACGAGCCCTTTTTCAAATACAAATTATAGAATGAATCGCGCAATAAAACTACTTGCATCTACCTTGGAGTTTTGAACCCCTTATCTCTTGCAGCAATGTGGTCTTCTTTAAGGGTATGACTCCACGGGACGGATGGGCGGCAGTATCGCCGCTCGGCGCTAAGCCCCGCCCCCTTAATGGGACGCAATCATGCCGGATGTGTTAACTTTTCACATCCGGGATGATCGCTCTCTCCCATAGGGCCCTGTGATATGCCTTGCGGGGACGCTGCGTCCCCGCAAGGTGTACGGACATGCTGCGATCTGAAAAGACGCGCAGCATGTCCGTAGTCGCAGGGCCGCCGCGTGCGTGTTTCCACGCATAGTGGAGACAGGATTTCATCAAATCCCCTCCACTATGCTGGAACATCTGGACGCTGCTTGTTTGACGCTGCAGCGCTGCGCAGCGTCAAACAAGCAGCGTTTCCTGAACGTGGAAACATACCCTAACACGTATCTGCTATTCCGATATCCTTGATGATGCAGACAGACTCGCATGTAAAAGGAGCAGAAGTGTGAAATACTGATGAACCACTCACATGTTACCAACATGCAGAGTAGGGGAAAGCTCCCTTTATCTGTAAAATGCAACAAACAATTCATTAGAAATATATAAGTGCGGGTTTTCAAAATGAAATTCACATGGACTTCATAAAACTCTTATACGTACCCAGTTGCAATTGCATTCAGTTTTATACTGTAAGTAAAAGCAAGAAAAAGCTTTGATGAAATAATAAAGATTTTATTACTGAGGTTAGATAAGGTTGAATTTTTTACAAATTCTCATCCACAAATGATTCTCTTTATTTAGCCTGCAATCTTCTGCAATCTCCAGCAGTGGAATTTCAAGCCAATGTTTCAATCTTCTATGCCCATGCAGTATGTGCTCTTTTAATCAATCTGAAGTACATAGGAGAATACTTGTCTCATCTTTCCTAATGAAATGTCCAGCTTTCACAGCATTATTGATCCCAGAGAGTGGAAATGCCAATCTGCTTCATGTTAAAATACCTTTTACTTTAGCATTATAGCTCTTTGCAAAAGCAGCCGAAGCATGCAGAAAGCATTGCTATTGTCTTTTTCCTACAGCTCCTCTAATTCATGCCTTCATACAATGCCAACAAAACAAACTGAATGCCTTCACAATACAAAATCTAAACACAAATAAGCATTTTATCAGGCTTGTAACTCTTAGGCTACATTCACATTAGCGTCTTTGGGCGCAGCGTCGTCGACGCAACCCAAAACGCAATACACAACGCTGCGTTTTTTGACGCATGTGGTCAACGCAGAACAACCCAATAAAAATTAAATAAACCACCATAAATTGCAAGAAAAAAAAAATGTCACACACATAAAAAAGAAACAAACAACAAACATTGCAAAGAATAAAAAAAAATGGGCAGAGAAATTATATACTTACATCTCTTGAAGGCAGAGCTGTGTCTCGTGTACTCTCTGTTTCCAGAAGTGCAGGCAAGTGAAATACAATGCAATCACCCTTTTTTATAGCTATGGGGTGGTCTTGTCACTGTCTAGACACTTCATCACTTGTTTTTTACTCAAAAGGCGCATGCGTCGAACAACGCAGGTCAACGCAGGCACCTGCGCCCTATGCGTTGTACATAGACAGTAATGTGTTTTTTTGGCGCGTTTACGACGCAAGTGCGTTGCATGCGTTGTTTACTGGAGATTCGGCGCAGGAAAAATGCAACATGTAGCATCGGCCGCACCCTGTCTGGTGCGCCCAAATGACGCATGCGTCGTACAACGCTTGACAACACATACCGGCGCATGTCCATGCGCCCCCATGTTAAAGATAGGGGTGCATGACGCATGCATCGCTATCTGTCGACGACGCTGCGCCCAAAGACGCAAATGTGAACGTAGCCTTATTTGGCTGTGCATAGTTGTGTTTCGGTCTTAAAACTGGGCTCTATTGCAACATGTGTGACGCTATAGCAATTCACTGAAACGTTGTGCGACAATAAGACTTGTGCAATTTGTCTATGACTCAATATCGCCCAACTATTTTACAGCTCTATTTTTGCTGTAAGTATAACAGACAAGTGGCATGCAAGTTGCAAATTGTTTGCAACTTGCATTGAAGTCAATGAAAAGTGTATTGTGAGCTACTTATGACCAGCCACAAAAAAAATCAATATATTTGGAAATATTTCAGACTATGAGACACCATAGCCAGTTATTACATGTAATGTAACTCTGCAAATGCAGTGCCACAGGACATATGTCAGTGTGCAGCCCTAGCCTAAAGCATACTCGTCAAGAGATACAGACATATAGTGGACATGTTGTCTGAGATTTAAACCAAGATGTGTAAATGGTTACTGGGTGCAACACACAGACAAGAACAAGGTGGAAATAACCAACTTAACAGTTTATTTTCCTAAAGCGGGTGTAAGACGGAGGTAGTTTAACAGGAAGAAGATCCAATGAGAACAGAGTATTTAAAGTACACATTTTACAAGATATAATGCATCATCAAGCACACTGTAACTTTTGTGGTAGGTTCTCTCTATGTTGCTTTGCAGATTCCTAATGAGGGCAATATTAACAGTAATAAGGGTGTCACTTCAATGATCCCTTTTTGATTACAGACCCTTGCTGGGGTCTCTGGTTATTTCCGCTAGGTCACAAGTCTTTCTTACAAAGTCAAGTAATGCCCTCTGGGACTTTCTCACAATGGCCGGTTCCCGTCCCATCTGCTGTACTACCCCAGACTGAACCCTGTACTGTCTGTCAGTGTTGGAAGTACCGGTCCGGCTCACTCGTGCCTCCTGTCACCTGTGAATGGGGGTACTCACCAAGTCTTCGGTGCTTGACTTGCGACAGTTGTCTATCAGGCCCGGTCGGACGAGAGCTATGCATCAGTTCTTGGAGCGGCATGGTCTGGTTTGTGGAACTTGACCAGTGTAGTCTAGTCCATTGATGTTGACTGGCATCATCTGGATCTTGTTCACGGGTTTACAACAGCCCGCCGGTTTGGTCCTCCTAACATGTCCCAGTATCTCGGCCTCTGCACCCCTCTCAACACAAATCCTGCTGGTCTCACTGGTTTGCACCAAATCTCATCCCACATTGTCACTCCGGCCTCTTATGTTGGGAAACTGCGTCACAAAGGTCACCTGATCCGATACTCCATCAAGACTTGTCCTTCCCAAAACTCTTCCCCTTCCTGTTCTCTTCATAGGGTTCTGCTTGTGCAGGAGGTGGCAGTTTCTAGACACAAATGCCATGCAGCACTGGGGAATCTCATCTTCTGCAGCACACCCTTTTACATATGCATTTGACAGCACACCCAGATTCTGTGGCTATGGGCCTATTATATACATTAAATCTTGCTGACCCTCCAGAGTCCTATAAATGCACCAATTCAAGAATAGTGTCCCTAGTCAAGCTCCTCAGTATTTGAAACCACTATAATACATCTTTCATGACTCCCATTCCGTTTGATGCCTGACCACACAGTATGATGGCCCATTGTGCTTCTCCAGACAGTGTAATGCAGAACAGATGCCTCCCACACACACTATGATGTCCACACAGTGCTCCTCATACATTATGATGCCCTTACATTTCATCCTTACACATTATTATGCATGCACAGTGCGCCACTTACATTATGATGCCCCATCAGTGTCATCATTCACATTATTATGCCCCACACAGTGTCCCACATACAGTATGAAACTCCTGCAGAGCCCCTTGCACTTTATGACAACGCCAGCCTCCCTACATAGTATGATGCCTTCAAAGTGCTAGAGTTCCAGTGCAGGTGGCTATATTTTCCTATATTCAAATTCAAGAGGTGTTAATTTGCATATGATATGGCCACAAAATCAGGCTTGCAGTTTATTGGTATTCCTCACTAAAAACAATTAGTAGCAGACAACCGGGGTATATTTGCTCAACAATACCTCTTGGAATACTGCGTGCATCAGGTCAACATGTGGGAGTCCACTATTTCCTGCTAGCTAATGATGTGACAGCAGGGGTATATTTGCTTGGCAGTTTCTCTTTAAAGTGCTGAGTGCTTGGTGTCATCCACATGGTTATCCACTTTTTCCTGTAATGAACAGGTGTGATTACCAAGTAACTAGCAGGGTATCTAAGAACAGTCACAATGCAATATTTCATCCACACTATACAGTACAGAGAAAAAGTTTGGATACACCTTCTCCACCTTCTCATTTAAAGATTTTTCTGTATTTTCATGACGAGGGAAATTGTACATTCACACTGAAGGCATCAAATCTATGAATTAACACATGTGGACTTATATACTTAACAAAAAAGTGTGAAACAACTGAAATTATGTCTGATATTCTAGGTTCTTCAAAGTAGCCATCTTTTGCTTTTATGACTGCTTTGCACACTCTTGACATTCTCTTGATGAGCTTCAAGAGGTAGTCACCGGGAATGGTTTTCACTTCACAGGTGTGCCCTGTCAGGTTTAATAAGTGGGATTTCTTGCCTTATAAATGGGGTTGGGGCCATTAGTTGTGTTGTGCATAAGTCTGGTGGATACACAGCTGATAGTCCTACTGAATAGACTTA
Source organism: Ranitomeya variabilis (assembly GCF_051348905.1). NCBI lineage: Eukaryota > Metazoa > Chordata > Amphibia > Anura > Dendrobatidae > Ranitomeya > Ranitomeya variabilis. The sequence continues at coordinate 185,252,535 of NC_135236.1, forward strand.
GAATTTGTATTATGGCAAGAAAAAAGCAGCTAAGTAAAGAAAAATGAGTGGCCATCATTACTTTAAGAAATGAAGATCAGTCAGTCCGAAAAATTAGAAAAACTTTGAAAGTGTCCCCAAGTGCAGTGGCAAAAACCGTCAAGCGCTACAAAGAAACTGGCTCACATGAGGACAGCCCCAGGTAAGGAAGACCGAGAGTCACCTCTGCTTCTGAAGATAAGTTTATCCGAGTCACCAGCCTCAAAAATCGCAGGTTAACAGCAGCTCAGATTAGAGACCAGGTCAATGCCACACAGAGTTCTAGCAGCAGACACATCTCTACAACAACTGTTAAGAGGAGACTTTGTGCAGCACACCTTCATGGTAAAATAGCTGCTAGGAAACCATTGCTAAGGACAGGCAACAAGCAGAAGAGACTTGTTTGGGCTAAAGAACACCAGGAATGGACATCAGACAAGTGGAAATCTGTGCTTTAGTCTGATGAGTCCAAATTTGAGATCTTTGGTTCCAACTCTACATGCCTGGTTCCCACCGTGAAGCATGGAGGAGGTGTGATGGTGGGAGGGTGCTTTGCTGGTGACACTGTTGGGGATTTATTCAAAATTGAAGGCATACTGAACTAGCATGGCTACCACAGCATCTTGCAGCGGCAAGACCCCAAACACACCTCCAGGCTGTGTAAGGGCTATTTGACCAACGAGAGTGATGGGGTACTACACCAGATGACCTGGCCTCCACTGTCACCAGACTGGAACCCAATCGAGATGGTTTGGGGTGAGCTGGACTGCAGTGTGAAGGCAAAAGGGCCAACAAGTGCTAAGCATCTCTGGGAACTCCTTCAAGATTGTTGGAAGACCATTCCCGGTGACTACCTCTTGAAACTCATCAAGATAATGTCAGTGTCAATGTCATCAAAGCAAAAGGTGGCTACTTTGAAGAACCTAGAATATAAGACATAATTTCAGTTGTATCACACTTTTTTGTTAAGTATATAATTCCACCTGTGTTAATTCATAGTTTTGATGCCTTCAGTGTGAATATACAATTTTCACAGTCATGAAAATACAAAAAAATCTTTAAATGAGGTGTGTCCAAACTTTAGGTACATGTGGAGGGTCATACTGTATATGACCATTAACTGTCCGTGTCTATTCAAATGATGTGCTGTAGAAGGACAGTACCCTGATCCAACAGGTTTTACCTTGTGGAGGCTTGCAGTGGGATGAAGGTGTCCAAATCCAGCACGTTTTACCTTATCGAGACTTGCGGTTGCAGCTGCTTCTTTTAGGTCATTACCTTCAACATTTCACACAGCAGAAGTGCCCTGGCCGGTGGGCGTGAGTGTGAAGACAGAGACGTCTGGCAAAGAGAAGGTGGGCGTGTACAGTGTGTACAGCCGCTGTACCTTGGTCACACATTTTCTCTTTGGAATGCTGGGTAAATATAGTTCAAAAATAAATTCAGTCAGTTCAAGAATCAACGCTTTTCGAAGACACTGGTTTTCTTCCTCAGGATTGATGATGCCCAGCATGGAAAGCATTGTCTCACAGCCCCAACCGGAAGTTCCACCTTCAATTATGCTCACTTCTATTGAAAGCCAAACAGCTCAATTTCACTATTTAGTCCCTTTGGTTTTAATGGATAAAATTGAAATATCCACTGGCATTCAGCCCTAGACATTTGTTTGATATAATTACCCCCCCCAACTTGGTTTAACTATTTGAATTCCCCAAATCTCTGTACCTTTACAAAGTCCTCCATGATGCTCAAAGTAATGTTTTGAGAGGTGATATGTAATGTTTTGAGAGGTGAACCTGGATATTATCCAGTGTTCAAGAGCTATATAATTCGAAATGCATATGGATTGATCTTTGTTACACACACCACCCCTCTTTATTGCTTTGTTGTCTGAGATGCCCATTTTTTCATTATTTTTATTTTTAAAGGATTTTCAATAAAGATTTTGTGATTTCTTAATTTTTCCTTTGTGTTGGGCTGTTTCCACCCCAATTTTCCTCATTTCACTACAGCGCTGTGCAGCAGAGGGGACGCCGTGCTCCTCCCGGATTGGAAAAGTATCTCGGGTGAGCTGAATTTTTTACTTATTATTCATTACCTCTGGTACTACAGTACTACTCTCATCATCCTACATCTCTCGCTGATAGCAGCGAGAGCAGGCGTGGCTGATGAGAGTATTCATCAGCAGGCACCTGTACAATAAAAATAACAAAACAGCTGACATGTACCGGGAAAGATGTGGGCTCACCGCCGGAGACCACACCAAAAGGAGGGAGTCTGACATCTGCATAAATGTCCACCCAATATCGGGAAGGGGTTAAATTTATGGGACCAAATAACAAAAAATTAGCTTATATATTCACCCTTTTGCTATATAGCCCCTAAAAATGTCCGGTGCAAGCAACTACCTTCATAAGTCACATGCTTAGTGAAAGGAAGTCCACCTTTGTTCAATCTAAGTGTCACAGGGTCTGTCAGTATATACACTTTACCTTTTCTTAAAGGCCACAAAGGCTGCTACACCACACACACCTAACTAACTAACACATCTAACGACATAACACTATCAAGACCAAGGAGATTTCAAAACAAGTAAGGGACAAAGTTTTTAAGAAGTACGGGTTGGGTTATATAAAAATATTCCTATCTTTGATGATCCACAAGGGCACCATCAAATCTTTATCATCAAATGGAAAGAACATGGTACCGCAACAAACCTGCCAAAAGAGGGCCACCCACTAAAAAAATCATCTCAGGCAAGGAGGATATTAATGAGAGAGGCAGCACAGAGACCAAAGGTAACCCTGAAGGAGCTGCAGAGTTCCCAAGCAGAGACTAGATTATCTGTACATGCAATCATAATAAGACATACACTCCATAGAGCTGGTCTTTATAGAAGAGTGGGTAGGAAAATAGCCTTTACTTACAAAAATTGTAAGGCTCGTTGAGTCGCTAAAAGACATGTGGGAAACTCCCCAAATATATGTAAGAAAATGCAGTGGTCAAATTAGACCAAAATTGAAGTTTTTGGCCACCAAAATAAATGCTTTGTATGGCGCCAAGCCAATACAGCTTATCAGCACAAGAACATCATCCCCATAGTGAAACATGGTGGTGGGTGCATCATGCTGTAGGGATTTTTTTGACAGCAGGGACAGGGAAAATGGTCTATGTTGAAGGGAAGATGGATGGTGCAAAATTCAGAGATATTCTTGAGCAAAACCTGCTTCAGTCTGTCAGTGATTTGAGACATAGTCGGAGATTCACCTTCCAACAAGACAATGACCCAAAGCATACTGCTAAAGCAACAATCAAGTGTTTTAAGGGGAAATGTGTTCATCAGAGGAAACTTTCTAACATAAAAGAGTTACAGCAGTTTTGCCCTGAGGAACGGGCAAAACACCCAGTGGTTAAATGTGGAAAGCTCATAGAGACTTATCCAAAGCAACTTGCAGCTGTAATTGCCACAAAAGGAGTCTCTACAAAGTACTGACTTTGGGGGGGGACTGAATAGTAATGCATCCTGAAGTTTTCAGTTAGCTTGTCCTATTTGTTTACTTCACAATAAAAAGAAAACCAAGTGTTTCCAGTTGTTGGCATGCTCTTTACATGAACTGATGTAAACCCGAAAAAAAACCAGTGAAACTACAGGTTGTGAGGCAGCAAAACACAGAAAATGTTAAGGGGCTGAATACTTTCGCAAGCCACTCTATATATTGCAGTGCACTTGTGACACCCCAGGGTCCTGGTCATCACAGTGGCATTGCTTTCCCTTTGTGGAGAGTGATGTCACCCTTGGAAGTGATGAAGGATAACTTTCACCAGGTAATCACTTACATACAACACGTTCATACTCCAGGCCAGAAGGGGGAGCTTTAAACCTGGTTTAGGGTGATCTCCCCTATAAATACATTCTGGTCTGGAGGGAAGAAGAGTTTTTAAGCATTCTGTCAGAGGATAGAGAAGAGAGCAGATGGACATAGAATGTTGGAAGGTCTGAAGGGGCCGTGTAGTCTGAGGTACTACAGCTCCTGGTGGAAGAGAACAGAAGGAACAAACAGTTTGTAGAAAGAGTGCAAGAGAGAGAAAGCACAGGAGAATAATACCAGTGGAGCAGAGCAGTGATTTGGCTACCTCCCTGGCTGCCGCAGATTCCGGTGGCCGGAAGACCAAGGCCGTGCTGAACTCTAATGTGGCATAGCTGAAACCAGCAGGACAGCTGGACTTTACGTCCTTTAAGTTACTTGTCCGCCTTTACACCCAGGAGGCACAGTGACATATAGGGCCTGGGTCGTGATAGAGACCCTGTAAGAAGGCTGAAGTCATCTGTCATACGGGTTTGTGTCCTAACCTATATGGAGGACAGAGAGGAACTGTGAGGACCTTATCAGAAGCCATAGGAAGTAAGGGACTACAACACCACCGCGCTTTGGGGAAGGCTTTTACCTCCACCTGGTAAAGGGGACTCTGGATTCGCTTCCAAGCCAGCTGGACCCTGCCTGTCCTGTGATCTGGTGCCCTGGACTGCGGTTGCCTGAAGCTACAGTAAACAAGATAAAGAGACTTCAAACCTGTGTCCTCGTTCTTCATTGCACCTCTCACCATCTTCACCTATACATCGGGAGCCCTGGGGACCTACTTCACCTGTGGGAAGTTATACCATCTAGCTGCCATAATATCACCCCAGAGGACCCCTTTAAGCAGTGTTGGTCCCTACTGACCGAATACCACAGGTGGAGTCACAAATAGACTTTATTAAACCCTTTAAAGATTTTACCCTTTTAATTGGGCGCCCTGGGCCACGGATTGGGTCACAGCCACCGTGACATCCCCTTTAAGTACCGAGTACCCCACTGCCCTGACGGGCATTCAAACTTGTATTGCAGTATATAGAGCAATACATCAAAAGATTACAAGTTCAAGCCTCCTAAGAGGTTTATACAACAAAGTTAAAAATGTTTTTTAAAAACTCAAAAAATATAAAAATGTGGTTTAACCCCTTCCCCTCCTACCTTTTAAAAATAAAGAAACAAGCCCTCACACAAGACCATTAGCATAAAGCTGAAGACATTGTATGTCTCAGCAAATGGCAATAAAACAATTTTTTTTTCACCTCAATAATAACAAACTACTAGTTTGGCATCGCGATAATTGAGCTGACAGAGAATCTTAATAACAGGTCAGTTTTATGCACAATGACACCTAAAAACAAAATCCTAAAAATAATAGTAGAGTTGATTTTTTTTCATCATTTAATCATAATTGATTTTTTTTCACTTCCAGTGCATAGTATGGTAAAATGAATGGTAACATTGAGAGCTGTTACTTATACTGCAAAAAAATTATTGATGGGAAAGTAAAAAACTTGGAAGCTCTTGGAAGAAGTGAAGAAAAAAACTAATACTAAAAAATAGAAAAGTGTCCGTCCATAAAGGGATTAAAATTTGTATAAACATATTGACATGTAAAAGAGTTTCCACATAGTTATTTTTGGGTGAGTCCATGTATGAATTAATTTTTCCTTTAGTAATTCCTCACCAAAGTTCTGCAATAAAATACATGTGTTTTAATTTGATATTTTGGTGTAGGTTTAGGCTGTGAATTTCATTTTTGATTAGCAAATAATGAAATCAGCAATGAACTAGCTACAGATTCTTTATGCTTCAAACAACTGGGTTTTGTTAAAACTCTCTTTCAATAAAAAGTTATCAGCAGAATCCACAATGTGTGAATCTTTATTCTGCATCAATGTTTTTAAGTTAAAACTTGAAGTTGAAGCTACCTTAAAAATAAATATAATGAAAATATGAGTACAAGATTCTTCTATCCATTAAATAGTAAAAAATGGAGAGCAAAGGAAAGAAACATGGATGATACTTACCGGTTATATGTTTATTTACTCTTCATTGACTTGGAGAACTTGATCTGTGAGTCCCATCGAAAACAGATGTTTCCTGTACTGTTATTTTTTTCTTTTCTATAAACGTGAACAATCTCATAGATTATAATGGATATCTGTTCTATTACTGAAAAGCACAGACACAACACATAGGCAATAAAACAGATGTGTGAATGGAGCCTAACAAATACCAAAGTGTTTTTTTCTAAATGGGTGTCTTTGGGCAATGTATATCACTGTTTTCCTACTTAGCTGTATGCATCAGAAATGTATGTCTGAGATATATGTAAAAAAATAAAAATAAATAAAAAGTGGGAAAAACTTATTTGGTCACAGTTCCTAGTACTTGATGTAGCTGAAAGCAAATGTGGCATCTGTAAATGGAAGTTGTGTGAAGGAATGTAAGCCCAAACTGATTTTTGCACCAGGACCTTTATGCTCATATCTACAGTAACTTTAAATAACAAATGATTTACTCATTTAAGTCTAAGGGCAAGTCAGCACAGGTATAGTTAAAGAGGTTGTCCACCATTTTATCATTGATGACCTATCCTTAGGATTCCTATTGATTTGAATAGGAGGCAGATGTGCAGTTCCTTGCCGTGACCACTATCAGAAGACGGGAAAGCTCCACAATTGAGAAATTTTGTCACCCACACCAAGAAAAGTTGACCATTGGGGGTGCTGAGTTTTGGACCCTGACCGATCAGACATTGATGACATATTATAAGGATAGGTCATCAACGTTAAAGTAGTGGACAACCTCTTACTACAATAGGACCATGGTGGAGTGAGTCAGATGCTCCTCATTCATAAAGAGGTGCATATCTCTTAATGAAACAGGAGAATCTGACCAGTGGCATGCGCAATAAAATTAATAACAATTAATACAATATTAATATAATTGTTATTAATATTAAATTGAGTAGGATGCTATTGGTTTGTCCCTCCAAAACAGCCACAGCCTATCACGTGGACCTGTGGGAAAATTCCTTGTCCACCCATAGAAATGAGAACGACTCTAGTAGGAAAGTGATAACTTTTTCATGTACTTTGATAACCAAATTAGAAAACAGGTTGATTATGCGTTTAGGAACCTTGAGGCTTGCAAATGGCATTAAAGTCACATCTGTGAGCTGTGTTGTGCTTTAAAGAAATGGACCCAAGAGTGTTTCTAAGCAATTTCAGCATCCTGCAAGGAGATAAGAAAGACTGTGTGTTATCACATGAATAAATGGAGTGTAAATTACTATTTTACTGGCTAGTAGCTTTATAATGTCATGTTGCTGAATTATGTTTAGTGCTTTACATATACTACATTGATCAGGCTTAATGTCACACAAACGTCAGTCATTGCAGTTATAGATGTCAAACTAGGATTGCATGTGTCTGAATTTGCATGTTGTAACATTGCATGTTATTTTGCTTTCATTAAGTGATCTTAAAAGGTTACAACTAGTGATGATTGAATAGTGAAAAATTCGGATTGGGGAAAATAAACAAGAATAATTTCAAATATCTGTGTATGTGTACCGAATAACGAATCCAATGCAAGTCAATGGGAAAGCCGAATATTTTTCTGGTGTACCCAACAACCAGGTCTGGGGGCATGAGAAACAAGCTGAAATGGATGAGAAAGAGCTAAAACTAAATGGGAACAGCATGGAGAAGATGCCTGCATGCCTTTCTGACTCACATATGGTATCTGGGAATAATGTTGTCAGAGTATTGCGTCGGTTTTACAAATTTTTAAAAAGACCTACCAAACCAAACATTTTTTTAAAGGGAAAAATGCTAAGAAACATTCTTTTCCTTCTTATTTAAATGTATATAACACTAAATTAAAAAAAAAAATGATATCTCCCCTTTAGCATATGTTTACATGGAGCGTTTTGGCTTTCGTTTTTCCTTTAACATTTGTGAGGGCTCTTACTCCTACATTTGGGAGGTCCCTCGCTCATGCTAAATAGTTAGCAAGATAGTGGAATACATATTCCCCATTCAATTACAATGCCATTTCAAACATGCCCATTTGAATTTTGGGCTTTACCCGCCACCACAATTTCCACCACCATGTCATTATGTGGCCCTCACTTACAATTTGCGGAGTGCCAGCAGGTACTGTGAAACCTGCGTTTTGTAAGGCCCACAGTTCATTTTTGCCACCGGATTCCAATTGAACCACTGTCATAGAGGGTGATGCCACTGTAAGGTGAATATAATACAGGAGTTGGGTGAGCTGTATGATTAATGTCAGTAAATTGGATTCTAACAGACACCAAAAGCATTAGAATTAAATTTAGAATACAGTGTATGCAAGCGAGAGCCTTTATTGTGCTCAGTCTGTCAGGCCTGAAACCCATGTCAGGAACATATTCAAGCCTCATTTTACTTGGAAGCAGCCTCCTCAAGAGAAAGAGACAGGAGTGCTATTGTCCAATCTGGATGACAAAGAGCTAGAAGACAAAAAGGGCGCGTTAAGGTCTGATGTCCTGGTGTCTGAGTCCTTATCAGCAGCACAGTTATTGACTCCTCCTTCCTACTTTCCATTGACCAATCTGCACAAGCCTACGCACTTCTTCTGGAAACTACCCAGCCAGGCATGGTTTTGAGGAACAATGGAGTAATTACAGGATTTGTCCCAGAGAATGTGTTGGTCTGTGGAGTGTATTACTCAGGTGACAGGCAGTGCTACAGAGCTCAGGTAAAGGCTTTACAGTGGCAATGACCATGTTCCAATATGTGTACGGTTGCGGCCTGTATAGGTCTGTGTAGCATATTAACCCAGTCTCTTAGATGTGCTTAAAATATACAGAAACTGGCCAATACCCCACCACCATTATTTTGTAAGGACCCAACTTTAGAAAATGTAAGAGAAGCAACAGTTTAACAAACAGACACACGTCTCATTTAGGAGCATGGAAAAGTCAGCAATCATCTTTGTCCAGCACCGAACAAAGTAAATTGTTAACAAATATGTATACCCTATCTAACTAACAGAAATATATGCTGACAAGGGACAACTGAACGCTGCGCTGGGACAATGAACTGGACATAGTTGTTGACTGTTGTGTCTGCACAACTGCAGGTTGTGGACAGGAGGCCTCAGCACCCCCTTCCTGGACAGCAGGGTGCAAATGACGTAAGACAATGGAAGGGCCTTGTGGTTTCACCGTCAGACACATATTTTGTACTCAGGCGTTCATCCAACTATAGGGGTGCTGCATATATGAGCAGAATATGGCATACACTAACAGAGGTATAATGTAAAATTTCCCTTAATAAATGAATGCACGGGTAAGATTTTCAAACTAGCAGTCTATATATATATATATATATATAGAGCATGTTTCATTAATCATATTTAGTGATGAGCGAATACATTACTTGTACGAATAGTATGGTATTTGGATTAGTAGTTACTCGGCGGGTAATTAGGTATTTGCCTCTGTATATTTGAGTGACTCACCCAGCAAGTGGTGCTTTTGGTGCTTTGAAAGGCATACACCTGGGTGTTCTCATAATTGCAAGTACATGCTGCAGCCCTCTGCTATTTTCCACTTAAAATACCTAATATTTGTCTTGCAGTTGTGTGAATGGCGCAGTCTGGGTAGAGATAATCATACGTGACAATTTAGCAGGTGCAATAATCTTCATTACTCTATATTTGGAGTGTGTCAGCAAGACAATTGAAGACAAATCATAATTTTCTATTGTTTTAAAAAAATAGCGCTTTTGTATCTAGCAGTTGTACAAATGGTGCAATCTAGGTAGAAATAATCCTATGTAGTGTTGAGCATTCCGATACTGCAAGTATCGGGTATCGGCCGATATTTGCTGTATCGGAATTCCGATACCGAGTTCCAATATTTTTGCAATATCGTAAATCGGAATCGGAAGTGTGCGGTGCATATGGTTCCCAGGGTCTGGAGGAGAGGAGACTCTCCTTCAGGCCCTGGGATCCATATTCATGTAAAAAATAAATAATAAAAATAAAAAATATTGATATACTCACCTGTTGTGAATTTGGATTCTGGGCTCCCCCGGTGGCTACTGGTGGAATTGAACTGGTGTCTTCATCTTCTCTGTTCACCTGTTCCCATCAAGATGTGGGAGTCGCTATATAACCTTGCTGCTCTGTTAGTTGCTTGCCGGTCAACAATGTTATCAGAAGCCTCTCTGTGCTTGTTCCTGCTCCTAGACAACTACTAGATAAGTTGGACTCTTGTCCATGTTTGTTTTTGCATTTTGTTCCAGTTCACAGCTGTAGTTTCGTTACTGTGTCTGGAAAGCTCTTGTGAACGGGAATTGCCACTCTGGTGTTATGAGTTAATGCCAGAGTTTTAAAGTAATTTCTGGATGGTATTTTTGATAGGGTTTTCAGCTGACCATGAAAGTGTCCTTTCTGTCTTCTGCTATGTAGTAAGTGGACCTCAAATTTGCTAAACCTATTTTCATACTACGTTTGTTATTTCATCTCAACTCACCGCCAATACATGTGGGGGGCCTCTGTCTCCTTTCGGGGTATTTCTCTAGAGGTGAGCTAGGACTAATATTTTCTTCTGCTAGCTTTATTTAGTCCTCCGGCTGGGCTGGGCATCTAGAATCAACGTAGGCATGCTACCCGGCCACTGCTAGTTGTGCGTTAGGTTTAGTTCATGGTCAGCTCAGTTCCCATCTTCCAAGAGCTAGTTCCTATATATGCTTATGCTATGTTCTCTTGCCATTGAGATCATGACAGTTTGACCGGCCAACAAAGTGTTAATTGTTTGGGCTGAAGCAGGAGAAAAAGAAGTGTTGAAGGGAAATTTTTTTTTTTTTTTTTTTTTTTTTTTTTTCCCCTCAGAGTTTTGCTGCCTAGCCCTTAATTGCTGTCTAGCTGCTTCTTACCTCCTCTTAAACCTTGAATGGCTCTGTGTCCATCTGTTTGTAATGGATCTTCAGAGTGTAATTGCAGGTTTGAATAATCTCGCCACGAAGGTACAAAATTTGCAAGATTTTGTTTGTCATGCACCTGTATCTGAGCCGAGAATTCCTTTGCCGGAATTTTTCTCGGGGAATAGATCCGGGTTTCAGAATTTTCGAAATAATTGCAAATTATTTTTGTCTTTGAAATCTCGCTCTGCCGGAGACCCTGCACAGCAGGTCAGGATTGTGATTTCCTTGCTCCGGGGCGACCCTCAAGACTGGGCTTTTTCATTGACACCAGGGGATCCTGCGTTGCTCAATGTGGATGCGTTTTTTCTGGCCTTGGGGTTGCTTTATGACGAACCTCATTTGGAGCTTCAGGCAGAAAAAACTTTGATGTCCCTATCTCAGGGGCAAGATGAAGCGGAAATTTACTGCCAAAGATTCCGTAAATGGTCTGTGCTTACTCAGTGGAATGAGTGCGCCCTGGCGGCGACTTTCAGAGAGGGTCTCTCTGATGCCATTAAGGATGTTATGGTGGGGTTCCCTGTGCCTGCGGGTCTGAATGAGTCCATGACAATGGCTATTCAGATTGATAGGCGTTTGCGGGAGCGCAAACCAGTGCACCATCTGGCGGTGTCCACTGAGAAGTCGCCAGAGAGTATGCAGTGTGATAGAATTCTGTCCCGAAGCGAGCGGCAGAATTTTAGACGGAAAAATGGGTTGTGTTTCTATTGTGGTGATTCTACTCATGTTATATCAGCATGCTCTAAGCGCACTAAAAAGCTTGGTAAATCTGTTTCCATTTGCACCTTACCGTCTAAATTTATTCTATCTGTGACCCTGATTTGCTCTTTGTCATCTATTACCACGGACGCCTATGTCGACTCTGGCGCCGCTTTGAGTCTTATGGATTGGTCCTTTGCCAAACGCTGTGGGTATGATTTAGAGCCTTTGGAGACTCCTATTCCTCTGAAGGGGATTGACTCCACCCCATTGGCTAATAATAAACCACAATACTGGACACAAGTAACTATGCGTATTAATCCGGATCACCAGGAGATTATTCGCTTTCTGGTGCTGTATAATCTACATGATGATTTGGTGCTAGGATTGCCTTGGCTGCAATCTCACAACCCAGTCCTCGACTGGAGAGCTATGTCTGTGTTGAGCTGGGGATGTAAGGGGGCTCATGGGGATGTACCTGTGGTTTCCATTTCATCATCCATTCCCTCTGAAATTCCTGAGTTCCTGTCTGACTATCGTGACGTCTTTGAAGAATCCAAGCTTGGTTCGTTACCTCCGCACCGAGAGTGCGATTGTGCCATAGATTTAATCCCGGGTAGTAAATACCCAAAGGGTCGTTTATTTAATCTGTCTGTGCCTGAACATGCTGCTATGCGAGAATATATAAAGGAGTCCTTGGAAAAGGGACATATTCGTCCATCGTCATCTCCCTTAGGAGCCGGTTTTTTCTTTGTGTCAAAAAAAGACGGCTCTTTGAGACCATGTATTGATTATCGGCTTTTGAATAAAATCACTGTTAAATATCAATACCCATTGCCGTTGCTGACTGATTTGTTTGCTCGCATAAAGGGGGCCAAGTGGTTCTCTAAGATTGACCTTCGTGGGGCGTATAATTTGGTGCGAATCAGGCAGGGGGATGAGTGGAAAACCGCATTTAATACGCCCAAGGGCCACTTTGAGTATTTAGTGATGCCTTTTGGTCTTTCTAATGCTCCGTCAGTTTTCCAGTCCTTTATGCATGATATTTTTCGCGATTATTTGGATAAATTTATGATTGTGTATCTGGATGATATTCTGATTTTTTCGGATGACTGGGACTCTCATGTCCAGCAAGTCAGGAGGGTTTTTCAGGTTTTGCGGTCTAATTCTTTGTGTGTGAAGGGTTCTAAGTGTGTTTTTGGGGTACAGAGGATTTCCTTTTTGGGATATATTTTTTCCCCCTCTTCCATTGAAATGGATCCTGTCAAGGTTCAAGCTATTTGTGATTGGACGCAGCCCTCTTCTCTTAAGAGTCTTCAGAAATTTTTGGGCTTTGCTAACTTTTATCGTCGATTTATTGCTGGTTTTTCGGATATTGCTAAGCCATTGACCGATTTGACTAAGAAGGGTGCTGATGTTGCTGATTGGTCCCCTGATGCTGTGGAGGCCTTTCGGGAGCTTAAGCGCCGTTTTTCCTCTGCCCCTGTGTTGCGTCAGCCTGATGTTGCTCTACCTTTTCAGGTTGAGGTCGACGCTTCTGAGATCGGAGCTGGGGCAGTGTTGTCGCAGAAAAGTTCTGACTGCTCCGTGATGAGGCCTTGTGCCTTCTTTTCCCGTAAATTTTCGCCCGCTGAGCGGAATTATGATGTTGGGAATCGGGAGCTTTTGGCCATGAAGTGGGCTTTTGAGGAGTGGCGCCATTGGCTTGAGGGGGCCAGACATCAGGTGGTGGTATTGACTGACCACAAAAATTTGATTTATCTTGAGACCGCCAGGCGCCTGAATCCTAGACAGGCGCGCTGGTCATTATTTTTCTCTCGGTTTAATTTTGTGGTGTCATACCTACCGGGTTCTAAGAATGTTAAGGCGGATGCCCTTTCTAGGAGTTTTGAGCCTGACTCGCCTGGTAACTCTGAGCCCACAGGTATCCTTAAGGATGGAGTGGTATTGTCAGCCGTTTCTCCAGACCTGCGGCGGGCCTTGCAGGAGTTTCAGGCGGAGAGACCTGATCGTTGCCCACCTGATAAACTGTTTGTTCCTGATGATTGGACCAGTAGAGTCATCTCTGAGGTTCATTCTTCTGCGTTGGCAGGTCATCCTGGCATTTTTGGTACCAGGGATTTGGTGGCAAGGTCCTTCTGGTGGCCTTCCCTGTCACGAGATGTGCGAGGCTTTGTGCAGTCTTGTGACGTTTGTGCTCGGGCCAAGCCTTGTTGTTCTCGGGCTAGTGGATTATTGTTGCCCTTGCCTATTCCTAAGAGGCCTTGGACGCACATCTCGATGGATTTTATTTCAGATCTGCCTGTTTCTCAGAAGATGTCTGTCATCTGGGTGGTGTGTGACCGTTTTTCTAAGATGGTCCATTTGGTTCCTCTGCCCAAGTTACCTTCTTCTTCCGAGTTGGTTCCTCTGTTTTTTCAAAATGTTGTTCGTTTGCATGGTATTCCTGAGAATATCGTTTCTGACAGAGGGACCCAATTCGTGTCTAGATTTTGGCGGGCATTCTGTGCTAGGATGGGCATAGAGTTATCTTTTTCGTCCGCTTTCCATCCTCAGACGAATGGCCAGACCGAGCGGATTAATCAGACCCTGGAGACATATCTGAGGTGTTTTGTGTCTGCTGACCAGGATGATTGGGTTGCTTTTTTGCCATTGGCGGAGTTCGCTCTCAATAATCGGGCCAGCTCTGCCACTTTGGTGTCCCCGTTTTTCTGTAATTCGGGGTTTCATCCTCGATTTTCCTCTGGTCAGGTGGAATCTTCGGATTGTCCTGGAGTGGATGCTGTGGTGGAGAGATTGCATCAGATCTGGGGGCAGGTGGTGGACAATTTGAGGTTGTCCCAGGAGAAGACTCAGCTTTTTGCCAACCGCCACCGTCGTGTTGGTCCTCGGCTTTCTGTTGGGGATTTGGTGTGGTTGTCTTCTCGTTTTGTCCCTATGAGGGTCTCTTCTCCTAAGTTTAAGCCTCGGTTTATCGGCCCGTATAAGATATTGGAGATTCTTAACCCTGTTTCCTTCCGTTTGGACCTCCCTGCATCCTTTTCTATTCATAACGTTTTTCATCGGTCATTATTGCGCAGGTATGAGGTACCGGTTGTGCCTTCCGTTGAGCCTCCTGCTCCGGTGTTGGTTGAGGGTGAGTTGGAGTACGTTGTGGAGAAAATCTTGGACTCTCGTGTTTCCAGACGGAGACTCCAGTATCTGGTCAAGTGGAAGGGATACGGCCAGGAGGATAATTCTTGGGTGAATGCATCTGATGTTCATGCCTCCGATCTGGTTCGTGCCTTTCATAGGGCCCATCCTGATCGCCCTGGTGGTTCTGGTGAGGGTTCGGTGCCCCCTCCTTGAGGGGGGGGTACTGTTGTGAATTTGGATTCTGGGCTCCCCCGGTGGCTACTGGTGGAATTGAACTGGTGTCTTCATCTTCTCTGTTCACCTGTTCCCATCAAGATGTGGGAGTCGCTATATAACCTTGCTGCTCTGTTAGTTGCTTGCCGGTCAACAATGTTATCAGAAGCCTCTCTGTGCTTGTTCCTGCTCCTAGACAACTACTAGATAAGTTGGACTCTTGTCCATGTTTGTTTTTGCATTTTGTTCCAGTTCACAGCTGTAGTTTCGTTACTGTGTCTGGAAAGCTCTTGTGAACGGGAATTGCCACTCTGGTGTTATGAGTTAATGCCAGAGTTTTAAAGTAATTTCTGGATGGTATTTTTGATAGGGTTTTCAGCTGACCATGAAAGTGTCCTTTCTGTCTTCTGCTATGTAGTAAGTGGACCTCAAATTTGCTAAACCTATTTTCATACTACGTTTGTTATTTCATCTCAACTCACCGCCAATACATGTGGGGGGCCTCTGTCTCCTTTCGGGGTATTTCTCTAGAGGTGAGCTAGGACTAATATTTTCTTCTGCTAGCTTTATTTAGTCCTCCGGCTGGGCTGGGCATCTAGAATCAACGTAGGCATGCTACCCGGCCACTGCTAGTTGTGCGTTAGGTTTAGTTCATGGTCAGCTCAGTTCCCATCTTCCAAGAGCTAGTTCCTATATATGCTTATGCTATGTTCTCTTGCCATTGAGATCATGACACTCACCCCTCAGGCGGACCCTGGCTCTTAGCGGTGCCTCCGTTCCTAAGAATTCAGGGAGTGAAGGACCTTCGATGACATCGCGGCTTGTGATTGGTCGCGTGAGCGGTCACATGAGCGGTCACGCGACCAATCACAAGCTGCGACGTCATCGAAGGTCCTTCACTCTGCATTCTTAGGAACGGAGGCAGACGCTTGGACCGGTGAGAGCCGGGGCCGTCGGAGGGGTGAGTATATCAATATTCTTTATTTTATACATGAATATGGTTCCCAGGGCCTGAAGGAGAGTTTCCTCTCCTTTAGACCCTGGGAACCATTCCGATATTTTGTGTCACATTGATATGCATTGGTATCGGGTATCGGGTATCGGTATCGGCGATATCCGATATTTTTTGGATATCGGCCTATCCAATCCGATACCGATACCTTTGCATATCGGAAGGTATCGCTCAACACTAATCATATGTGAAAATTTAGCAGGGGCAATAATCTTCATTACTCCACGTTTGGAGTCTGTCAGCAAGACGATTGAAAAAAATCATAATTTTCTATTGGTTTAAAAAAATAGCGTATCTTTATCTAGCAATTGTGCGACTGGTGCAATCTGGGTACAGATAATTGTATGTGACAATTTAGCAACGCTAGCAATCTTCATTACTCCACATTTGGAGTATGTCAGTAAGGCAATTGAAAAAAAAATCATAATTTTCTATTGTTTTAAAAAATAGCGTTCTGTATCTAGCAGCTGTACTACTGGTGCAATCTAAGCAGAGATAGTCGTATGTGACAATTTAGCCGGGGCAATAATCTTCATTACTCCACTGTTGGAGTGTGTCACCAAGGGAACAGATAGGGAGTACAAGTTTCACCATTGCACAATGTGCCAAGTTTTCACAGAGTACAAAACATTAGCCATGTGGGGTATACATACATGAACACTAAGTACTTGTTGCAGAAGCAGGAGGAGATTTCATGAACAAAATGGGTTTGTATGATAAGGGATGGATGTTAAGACAACTTCCCAACAAAATATTTGTGCTGCTTTTACATTACTCTGCTGCCATCCATAGGTCTTACATAGTCGCTGGAAATTCAGCCCTTGTTCACTTTTAGAAGATTCAGCCTGTCTGCTTTTTCCGTTGACAGCCGTGTGCGCCTATCTGTTATGATTGCACCAGAGAAACTAAAAACCCGCTCAGATAACACACTTGCAACAGGGCATGGCAACACCTCCAACATGTAGAAGGAGAGGTCAGGCAAAATGTGGAGCTTGGACAACCAATAGTTAAAGGGCACTGAAGAATAAGGAAGAATAAGGAAGAATGCTGGTATGGTCACTTAAGTAGTCCTTCACCATCTTGGTCAACTTCTCCCTCCTCGTCATAGTTACACCCACAGATAGCCTTTGCTGATGTGACAGTCTTATGAAAATGTGTCAGTTGGTGACATTTCCCCCCCAAAATTGCACCTGATGAGCATGGCCCTCCCCTGTAATCCTTGTGGGTGAAAAAGCTGGTACCTCTTCCAGCAAGGTTGTCTGAGGGTAATATTTTTTTAGCAAGTTTTCCACAATGGACCTTTGGCATACATGCATTGAAAAGGGCACATCTGTCTCCGACATGAGAGAAGCAAATTTCTCCTTGTACCGTGGGTCAAGAAAGGTGCACAGCCAGTATTTCATGCTGAGCAAAATGTGTTTCAGGCAAGGGTCTTGGGAAACACATCTGGACTTGAACTTTGCCATGTGTGGCAGACTAGTCAAACGTTCAGTGTCCTCACTAGGAAGAACACTAACCATCCTCTCCTCCTTATGATGCATAGCCTCCTCCTGCTTCTCCTCTTCAGGCCACCCATGCTGGACAGGCCTAAAGCTGGGATTGAGTCCCCTCTGTAGCGCTGATCAAAAACATCTGTTCCCCCACATCCTCCTGTTCCTCATCATCACTCAATGTGGCTTGAGAATATTGTGTGAGGCTAAGTTGTGTGGTATCAACCATCGTAAAATCTTGCTCCATAGCCACCTGCTCGTCATCAAAGCATCCTCTTTGAGATTCCGCAGCGAACATTTTCATAGACATAGCAGCTGGATGGCTACCCTCACAATAGCATCATCAGCACTCACCATCTTGGTGCAGTACTCAAAGTTTTGAAGTACCTCAGAAATGTCATTGATCCTCACCCCCTCGGCAGTTGTTATGTGTGGGTCAGAGTATTACTCTGATGAGTATTGAGAAGCTGGAATTCAGAGATTGCCCTCTGCTGCTCACTAAGCCTTGCCAACATATGAATCGCCTACTGCCTCAACACATTTATCTAACTATCCCTGTTGCCCATTCAAAATTTTCTTCAGAATCAGGATCCTTGTATCTTGTTCTCAAACGCTTTATGCATTTAATAGCCCTCTGTGTCTGTACTTTTACACATACTGGTTGGTAACCGATTCATGCAGCATTACATGAACACCCGATTTCTTACATTATGGCTGGTCAGAACAGTGAAAGCATTTGTTACCATCCACCTTTCATGTCTCCCCTATTTCCTTATTCCTCTTGGTGTCTGTTGTTTATGTGATTATTTTTATTCTGTAAAGTCTTTTATTGTCTGTACAAGTCCCCTCTAAAATGTAAAGTGCTGAGGAATATGTTGGTGCTGTAGAAATAAAATTATTATTATTTATTTTTATTATTATTAAAGGTCGAATTATAGCGTGTGGGCAGATCCCAAATTAGTCGGTGATAAGGCAAATTAAAGCGCTGCTGTAGCAAAGCTAGTCTGCCAAAAGCCTGAGATGACTTTTAGAAATGTGCTCTGACATGGCATACGTTGTCAAGTAGGTCCAACAAGTCAGAGAATGTTTTTAAAAAACGCTATACAACCAAGTTCAGCACATGGGTCATGCATGGAACATGTTTACCAGCTTAATGAGCTTTAAAGCTGCCACCAATTTAACGCACACAATGAGGCTTGGTTGGAGATTCAGCGGGGTGAGTGTTGTGAATTAGACTTTTTTGGCTCCCTCTTGTGGTCACTAGTGATATGACTCTGGGATTGTCTTTCTTCAGTTTTGGCACCCACCTGGGTCGTTAGTCCAGGGGTGTTGCTATATAAACTTCCTGAATTCTCAGTCTGGTGCCTGGCATCGTTGTAATCAGTTCCTTTCTGTTTGCTCCTGTCTGCTGGTCCTGGATCTTGCAAAATTAAGCTAAGTCCTGCTTCTTTGTTTTTTGGTTATTTGCATTGCTCTTATTTTTTGTCCAGCTTGTACTAAATGTGATTCCTGATTTTGCTGGAAGCTCTAGGGGGCTGGTATTCTCCCCCCGGGCCGTTAGACGGTTCGGGGGTTCTTGAATATCCAGCGTGGGAATTTTGATAGGGTTTTTGCTGACCGTATAAGTCATCTTACTATATTCTGCTATTAGTCAGTGGGCCTCTCTTTGCTAAATATCTAGTTCATTCTTACGTTTGTCTTTTCTCCTTACCTCACCGTTATTATTTGTTGGGGGCTTGTATCCAACTTTTGGGGTCTTTTCTCTGGAGGCAAGAAAGGTCTATCTTTTCCCTTCTAGGGTTAGTTAGTTCTCCGGCTGGCGCGAGACATCTAGAACCAACGTAGGCACGTTCCCCGGCTGCTGCTATTTGTGGTGCTAGGTTTAGATATACGGTCAGCCCAGTTACCACTGCCCTATGAGCTGGTTTTTTGTGTTTGCAGACTTGGTATTTACTTTTGAGACCCTCTGCCATTGGGGTCATAACAGTATGCCAGGCCAAAGTTGAATGTTTATGCATTGCAGAAGTGGGATAATAAGAAAGGAAATTCTGAGTTTTTTTTTTTTCCTCTCTTTCTTTCTCCCCTTTACCTCTGAGTGGCTTGAGCTTGCTGCAGACATGAATGTCCAGACCTTGATTACAAGTGTAGATCAGCTTGCTGCTCATGTGCAGGGCATACAAGATTTTGTTACCAGTAGTCCAATGTCTGAACCTAAAATACCTATTCCTGAACTGTTCACTGGAGACCAATTTAAGTTTAGGAATTTTAGGAATAATTGTAAATTGTTTCTATCTCTGAGACCCCGTTCATCTGGAGACTCAGCTCAGCAAGTTAAAATTGTTATCTCTTTCTTACGGGGCGACCCTCAGGATTGGGCCTTCTCGCTAGTGCCAGGAGATCCGGCATTGGCAAATATTGATGCGTTTTTTCTGGCGCTCGGATTGCTTTACGAGGAACCCAATCTTGAAATTCAGGCAGAAAAAGCCTTGCTGGCTATTTCTCAGGGCCAGGATGAAGCTGAAGTGTATTGCCAAAAATTTCGGAAATGGTCCGTGCTTACTCAGTGGAATGAGTGTGCTCTGGCCGCAAATTTCAGAAATGGCCTTTCTGAAGCCATTAAGAATGTGATGGTGGGTTTCTCCATTCCTACAAGTCTGAATGATTCAATGGCGCTGGCTATTCAAATTGACCGGCGTTTGCGGGAGCGCAAAGCCGCTAATTCTCTGGTGGTGTTGTCTGAACAAACACCTGATTTAATGCATTGTGGTAGAATTCAGACTAGAAATGAACGGAAAAATCATAGACGTCAGAATGGGTTGTGTTTTTACTGTGGTGATTCAACACATGTTATATCAGCATGCTCTAAACGCCCAACAAGGGTTGTTAGTCCTGTCGCCATTTTTTTGCAACTCTGGTTTCCATCCTCGTTTTTCCTCGGGACATGTGGAGCCTTCTGACTGTCCTGGGGTGGATTCTGTGGTGGATAGGTTGCAGCAGATTTGGAATCATGTGGTGGACAACTTAAAGTTGTCACAGGAGAAGGCTCAGCGTTTTGCCAACCGCCGCCGCGGTGTGGGTCCCCGACTTCGTGTTGGGGATTTGGTATGGCTGTCTTCTCGATTTGTTCCTATGAAGGTCTCCTCTCCTAAATTTAAGCCTCGCTTCATCGGTCCTTACAAGATATTGGAAATCCTTAATCCTGTGTCCTTTCGCTTGGATCTTCCTTTGTCGTTTGCCATTCACAACATGTTCCATAGGTCTTTGTTGCGGCGGTACATTGTACCTGTGGTTCCTTCTGTTGTGCCTCCTGCTCCGGTGTTGGTTGAGGGCGAGTTGGAGTACGTAGTGGAGAAGATCTTGGATTCTCGTCTCTCCAGGCGGAGGCTTCAGTATCTGGTCAAGTGGAAGGGCTATGGTCAGGAGGATAATTCCTGGGTGGTTGCCTCTGATGTGCATGCGGCCGATTTAGTTCGTGCCTTTCACGCTGCTCATCCTGATCGCCCTGGTGGTCTTGGTGAGGGTTCGGTGACCCCTCCTTAAAGGGGGGGTACTGTTGTGAATTAGACTTTTTTGGCTCCCTCTTGTGGTCACTAGTGATATGACTCTGGGATTGTCTTTCTTCAGTTTTGGCACCCACCTGGGTCGTTAGTCCAGGGGTGTTGCTATATAAACTTCCTGAATTCTCAGTCTGGTGCCTGGCATCGTTGTAATCAGTTCCTTTCTGTTTGCTCCTGTCTGCTGGTCCTGGATCTTGCAAAATTAAGCTAAGTCCTGCTTCTTTGTTTTTTGGTTATTTGCATTGCTCTTATTTTTTGTCCAGCTTGTACTAAATGTGATTCCTGATTTTGCTGGAAGCTCTAGGGGGCTGGTATTCTCCCCCCGGGCCGTTAGACGGTTCGGGGGTTCTTGAATATCCAGCGTGGGAATTTTGATAGGGTTTTTGCTGACCGTATAAGTCATCTTACTATATTCTGCTATTAGTCAGTGGGCCTCTCTTTGCTAAATATCTAGTTCATTCTTACGTTTGTCTTTTCTCCTTACCTCACCGTTATTATTTGTTGGGGGCTTGTATCCAACTTTTGGGGTCTTTTCTCTGGAGGCAAGAAAGGTCTATCTTTTCCCTTCTAGGGTTAGTTAGTTCTCCGGCTGGCGCGAGACATCTAGAACCAACGTAGGCACGTTCCCCGGCTGCTGCTATTTGTGGTGCTAGGTTTAGATATACGGTCAGCCCAGTTACCACTGCCCTATGAGCTGGTTTTTTGTGTTTGCAGACTTGGTATTTACTTTTGAGACCCTCTGCCATTGGGGTCATAACAGTATGCCAGGCCAAAGTTGAATGTTTATGCATTGCAGAAGTGGGATAATAAGAAAGGAAATTCTGAGTTTTTTTTTTTTCCTCTCTTTCTTTCTCCCCTTTACCTCTGAGTGGCTTGAGCTTGCTGCAGACATGAATGTCCAGACCTTGATTACAAGTGTAGATCAGCTTGCTGCTCATGTGCAGGGCATACAAGATTTTGTTACCAGTAGTCCAATGTCTGAACCTAAAATACCTATTCCTGAACTGTTCACTGGAGACCAATTTAAGTTTAGGAATTTTAGGAATAATTGTAAATTGTTTCTATCTCTGAGACCCCGTTCATCTGGAGACTCAGCTCAGCAAGTTAAAATTGTTATCTCTTTCTTACGGGGCGACCCTCAGGATTGGGCCTTCTCGCTAGTGCCAGGAGATCCGGCATTGGCAAATATTGATGCGTTTTTTCTGGCGCTCGGATTGCTTTACGAGGAACCCAATCTTGAAATTCAGGCAGAAAAAGCCTTGCTGGCTATTTCTCAGGGCCAGGATGAAGCTGAAGTGTATTGCCAAAAATTTCGGAAATGGTCCGTGCTTACTCAGTGGAATGAGTGTGCTCTGGCCGCAAATTTCAGAAATGGCCTTTCTGAAGCCATTAAGAATGTGATGGTGGGTTTCTCCATTCCTACAAGTCTGAATGATTCAATGGCGCTGGCTATTCAAATTGACCGGCGTTTGCGGGAGCGCAAAGCCGCTAATTCTCTGGTGGTGTTGTCTGAACAAACACCTGATTTAATGCATTGTGGTAGAATTCAGACTAGAAATGAACGGAA
Organism: Ranitomeya variabilis; assembly: GCF_051348905.1. NCBI lineage: Eukaryota > Metazoa > Chordata > Amphibia > Anura > Dendrobatidae > Ranitomeya > Ranitomeya variabilis. The sequence goes on from NC_135236.1 coordinate 185,275,060, forward strand.
AAATCATAGACGTCAGAATGGGTTGTGTTTTTACTGTGGTGATTCAACACATGTTATATCAGCATGCTCTAAACGCCCAACAAGGGTTGTTAGTCCTGTCGCCATTTTTTTGCAACTCTGGTTTCCATCCTCGTTTTTCCTCGGGACATGTGGAGCCTTCTGACTGTCCTGGGGTGGATTCTGTGGTGGATAGGTTGCAGCAGATTTGGAATCATGTGGTGGACAACTTAAAGTTGTCACAGGAGAAGGCTCAGCGTTTTGCCAACCGCCGCCGCGGTGTGGGTCCCCGACTTCGTGTTGGGGATTTGGTATGGCTGTCTTCTCGATTTGTTCCTATGAAGGTCTCCTCTCCTAAATTTAAGCCTCGCTTCATCGGTCCTTACAAGATATTGGAAATCCTTAATCCTGTGTCCTTTCGCTTGGATCTTCCTTTGTCGTTTGCCATTCACAACATGTTCCATAGGTCTTTGTTGCGGCGGTACATTGTACCTGTGGTTCCTTCTGTTGTGCCTCCTGCTCCGGTGTTGGTTGAGGGCGAGTTGGAGTACGTAGTGGAGAAGATCTTGGATTCTCGTCTCTCCAGGCGGAGGCTTCAGTATCTGGTCAAGTGGAAGGGCTATGGTCAGGAGGATAATTCCTGGGTGGTTGCCTCTGATGTGCATGCGGCCGATTTAGTTCGTGCCTTTCACGCTGCTCATCCTGATCGCCCTGGTGGTCTTGGTGAGGGTTCGGTGACCCCTCCTTAAAGGGGGGGTACTGTTGTGAATTAGACTTTTTTGGCTCCCTCTTGTGGTCACTAGTGATATGACTCTGGGATTGTCTTTCTTCAGTTTTGGCACCCACCTGGGTCGTTAGTCCAGGGGTGTTGCTATATAAACTTCCTGAATTCTCAGTCTGGTGCCTGGCATCGTTGTAATCAGTTCCTTTCTGTTTGCTCCTGTCTGCTGGTCCTGGATCTTGCAAAATTAAGCTAAGTCCTGCTTCTTTGTTTTTTGGTTATTTGCATTGCTCTTATTTTTTGTCCAGCTTGTACTAAATGTGATTCCTGATTTTGCTGGAAGCTCTAGGGGGCTGGTATTCTCCCCCCGGGCCGTTAGACGGTTCGGGGGTTCTTGAATATCCAGCGTGGGAATTTTGATAGGGTTTTTGCTGACCGTATAAGTCATCTTACTATATTCTGCTATTAGTCAGTGGGCCTCTCTTTGCTAAATATCTAGTTCATTCTTACGTTTGTCTTTTCTCCTTACCTCACCGTTATTATTTGTTGGGGGCTTGTATCCAACTTTTGGGGTCTTTTCTCTGGAGGCAAGAAAGGTCTATCTTTTCCCTTCTAGGGTTAGTTAGTTCTCCGGCTGGCGCGAGACATCTAGAACCAACGTAGGCACGTTCCCCGGCTGCTGCTATTTGTGGTGCTAGGTTTAGATATACGGTCAGCCCAGTTACCACTGCCCTATGAGCTGTTTTTTTGTGTTTGCAGACTTGGTATTTACTTTTGAGACCCTCTGCCATTGGGGTCATAACAGTATGCCAGGCCAAAGTTGAATGTTTATGCATTGCAGAAGTGGGATAATAAGAAAGGAAATTCTGAGTTTTTTTTTTTCCTCTCTTTCTTTCTCCCCTTTACCTCTGAGTGGCTTGAGCTTGCTGCAGACATGAATGTCCAGACCTTGATTACAAGTGTAGATCAGCTTGCTGCTCATGTGCAGGGCATACAAGATTTTGTTACCAGTAGTCCAATGTCTGAACCTAAAATACCTATTCCTGAACTGTTCACTGGAGACCAATTTAAGTTTAGGAATTTTAGGAATAATTGTAAATTGTTTCTATCTCTGAGACCCCGTTCATCTGGAGACTCAGCTCAGCAAGTTAAAATTGTTATCTCTTTCTTACGGGGCGACCCTCAGGATTGGGCCTTCTCGCTAGTGCCAGGAGATCCGGCATTGGCAAATATTGATGCGTTTTTTCTGGCGCTCGGATTGCTTTACGAGGAACCCAATCTTGAAATTCAGGCAGAAAAAGCCTTGCTGGCTATTTCTCAGGGCCAGGATGAAGCTGAAGTGTATTGCCAAAAATTTCGGAAATGGTCCGTGCTTACTCAGTGGAATGAGTGTGCTCTGGCCGCAAATTTCAGAAATGGCCTTTCTGAAGCCATTAAGAATGTGATGGTGGATTTCTCCATTCCTACAAGTCTGAATGATTCAATGGCGCTGGCTATTCAAATTGACCGGCGTTTGCGGGAGCGCAAAGCCGCTAATTCTCTGGTGGTGTTGTCTGAACAAACACCTGATTTAATGCATTGTGGTAGAATTCAGACTAGAAATGAACGGAAAAATCATAGACGTCAGAATGGGTTGTGTTTTTACTGTGGTGATTCAACACATGTTATATCAGCATGCTCTAAACGCCCAACAAGGGTTGTTAGTCCTGTCGCCATTTTTTTGCAACTCTGGTTTCCATCCTCGTTTTTCCTCGGGACATGTGGAGCCTTCTGACTGTCCTGGGGTGGATTCTGTGGTGGATAGGTTGCAGCAGATTTGGAATCATGTGGTGGACAACTTAAAGTTGTCACAGGAGAAGGCTCAGCGTTTTGCCAACCGCCGCCGCGGTGTGGGTCCCCGACTTCGTGTTGGGGATTTGGTATGGCTGTCTTCTCGATTTGTTCCTATGAAGGTCTCCTCTCCTAAATTTAAGCCTCGCTTCATCGGTCCTTACAAGATATTGGAAATCCTTAATCCTGTGTCCTTTCGCTTGGATCTTCCTTTGTCGTTTGCCATTCACAACATGTTCCATAGGTCTTTGTTGCGGCGGTACATTGTACCTGTGGTTCCTTCTGTTGTGCCTCCTGCTCCGGTGTTGGTTGAGGGCGAGTTGGAGTACGTAGTGGAGAAGATCTTGGATTCTCGTCTCTCCAGGCGGAGGCTTCAGTATCTGGTCAAGTGGAAGGGCTATGGTCAGGAGGATAATTCCTGGGTGGTTGCCTCTGATGTGCATGCGGCCGATTTAGTTCGTGCCTTTCACGCTGCTCATCCTGATCGCCCTGGTGGTCTTGGTGAGGGTTCGGTGACCCCTCCTTAAAGGGGGGGTACTGTTGTGAATTAGACTTTTTTGGCTCCCTCTTGTGGTCACTAGTGATATGACTCTGGGATTGTCTTTCTTCAGTTTTGGCACCCACCTGGGTCGTTAGTCCAGGGGTGTTGCTATATAAACTTCCTGAATTCTCAGTCTGGTGCCTGGCATCGTTGTAATCAGTTCCTTTCTGTTTGCTCCTGTCTGCTGGTCCTGGATCTTGCAAAATTAAGCTAAGTCCTGCTTCTTTGTTTTTTGGTTATTTGCATTGCTCTTATTTTTTGTCCAGCTTGTACTAAATGTGATTCCTGATTTTGCTGGAAGCTCTAGGGGGCTGGTATTCTCCCCCCGGGCCGTTAGACGGTTCGGGGGTTCTTGAATATCCAGCGTGGGAATTTTGATAGGGTTTTTGCTGACCGTATAAGTCATCTTACTATATTCTGCTATTAGTCAGTGGGCCTCTCTTTGCTAAATATCTAGTTCATTCTTACGTTTGTCTTTTCTCCTTACCTCACCGTTATTATTTGTTGGGGGCTTGTATCCAACTTTTGGGGTCTTTTCTCTGGAGGCAAGAAAGGTCTATCTTTTCCCTTCTAGGGTTAGTTAGTTCTCCGGCTGGCGCGAGACGTCTAGAACCAACGTAGGCACGTTCCCCGGCTGCTGCTATTTGTGGTGCTAGGTTTAGATATACGGTCAGCCCAGTTACCACTGCCCTATGAGCTGGTTTTTTGTGTTTGCAGACTTGGTATTTACTTTTGAGACCCTCTGCCATTGGGGTCATAACAGGTGAGCCACTGATTGTTCTGTTCTTTCATCACCTTCAACAGCTCGACTGTATTGTGAGCTTTATCACCTAAACAGATGAGCTTCAGCAGAGTGAGCTGCCGCTTTGCCAAGGCAGTGCTGCATACCTCTCAGCTGGGGAGTGATGGGGAGGCTACTTTCGGTGAGGAGAAGGAGTGACATGAACTGTAATACCAGGAGACTGAAACCCTGATGTAAGTTGGTACTGCAATTCTTGGTGTGGGTAAGATGTGTGATGTCCCAGCCTCTGACTCCCAGACACCACCAGATTCAGCCAGTGTGCCATAAGGGAAATTTAGCATCCCTGTTCACAGGAACGTGCTCATGTGTAAGTGGTAAAATAGACCTTCCCTGTGACTGCATTGGCCAGAGCACCGCTGATATTGTGTAACAAGTGCTTATGTAATGCGTTGATGGCACACCAGTACACCAGGAAAAATAGTGTTGGATGGTGATCAAGTACCGTGTGGCTGCCGCTGCCAAGAGGTCGTGGAAAAACTCAGTTTCCACAAGTCAAAATGGCAACATTTCCAGGGCTACCAATCTGACTAATGGTCTAAATTCTTATGACCATGTGATATTTCAGTTTTTCTTTTTAATAAGTTTGCAAAAATGTTTACATTTCAGTTTTTTTCAGTCAAGATGGGGTGCAGAGTGTACATTAATGAGAAAAAAATGAACTTTTTTGAATTTACCAAATGGCTGCAATGAAACAAAGAGTGAAAAATTTAAAGGGGCTGAACACTTTCCGTACCCACTGTATATACTGTATTAGCTCAAACTGTGCACTACATAATGTGTGACTATACAGTTGTGTGCTATGGCACTTATTGCTAAAACGATATAAATTCATATATGAGAAAAACTGAGCCGACGGCTTGTATCTGCTACCTATCCACAGAATAGGTGATCACTTGGGCCACACTGGGTGATCCCCACTAAACATTAGTATATGGGCCCTAAATCCCTTTTTCAATCTTGGTGTGGAGGCATGATAGGGTTATTCCGAAAAAAAAATCATTTTTCCCATATCAGAGTTTGGTCAGAGTGACATCAGTATTTCTCAGAGGTAGAGAGAAAGAAAAAAATTCTCCAGCCTCTCCATTCTGTTAGTTCATGAGAATCACACCACTCTTGGATGTCATTTGAGTATGGTGTTAGGGCTAGCTGAACGCACTGAGAAGGAAACAACAAGGTGCGTTCACAGCCCAGGGTCCACCGATATCTGCTGCAAAGTAATTGGCGGCACTATATGGCGGTATAAGCGAACTCTGTTAACTTCACAGAATAGCAAAGATATGAAAATGCTGTGCCCAGCTACCTAACTGAGCAAAGCAAAGAGTGGTTATGCAGACAGCATAGCACACAAACAACTCCTCACTGGAGGTGCCGGTATTCTAAGGGCTTATTTCAGCTGGGCCCTGAATTCAAGCATACAAAACTCCTCACCGGAGGTGTCGGTATTCTAGGGGCTTATTTCAGCCAACCCTGACAACATGCAGACATGACCACCAAGTAGCAAAGCTCATAACATAGGTTGATACTAGCGTGTGCGGCCATGCAAACCTTATATAGCTGCAGCAGACAAGGACCTTCTTAGTGGTCCAATTAGAGCTGCTACAGGACCTGAGCGTGTGACCCCCGACCTCCAATGAGAGGTCTTCCCGTGGGCATGCTCAGTGTGTGCAAAGCAGGACTTAGTCCCATAAAAGCCTGCTCACCGCTGACCAGTGCTGGCTACAAAAGCAGAGCATGGAAAGGCAGCAGTAACCCTTTGCACAGTATCAGGCTGAGCAAGACGCTGGGACTGACGTCTCTGCTGAGCAGGCTCCACTGTGGCTGAGTAAATAAATAACTCAAGGCAAGGGATATGCAAAACTACACATGTGTGAAGATGGAAAAAATGTGCACATATACCCAAAACAATGGACATAATACCAGACAAATCGGAAATTCATATATAAACATAAAGAACAAAAACCGAACTGATGTCCATAAAATGATTAATTTTATTGAATATTAGTAACAAAAAATAACACTACATAAATTGGTAGGGGACGAGAAAGAAACCAAAACAGTATGGCACAAAAAGGATATAGCAGCATAAAATACACAGTCTAAAATATAACAGTACTATGTGAATAAATAAATAAATACATAGATATATATGTATCACATAGTCGAAGACTGAAAAATATGGATGTAAGTTTGTTTACTCCTTAGCATACAATACCCCAAAATTAATAATAAATAAATATGTATATATGTGAGAAAAGTGCAAACACTAGTGCAAAGATAAATAAAGTGCACAAGTGCAAAAAATATATGATGAGGTAAGCTGCTCGGGTCACAATTAACTGCAGGAGACTGCCATCTAGTGTCTAGGCACTAATCCAATACAAGCTCAAATTGACCCCCTGACGAAGGCTAGCGCCGAAACGCGCGTCGGGGACTGGCACATCCTGGATACAGCAGCATTGCAGGTACAAACTTGCCCTGGGCGCCTTCCCTTGCTCCACTCTTTGCTTCCTCCTATTAGGATTGTTACACTTGTAAACATATTAACTATTTAAGGGGAGCAATTTGAGCTTGTATTGGATTAGTGCCTAGACACTAGATGGCAGTCTCCTGCAATTAATTGTGACCCGAGCAGCTTACCTCATCATATATTTTTTGCACTTGTGCACTTTATTTATCTTTGCACTAGTGTTTGCACTTTTCTCACATATATACATATTTATTTATTATTAATTTTGGGGTATTGTATGCTAAGGAGTAAACAAACTTACATCCATATTTTTCAGTCTTCGACTATGTGATACATATATATCTATGTATTTATTTATTTATTTATTTATTCACATAGTACTGTTATATTTTAGAATGTGTATTTTATGCTGCTATATCCTTTTTGTGCCATACTGTTTTGGTTTCTTTCTCGTCCCCTACCAATTTATGTAGTGTTATTTTTTGTTACTAATATTCAATAAAATTAATCATTTTATGGACATCAGTTCGGTTTTTGTTCTTTATGTTTATTTATCCACTGTGGCTGAGGCAGAATGGGAGACCGCAGCAGACATGGCTCGATATTCCCCCTGTGCAGCGGCGGGAACTTGACCCCTAACATTTGGTCCAATGCTTTTCACAAACCCATAGACTTGAATTGCCGATTTTGATTCAACACCTGGATCACAATGGGATATGTGCACAGCCCCATTGAATATCATGTCTTTGAGTGCTATCCATGAACAAAGTGAGCATTCTCTTTCACATTCTTGATGTGTCCCATACATGTCAAGTGGAAGAAGGTGCTTTGGTCAGATGAGGACCAAAGTAGAATTTTTCCTCCTAAATGCAAAGTGCTATATGTGGTGAAAAACTAACACTGCATGTCACCATAAAAACACCATCACTCCAATAAAACATGGTGGTGACAGCATCATGCTGTTTGGAGGCAGGGACAGGGAAGTTGATCAGAGTTGATGAGAAGATGGATGGAGCTAAATACAGTGCAATCCTGGATGAAAACCTGTAAAGGCTGCAAAAGACGTAAGACTATGCCCTCCAGCAGGACAACAACCCTAAACCTAATGAAGAGCCACAATGCAATCATTTAGATCAAAGCATATGCATGTGTTTGAATGGCCCAGTTATAGACCAGACCTAAATAACATTGAGAATCTGTTGCAAGACAGAGCTAGTCTGCAAAGAAGAATGGGCAAAAATGTCAGCTTCTAGATGTTCAAAGCTTTTAGAGATGTACACAAAAAGACTTGCATCAGTAATTGCAGTGAAAGTGGTCTCACAAAGTATTGACTCAATGGAGGTGAATACAAATGCATGTCACAATTTTCAGATTTATATCTTTTTAAATAATTAGAAAACCATCATCATTTCTTTTATATTTCACAAACATTTGCTACTTTGTTTTGGCATATCACATAAAATCCCAATAAAATACATTTAAGCATGTGGGTGTAGTGTGAACAAATGTAGAAAAGTTCATGGGTATGAGTATTTTTTCAAGGTACTGCATCTGTTTTTTAAACCGTCTGCAGAATTACATATATCATATAACATTTTACACTGACAATAACTAAAGAGTAGACTAGTTACTTTTTCTAAAATCTATCTTCTTTTTTTAATCTAATTCTGGACTGAAATACTGTAACAAATTCAGCTTGGGTATTTGTATAAGTCATGAGGTGCAAAATGTCAAGAACTTTACCACAGCTCAAGACTATTGGTGTAATCTGTAGTCAGAACTATTCTAAAAATTATATTATTTACCTGTATAAATTCTGCTGCTCAACACAGTTCTCTTTTTAGGTCACTGAATACCTGCCCGCACCTCTAACCCTCATTATACCTATAGACTGTATACACATGCTGTGGAAATGAAGGTCATTACTCCAACAGTTTGGATGATTGTCGAGATCTCTTGACAGTGCAAAAAAAAGAGGTTCAATAGATACTGTAAAGCATACATTCTCATTAGTATACCTCAAATATGTCCAGATTGTGAGGAAACCATTACACAAATCTTGTTTCTTCTCAAGGAGCAGTGTGAAAAGATACCTGAAGAACAAGACGCTAATCTCAAGGTCTATAAGAAGCACATAGCGGCAGTAGGATACATCTGTCATCTCTCATAGAAATATGTTTCTACTTCTTGCTGAAGTCCTTTCCTGCTGCGTCCTTTATTGTGTGCCAGTTTGCACCGATTGTATCATGCAGGTGCTCACATACCTGTGTTGTTATCCATAGCCAGGAATGACTGCATGTGGAGTCCATGTATAGTGCTAACGTCTTTCATCTCATGTGGTGAATATCCTGGAAAACTTCCATCCATGTAGAAAATAAACCAGAACAAATCTGCAGCATGCTATTCTTCAGTGGCTTTGCATTTGTTGTAATGGTGTGATAAGTTAAATTACATTTTGTTTGTCTGTCTACCGTGGTCCGAGCTAAATTGCTTAATTGACCTCATTTTTTTAGCTCCTATCTGTGATTGCAGAGGCTGCTGTAAGAAAATGATAATTCGCTCCTGCCATCCTACAGACAAGCGGCAGAGCCTGACAGGAGGAAAGTAACATTGTCTGCTGCATGTTAATCATTGCTAGGGAAAAATGTCTGATCTCTGGAGCCAGATACACACCTCCCCTTATTCCTATGGCTTGTGATTGTCTATTTCACACTTGGAATCTACTGACAACATTTTCAAATTATATTTAATATATGTTTTATAAATACGGCATTTAATCAATATTCATTATATTATTATTATAGAAATTATCTCTCACCCTGTAGACCAAGAAAAACCTAACAATCACTTCATATTAGATATGATCAAAATTATTCAAAATTAATTGAATTCATACAAATTTCCACAAAGTTTTTTAGCAATTTAATTCACTTAAATCCAGCAAAATGCCAGCCAGACAAATGCCATTTTGCTGGATTGTTAGTGTTAGGACCCGAAAATCCTGTCCTGCTACCACAGCTCCCCACCTGACTTTCCGCTTGCTCCCTCCCTCTATCTCAGTTCTTCATTTCAGCGCAAACTAGGCCTCATCATAATGTGCGTCACCATGTTATGTCAAAACTAGGGATTAGCGAGCATAAAAATGCTTAGGTGCTCGTTACTCGATCACAATTCTTAATACTCGAATGCTCATTTCGAGTAACAAGTATAATGGCAGTCAATGGGAAATCCTAGCATTTTTCCAGCACACTCTGCGAAGAGGTCTGGGGGGCAGTGATAGTGTTGAAATGGATGGGAAAAATGCTGAATGGAAGGATGAAGGCTTGAGGAAGACCCCCTGTAAGCATCTCTGACTCCAAGATCACTGCTAAGAACAAAGGACTGACAATAAAACATTCCAAACCGATGAGAATTTGTATTTTACAGAAGAAAAAAAAGTTAAGAAACCATTCCTGTAAAATGACTTGTATATAAAGCAAAACTGTATAAGGATTTTAAACAAATATAAATTAAGTAAACCAAAATTGTTTTTTTATAAAAAAAAGAAAGGGAAATTTCAGTTTAATGGACTTCAATCACATTATGTTCAAACCGCCATGTATTGGTAATCCTAGACTAGTAAAGGTCTGCAAATAGAAAAAAGGAATCCACATTGCTGCAATACCTGAACCAAAAACGCCCAACTGCGAGGCCTGTACCGCTGTCGGCATATACGCCCGCCGGGCTCTCGAGTGCAAATCCAGAAGAAATACAATCCCAGTAGTCCATGTAAGGAAGAAGATGAAGATGGCACTCACTGTCTTATAAAATCTCATTTTTCATGTGGAATGCAAGGACCACGGCTGTATCATGCGATTGCGCTTCTACGGGTCCTCAAGGACTAGACCAGTAAAGGCTATGGACTAAGTACAAATCCTGCCAAACTTTACAAGCAATGTAAAGGTAAACTTGTGCACAGCTCAATAATGTGGTGCCAAGGTACAATGCCTACAAGTAGTATTCAACCCCCTGCAGATTTAGCAGGTTTAATAAGATGCAAATAAGTTAGAGCCTTCAAACTTCAAACAAGAGCAAGATTTATTAACAGATGCATAAATCTTACAAACCAAAAAGTTTTGTTGCTCAGTTAAATTTTTATAAATTTTAAACATAAAAGTGTGGGTCAATAATTATTCAACCCCTAGGTTTAATATTTTGTGGAATAACCTTTGTTTGCAATTACAGCTAATAATCATCTTTTATAAGACCTGATCAGGCCGGCACAGGTCTCTGGAGTTATCTTGGCCCACTCCTCCATGCAGATCTTCCCCAAGTTATCTAGGTTTTTTGGGTGTCTCATGTGGACTTTAATCTTGAGCTCCTTCCACAAGTTTTCAATTGGGTTAAGGTCAGGAGACTGACTAGGCCACTGCAACACCTTGATTTTTTGCCTCTTGAACCAGGCCTTGGTTTTCTTGGCTGTGTGCTTTGGGTCGTTGTCTTGTTGGAAGATGAAATGACGACCCATCTTAAGATCCTTGATGGAGGAGCGGAGGTTCTTGGCCAAAATCTCCAGGTAGGCCGTGCTATCCATCTTCCCATGGATGCGGACCAGATGGCCAGGCCCCTTGGCTGAGAAACAGCCCCACAGCATGATGCTGCCACCACCATGCTTGACTGTAGGGATGGTATTCTTGGGGTCGTATGCAGTGCCATCCAGTCTCCAAACGTCACGTGTGTGGTTGGCACCAAAGATCTCGATCTTGGTCTCATCAGACCAGAGAACCTTGAACCAGTCAGTCTCAGAGTCCTCCAAGTGATCATGAGCAAACTGTAGACGAGCCTTGACATGACGCTTTGAAAGTAAAGGTACCTTACAGGCTCGTCTGGAACGGAGACCATTGCGGTGGAGTACGTTACTTATGGTATTGACTGAAACCAATGTCCCCACTGCCATGAGATCTTCCCGGAGCTCCTTCCTTGTTGTCCTTGGGTTAGCCTTGACTCTTCGGACAAGCCTGGCCTCGGCATGGGAGGAAACTTTCAAAGGCTGTCCAGGCAGTGGAAGGCTAACAGTAGTTCCATAAGCCTTCCACTTCCGGTTGATGCTCCCAACAGTGGAGACAGGTAGGCCCAACTCCTTGGAAAGGGTTTTGTACCCCTTTCCAGCCTTGTGACCCTCCACGATCTTGTCTCTGATGGCCTTGGAATGCTCCTTTGTCTTTCCCATGTTGCCCATGAATGAGTGCTGTTCACAAGTTTGGGGAGGGTCTTAAATAGTCAGAAAAGGCTGGAAAAAGAGATAATTAATCCAAACATGTGAAGCTCATTGTTCTTTGTGCCTGAACTACTTCTTAATACTTTAGGGGAACCAAACAGAATTCTGGTGGGTTGAGGGGTTGAATAATAAATGACCCTCTGAAAAGACTTTACACAATTTAAAAAAAAAAATAAACAAAGAAATAACATTCTTTTTTGCTGCAGTGCATTTCACACTTCCAGGCTGATCTACAGTCCAAATGTCACAATGCCAAGTTAATTCCAAATGTGTAAACCTGCTAAATCTGCAGGGGGTTGAATACTACTTGTAGGCACTGTAGGTTCCCAAAACTTTGTGACAAATATAACAAAAACCTGGCACTCAACTTTCATGTATGCAAGCGGTTTTTAATCCAAAAGGTAGTACAGTAACAGTAAAACGTTTCGGTCACAAACAATGACCTTCATCAGTTACTGTAGCTATAATGTTACAAAATTAATATTAAAAAAAATAGAAAAAATAAGGTATGTACAAGTATTATGTGGCAACATAATGTACAAACAGGTGAAACATGTTTTGAAGAAATAGATCAATCTTGGCACAGTCACATTTAGATTATTAGACCGTATAAGTGAGGTTACATACCGTACTGTGAGTGGTAGTGGGGTGAATATCTATGCCCGATAGGCAGACTGAAATGTTAGTTACTGGTATCTAGAATTGAACAGGGATGGATATATCAAATACGGGAGTGACCATAAAAGCATGGTGTGATGTATAGGGAACAGAATGGCATACCCCTTACATGGAAGACATAAGGGGTCTTCCCCTGGAAAAAATTATAAGTAGGGTGATGTATAGACCCTAGAGGATAAAAACTGGTGGACCTCATTCAAATGTAGAACATTAAAAATACTTTATGCGCTGCTATCATTTGGTGGTGTGTAATAGTCAGATCTAAGCAGGCTTTGTTCACTGTTATCAAAGAGAGCTTGCTAGCACTTTCTGTTGACAGGCAAAGCATTTGTCTGTTATGCCCCCATTGTGGCACTAAAAATCCGCTCAGAAAAGATTGTAGAAGCATTGCAGCGCAACACCTTCAAGGCAAAGAGAGACAGCTCATGCCAGGTGTCTAGCTTTGAAACCCAGTAGCTGAAAGTCGCAGAGAAATTACTTAGTATGCTGGTTTGGTTGGCCAGGTATTGCTTGACCATCTTTTAAAACTTTTCCCTCCTTGTTAAAGAATATCCAGTCATGAGGGCATGGAAGCTGGAAGGGTGTCATGAAATTGGCTCAGGCCTTTGACAGTGTACCCCTGCCTCTGCTATACCTGGTGTGTGTGTCTTTCTCACCTCTCCTCCTTGGTTGAGCCAGGAAGCTTGACCCCTGCTACTAGCATTGTCTGATGGGAATTTCTACAACATATTTTCCACAATGGTCTTCTGGTATAGCACCATTTTAGAAAAGTTCTCTGCCTCAGGAAGAGATGCAAGGTTTTCCTTGTAGCATGGGTCAAGCAAGGTGAACAGATCTAAGGAAAGGCAGCGGTACATAAAGTCTGCCATATGCGCCAAGGTCTCTTCAGTTAACGCTTCTCTGTTTCTAACATAGTGTATACTCTCCATCTTTCTCCTCCTCTATCTCTTGCTCTTCATTCCCCTCATCAGCTCATCCACTTAGAAGAGATGGGGTGAAGTTTGTGTGTTTATTAGCTTCTTTTGTGCTCAGACGGCTTCTGTTCCTCCTCCTCTTCTTCACCTCCACCCCCTCATTGCTACCCAATTTGCCGCTCACCATCTTTAGGGAGTATTCAAAGTCTTGAAGAACCGCACAAATGTCAGAAATCCATGCCCACTCTTCAGTTGGTATGTGAGGAGATATTTGCTGATTTAACCATTAATTTAATCGCCGAATATAGCTGAACATACATAGCACAAAAGCATGGTGCTTCTGATCGGTGGTGAAATCGTCCCCGCCGGTCAGAGAGCCCCGGTTTCCACCCTGTCAGAAGACAGCATGAGCATTCGGCTGTGTTCGGAGGTATAAAGTTTAATTCCAGTCAATGTTGTCAGCTGATGGGACTACAGCTCCCATTAGTTGACACCTGCTGCCCCTAATAACAGTGAGAGCAGGTGCGGCAGATGGGAGTATTCATCAGCCGATCCTGTGCTGTAAATAAATAATTAATAAAGCCTGCTTGGGTTCCCCTGTATTTTTGATAATCAGCCTGGCAAAACTCACAGCTGGAGGCTGCAAACCTCAGCTGTCAGCTTCAGCAAGACTGGCTATCAAGAATAGATGGGTCCTCACTCCTCATGCCGTATTTTTTAATTATTTAAATAATTTAAAAAAATGGCTTGGGGTCCCCCCCATTTTTGACAACCAGCCTTGCTAAAGCAGACAGCGGTGGGCTGGTATTCTGAGGCTGGTAAGGGGCCATGGATATTGGCCCCACCAGCCTAAAAATGGCAGCCTTCAGCTGCAAAGAAAAGGCACATCTACAGTGCCTTGCAAAAGTATTCAGCCCCCTGGAATTTTTCAACCTTTTCCCACATATCATGCTTCAAACATAAAGATACCAAATGTAATTTTTTGGTGAAGAATCGACTATAAATGGAACACAATTGTGAAGTTGAACAAAATGTATTGGTTATTTTAAATTTTTGTGGAAAGTCAAAAACTGAAAAGTGGGGCATGCAATATTATTCGGCCCCTTTACTTTCAGTGCAGCAAACTCACTCCAAAAGTTCATTGTGGATCTCTGAATGATCCAATGTTGTCCTAAATGCCTAATAATGAAAAATATAATCCACCTGTGTGTAATCAAGTCTCTGTATAAATGCACCTGCTCTGCGATAGTCTCACGGTTCTGTTTGAAGCACAGAGAGCATCATGAAGACCAAGGAACACAATAGGCAGGTCCATGATACTGTTGTGGAGAAGTTTAAAGCTGGATTTGGATACAAAATTATTTCCAAAACTTTAAGCATCCCAAGGAGCACTGTACAAGCGATCATATTGAAATGGAAGGAGTATCATACCACTGCAAATCTACCAAGACCCGGCCGTCCCTCTAAGCTTTCATCTCAAACAAGGAGAAGACTGATCAGAGATACAGCCAAGAGGCCCATGATCACTCTGGATGAACTGCAGAGACCTAAAGCTGAGGTTGTGACAGTCTGTACATAGGACAACAATCAGTCGCATACTGCACAAATCTGGCCTTTACAGAAGAGTGGCAAGAAGAAAGCCATTTCTCAAATATATCCATAAAAAGTGTAATTTAAACTTTGCAATAAGCCACCTGGGAGACACACCAAACATGTGGAAGAAGGTGCTCTGGTCAGATGAAACCAAAATTGAACTTTTTGCAACAATGGCAAAGGATATGTTTGGTGTAAAGGCAACACAGCTCATCACCCTGAACACACCATCCCCACTGTCAGACATGGTGGTGGCAGCATCATGGTTTGGGCCTGCTTTTCTTCAGCAGGGACAGGGAAGATGGTTAAAATTGATGGGAAGATGGATGGAGCCAAATACAGGACCATTCTTGTAGAAAACTGTTGTGAATTTACTTTTTGCTCCCTCTAGTGGTTACTAGTTTTTTGACTCTGGTTTTTCTGTCATTCCTTTTATCCGCACCTGGGTCGTTAGTTAAGGGTGTTGCTATTTAAGCTCCCTGGACCTTCAGTTCAATGCCTGGCAACGTAGTTATCAGAGCTAGTCTGCTGTGCTCTTGTCTACTGATCCTGGTTCCAGTTATATCAGCTAAGTCCGCTTTTTGCTTTTTGCTATTTTGTTTTGGTTTTGTATTTTTGTCCAGCTTGTTCCAAATATATATCCTGACCTTTGCTGGAAGCTCTAGGGGGCTGGTGTTTTCCCCCCGGACCGTTAGACGGTTCGGGGGTTCTTGAATTTCCAGTGTGGATTTTGATAGGGTTTTTGTTGACCATATAAGTTACCTTTCTTTATTCTGCTATCAGTAAGCGGGCCTCTCTGTGCTAAACCTGGTTCATTTCTGTGTTTGTCATTTCCTCTTACCTCACCGTTATTATTTGTGGGGGGCTTCTATCCAGCTTTGGGGTCCCCTTCTCTGGAGGCAAGAAAGGTCTTTTGTTTTCCTCTACTAGGGGTAGCTAGATTCTCCGGCTGGAGCGTGTCATCTAGAATCAACGTAGGAATGATCCCCGGCTACTTCTAGTGTTGGCGTTAGGAGTAGATATATGGTCAACCCAGCTACCACTGCCCTATGAGCTGGATTTTTGTATTCTGCAGACTTCCACGTTCCTCTGAGACCCTCGCCATTGGGGTCATAACAGTTTGCCAGGCCAGTATTAAATGTTTAATGCATTGCAGAAGAGGGATTATAAGAAAGAAGATTCTGAGTTTTTTTTTTTTTTTCTTCTTCCCCTTTACCTCAGAGTGGCTATGCTTGCTGCAGACATGAATGTCCAGACCTTGATTACAAGTGTGGACCAGCTGGCTACTCGTGTGCAGGGCATACAAGACTATGTTATCAGTAATCCTAGGTCAGAACCTAAAATACCGATTCCTGAACTGTTTTCCGGAGACAGGTTTAAGTTTAGGAATTTTGTGAATAATTGTAAATTGTTTTTGTCCCTGAGACCCTGTTCATCTGGAGACTCCGCTCAGCAAGTAAAAATTGTTATTTCGTTCTTACGGGGCGACCCTCAGGATTGGGCTTTTTCGCTGGCGCCAGGAGATCCGGCATTGGCTGATATTAATGCGTTTTTTCTGGCGCTCGGTTTACTTTATGAGGAACCCAATCTTGAGATTCAGGCAGAAAAGGCCTTGCTGGCTATGTCTCAGGGGCAGGACGAGGCTGAAGTGTACTGCCAAAAATTTCGGAAATGGTCCGTGCTGACACATTGGAACGAGTGTGCACTGGCCGCTAATTTTAGAAATGGCCTTTCTGAAGCCATTAAGAATGTTATGGTGGGTTTTCCCATTCCCACAGGTCTGAATGATACTATGGCACTGGCTATTCAAATTGACCGGCGGTTGCGGGAGCGCAAAACCGCAAATTCCCTCATGGTGTTGTCTGAACAGACACCTAATTCGGTGCAATGTGATAGAAAAACCGCAAATTCCCTCATGGTGTTGTCTGAACAGACACCTGATTTAATGCAATGTGATAGAATCCTGACTAGAAATGAGCGGAAAATTCATAGACGCCGGAATGGCTTGTGCTACTACTGTGGTGATTCTACACATATTATCTCAGCATGCTCTAAACGTATAGCTAAGGTTGTTAGTCCTGTCACCGTTGGTAATTTGCAACCTAAATTTATTCTGTCTGTAACTTTGATTTGCTCACTGTCGTCTTTTCCTGTCATGGCGTTTGTAGATTCAGGTGCTGCCCTGAGTCTTATGGATCTGTCATTTGCTAAGCACTGTGGTTTTACTCTTGAACCATTAGAAAATCCTATTCCTCTTAGGGGTATTGATGCTACGCCATTGGCAGCAAATAAACCGCAGTATTGGACACAGGTTACCATGTGCATGACTCCTGAACACCGCGAGGTGATACGTTTCCTGGTTTTACATAAAATGCATGATTTGGTTGTTTTAGGGCTGCCATGGTTACAGACCCATAATCCAGTCCTGGACTGGAAGGCTATGTCAGTCTCAAGTTGGGGCTGTCGTGGTATTCATGGGGATTCCCTGCCTGTGTCTATTGCTTCTTCTACGCCTTCGGAAGTTCCGGAGTATTTGTCTGATTATCAGGATGTCTTCAGTGAGTCTGAGTCCAGTGCACTGCCTCCTCATAGGGACTGTGACTGTGCTATAGATTTGATCCCAGGCAGTAAATTTCCTAAGGGAAGACTGTTTAATCTGTCGGTACCTGAACATACCGCTATGCGTTCATATATCAAGGAGTCTCTAGAGAAAGGACATATTCGTCCGTCTTCTTCCCCTCTTGGTGCGGGATTCTTTTTTGTGGCAAAAAAGGACGGATCTTTGAGACCTTGTATTGATTATCGGCTTTTAAATAAGATCACTGTCAAATTTCAGTATCCTTTACCGCTGTTGTCTGACTTGTTTGCCCGGATTAAAGGTGCCAAGTGGTTCACCAAGATAGATCTTCGTGGTGCGTACAACCTTGTGCGCATTAAGCAAGTTGATGAATGGAAAACCGCATTCAATACGCCCGAAGGTCATTTTGAGTACTTGGTGATGCCTTTTGGGCTCTCCAATGCGCCTTCAGTTTTTCAGTCCTTTATGCATGACATTTTCCGGAAGTATCTGGATAAATTTTTGATTGTTTATCTGGATGATATTTTGGTTTTTTCTGATAATTGGGATTCGCATGTGGAGCAGGTCAGGTTGGTCTTTAAAATTTTGCGTGAAAATTCTTTGTTTGTCAAGGGCTCAAAGTGTCTCTTTGGTGTACAGAAGGTTCCCTTTTTGGGGTTCATTTTTTCCCCTTCTGCTGTGGAGATGGACCCAGTCAAGGTCCGAGCTATTCTTGATTGGACTCAGCCCTCGTCAGTTAAGAGTCTACAGAAGTTCTTGGGTTTCGCTAACTTCTACCGTCGTTTTATCGCTAATTTTTCTAGCATTGTGAAACCTTTGACGGATATGACCAAGAAGGGCTCCGATGTAGCTAACTGGGCTCCTGCTGCCGTGGAGGCTTTCCAGGAGTTGAAACGCCGGTTTACTTCGGCGCCTGTTTTGTGCCAGCCCGATGTCTCACTTCCCTTTCAGGTTGAGGTGGATGCTTCAGAGATTGGAGCAGGGGCCGTTTTGTCGCAGAGAGGCCCTGGTTGCTCTGTTATGAAACCTTGTGCCTTTTTCTCTAGGAAGTTTTCGCCTGCCGAGCGAAATTATGATGTGGGCAATCGGGAGTTGTTGGCCATGAAATGGGCATTTGAGGAGTGGCGTCATTGGCTCGAGGGTGCTAAGCATCGTGTGGTGGTCTTGACTGATCACAAAAATCTGATGTATCTCGAGTCTGCTAAACGCCTTAATCCGAGACAGGCCCGCTGGTCATTGTTTTTCTCCCGCTTTGATTTTGTTGTCTCGTATTTACCAGGTTCAAAGAATGTGAAGGCCGATGCTCTTTCTAGGAGCTTTGAGCCTGATGCTCCTGGAGTCGCTGATCCTGTTGGTATTCTTAAAGATGGAGTTATCTTGTCAGCTATTTCTCCGGATCTGCGACGTGTGTTGCAGAGATTTCAGGCTGATAGGCCTGAGTCTTGTCCACCTGACAGACTGTTTGTCCCGGATAAGTGGACCAGCAGAGTCATTTCCGAGGTTCATTCCTCGGTGTTGGCAGGTCACCCGGGAATTTTTGGCACCAGAGATCTGGTGGCCAGGTCCTTTTGGTGGCCTTCCTTGTCAAGGGATGTGCGGTCATTTGTGCAGTCCTGTGGGACTTGTGCTCGAGCTAAGCCTTGCTGTTCTCGTGCCAGCGGTTTGCTCTTGCCCTTGCCTGTCCCGAAGAGACCTTGGACACATATCTCCATGGATTTCATTTCTGATCTTCCGCTATCCCAGGGCATGTCCGTTATCTGGGTGATATGTGATCGCTTCTCAAAGATGGTCCATTTGGTTCCTTTGCCTAAGCTGCCTTCCTCTTCCGATCTGGTTCCTGTGTTTTTCCAGAACGTGGTTCGTTTGCACGGCATCCCTGAGAATATTGTGTCAGACAGAGGATCCCAGTTCGTTTCCAGATTCTGGCGATCCTTTTGTAGTAGGATGGGCATTGATTTGTCGTTTTCGTCTGCTTTCCATCCTCAGACTAATGGACAGACGGAGCGAACCAATCAGACTTTGGAGGCTTATTTGAGGTGTTTTGTCTCTGCTGATCAGGACGATTGGGTGACATTCTTGCCGTTGGCTGAGTTTGCCCTTAATAATCGGGCTAGTTCCGCCACCTTGGTTTCGCCTTTTTTCTGCAACTCTGGTTTCCATCCTCGCTTTTCTTCGGGTCATGTGGAGCCTTCTGACTGTCCTGGGGTGGATTCTGTGGTGGATAGGTTGCAGCGGATCTGGAATCATGTGGTGGACAACTTGAAGTTGTCACAGGAGAGGGCTCAGCGCTTTGCCAACCGCCGCCGCGGTGTGGGTCCCCGACTACGCGTTGGGGATTTGGTATGGCTTTCTTCCCGCTTTGTTCCTATGAAGGTCTCCTCTCCCAAATTTAAACCTCGTTTTATTGGGCCTTACAAGATATTGGAAATCCTTAATCCTGTATCTTTTCGTCTGGATCTTCCTGTGTCGTTTGCTATTCACAATGTATTTCATAGGTCCTTGTTGCGGCGGTACATTGTGCCTATAGTTCCTTCTGCTGAGCCTCCTGCTCCGGTGTTGGTTGAGGGCGAGTTGGAGTACGTGGTGGAGAAGATCTTGGATTCTCGCCTCTCCAGGCGGAGGCTTCAGTACCTGGTCAAGTGGAAGGGCTATGGTCAGGAGGATAATTCCTGGGTGGTCGCCTCTGATGTTCATGCGGCCGATTTAGTTCGTGCCTTTCATGCCGCTCATCCTGATCGCCCTGGTGGTCGTGGTGAGGGTTCGGTGACCCCTCACTAAGGGGGGGGTACTGTTGTGAATTTACTTTTTGCTCCCTCTAGTGGTTACTAGTTTTTTGACTCTGGTTTTTCTGTCATTCCTTTTATCCGCACCTGGGTCGTTAGTTAAGGGTGTTGCTATTTAAGCTCCCTGGACCTTCAGTTCAATGCCTGGCAACGTAGTTATCAGAGCTAGTCTGCTGTGCTCTTGTCTACTGATCCTGGTTCCAGTTATATCAGCTAAGTCCGCTTTTTGCTTTTTGCTATTTTGTTTTGGTTTTGTATTTTTGTCCAGCTTGTTCCAAATATATATCCTGACCTTTGCTGGAAGCTCTAGGGGGCTGGTGTTCTCCCCCCGGACCGTTAGACGGTTCGGGGGTTCTTGAATTTCCAGTGTGGATTTTGATAGGGTTTTTGTTGACCATATAAGTTACCTTTCTTTATTCTGCTATCAGTAAGCGGGCCTCTCTGTGCTAAACCTGGTTCATTTCTGTGTTTGTCATTTCCTCTTACCTCACCGTTATTATTTGTGGGGGGCTTCTATCCAGCTTTGGGGTCCCCTTCTCTGGAGGCAAGAAAGGTCTTTTGTTTTCCTCTACTAGGGGTAGCTAGATTCTCCGGCTGGAGCGTGTCATCTAGAATCAACGTAGGAATGATCCCCGGCTACTTCTAGTGTTGGCGTTAGGAGTAGATATATGGTCAACCCAGCTACCACTGCCCTATGAGCTGGATTTTTGTATTCTGCAGACTTCCACGTTCCTCTGAGACCCTCGCCATTGGGGTCATAACAGAAAACCTGTTGGAGTCTGCAAAAGACCTGAGACTGGGACGAAGATTTGTCTTCCAACAAGACAATGATCCCAAACATAAAGCAAAATCTACAATGGAATTGTTCACAAATAACTGTATCCAGGTGTTAAAATGGCCAAGTCAAAGTCCAGACCTCAATCCAATCAAGAATCTGTGGAAAGAGCTGAAAACTGCTGTTCACAAACGATCTCCATCAAACCTCACTGAGCTCGAGCCGTTTGCCAAGGAAGAATGGGCAAGAATTTCAGTCTCTCGATGTACAAAACTGATAGAGACATACCCCAAGCGACTTACAGCTGTAATCACAGCAAAAGGTGGCGCAACAAAGTATTAAGTTAAAGGGGACGAATAATATTGCACGCCCCACTTTTCAGTTTTTGAATTTTCACAAAAATTTAAAATTAGCAATACATTTCGTTCAACTTCACAATTGTGTTCCACTTGTTGTTGATTCATCACCAAAAATTTACATTTGGTATCTTTATGTTTGAAGCATGATATGTGGGAAAAGGTTGAAAAGTTCCAAGGGGCCGAATACTTTCGCAAGGCACTGTATTAGATGCACCAATTCTGGCTCTTTGCCTAGCTCTTTCCACTTGCTCCGTAGCAGTGGCAAGTGGGGTTCATATTTGTGGGGTTGTATTGTCTGGTGACGTCAAGCCCACGGATTACTAATGGAGAGGTGTCTATATGACACTTATCCATTACTAATCCTATAGTTGTGTGGTAAATAAAGACACGGCCAGAATAAAGTCCTTTATTAGAAATAAGACTAAACACAGTTTTCCATTTCATTTAAAAATAAGAAACATAGTTATATTCGCCTTAATCCTATTTCCATCGAAGCCCTCGTTCTCCTGTAATAAAACTAAAGTAAAAAAACAACAATATCCCTCAACTGTCTGTCATTCTATCCCATGCAGTAATCCATGTCTGGGGTACTAAGGTTATGTGCACACGCTGCGGAATGGTGTACTGATTTTTCTGCACCGATTTTGGTAAATCCGCAGGTAAACCGCACTGCGGATTTACCGCGGAAATACCGTGTATTTACAGCGGATTTTGTGCGGATTCCACCTGGGGTTTTACACCTGCGGATTTCTATTGAGGAGCAGGTGTAAACCGCTGCGGAATCCGCACAAAGAATTGACATGCTGTGGAATATAAACAGCTGCGTTTCCAGGCGTTTTTTTCCGCAGCATGTGCACTGTGGATTTTGTTTTCCATAGGTTTACATGGTACTGTAAACTCATGGAAAACTGCTGCAGATCCACAGCGTCAAATCTGCTGTGGATCCGCAGCAAAATCCGTAGCATGTGCACATAGCCTAATAGTTTTCAACCTGGATGGCGTCAAGCTGCGACCGTCCAGGCTGAGAACCACTGGTGACTGAACTGCTGCGAGTTCAGCGTCAGTGACAGGAGGTAAACTCGATGACGTCATTGCAATATGTGTTTTGCTTAATCCATATCTTTCTATGGGGTCCATTTAGTAGCAATATTGCACTTTTAGTCCATATTTACATGCTATTAATTTATGCACCAAAATCCATCTTTGGGCCCATTAACAACCATATTATAGGTTGTTTTTTTGTGTGTGGGCTTCGGTAGACCATGTTTGGGTCTCCTTTTTAAATGTTTTTAACTTTTTTATATTCCCATATGTTGTCTATTATGTTACAATAAAAATATTTTTTGTTTAAATATGAAAAATACTTTTCTGGTGATCACTGTTTTTGCATACCTCTTTTCTCTTTTTTTTTCTCCATGTGTATATTGTATGCCCCAGGTTGATCCCAATTTCGTGATTATTTTGGGTGGTGCCCACTCCCTCATACTGACTAAACAAAGTCTAACGATGCTGACCTGACAGGGTCTGTGGGTTACTGTGCAAAATCCTGCTGACAGGTTCCCTTTAAATATAAAGTAGCATTTTAATTTGCCATATCTTAAAGAATGCATGTTATGGCTCCTAACATGTCTATTTTAGAAAAAAATAAATTGTATTTTCTTAAATCATTGTGGTGTTGTACCTTTCCTCTATTATTATTCCTCCTGAATATTTATGGATAAATTGACAATTTGATATTGCCATTTCCCTTTCAAAGGGGTGTCTCTACATACAGTTTGGCACTCTCAATGCTGATGGAACTGTGTGTTTGTGTAGGTACAAAACCCAAATTGGTAACACCTAGCTCTAAATTTATTCAAAGATTTCTGAGAGGAATAACAGAGGAATAACAAAGTTCTAAGAAAACATGCTCCAGGAGCACAAATACGGTAATTACAAAAACAGACATAGTTAGAAATGACAGGTCGCTTTTAAGTGTTCAAGCTTATACATCTGCTGTCATCTCACTGTTATTTCTGGGGTAATTCCACTTTCAAATCTTTCATGAGAAGCGATACTTCTTGGATTTTTGACCAAGAAGATTCCTCCTCCACACATCACTACTTTTTAATTGTCATTGTAATTTCCTATACCGTTACAGCTTTTGTTAATGCCCATCTGTCACCCTCAGGATTTTTAGCTTTCACGGCTTCACTTTTAACAGAGAAATGCTAATGTATGCAATTCTATGAATATGCAAATCACACACATGGACACATTTCATACCCTCTTTCCCGAGACACAAATGTCACATTTTCCCTAATTTTCTTAATGTTATTTGCTGTTGTAGCACATAGTGAGTGCTATAAAGTTTCAGTAGGATAAGTTGTCAAATTTCTAAGTTAAATTTCCTGGTGTGTTTTAGTTATATAGTCTGATATAATATATGTATAAAATAATATAATAATATGCAGTATATTTAATATTTAGATGCTGTAAGGCAATATGCATATGCATTTCATTCAGTAAATCACTTTGGGTTAAACAACAAGAAATTCCATGAAAATTGAGATGATTCAGCATATCTAGGCTGGATATTAAATTTTTATCATCAAGATGCTGGAGTCGGATGTAATTAGCATAAAGTAATGATTGGTGGAGTCATAGTGAAGTCAGTTTTAATGTTGGCCACCTTTATCACGAACTTAACATGGATTACCAGCCTCAAAGAATACTAGTAAAGTCTGTACAGAGTAGAATGGGGGAATATTCCAGTCTTGAACCAAAAGCCTGCTGGAGTAAAATGCCTCCAAATTTTCACAAAATCATCACCTCTTTATTTTATGCATTTTGGGCACCAGACTGTGCAATCTACACCATGAGTACAACTCAGCTACAATGTTCAGTGGGGAAAATAAATATTAGATATACTGATGATTTTGCTTGTTTTCCCACCAACAAAGAATGGAGAGGTCTGTAATTTTTAACATAGGAACACTTCACCTGTGAGAGACAGAATATAAAAATAGAAAAAGAGAAAATCAAATTGGTATAATTTTTACATACCATATTTAATTCACATTTCATTGCATTTGAAACAATAGAAAAATAGAACTTATTGTTTGGTACAGAAACCTTTGTTAGCAATTAAAGAGGTCAGATGTTTCCTTCAGTTCTTAACTGGCTAGGCCACTCCAGAACCTTGAAATGCCTCTTGTAGAGCCACTCCTTAGTTGCCCTAGCTGTGTGTTTTGGATTATTGTCATGCTGGAAGACCTAGCCACGACCCATCTTCAATGCTCTTAAAGAGGGAAGGAGGTTGCTGGTCAAAATCTTGCGATGCTGGACCCCATCCATCCTCCCTTCAGTATGGTGCAGTTGTCCTGCCCCTTTTGCAGAAAAGCACCCCCAAAGTATGATGTTTCCCCACCATGCTTCATGGTTGGGACGGTGTTCTTGGGGTTGTACACATCCTTCTTCTTGCTCCAAACACGGCGAGTGGAGTTATTACCAAAAAGTTCTATTTTGGTCTCATCTAACCACTTGATCTACTCCCGTGCCTCCGCTGGATCATCCAGATGGTCATGGGCGAACTTCAAATTGGCCTGGAAATGTGCTGGCTTGAGTAGGAGAAGCTTGGGTGACCTGCAGGATTTTAATCCATGATGTCGTAGTGTGTTACTAATTGTAATGTTTGAGGGTGTGGTCCCAGCTCTCTTCAGGTCATTGAAAACGTCTTTCCGTGTAGTTCTGGACTGATTCCTAACCTTTCTCAGAATCATCCTTACCACACGAAGCAAGATCTTGCATTGAGCCCCAGACTGAGGAAGACTGACAGTCATCTTGGGTTTCTTCCATTTTCTAATAATTGTGCCATCAGTTGTTGCCTTCTCACCAAGCTGTTGCCTATTGTCCTGTAGCCCATCCCCAGCCTTGTGCAGGTCTACAATATTGTGTCTGGTGTCCTTAGACAGCTTGTTGGTCTTGGCCATGGTGAAGAGGTTGGAGTGTGATTGATTCAGTGTGTGAACATGTGTCTTTTATACAGGTGACGAGTTCAAGCAGGTACAATTTATACAGATAATGAGTGCAGAGTAGGAGGGCTTCTTAAAGAAAAACTAACAGGTCTGTGAGAGCCAGAATTCTTGCTGGTTGGTAGGCGATCAAATACTTATTTCATGCAATAAAATGCAATTTAATTATTTAAAAGTCATACAATGTGATTTCCTGTTTTTTAATTTTTAGATTCTGTCTCTCACAGTTGAAGTGTGCCTTCAATAAAAATTACAGACTTCTCTATTCTTTGTAGGTGGGAAAACTTGCAAAATTGTCAGTGTATCAAATACTTATTTTCCTCACTGTATACTAGTGTTCTAGAATACATTCTAGTAAATTTGTAACATAATTACAGGCTATGCCCCATTTTGTCAAGCCCCCTCACTTTTAGGTCGAGGTTATGCTGTCGTTGATTCTCTCAGGCGAGAGAATCGGTCGTGATTATGTAAATACTCTAAGTTCAAACTCTGTCAAGAGTTTGATTCGAGAGTCAGAATACTCATCTCTGATACACTCGCGTAAGAGAATCGCAGCACAGTTGAGGAGAAGAAAAACCTAATTTCTTCATCTTCTACACTTTCTCTGTGCAAGTACATCGGACTATACTTGGATGGCATCTGAGTGAAGTCCGATGTTTCACACCTATAGACTTATATAGGTGCGTGTACAGGGCTGCCACTTGAAATTTCTGGGGCCCATACTGGCAACATTTTTGAGGCCCACTTGAGACTCTACCCAGGCTCCACCCCAGCCCTGCCTCCACCCCTTGAACTGTCCACAGTCCCACCGTTCTCTCTTGGAAAAACTCCACTTGTCACCAATCACACATTAACAATTCCCATCACCAGATCACACATATAGCCAGCAGCTCTTGTTTTGGCCAAAAGATTTTTTTAATCTGCCACCATGACAAAGTACACTCTTTTGGCCAGGCCCTGCTCTACTCTAACCTATTAAACAATTGTTGAAATATGCAATGCAATTTAGGCATATTTGTATTTATTTTTCAATTTTTAAAATGACCAATAATATTACATACAAGGAACAAATACCACCACCCCATGTCCAGACCACATATTACCACCACAGTGACTGAATAATATCACATAGAAGGGACAAATACCACCGCACCATGTCCAGACGGTATATTACCACCACATGGTGACTAACAATACCACATACGAGGAACAAATACCAACACTACATGACCAGATCACATATTACCACCACACAATGACTTAATAATACCACATACAATGAAGAAATACCGCCACTCCATGGCCGGACAACATATTACCACCATATAGTGGCTGAATACTACAA
The DNA here is from genome assembly GCF_051348905.1 of Ranitomeya variabilis. Lineage (NCBI taxonomy): Eukaryota > Metazoa > Chordata > Amphibia > Anura > Dendrobatidae > Ranitomeya > Ranitomeya variabilis. The sequence goes on from NC_135236.1 coordinate 185,301,713, forward strand.
TACTGATCATTAGTGTTGAGCATTCCGATGCTGCAAGTATCGGGTATCGGCCGATACTTGCTGTATCGGAATTCCGATACCGGGATTCCGATACTCTTGTGGTATCGGGTATCGGGTATCGGAACAACATTAATGTTAAAATGTGTAAAATAGAGAATTAAAATAAAAAATATCGCTATACTCACCTGTCCGACGCAGCCGGGACCTCAGCGCAGGAACCGGCAGCGTTGTTTGTTTAAAATTCCCGCTTTTACATGGTTACGCGAAGTCCCGGCTTGTGATTGGTCAGGGCGGCCATGTTGCCGGGCCGCGGACCAATCACAGCAAGCCGTGACGAAAATACGTCACGGCTTGCTGTGATTGGTCCGCGTCCCGGCAACATGGCCGCCATTAACCAATCACAAGCCGTGACGTCACGGGAGGCTGGAAACGCGCTCATTTTAAAAAGGGCGCGTGTCCAGCCTCCCGTGACGTCACGGCTTGTGATTGGTTGCGTCGCGGTCAACCAATCACAAGCCGGGAGGCTGGACACGCGCCCATTTCAAAATGAGCGCGTCCAGCCTCCCGGCTTGTGATTGGTTGATCGCGGCGCAACCAATCACAAGCCGTGACGTCACGGGAGGCTGGACACGCGCCCATTTCAAAATGAGCGCGTCCAGCCTCCCGGCTTGTGATTGGTTGATCGCGGCGCAACCAATCACAAGCCGTGACGTCACGGGAGGCTGGACACGCGCCCATTTTAAAATGAGCGCGTGTCCAGCCTCCCGTGACGTCCCGGCTTGTGATTGGTCAGGGCGGCCATATTGCCGGGACGCGGACCAATCACAGCAAGCCGTGACGTAATTTTGTCACGGCTTGCTGTGATTGGTCCGCGTCCCGGCAACATGGCCGACCTGACCAATCACAAGCCGGGAATTCACGTAACCAAGTAATAGCGCGATTTTTAAACAAACAACGCTGCCGGTTCCCTCGCTGAAGTCCCGGCTGCGTCGGACAGGTGAGTATAGCGATATTTTTTATTTTAATTCTTTCTTTTACACATTTATATGGTTCCCAGGGCCTGAAGGAGAGTTTCCTCTCCTTCAGACCCTGGGAACCATCAGGGATACCGTCCGATACTTGAGTCCCATTGACTTGTATTGGTATCGGGTATCGGTATCGGATTGGATTCCGATACTGTGACGGTATCGGCCGATACTTTCCGATACCGATACTTTCAAGTATCGGACGGTATCGCTCAACACTACTGATCATTAATAAAAAAAAATTACTAATATCACCATAAGTACCATTATACGCAGGAGATCTGTGCTTAGTATGCAGTGTCTGTGTACAGGCAATACAGTGATCGCCAGTGACATTATACACAGGAGCTCTGTACACTGTGTTCCAAATTATTATGCACAAAGAGTTTAGGAGTGATAAGGTTAGAATTTTTTTGTTTTTCATTTAAACTAATTGATGGTGATGTGTGTCAGGGCTCTTTATATCACTGAAAGCAATTGCAGATACCTGTGCAAATTAGTTTGGCAGGTGTGTCCAAATAAAGGCAAGACTACTTAAGAAGGCTGTTCCACATTATTAAGCAGCCTACATTTTTTGCCAAAATGGGAAAGAAAAAGGATATGTCGGCTGCTGAGAAGCAACAAATTGTGGAGTATTTAGGTCAAGGCATGACTACAATCAACATTGCCAAGACACTTCATCGTGATCATCGCACAATCAAGAAGTATGTAGCTGATTCCCAGCACACACGTGTGCGTGCTGATAAGGAAAAATTGAGGACTCTTTCCAACAGGCAATTGCGTAAGGTTAAAAGAGCAGCTGCAAAAATGCCTTGTCATAGAAGCAGACAAGTTTTTGAAGCTGCTGGTGCCTCCAACGTCCCCAGAACAACAAGATGCAGGGTCCTTCAGAGGTTTGCAGCTGTGCGTAAGCCATCCTGTTGACCACCTCTATCCACTGCACACAGAAACGACTCCAGTGGGCCAAACGATACATGAAGACTGACTTCCAAACTGTTTTGTTCACCGATGAGTGCCGTGCAACGCTCGATGGTCCAGATGGATGGAGTGGAGGATGGCTGGTTGATGGACACCCCATGAAAACACGGCTAAGGCGCCAACAAGGAGGAGGTGGAGTAATGTTTTGGGCTGGAATCATGGGGAGAGAGATCGTCGGCCCCTTTATGATCCCTGAAGGGGTAAAGATGAACTCCATAATCTATGTGGAGTTTCTAAAACATCACTTCCTGCCATGGTTCAAGAGGAAGAACCGTGCTTTCCGCAGCAAGATCATTTTCATGCATGATAATGCACCGTCTCATGCTGCAAAAAACACATCTGCATCTCTGGCTGCTATGGGCATAAAAGAGGACAAACTTATGGTGTGGCCACCATCTTCCCCTGACCTCAACCCCATTGAGAACCTCTGGAGCATCATCAAAAGGAGTGTCTATGATGGCGGGAGGCAGTTCACATCTAAGCATCAGCTCTGGGAGGGTATTCTGTCCACATGCAAAACAATTGAAGCTGAAACCATCCAAAAACTGACAAATTCAATGGACGAGAGAGTTCAGAAGCTTCTTTCGAACAAGGGGTCCTATGTGCAAATGTAACATCACCTAGAATAAAGTTTTCACTTGAAAACTGTTTGATTTCATTTTGTAATAAGCTGATAATGCTTATAACTTCACAATTGACCATTTTTTTGTTCAAAATACAAAAAAAAGGTTGAAAACTCTGCTGTGCATAATAATTTGGAACATGCATTTTGAGTGTTTATTTTTTTTTTAAAAGATACTGTTTTCATAGGCAGTTTGTTCCAAAACATTGCAATTATACTAGAATAGTTGATGACTGGAAAATAACAATGACTGCAATTCAGATAGGTAATTTAGAGAAAATATTATTTGCATAATAATTTGGAACACAGTGTATATAGTGTATAGATAATACAGGGATCACCAGTGTCATTATACACAGGAGCTCTGTACATAGTGTCAGTGTACAGGTAGAACAGTTATCACTAGTGACAATATACACAGGAGCTCTGTATATAGTGTCAGCGTAAAGGTAATAGAGTGATCACTGGTGACATTGTACACAGGACCTATGTATATAGTATACAGTGTATAGTGTCAGTGTACAGGTAACACACTGACTCACCAATGACCACTCTAGGAGAAGTCCTTCATCTTCGCTTTTCATCTTCATCCAGCACAGACCGCTATTACTTCTTTCAGCCAGGGCTCGTATCTGCAGGAAATAAAACACTTATCTAGAGCTCCGCTTGCAGAACACATTACTTAATTTTTTCCCAACTTCTATACTACACCAGATGAAGAATAAAAGGCAACATAGTGTCGCTTTGCACAGTAAGGGTATGTGCACACGCTGCGGATTCCATTGCGGAATTTTCCGCAGCGGATTTGATTAAATCCGCAGTGCAAAAAGTACTGCGGATTTATCGCGGTTTTTTGTGCGGTTTCCACTGCGGTTTTAGACACCTGCGGTTTTTTAATATGGAGCAGGTGCCAAACCACTGCAGATTCCACACAAAGAATTGACATGCTGCGGAAAATAAACTGCAGCGTTTCTGCGCGTTTTTTTTCCGCAGCATGTGCACAGCGGTTTTTGTTTTCCATAGATTAACATTGTACTGTACACTGCATGGAAAACTGCTACGGATCCGCAGCATCAAAAACGCTGCGGATCCGCAGCAAAAACCGCAACATGTGCACATAGCCTAACAGGACCACCCCCCATTTAAAACAGTATCCTCAAAAAATAAAATAAATACATCACTGCAGTAAAAATATCCCTTAATTAGCCCCTATTGTGATAATATTCCCCATATTGGCCCCGTGTATCTCATTCCTGGTTCCAGCCATATGATCTCTCCATCCTGCCCCATCTGTCCCATTATCCTGCCCAATCTGCCCCATGATCCTGACTCATGATTTTTCCCATCTGTCCCCATCGCATCCATCCTTCCCAATGATCCTGCACCATGTGTCTCCATCCTGCACCATGATCCTGCCCCATCTGTCTCCATCCTGCCCCATGACTCCACCCCATCTGTCTCCATCCTGCCCCATATTCTTGCCCCATCTGTCTCCATTCTGCCCCCTATTCCTGCCCCATCTGTCTCCATCCTGCCCCATATTCCTGCCCCATTTGTCTCCTTCCTGTCCCGTGTCTCCATCCTGCTCCATGTTCCATCCTGCCCCCGTGTCTCCATCCTGCCCCTGTGTCTCCCATCCTGCCCCCGTGTCACCCATCCTTCCCCATGTCTCCCATGCTGCCCCCATGTCTACCATCCTGCCCCGTGTATCCCACCTTGCCCTTGTGTCTCCATCCTGCCCCCGTGTTTCCATTCTGCATCATGTGTTAATATCCTGCCCCGTGTCTCCCATTCTGTCCCAGTGCCTCCCATCCTGACCCATGTCTTCCATCCTGCCCCCATGCCTCCCATCCTGTCCCCGTGTCTCCCATCCTGCCCCTATGTGACCCATCCTGCCCCGTGTCTCCAATGCTGCCCCGTGTCTCCCATCTTGCCCCTGTGCCCACCATCCTGCTCCCGTGTCTCCCATCTTGCCCCCATGTCTCCCATCCTGTCCCTGTGTCTCCATCCTGCCCCATGTGTTTACATCCCCCCGTGTCTCCCATCCTGCCCCATGTGTCTCCCATCCTGCCCCCATGTCTCCCATCCTGCTTCCGTGTCTCCCATCCTGCCTTATGTCTCCATTCTGCCCCAGGCTTGCCACTTTCAATAAAAATAAAAACTTTCTCTTAACCTGCTGGCGTTCTTGCGGCGATGTTCCCTCCAGGCATTTTAAGCGCGGACTCGGCAGCAAATGACAATGATGTCATACGCGGGCAACGTGCATGCTGACATCAGCTGCCAGCCTACGAATCGTAGGCTGGCAGCTTTTAACTATTACCGTGTGGGCCCGCATGGCAATAGAGTTTAACTGAACCTGCATCTCAGACAGAGGTTCAGTTACTGCCCCGGTATAATCCTGCCTCTGTGACTCAATGAGCAGAAGAGATGGGGCCCGATGCGGGCCCCCTCTGCTCATCGGGCCCAATACACCGTCAGGGCAGTAATGCCCTGATGGCAGCCCTGTGCGTATGAGTCTAGTCTCATAGCCAGATATGAGCTGCCCCATAGAATAACACTGGTCCGAGGGCTATGTGATAAAACATTGCATAGCACTTGGCTGTGTTATACACTCGTGTGAGCGAGCCATTAAGAATCAAAAACAGTAAGAAAGGACAAACAGACAAAATATTTTCAGCAAACATTATTTGAAACAAACCATGTGTCTTTTGAAACTAGAAAACTGTATGTGGAGAGGATAGGAGTGTGGGCATGACGAGGAACTCTAGGACATTAATTGTCTGGCACTGAAAGGGAGCTGTATGATACTGAGAAGTCACTGTATGACACTAAAGGGTGCTGAATGGCATTAAAGACTCATTCCTTGGCATCTAATGTACACTTTAAGGCCACCATAATACATAAATAGCATTACTGGGGCAAATTTGACACTGTTAATATGGCTATTTATCTCAAAATTCTTAATTTTTCTTAAGCATAAAAACTGACCGTATGGAACTGCGGTTTTTGTATGTCTGGGATGTGCATTTTTTAAGTGGAGGAGTGAGTTAGTTGAAGATGGCTTCTTAAAAGTCTCAGTTATTAGGACCCAGTTATTAACACAAATTTACATCCAAAAAATTCAGCTGCTGGTCCCCAAAAATAGATGTAAAATACATATTAATATTATTCGGTTTAGGAATGAAACAAAATCATTAAATTGTTCTATTTTACCTGACCAAACTAGAAAAATATCATCCACATAACATGTGTAAATTTTGAGGTATGTTAAGAAAGAATTTTTAGATGAAAAAATATATTTTTCCTCAAGAACCACAAGGTACAAATTATCCAGGACACGAGCTGCAGAAAAACCCAAGGCTGTGTCAGTGTGCTGTATATACCATTTGTCCATGAGTTTAAATATGTTGTGTATCAAGATAAAGTTAAGCAAATTCCATACAAAATTAATAGAATCTTGACTTTTCTTTGTATGAGACAAGATGTTCCAGATAGCTTCTATACCAAGATGGTGTGGTATCTTGGTGTATAAACTTTCAATGTCAATTGAGGCAAGTGGAAAATCAGATTGACATTCTATATAATTAATTACCCTTAAGAACTCACCTGTGTCCTTACCATAAGACGGTACATCTTTCAGGAGGGGTCTAAGGAGCCAGTCAATATATTTAGACAGCGGCTCCATGAGTGATCCCACTCCCAAAATTATTGGGCGACCTGGAGGGGAAGATAAGGATTTATGGATTTTTTGTATAAAGTACCAATATGGTTTATTTGGCAAATCTGGGAGCAATTTCTCTGCTTTGTTGTGTGGCAAAATTTCTAAGTTCGCCTGTTTTCTTAAAAAGGAAAGGAGTTTTTGTTTAAATTTGGTTGTTGGGTCATGTTGTAAGGGGGTATATGTGTTACTGTCCGCAATTTGTCTATTTGCTTCTTTCATATACTAGTCTCGTGTTAGGAGCACTATATTCCACCCCTTATCAGCCTGACGCAACACTACATCATTCCACTCTGTTATTTCTTGAAGGGCCTGCTTTTCGCCTCTATTCAGATTAGAAGCTATCTCTGGACCAATTAACGCTTCAATGTCACATACAACCAAGTCATGAAAAAGATCAATGATGTTACCTGAGGCTACTGGTGGCATGTAACTAGAGGACACCCATCCTGTGAATGCATTTGGGGCCTCCCTGTTGTTTACATTAGTTGTCATTTAGACTTAATAAAAGAGCCACATCATTCGCAATCAAATGGCTTGAAGACTCATCCACATGAAAGCCTAGGGGACCTATTGAGGTGGGGATTTCTCCAGAAAGAGGTACATTAATAACTATTTTTGCAAGGGAGGAAAAAGATTTAAATAAATGCATCTTTCTCACAGCCTTGAAAAGATCAATTTTGAAATTGACAATATTAACGTTTTTAGGGGCACTTTGGAAATAAAGAGAGCTTGTATTAATCCGAAACATGTTGTGTAAGGTTATTTACTTTGACAGTCTTAAATTTAATGTTTCCATGATACATGCTTCATACCTTCCATACCAGCAGTGACTTTTAATTGTTTAAGATTGCTGTTCTTGTTTTTATTATGTATACCCATTTTCTTATGTAAAGCGCCATGGAATAAATGGCGCTATAATGATGATGATAATAATAACAGTAATAATAAAAGTGTCGCTTGTGCTTTCTACCACCCCTCCTCTTATTGCGTTTCCTAATGGGATCGCTTCACTTGGGGGATTTTTTTAACCTGAGGCACGTTGTACTGATTGTCCGGAGTCTTCAGATGCACTTGAACCAGTATCAGTTGTCCAATCATGTTGCTGTTTTTGTTCTTGTGGAGTCGTTGAGGTTTGTATTTTTTTTTACATTTTGTTTAGTTTTATTCCACTGTAACACTTTTCCTGAATCAAAATCATTCTTGTCTAGCACAAATTTGTCTTTTTTTCTTTGCTTGATTTCCGCTTGTAATGGAATCAATTTATTATCAAGTCTTTTTTTTAAATTGTGCCATTGATTTTCAGTTAAATGAGAGTGAAGTTCATTTTTTGCTTTTTCCAGATTCTCATTAACTGTAGTATATAACTTTTTGTTTTGTTACAAAATCAACTGCCAAAGACATTTTGAACACTGAAGTTGTATATGTTCCCATTTTAATACAAAGCTTTTGTCCTCCTGGAAATGTGTTATTTCTTTGTGAACCCATAATCCTCTAGGTGCTCATTCGCATTCCGCAGAAAATTTTAAAGAATTTATGGATCAGAAAAGTCATACTTCTTTTTCAGCCAGATTCATTGTTTTAAATTCTAAGGTCTTAGTACTTATGACGAGAATGTCATCCTTGACGTCACAGTCCATGAATAAAGAGCCAGCGTTTTTTCTCCCTGCTAATATTCCAACATAAGAAGCTGGCCAAATCGACCAGGAGTACAACTAGGAATGTAGATTCGGCAGTGAGATTCATTACTAGATTTAATTCCAATTGAACTAAGATTTACAAGATTATTAAAAAAACACTAGTCGGTTTTGCTGACGGACAGGGACTTGCACAATCAACTAACACCTTACCCCCTTATTACATGGCGGAAATCATGTATGTTAGGAGATATTTTATGTAACAGCCATTACGTTCCCCCAAAAAATAATCCAGTTGGTTCCAATAGGAAGGGCCCTCCATGGGGCTGTTTCCCATGCGGTGACTGCTCGGCCTGTCATTTCATCTTGAGAACAAAGGACTTTATGAATTCAGCAGAAGATAAAGTCTATAAAATTGTGCACCATATCACTTGCAACACGACGGCAGTGGTATATCATGCCCGCTGCCCTTGTGATCGTATCTATATTGGTATGACGACAAGGCCTTTAAAAATCCGTGTGCAGGAGCACGTTAGGGACATAAAAAACTCAGCTAACTGTTCTGAACCGCATCTACTAAAAACTATCCCCTAACAGTGGGTTTTTTCGAAACCCACAACAGCAATCCTAAAGGTTTTGTTATGTGTGGTATTGAATTGATCATGTTTATATGGGGATCCGTGGCGGGAATTTAAAACAAAAACTGTTCCAAAAAGAAGCACGATGGATGGTCACTCTAGACACACTTTCACCAAAAGGCCTCAATGAAGCCATCAGTTTCAAGTCTTTTCTTTGAACATCTCCGTCATTTTTATCTATATTTTGGGCGGTGATGTTTTTTATATTCGTGTTGTGTTTATGTTTGTATTAACATTTTCTTTGTTGGTTTAGATGTCGATTTATCATGGAATCTTACATTCAAACTCTGCTTTTTGCCTAACCATCAGAGGGACCCCATGACGGACGTCTTCCTATTTTCTCGTACAGGAAAATCTATGGACTTCTGCTATGTCATCTATTGATCATTGATGACAACTGTGCAACCTCATGTTATAGAATTATGTTTATAAATGTCACTGTCCATTTAATTGGATCATTCATTTTTACATTTGGTCCTGTGGACTCTACCATCTACAGTGCCTCTATGCAATATGACATCAAAAATCTCACCTTTTCTCTAGTATGATAGATATTATTACGCTTTGATATCTGGATGTCAAAGTGCTCCAATCTGATATAGTAAGACTATTTTCCTATTAGACAAGGAACATGTAAATTTCTTTAATACGGTTTTATCTGGATTTAATATCCACTAGAAGTCTGTATGTTATTCTTTTTTCAACTATTATAGACATATTTTTATCATTACCTTGTGTGGTTATATGCTTCAAAGCTGTGTCTGGATTGATATTTTTGTGCCTGACTGGATTCTGTAAATCTTGTATGTACTTCTCATTTTTTTCACCCATATCTCATGTCTGCCACAGGTATAATAGCTTTTCATGTTTAGCATGGCCCCTTTTTTTTGTATCTCAGCTGTCTCGCTTGTATAACCGCATGGCAGCTACCATCTTATTGGGGGCATTCATCTATATTTAATCCTCCCTTGTACTGACGCTCTCATATTCAATCCTCTATGCAACTCCCTGTTCGTGCTGATGCGTTCCACACATGCACTGTGACTTTTCAGCAGCGTGGACGGCTGGGCGTGTTACTATGGAGACGGTTAGTAATGACACATAGTTAATCCCCCATTTACGGCATACTCTGTTATGTCCCGGCTGTTGTGTACATGTATTGGCGCGGCAGCTACTTCAGATGATGGACATCTACTTTTCATAGAATCCTCTCAGATGCAGACACACCCCACGCATGCGCTGTACCGCTTCTGCAGCGTCACTGGCTGGGCGCGCTGCCATGGAGATGGTTAGTGATGACGCACGTCCTCCTTCCCATCGTCCGTGGTACACGGCGGCCCTCCCCGCCGCCGGAGTGGATACATCATGATGGGCTTGTGCGCCGATTCGCTGAGGGTCCCTTTCAATCCAGCATAAATATTCCCAGCTCTTTTTAATTGTCCACACCTCCTGATGAAGCCAAGGCGGTGAAACACGCGTCGAGGCTTTCCCCTGTCCTGTCAACACGCCTGCATCTCTTTATCATCATGTCCCAAGGTATGAGCCCATAACCACTACTGATGTAGGTTTATTATTATTTTGCCTGGGTTTTATTAACGCTTATATTAACTTGTGATTCAGATGCACAGAGGATTTTTTGCCTGGCTACTATGCCTATTCACTTGTTTGACACGGCCCTCCCTGCATTTTGGTTACTGCATTGGTTATTCTATTGCGTTATACATTGCAGGCATAGCTTCAGGACATATGTGCTTCTCACTAGTGTGGTTTTTCATCATTCACCGACACTGCTTGTTTTAGCTGTCATTATTTTCTTGCCTTTCACCTTGTCTGTATGAATATATACTGTGTATATATATATATATATATATATATATATATATATATATATATATATATATATATAAATTTTTTCAATAAATATTGTATTGATTAAATAAACCCCTATCTGGCATGGATTTTTTATATGGCAATACTGTGAGCTATTGAATATCATAATTAAGATATCATTTTTTGATCCATTCCATTCTTTTTTGTTGGTTTACATAAGAAGCTGGCTGCCCTGCAGTTTCCAGACTATTGTCTACTTTCATGGTCTTGTATATGTTAGTGTGTGATGAGGTGTAGACAGAGATTCATAGAGGCAGAGACACCAGCATTAAACACAGCATTCATACCTTAATAGATCCATGGGAGGCTGGCAGCACCTTGCTTCACAGATATAGGTGCAACACCTTAGGCATGCAGTGTCATGATGGATCTACATGAAGAAGTGAAGAGGTGGCACTCCGGTATCAAATGGATCATGATGTGCTCTGCAAGACTCGGAAGTAGCTTTTATGATGTAACCCTATGGAGCTTCAGAATGAGGTACCATATTGTAAAGGAGACTTCCTGCTCATGCATGAAGTATATGGTGAGTCAGTTAGTTGCAATTGAGGTAACATCACTGAAATAAGAAGCAGAACGGCGCTGGACACTGGAGAGAGTGGCAGTAGCTGAGTATATTAATACATTCCCACTCAGTTACATGTATATATACACATTGAATAAAAAAATAATAAATGGGAGTTCTTCTACTGAAAAACAAACACCTGTCATAAAATGAAATACAGTGGATGATTGAATTTCAGGGAAAATTTGGTGTAAACATAGAAACCAACTCAGAAGAGATCAAATGTCAGCTATTAAATACACGTCAGGCTTGAGGAATTATTTCAAAATACTCGATGATTAATATTAATTAGATGATATGCTATGAACCATTGGGGTCATGCAGAAAAATTTGGAAGAATTGTGCAAGCCAATCATAGTTTACAAAAACAATTACAAACCAGACAACACAACCTATTATTATTATTATTATTATTATTATTATTAAACCTCTTAAACAGCCAATAATAAAAATAAAGAGATGTTTCTGATTTTTATCTTAGAAAAACATCCAGTTATTTACCAGCACCTAAGATACCGAATGTTATGAAGTGAGAACTGTCTATACTTTAACATGATCTCATGCACCTTATCAATCACCAGTTCCATTGAAGTATTTCTGCAGACACTTGTTTACCAGCAGTAGTATTAGGTCTGAGGAAGCACAGCTGTCATCGAAAGCATCTGAACACAGACCTAAGGCAAGCTGGCCTCTTGCCAAGCATCTCTTTCAAGACCCACTCCTTTCTCTGCTCCTGCCACCCCCTGACAGTCCTGTCAATAACCGGGCAGATGGCACTGGATGTGCTGGCAGGGGAGTTCTGTTAACAACCGAATGTGTTAATGATCTCAGATTTATTGTGTGCCAGACAATGAACCCTGCCTTGTATAATGAGAGCAGCTGAGAAGATTTGATTTGTGGGATGTCCTTACCAGGCCTTTTCGCACTGTTAAAAGGCTTATGTTCATTATATAATCCATCAGGAAAAATTTAATTTATGGTAAAAGGCTCAAACAATTATACATTTACCTGGTGGTTTATGCAGAGGGTCATAAGTGAAGCTTAGTAAATGATGTTTCCATCATTTAAAATATTAAAAAGAAATTAATAATAAAAAGAATAATAATAATATTTTTTATGATGACAACATATTCTGCACTTTGCATTTTATATGGGTTAAAATGTGGAGATAATGTTCCAGAAACAGCTGCCACTAAGCACTAAGGTTCATCTCTAGCTTTGCAATTAATTAAGTTTTAAAGTGCAAATGTCACTAAAAAGGGACTTTATTATGGCATTGTTAGAATAAATATGGCTGCATATATTAGTCTACTAGATGGTGGCCCGATTCTAATGCATAGGGTATTCTAGAATATGCATGTCCACGTAGTATATTGCACAGCCCACGTAGAATATTGCCCACCCACGTAGTATATTGCCCAACCACGTAGTATATTGCCCAGCCACATAGTATATTGCCCAGTTACGTAGTATATTGCCCAGTGACTTAGTATACAGCACAGAGCCACGTAGTATATTGCCCAGCCACGTAGTATATTGGTCAGTCATGTAGTGTATTGCCCAGCTACATAGTGTATTGCCCAGCCACGTATGTCACAGGTTAAGAAATAAAAAATAAACATATACTCACCTTCCGAGGGCCCCTTGTAGTCCTGTCGCTTCCGGTCCCAGGGTTGGTATGAGTGCAGGACCTGTGATGATGTCACGGTCACATGACCGTGACGTCATGGCAGGTCCTTCTCTGTTATGATCCCAGTGGCTGGGGATCACAGGAAATACCAGCTAAGTTAATAGGCAAAGAACAAGCTCTAGGGAGGTGGTAACTGGACTGACCGCAAATCTGATCCTATCCAAACACACTAAAGGTAGCCGGTGAACGTGCCTAAAATCCTGGACGTCTCGACGCAGCCTGAGAAACTGACTACCCCTAAAGAGAAAGCAAGACCTCACTTGCCTCAAGAGAAATAACCCCAAAGATATAGGAAGCCCCCAACAAATAATAACGGTGAGGTAAGGAGAAAAGACACACGTAGGAATGAAAACAGATTCAGCAAATGAGGCCCGCTAATACTAGATAGCAGAAAACAGATAGAGAACTGTGCGGTCAGCAAAAAACCCTACCAAAATATCCACGCTGAGAATTCAAGACCCCCACACCAACTAACGGTGTGGGGGGGAGAAACTCAGCCCCCTAGAGCTACCAGCAAGCTGGGAAATCACATATTAGCAAGCTGGACAAGAAACATATTGAACACAGATGATCAAAAAATGAACAAAACGGAAACTTAGCTTCTCTTGAAGAGACTGGTAGCAAGGTAGTCAGAAGGAATCAGAATAGCACTGAATACATTGACAGCAGGCATGGACTGAGAGTCCAAGTGAGCTTAAATAGAAAACCAGCCCACAGATAACGAGACAGCTGATGCCAGTCACAACCTGCAGAAAGACAGCACTCACACAGTACCACTTGTGACCACAAGAGGGAGCCCAGTAATAGAGTTCACAACACTTCTCGCGCAGGCACACAGGACCTGTGATGCCATCACGGTCACATAACCGTGACATCATGGCAGGTCCTTCTCGCATACCATCCTTGCCACCGGAACCTGCTGCTTGCATGGAGCGGTCACCGGAGCATCGCGAGGAGCGGGAAAGGCGGCGGAAGGTGAGTATATAATGATTTTTTTATTATTATTATTTTTAACATTAGATCTTTTTACTATTGATGCTGCATAGGCAGCCTCAATAGTAAAAACTTGGTGACACAGGGTTAATAGCGGCGGTAACGGAGTGAGTTACCCGCAGCATAACGCGGTCCGTTACCGCTGGCATTAACCCTGTGTGAGCGGTGACTGCGGGGAGTATGGAGCGGGTGCCGGGCACTGGCTGCAGGGGCTAATCGGACAGTGGCCATCGCTGATTGGTCGTGGCAGCCATGACAGGCAGCTGGTGAGACCAATCAGCGACTTGGATTCCATGAGAGACAGAGGCCGCGACCAATGAATATCCGTGACAGAAAGAAAGACAGAAGGACAGAAAGACGGAAGTGACACTTAGACACTTATATTAATAGTAGATAACCTACACAACATAGGTGTATCTCAGCAACTGAGCCTCACACCATTCATTTAGAGACCAATGAAGCATTCTGTCATAACATACCTAGTGCCCTGTATTTCATAAGCTGAATTAATATTATACAGAGCCTGATATCCCTGAAAATAACCCAATTAATGTTCAGTACTTTTAGACAAGGAAATTAATTTTAAAGGGAACCTGTCACCTGAATTTGGCGGGCCCTTTCATTCACCCCTTCCTTTTCCGCTGGCCACAATATTGTCTTGAAGTTGATCCACTTTCCTCTGTAGAACACGCCTGCGCAAGGCAATCTCACCTTGCGCATGCACAGTATGCTTTGCCCAACTGCGGTCAAAGCCGAAAAGCATTAGTGTGCATTGCGCCAGCGCTCTATGTCCCGGAACACAGCGAAATACTTCCGGGACATAGTGCGCCGGCGCATGCACACTAATGCTTTTCGGCTTTGCCCGCAGTTGGGCAAAGCATACTGCGCGTGCGCAAGGCGAGATTGCCTTGCGCAGGCGTGTTCTACAGAGGAAAGCGAATCAACTTCAAGACAATATGCGTGCGGCCAGCGGGAAAGGAAGGGGTGAATAAAAGACCCCAAAACACCGCCCATCGGCCCGAAAAAAGGGCTCGCCAAATTCAGGTGACAGGTTCCCTTTAATTGCACTGCTATAAAGAACAGTCAAATATTTGCCAGGCCTCCTTCATTGCCATTGATCAATTCTTCTTTGTACCATTTTTCGCCAATCTTGATGTATGCTTCGAGTTGTTGTCCTGCTGCAACACTATGTTGTCCTTTTCACACCCATAGCACTCAAGTGTACGAAGTAACTCATTTTGTAGGATACTCACACAAAGCTCAGTCTTTGGCTGTGAAACAACCCCATATCATCAGGCTCCCTCCACCACACTTAACAATTCCTTCAATTTCTCGAAGAAAATTGCATCCATCTGAGCCTAGTTTACTTTCTTTCATCTAATCGCCCCAAATCACCAATTTCCAATCTTCTACTGTTCACTTTTCATACTTTTTTTCAAATTTGAGCTGCTGCTTCTTATGGCAACATTAAAGATAAGTGTAATAATTATAGGGGATAACTCAGGAGACTCTTTGCATGGAACAAGACAACTACAGGACACAGTTTTATAAGTGGTAAAGTCTATATTATCACACGGTGATTCAAACAGGTGCAGAGAGAAACTCAAGTCCAGAACACTTGGTGTAAATATTAAATGCAGCTTAAACAGTCTATAGGGAACTTCAGAGGAAAATGCAATCACGCAGAAAGTCTATGAAGCACAATTATTCTTGAGGATACTTGACACAAATAAGTCCTTGTTTTAGTCCAAGCACAGATAGCTATGCTTATAAGGCAGTTCAAATAATATCTTAGCACAACCAAGGAGACCTGGGTAATAGTCTCAGGTTTTTGCAGAGCAGCAACAGCTTACATGTCCAGCAAATGCAGATGGAAGTAAACACGAGCAGCAGATGAAGGAGGATTACTGGAAACTGGTGTATGCAGCAGGAACTCAGAGCAGAGTAGCAGGATCACCACACAGGTTCACAGGAGCAGGTATATAGCCAGGGAGTCACCAGGGTCAGTAGCTGGATGTAAGGCAAAATACTCTAGCACAGACTGAAGGCTGGGGTGGAGTTTTATAGCAGGAAGGCACAGTGCACATTAGACCAAAGACGCCATCTTGGAAAAGGGCAGTAATGCACAAAAGGTAATAAAAATATTCAGAGTCCTGACAATAAGGCTTCTTCACATTTTTTCCGGCCAACATTTCTTCCTTGGATAATGTGTGTTGCATGGTGCTTGCATGGACATCTGTGATCTCCCTATTACGAAGCATATCAGCCATCTCCACTGCCATGTTTGTTGCACCAGAACTGATGGACCTTTGTGGTGATTGGATAATGTGCGTCGAATTGTGCTTGCATGGACAACTGTGATCTCCCTATTACGAAGCATTTCAGCCACCTCCACTGCCATGCTTGTGGAGCGCCCCCACTGCCGCAGGGCTGAGGGGTACCCAGTACCGGGCCTCTCTGTCTCGGTTCTGGGGTTGTCACGGTGGCTAGACCCGGTCCGTGACCCTGCTGAGGGGCGTCCAGCGAAGATAGAACGTTATGATGTTGTGGTGTGGGGTGCGATGAATAACGAGGACACAGAGTTGCAGTCTCTTTACCTCTTTACTGAAGGTCTCGAGGTACTCAATCCAGAGCACTGTTAACAGGGCTGTCTGAGACCGGCCGGTCCGAAGGCACATCAGGAGTCCCCTTAACAGGTGGGAATCAGTGTCTACCTTCTAGCGCCTGTGTGTTGTAGTCCTTCCCTGCTGAGCACCCCGGGATAGTCCTCACAACTGATTCTGTCTGTCTCTGATGTTCGTTCTCTCCGTCCCCCAGATGATATGGTTAGGACGCACCCGTATGACGGGGTAGGCCTGGAGTTCTTCCGGGACCCTAGAGTCGCCCTTCTCCCACAGCTGCCTCCGTTGTCTGCTTAGGTGATTTGGGTGAGACAGCCAACCTATAATTGGCTATCCTGCCGTGGTTTGAAGTAATGCTTAGAGTCTCTTACTTGCTCGGCGTTCTGGCCACCGACTGTTTGCGCCTCAGAAGGATGTTGCCTCGATCTTACAGCACGACTCCTTCTGGTCCTATCGCCTCTTTGCTGTATTCCCGTTTTCTCACTTTTTGTCCTTTCTTAGGAATCTGTCAGGATCCCATCCATGACAGGTCCTCTCTCTAGCTCTTCCCAGTTACTTCTCCCTGTCTTCCTGTCCAACCCCCAGTTTTACCAGAGTGTGAGGAGTGGCCTACTAGATAGAACCACTCCCCCTGGTGGCCGGAGTGTGAAGTGTAGTGTGTTACCTGGTCAGGTGAACTCCTTTAGTGCAATCAGACGTAACATCACTCCCCTTAGTGGCAGAGCGACATTACTGCAACGACCAGGACTCTGGGGCGCTGCACTTGTCGCACCAGAACTGATAGACCTTTGTGGTGAGCTGACTTGTGGAGTTCGATATTTTGTCTGGATCTTAGCTTTTGAGTGGATGGATTGACTTATTTTTGTATTCTTCCAACTGTCATTGCACTCACATGATGCAATGTAGAAATTTTCTTGGACTAAGAGACCGATATTGATGAACTGGATAGTACTGCTCTTTTCTTGGGAAATCTTCTTCATGGCTGCTGCTCTTATTGAACCAGTGACCTTTTGCTTGGGAATCAACCTAATACCACAGTGAGCTATGTGGACATGTGAGAGTAGGTTGTCATTTGTAGTATACAGGAAGAAAAAAGATTTTTCCTTCACCAGGAGCAAAACAGTAACAATTCAGCCACATGACAAGAATCTGCATAGCTCCGGTAATCATTTGCTAAATAGTTGCAAGTCAAGTTTGTGCATAAAAAAGTCAAGATGATTGTCTATAAAATGATGGCAGTCTCACGTTCAAAGCGGTAGTGGATGGTGAGATATGGAGCCTGAAAGTCAAAAGTTCAAAACATTGTTACCTTTTACTCATCACTGTATATTTAGCATGTTAAATTTGTCTTTTTTCTCTGTTTTTTGTGTTGTTCCAATAACACAGATGAAATAAACATGTGCATAACAAAACATGTGTAATTGCAATAGTTTTAAGGGAGAACTACTTCACTTTCTGAAACAATTTCAAGGGTGCCAACAATTTTGGCCATGACTGTATATACAGTGATGAACAAAAAGGATAACAATGTTTTGAATTTTTGACTTTCAGACTCCATATCTCACCATCCACCACTGCTTTGATCGTGAGACTACCATAATTTTATAGACAATCACCCTGGCTATCTCATATTTAAATTTGACTTGCAAGTATTTAGCATATGATTAATTATGCAGATTCTTGTCATGTCACTGCATTGTTATTGTTTTGCTTCTGGTGGTGGAAAAATCTTTTTCTCCCTATATACTGCAAATTACAACTTGTTCTCACTTTCCCTAATATCTGAGTGTGTTATTAGGTTGATTCCCAAGTGAAAGGTCACTGTTTCAAATTGAGTAGCAGCAATGAAGAAGATTTTCCAAGAAAAGAGAAACAACATCACCTAACTCATCGATAGCCATCTCTTGGCCAAGTTAAATTTCCAAACCGCATCATGTGAATGCCATGACAATTGGAATAATACAAAATGAAGTCTGTCCATCCATTGAAAAGCCAAGAAGTGGAAATCCAGGCAAAATATTGGAGTCAACAAATTGCCTCATCACAAAATCTATCAATTCTGGTGCGACAAACAGACCACTGGAGGTGGCTCGTATGCTTCTTAGTAGTGAGATCACAGACTTCCATGCAAGCACTGTGTGACACATTTTAGAAGAGTCTGGAATGGTGGCTCGAATAAGGTGAAGAAGCCTTAATTACAAAATCATGATAAGAAGTGTCAACTCGAGTTTGTAAAAAAGTATGAAAAGTAGACTGTTGAAGATTGGAAACTAGTGATTTGGAGCTGTGATATGAAAGTCAGCAGGCTAGGCTCTGAGGGGTGCAAATAGGTCTGGAAGAAAAAAGGGAAAAAGGAGATAATGAATTGAGAATTTGATGGAACTGTCAAGTTCAGTGGAGAAAGCCTGATGATACAGGGTTCTTTCACAGCTAAAGGTGCTGGATACTTGACCAGGATCGATACTGGGCTCATTGCTGAGCTATATGTGAATATCCTACAAGATCGTCTTGTTAGTTACTTTGAATACTTTGGGTATGGATGAATACACTCAAATACTTTGGATATGAAAAGGATGACCTAGTCTTCCAGCAGAATAACGACTCGAAGTATACGTCAAGATTGGTAAATAAATGGTTCAATGACAATGAAATAGATACTAATACTAATACTAATAGATGCTAGATTGGCCCTGACAGTCCCCACGCTTCAACCCAATTGACTACTTATGGGTAAAGGTGAAGAATAGTGTTGAGCATTCCGATACCGCAAGTATCGGGTATCGGCCGATATTTGCTGTATCGGAATTCCGATACCGAGATCCGATACTTTTGTGGTATCGGGTATCGGTATCGAAACAACATTAATGTGTAAAATAAAGAATTAAAATAAAAAATATTGCTATACTCACCTCTCCGACGCAGCCTGCACCTTACCGAGGGAACCGGCAGCGTTGTTTGCTTAAAATTCGCGCTTTAACTTCCTTACGCGAAGTCCCGGCTTGTGATTGGTCGCGCGCCGCCCATGTGGCCGGGACGCAACCAATCACAGCAAGCCGTGACGTAATTTCAGGTCCTTCAGGATTTTAAAATTACGTTCCGGCGTTGTGATTGGTTGCGTCGCGGTCACATGGGCGACGCGACCAATCACAAGCCGTGACGTCACGGGAGGCAGGAGACGCGCGCATTTTAAAATGCGCGCGTGTCCAGCCTCCCGTGACGTCACGGCTTGTGATTGGTCGCGTCGCCCATGTGACCGCGACGCAACCAATCACAACGCCGGAACATAATTTTAAAATCCTGAAGGACCTGAAATTACGTCACGGCTTGCTGTGATTGGTTGCGTCCCGGCCACATGGGCGGCGCGCGACCAATCACAAGCCGGGACTTCGCGTAAGGAAGTTAAAGCGCGAATTTTAAGCAAACAACGCTGCCGGTTCCCTCGGTAAGGTGCAGGCTGCGTCGGAGAGGTGAGTATAGCAATATTTTTTATTTTAATTCTTTATTTTACACATTAATATGGTTCCCAGGGCCTGAAGGAGAGTTTCCTCTCCTTCAGACCCTGGGAACCATCAGGAATACTGTCCGATACATGAGTCCCATTGACTTGTATTGGTATCGGGTATCGGTATCGGATTAGATCCGATACTTTGCCGGTATCGGCCGATACTTTCCGATACCGATACTTTCAAGTATCGGACGGTATCGCTCAACACTAGTGAAGAACAAATGGTATAAATACCCAAGTGAGTTGACCAGTATGTACCAACTTTGGCAATGTGTAGAAGAGACTTGGGATCTGATTTCTTATAGACATGTTTGAATCTGATCGTGAGCATGTCCAAAAGGATTCAGATAGCACTGAAAGCCAAAAGTGGATTTACAAAATACTGACAAAATAATAAAAAAGTTAAAATTTAGATTTTTTTGGAGCAAAACTGTACCAATACAATAACAGGACAAGAATGTGCATAACTAATCATATGCTAAATGGTTGCAAGTCAAATTTATGCATAAGACAGCCATTATGATTGTCTATAAAATTCTGGTAGTCTCATGTTCAAAGCAGTAGTGGATGGTGAGATATGGAGCCTGAAAGTCAAGAATTCAAAACATAGTTACCCTTTTGCTCATCACTGTATATATTGTAAGATTGCAGCCAGACAGGTCCTAGATGGGAGGTGTGTATCACCGAGGTGATAAAGGACCCGGAGATAAAGGCTCCAGCACAAATAGTGCTAAGAGGTTTTTTTTAATGGGTCCAGCTTCTGGTCCCAGCATTTAGGAATGACTGGTAGAGCTGGGCAGGACTGGTCATTCCCATTCTCCTATCCAGGCTTTACAGCATACTTAGAAGACAGCTGAGCTGCCTCAGTTATTGTTTGGGAAGTGAAGGTGGAAAGATTGTTACAGATCTTGGAAAATGGCGACACTTAAAAAAAAATCTATATGTTTAGTGTCTGCATATTCATACTGACCTGGAGAATTATATTACCAGGTCAGTTTTGCCATATAGTGAATATGGTAAATTAAAAAAGAAAAAAAATGCTATTGTGAAATTTCACTTTTTCTTGCAATTTTAACACACTTGTATTTTTTTCCACTTTCCAGTGCAGCATATGATAAAATTAGTGGTGTCATTCATAAAAACAATTCATGCAGCAAAAAACAAGCCCTCATATGGCTATATTGATGAAAAAATAAAAATGTTATTATGACTCTTTGAAGAAGGGAAGAAAAACAAGAAAATGGAAAATCGCAGGGGGGTTGAAGAGGTTAAGGCCATGAGACCCTGTTGAATCCATAGCCCCAATGTTTCAGGTTGTTTGTATCAAACTGCAGGGGAAAAGGGGTACTATACTTTTTATATACACATTTTTGTTAAACACAATTACACTTTTTTATAGCATCATACATATTGTGTATTGCTGGAGAGATAGAAGATTCTTTTCATTTTTTCCTGGGAGAAACGCCAATTAACACTGTCTCTTTTCTGCCTCTATAAATGTTCAGCTTTCTCTGCTCCCTGCCGTTGGCATGTAAACGATCACTGGTTCCCCTGTCTGTGCAGAATCCAACAATGTTAAATAATTGATACTACCAGCATCCTGCTGAAAAGATCTGCAGTCTTGCCAGAAAGTAGAGAAGTTAGATTTAAATCTCAGTCATGCAGGCAATTAAAGGACATATATCAAACAATTTTTTATATTCCACACTTCATTCTACAAACACATTCTCCTGTGTATAATTAGCAATTATAATATTATATGTCCATGAGGTTATTAGGGCCCCATGGGTGCCAAGCATTGGGGGTTTCTTGTCTGCATAGGGAACCATTATAAAAAGTCAACAGTCGTTAACACTTCTCTTATCAGATGATTCCTTTCTTAGAATAATGAAGAGATCACACCAATGTTACCTGACCCTCTGTCAGAATTACATCCTTCACGCAAAAATAATACTTAAAGAAATTATGTACACAATGTTTTATGTATAAAGGGAAACCCTCATTATAGAGACTGTGCAATTTAGAAAACCCATTTTCATATACTCTATGAGCAGTAACAAAAAGCTTCTCTCTCTGGAGGACCAATTGATGTATATGAGCCCTGTGTAATGCATTAAGAGGGTGTCTACTTAGACAATATTTTTAAAAAAGGCTCAGAATGGCATAAAAAAACAAAATGTGATGCTCACCACACTAATCCTCTCCATTTGATGCTTCTCAGCATTCCTACTCGTCTCTGCTTCCTGATCCCTCTTAAGAAATAAGGAAAGACTTCTCATCCAATCACTGGCCACAGTGGTGACTCCCCTCTGCCTTTTATTAGCTACGGTGGTCACGTCTTTGTGTCAGAATCTTGTTGTTGACACTATAAATGGAGAAAAGAGCAGAAACAAGCAATATCGAAACAGGGGTAGCAGGGGATTGGTGAGGTAAGTATAGGTTCTTTTTTTAACTCATTTTTGCCCCTTTGTAATGGGTGTGTCCAACCATGCAGGAACCTGGTTGGATACATCGCATCTCCTGGGCAGGTGAGGAATCAAAACAGTATACGAATCACAGCTGATTTTTCTGTGAGGTAAAACATGTTTTTAAACAGGCAGGGAAATGTTTATCCTTTCATAAACCAGCAGGTCTGCTCCCTGGCTGTCCTGCCTGTATAATATTTTCCTTGCTCCCCTGCCCAGGAGCTGTAGTATGATCAGACCATGTTCCTGTACGGTCAGACATATCCATTACACAGTACATAGCAGGGGCACATTTATAAGATTATCTCAGCACAGGAACATTTTTTTTTAACGCACACAATTTTGCAACTTATTATTAGTCAAAGAACTATTCATCAAAATCTACTTTTTTCATTGGACAACTACATTTAACAAAAAAAAAACCCCTTCCCATTTAATGAAGTCAGCAATGGCTCCGCATGGAAGAGGAACAAAAATATGGCGTTAATGCCATGGTCTGAACAAAACAAAACTTGTTCCATAGTACGGGATATATAAAAAATAGCAAACTCAGTCTTACTGCTCTACCAGTACCCACCTGAATCTAGCATAGACCACTCTATTGTCTGCGCAGAGACACGAAGCAATGATATCACCAGTGCCACCTGTAATTGAGGTGACTTCAGCTGCACGTCATTGGATGTTTTACGATGATGCGCTACTCAAAAACACCTGACAGCTGCAGCCAATCACAAGCCTCAATGGTCCAGTGGCTGATGGAACATTGACATCTCCATATCCCATCTCTGCACAAACAACGGAGAATCGTATGCTGGATCCAGGTGAGTGACATTTAATGAGTTTGACCGAGTTTGTTGTTTTAGCATATCCCACCACTTCGGTAAAGGGCTTTTTTTTGTCCAGACATCCCATTTAATTAGTAAAGGGAAATATATGAATGATATATGAAGATACATTAAGTGAGGAAAAAAGCTGGCAGAATTATTGTTTTAGTCATATGTTCAATTTTACAAATGTAACAAAACCAACGATGAATGGAGGAAGCATTGAAGAGAATCATGTACAAATGGAGGAATCATTGAAGAGAATCATGTACAAGCAAAAGTGTCAGGAGACAAGCATTAAACCAAGATCATCCTACCATCCGTAACACAAGATAAGTAATGTTGTGACAGCCACCGAACCAGAGACTTAAAGTACATACTGAATTTGTAATCTCTAGACTAGAAACGCCTTATAATGTTAAGAAGATCAATTGTCTTTCCATAAAGTTTATCCATTAAGCCAGAGATACAGCAGGGAGAGCTTTCTCAGTACAGATTAACAAATACGCTGAAGAATTTATTGCACTTGGAAACAGCACTTGGCTAATGGGAGTCGTGCATTGCATAATGTAGTAGACATCCAACCAGCTATGCGAATACATTTGAAACATAAATACCAGTAATTATATATGGGAGGAGCCATAAACCACCATTTAAGAGGAGTGGTAATAACATTCGTAACTTCCCACTCTGCAAATAAGTTGCATCTTCAGAATTTAATTAAACAATATCCTTGCTTTAAAATGTATTCTTTGCTAGTGTTTAAGATTAGGCTTAATGTGAATTGTAGAGAAAAGTAGATCAGACAAAATTCAAATTAGCCTATTTGTGCATTTAAAAAAAAAAACATAATAAAGGGCATAATAAACATAATATGTAAAAAATAAATCTCATCTCTCTGGCCCCTCTACTATTCACCTCCACCTGTCTGGTCCTCGACACATCTTCTTATCCCGTTGCTAGTGTTGCAATCTCTGTGCAAGATTTCTGAATGTCATGGTGTCCAGGAAAGGTTCTTCGCAGGATGTCATGAAGTCACAATGTGTGCTGTGACCTCTACGACACCCAAAAGTCCGACACAGTGCAGGAAGGCCAAAGATCAGAAGATGTGTCGAAGACTAGACAAGTGGCGATGAGCAACTGGTGTACCAAAGTGCTGGGTGGTAAGGTGAGTCTAATGATATTTTTAACCGCGGGTTCATCATGATTAAAAAAAAAAAATTGAAAATAATTTTCTGCTCAAATTCATATCACTGAAGTAGACAGCGGTTTGTTTATGAGTAGTGAGATGAAAGATGATGACAACCTAAGGTACAATTTGCATGCCTTTGCCCACTATCTCACAACCAAAATCATGTGATGAGTATGACACTCCACACAAGCTGGATCTCAGCAAGTGATGGATGTCATGGAAATATAGTTACAGTGGGTATGGAAAGTAGTCAAACCACTTTACATTTTTTACTCTTTGTTTTTTGTAGCCATTTGATAAGTTCAAAAAAGTTCATTTTTTTTCACATTAATGTACACTCTGCACCCCATCTTGACTGAAAAAAAAAACAAATGTAGAAATTTTTGCAAATTTAATAAAAAAGAAAAACTGAAATATCACATGGTCATAAGTATTCAGACCCTTTTGCTCAGACGCTTATATTTAAGTCACATGCTGTCTATTTCCATGTGATCCTCCTTGAGATGGTTCTACTCCTTCATTGGAGTTCAGCTATGTTTAATTAAACTGATAGGACTTGATTTGGAAAGGCGCACACACCTGTCTATATAAGACCTCACAGCTCACAGTGCATGTCAGACCAAATGAGGATCATGCATTCAAAGGAACTGGCCAAGGAGCTCAGAGACAGAATTGTGGCAAGGCAAAGATCTGGCCAAAGGGTATAAAATAATTTCTGCAGTATTCAAGGTTCCTAAGAGAACAGTGACCTCCATAATCCTTAAATGGAAGAAGTTTGGGACCAACAGAAGTCTTCTTAAACCTGGCCATCCAGCCAAACTGAGCAATCATGGGAGAAGACCCTTGGTGAGAGCGGTAAAGAAGAATCCCAAGATCACTGTGGCTGAGCTCCAGAGATGCAGTAGGGAGATGGGAGAAAATTCCACAAAGTCAATTATCACTGCAGCCCTCCACCAGTCGAGCCTTTATGGCAGTGGCCTGACAGAAGCCTCTCCTCAGTGTAAGACATATGAAAGCCCCCATAGAGTTTGCTAAAATGCACATGAAGAACTCCCATACTATAAAAAAATAAGATTCTCTTGTCTGATGAGATGAATATAGACCCTTTTGGTGATAATTCTAAGTAGTATGTGTGGAATGTGTGGAGAAAACCAGGCACTGCTCATCACCTTCCTAATACAATCCCAACAGTGAAACAAGCTGGTGGCAGCATCATGCTGTGGGGGTGTTTTTCAGCTACAGGGACAAGACGACCGGTTGTCATTGAAGGAAACATAAGTTCGGCCAAGTACAAAGATATCCTGGATGAACACCTCTTCCAGAGTGTTCTGCACCTCAGACTTGGCTGAAGGTTCACCTTCCAACAAGACAATGACCCTAAGCACACAGCTAAAATAACAAAGGAGTGGCTTCAGAACAACTCTGTGACCATTCTTGACTGGCCCAGCCAGAGCATCTCTGGAGAGACCAGAAAATGGCTGTCCACCAACGTTCACCATCCAACCTGACGGAACTCGAGAGTATCTGCACGGAAGAATGGCAGCGGTGTGAAAAACCTGTTGCATCATTCCCAAGAAGACTCATGGCTGTACTAGCTCAAAAAGGTGCTTCTATTCAATACTGAGCAAATGGTCTGAATACTTATGAGCATGTCATATTTAAGTTTTTCTTTTTTAATAAATTTGCAAAAATTTCTACATTTCAGTTTTTTTTTCAGTCAAGTTGGCGTGCAAAGTGAACATTAATGAGGAAAAAGAATGAATTTTTGTGAATTTACCAAATGGCTGCAATGAAACAAAGAGTGAAAAATTTAAAGTGGTCTGAATGCTTTCCGTACCCACTGTAGTTCTATAAACTGAAAGGTGGGCATTGTCAGTGTACTGGAGATTTTCTTTGCATGTATACCTAGAGATGATGATAGGAGGATTGTAGTTGGTGCTTTATATACTATGTGGTCGAACTTAATTGTTTTTAGTCAAATTGCTAGGTGGACTGTCCTAAAAAAGAGGTAAGGATTACATATATCCCTTGTGTGCTGCCTGAGGACAGAGAAGAAAATAAAAGTATTCCCCAAGCTGTAAAGAGTAAAATGATTCATTTCCAAACTACACTTGTCCAGGTTATCACAAACTCAGCTCTACCATGTGATTACAAGAGGGATTTGCTGTAATTGAACATCAGCAGCTGTCTCCCAGCAGTTTTCATTCTTTGTTTCTCACAGGGGAAAAGACAGCAGCTTATGGATATCAGCAGTCTGCACCAGCAACTCATCCATCTTATGATGATTCCTGCATGGACGACCCGCTGCCTATATCCTCAGCAACTTTATTCTTTTAGAATTCTAGACTATTCTGCCTTGAATATCAGCAAATCAGTTTGATTGTAAGAATCTTTAGTAAATTGTTTCATTCATCAGTTGTTATCACTTATTATCGATACTTCACCTTTCCCATGAATCATCCAGTTGTCTATGTTTGTCAATCTTATTTTGTTACACCAAAAAATTACTTTATCGAGGTAAAAATCAGCAACTGCAAGAGGAAGAAGATTATATACATAAGAGGTAGATTTCTTGCCAAAATATCTGCAAATGAAAATCAGTTTCATAAACTAGAATGGATTTTGTTATGGTGAAAGCTCATAGTTTCCTCAATCACAATTTAGATTAATGGGATAGTAGCAGAAATTTCTGCAACAAATCTGCCATGCAAATATACACTAAAGTCTCCATGATTTTTTATTTCTGCAAAAAAAACTTTTCCAAATTTCAACCGTGTTCTGGATCTGATTTTCATCAATGTCAGTGTTTCAGTTTGTACCATCAGGGATTCATGAGTAGGAATGAGCAACCGAATGGTAAAGAAGCCAATCAACAAGCTTTCAGACTGTTGGCACATCTGGCCCAATCACAGCCATACCAATATTGGAATGGCTGTGATTGGCCAGCGCACCATGTGACCCAGCCTGTATAAAGACCGGATCACGTGATTTGTCAACATTCTGCATTCAGAAACTGGTGCAATAAACAGCCTGGTGAATACTACTATTAAAACCTGGCACAGAGTGCCCTTACAGCCTTGTGCATACTGTCTCAAGAGCCTGGTGCACACTGCTGTTACGGGTGCATGCTACCCTGAGAGCCTGGTGCACACTGCTGTTACGGGTGCATACTGCCCTAAGAGCCTGGTGCACACTGCCTGAACAGCTTTGTGCATATTGCCCATAAAGCCTGGTGCATACTGTTCGTTCAGCCTTGTGCACACTGCCATTACAGCCTGCTGCATAGTGCCCTAATGTCCTGGTCCATTCTGACCATACAGCCTGGTGCACACTGCCATTATAGTCTAGTGCATAGCGCCCTTATATCCTGGTGCATATGCAGCGCCCCAGAGTCCTGGTCGTTGCAGTACTGATGCTCCGCCGCTAAGGGGGCTATGGTACGTCTGATGGCACTGAAGGAGTTCACCTGACCAGGTATTACAGACACCAATACACTTCACAGTCTGGCCTCCAGGGGGAGCTAAGGGTGCTATGTATTAGGCCACTCCTCACAATCTGGTAAAACTGGGGGTTAGATAGGAAGTTAGACAGAAGCTGACTGGGTTGGAACCAGGCAACATCCTGTGGCAGAGGGTGTTGCAGGGGGAGATTCAGGGGGGTCCCTGTCAGGGGTGAGATCCTGACAGAGGCCTAGCGAACAGAAAGAACATTATGGGACCGCGCCTGCACTTCATCGCGGCGGTACCCCAAGAAAGGACAAGAAGCGAGGTTTATTGTGCTGAGTGAGAAACAAGATCAACGCAACAAGGAGAAACACCGTAGGAGTCGTGCTGTAAGATGAGGCAACATCCTACTGAGGCGCGTAGCCGGTGGCCGGAAATGCCGAGGAAGTATTGAGCTCCAGGCCTTACTTCAAACCTACGGCAGGACAGTCAGTTATAGGCGGGCTGTCTCACTCATATCACCTAAGAAGACATAGGGGGCAACAGTTGGAGAGGGGCGACACTAGGGTCCTGGAAGAGCTCCGAGCCTACCCGTCATACGGGTGCGTCCTAGCCATATCATCTGGGGGGACGAAGAAGAACATCAAAATCGAGTTGTGAGGGAACTTCAGAAACAGACACAACAGTTGTGGGGACTATCCCATAAGCACAGCAGGGGAGGACCAAAACACACAAGCGCTAGAAGGTAGGCACAGATTTCGACCTGCAAAGGGAACTCTGGAGGTGCCATTGGACCGGCCGGACTCACGCAGCCCAGTTAACCGTATTCCGGACTGAGGATCCTGAAGCCTTCAGTAAAGAGGTAAAGAGACTGCAACCTGGTGTCCTCGTTATTTACTGCGACCTGCAACGCACCTCATCACATTCTCAACTTTCACTGGACGCCCCTCAGCAGGGTCACGGACCGGGCCCAGCCACCATGACAACCCCAGAACTGCGATAGAGAGGCCCGGTACCGAGTACCCCTCGGCCCTGCGGCAGTGGGGGCGCTCCACATACGGCCCGTACAGCCTGGTGGCGCACTTTCCTTACAGCCTGGTGCATAAAGTCAATATAGCCTGGTGCATACTGCCTGGACAGCCTGGCATATAGTGCCCTTAACATCCAGGTGCATACTGCTCTTACAGCCTGGTGCACAGTGCCATTACAGCCTTGTGCATACTGCCCTAAGGGACCTGTTGCACACTGCCCTTAGAGTCTGGTGCATACGGCCCTTACAGCCTGGTGCAAAATGCCCTAATTCAGCCTATTCTCTTCTGTGATTTTTTTTAGGCGAGAAAACAAGAGGAGAATATCAAATAGGGGACATGGACGTGGTTGTGGTGCTATTGATGGTGATGGTGTAGCTGCTGCAGGGACAGGACGTGGCTGATCTGTGCCTGTTACATATTCAATTTTTCTTTTGCTAGGTGAAGAGAATGGGGCATCAGACTGGGCTGCTCACCTGTCAGGATAATGTACCAGAGAAGTCCAAGTAGATGTATAGAATGTAAAGAATAGACTTTATTTTCCAGTTTTGTCATCTATGTCATTATATGCGAATGTAAGAAATTATGCAGCGCCCCAGAGTTCTGGTCGTTGCAGTACTGTGGATCCGCCACTATGGGGAGCCATGGTGCGTTCGATGGCACTGAAGGAGTTCATCTGACCAGGTATCACAGACACCAATATGTTTCACAGCAGGGCCTCCGGGGGGAGCTAAGGGTGCTATTCATTAGGCCACTCCCCACCATAGTGGGTAAACTGGGGGTCAGGCAGGAAGTTAGGGAGAAAAGCTGACTGGATTGAACGAAGCAAGACCTTGTGGCAGAGGGTGTTGTGGAGGAAGAGACAGTAGGGTCTCTGTCAGGGGTGGGATCCTGACAGAGGCTTGGCATTGGAAAGAACGTAACGGGACCGTGCCTGCTCAGCATAGCGGCGGTGCCCAAGAAAGGACTAGAAGCGAGATAGATTGTGCTGAGTGAGAAACGAGATCAAACAAAAAGGAGAATACCAGTAGGGGTCATGCTGTAGGACCGGAGCAACATCCTACTGAGGCGCATTACCGGTGGCCGGAACGCCGAGGGAGTGGAATAGCATACAGCTTCAAGCCATACTCCAAACAGCGGCAGGGCAGTCAGTTTAAGGCAGGCTGTCTACCACATATCACCTATGAAGTCTTGGGGGGCAATTGCGGGAGAGGGGCGTCTCTAGGGTCCCGGAAGAACTCCAGGCCTACCTGACAAACGGGTGCCGTTCCAACCTGAATAACAGGGAGGGATGGAATACGAGAAGAACATCAGTGAATCGAGTTGTGAGGGAACTTAAGAAACAGACACGACAGTTGTGGGGTACTTTCCGTGAGCACAGCAGGGAAGGACTACAACACATAGCGCTAAGAAGGAGGGCACTGATTTCCACCTGTGAGGAGAACTCTGGAAGTGCCATCGGACCGACCGGACTTGCGCAGCCTGGGGAACCGTATTCTGGACTGCGGACTGAGAGATCTCCAGTAAAGAGGTAAAGAGACTGCAACCTGGTGTCCTCGTTATTTACCGCGACCTGCACCCCACAACTGCACCGCTACACCACCGTTACTGCACCATCATCATCCCTTATTGCACCGGACGTCCCCCACTGACGGACAGGGCCACGGACCGGGTCCAGCCACCGTGACAACCCCAGGACTGAGACCCAGAGGCCCGGCTCCGGGTACCCCTAGGCCCTGCGGCGGTGTGGGGGCGCTCCAACTTGGCGTCACGAACAGGATCTACTTAAGCCTGAAGAATCAGGTCATGTGTGCCTTGGAACTGTGATTTATTGTGCTTGGACTGTGACTTATTGCAAAGACTGTGTATTGCCACTTGCCGCCAGAAGTTCCCGCCAAAACCGCCGCCATTACAGCGCTAAGGAGAGCGCAGGAGAAGAAGAAGGGCGTGGAGTGGGCGTAGACAAGCTGGAGAGCGCGAAAGACAATGGCCGCCCAGTCTAAATATTTCAGCCCCTTGAGGATGTGTCCGTCAGCAGCCGAGATCCGCCTACTGATCCTCAATGGGGGGCGGAGACAACGAAAGCGAAACCGCCCACGAAGGAGAGAGCGGGAAAAGGACCAGGAAGAAGAAGTCAGTGACATGGAGGACGCCATGGCCAGCCGCCCGGAGCCGGAGTGTGGGGTCAGAGCCGAGGACTCCCCCAGCTACCCGGAGAGGCACCGCAGCCAGACCTCCACAGTTGGCGCTGACCTCCTGCAGACCAGAGCGGACGAGCTGATCCACCAACTCCGGCGGACGCAGCGGAGCACTGAGGCCGAGTGGAAGAAGACCTTCATCGGGAGCCTCACCAGATGTCTGTCGGTAGCCTCGTCTGGTCCGGAGCAAGAAAAAAGTTCCAGCGCTCCGAAGCCAGAAGGCAAGGCCCTGCCGGAAAGCGAGATGCTGCAAACGGAGATGACGACGCCGCAGCGCAAGGCCCTGCAGCCAGCATTCCAGACCCCAGCGGAGGCAGAGCAGACCGGCACCGGAGGGACCGCATCTGAAGCAGGTATGAAGGACGACCCTGCCCTGACGACCGACACCACTCCAGTGACTGCTAGTGCCACAACTGCTGACTCCATTCCAGTGACTGACCTTGCAGCAGCCGCTACCTCTGCTGCAGCAAATGCCCATACTCAAGCTGCGCAGACCTCCATCGCTGCGCATGATTTCACTGTACATGAAAGACGGATTAACGGCGTTTGTCCAGCACTGGGTGTAACCCTGGACTTCACTTTTCCCAGGCCAAGAAGGGTTAAGTGCCAGGTGCAGCCCTGGAAGCCGTCCAACTAAACCTCGGAAACCTGAACATGTAAATAGTTAACTGTTTGTTTCCCTGCTTTTGCTGCTTTAAACCCGACTAGGGTTATTCTTAAAGGGATCCCTTTGTTTACCCGGGATCCCTATTGCCTTTTATTTTTGCTTTTGTTTTCCTTTTTGCTTTTTGTTCACCCATGTTGAAAAGAACTGCTGAATCATGAACAGTGCATGATACAAACTGCTTGTAAATAGTTTGCACCTTCTTAAAGGTGCTCCCTACTGGTTTTAGTTAAAGAAGGACTCTTTGCGAAGATACCGTTCTGGAACCTTTGCCGAGCAAAGACTGGTAGGCTGAGAAGACGAGCTACCTCAGAAAGACTTGATTCTCTTTTAAAGGGGATGTCCAACAGCGTACTTATGAGAAGATACTGTTTTAGAACAGTAATGCAATGATAATGTTTGAACGAGAAAAGTTGTATGTGTTTTAACTAGTTAAATGTGAAGAAATACTGATGATGATGCTCTGGAAAGAAATGTAACTGTTTTGCATGAAGAAAAGTTATGTGTGTTTAATTTGTTTAAAGTGTGAAATCTAGATAATGTTCTTTAAAAGGAAAGATGCAGAAAGCCCGTAGGGGTAGATTTAGAGTTCTGCTTAGTTGAAAGTAAAGAAAGTAGTAATGAAGGTGAGGATAGAAGGTAAACCCTGAGTCCCCATAGAAAGTTCGTTCGTTACTAAGGACAGAGAGTGAACCCGTAGGGGTTAGAAAGTGAGTCCTAATAGGAGCCAAATAGAGCTGGCTCAATGTTCTCTAATTGAAAGGAATGTTATGTCTATACCATGTATAGTAGCGAAAGGCAGTAGGCCCTGGCTGAACGGGGCGGTCCTGTAATAGAAAGGAGAGGCAGTAGGTCTGGTGCCGTTAGGACAGGCGGTCCTGCAGGTTCAAAGTAGGAGAATGCAAAGTTAAAATACCTTATAATGTGATTATAGGAAGGCCTTTAGCGGATTAAGAGTGTATATCCTTAAAGGCAAAGTTAAATTATTGGTCAATAATGTTTGCACCTAGTAGAATACCCGGTTGGGTAATGAGAGTTAATTGTAGCCTGTTGCTATGATATTTAATTATGTTTGTAACGTTAAGGTGTCCTCACCTCCCATAAAGGGAAGCTTGTTCAAGTATGCTTATTGTTTTGCACTCAACAAAATTGTATGTCTTTTTGCTAACCTGTATTGTTGTTTTCTTCCCAGTCCCGGAGTACTGTGTTTAACCAGGGGGGAGTGCAGCGCCCCAGAGTTCTGGTCGTTGCAGTACTGTGGATCCGCCACTATGGGGAGCCATGGTGCGTTCGATGGCACTGAAGGAGTTCATCTGACCAGGTATCACAGACACCAATATGTTTCACAGCAGGGCCTCCGGGGGGAGCTAAGGGTGCTATTCATTAGGCCACTCCCCACCATAGTGGGTAAACTGGGGGTCAGGCAGGAAGTTAGGGAGAAAAGCTGACTGGATTGAACGAAGTAAGACCTTGTGGCAGAGGGTGTTGTGGAGGAAGAGACAGTAGGGTCTCTGTCAGGGGTGGGATCCTGACAGAGGCTTGGCATTGGAAAGAACGTAACGGGACCGTGCCTGCTCAGCATAGCGGCGGTGCCCAAGAAAGGACTAGAAGCGAGATAGATTGTGCTGAGTGAGAAACGAGATCAAGCAAAAAGGAGAATACCAGTAGGGGTCATGCTGTAGGACCGGAGCAACATCCTACTGAGGCGCATTACCGGTGGCCGGAACGCCGAGGGAGTGGAATAGCATACAGCTTCAAGCCATACTCCAAACAGCGGCAGGGCAGTCAGTTTAAGGCAGGCTGTCTACCACATATCACCTATGAAGTCTTGGGGGGCAATTGCGGGAGAGGGGCGTCTCTAGGGTCCCGGAAGAACTCCAGGCCTACCTGACAAACGGGTGCCGTTCCAACCTGAATAACAGGGAGGGATGGAATACGAGAAGAACATCAGTGAATCGAGTTGTGAGGGAACTTAAGAAACAGACACGACAGTTGTGGGGTACTTTCCGTGAGCACAGCAGGGAAGGACTACAACACATAGCGCTAAGAAGGAGGGCACTGATTTCCACCTGTGAGGAGAACTCTGGAAGTGCCATCGGACCGACCGGACTTGCGCAGCCTGGGGAACCGTATTCTGGACTGCGGACTGAGAGATCTCCAGTAAAGAGGTAAAGAGACTGCAACCTGGTGTCCTCGTTATTTACCGCGACCTGCACCCCACAACTGCACCGCTACACCACCGTTACTGCACCATCATCATCCCTTATTGCACCGGACGTCCCCCACTGACGGACAGGGCCACGGACCGGGTCCAGCCACCGTGACAACCCCAGGACTGAGACCCAGAGGCCCGGCTCCGGGTACCCCTAGGCCCTGCGGCGGTGTGGGAGCGCTCCAATTATATGTGGGCAGGACAACGCAACAGCTGCATAAAAGAATAAACTCTTCACCTAGCAAAGGATCATCACATCGGGGCTTGCAGCAGCCGCCAATGCTAAGTGCAGTGGTTGTGTCTCACACAACCATAATAGGTGAGTGAATTTATATTATCTCTCACGAATATTCCCTTTATCTCGGATAAAACCCTATGTGCGCTCTATATTCCTTCTAGCTACCTTGTTACATATTCAAGTGAAACACCTTCTTCAGGTGTACGCAATCGACAGGACATTCTGTTTCATTTTGCAGCCCCGAGTATTGGTGGCTGGATGGTGAGGTCAGAACATGTTGAGATGGTGTTAGATTGGATGGCTGAGAGTGCCTCCAGTTCCCTCACATTTCTTCCCCCCGGTCCCCTGCAGAAAGCACAGAGTAAGCATCTGAGGACCATGGGCTTCTTCCATCTCACCCCCTTGCAAATCAGCCAATCAGTCTGAGCCCAAAGTCATGCAGCTGGGGATGATGAGGCCCTAGGCACCACATGGAGCAAACACCATACTAGTGACACGTGCAGCTTGGAGGAAGAGGAAGTGGTCACGCTGCCCCAGCTGCACAGCAGAAGAGGGAGCAGGGTGCTAAAGCACAGTGGCTGGCCTATAGCCAGTATGTCAGGAGCTACTGCCCACTGTGTTGAGGAAATGAGCACACAAAAGCCAGCTCAAAGGAGCTCCCTGACGTGGCATTTCTTCAGGCAAGTGCTGATGACAAGCGACAGGTGGTTTGCACACTGTGCCATCAGAGCCTGAAGTGAGGCATACATCTTTTGAACCTGAGCACCACCTGCATGGCGAGACATCTGAATTCCATGCACAAGTTGTAGTGGAGTACACATCTGAAAAAGCATGACACATCTGAGACGCCTCTTTCTCCCTCTTCTGCTGTGGTCTTGACCTCTTCCTCCTGCTCAAAATCAATAGGGCCACCAGCCTCCTCGCAAAAAGCCGATGTGACAACATCAACATCTCCTGCAGTGTCCTCCAGTTCCATGGAAAAGTTCAGCTCTCCATCCTCCATCTATCTAGAGAAATACTCCACTACCCATTCCTGAGACCTGGTCATGAATGACAGCATTTCAAAATTCCAGGTCTTTCAAATGCTAACATTCTGGCTGGTTGTGATGGACAGTTTTAAAAAATTAATGGTGGTGGCTGTCTCGCAGTATGTTGTTCCCAGCCACCACTACTTTCCAGATGGGCAACCCCTGCCCTGCAAACACGTGTTGCAGACCAAATCAGGTGTGCACTGTGCAAAGCCATCAGCCTGATACCTGGACCAGTAAGCAGAGTCAGGGACATAATATCTCCCTAACTGCCCACTGGGTAAATATAGTAGCGGCTGAGACAGAGGCGGAAGGCATTCTAGTACTTGTCCTACCACCACTGAGGATTGCTGGATGTTTCTCTGTCCATCTTGTCTCCTCCTACTATTATGCTTCCTCCACTGCCTCCTCATCTGGTCACAGTAAGCTCTGCACCACTATTTTCAGCACAGCCAGGGGGAAACAACAGTAGGCTGATCTGAAACTCATCTGTTTGGGGGACAAATCCTAAACCGTGCAAAAGCTGTGGACAGGGATCAAACAGCAGACAGATGTAGTTGGTGATGATGATCCTCAAGTCCGGACTGGTGGTGTGCGATAACGGGCAAAAACTCATAGCAGTTCTGGCTACTGGTTTGATGCACATCCCTCACGTGATGCATGTACTGAAATTGGTGGTGCAGAGCCTCTTTAAAAATTACCCACTTATGTCAGAGCTGCTGCTCATAGTGCGGTCAGTGTGCGCATGCTTTCGGCGTTCTCACCTTGCTGCTGCTCACCTGCCTGCGCTGCAGAGTCACTTCTGCTTTCCTGCTCACCACCTCATATGCAATGTACTAATAATGTGGAGTTCCACCTTGTTGTTACCTCGCATATGAGGTGGTGAGTAGCAAAGCAGAAGAGGGACCGTCCGGGTTTACTGTTCGGGTTCGCCCATCTCTAATTTTAAGTCATTTCTCTACCCACATTTGTCTACAGGGTAATTGTCCTGCAAATACCCCTATTTTGCTTCCTTTTGCAGCCCACTACCGTTTACTATTCCATATTTTAAAGTACAAAAGTTCAAAAGTTTTGGCCTCCATTCACTTCTATTGGCTGTGAGCTGGTCTTATGGGTGATGATGTGATTATGGCTTAATTTAGATTCATTAAAGGAGTATGTGTCATTCTTTCAATTAAAGGACTTTATTCTGGCTGAGGAATCTGTGAGCGTTGCATCAGTGACTAGTGGTGACATCTTCAAGGTTACCACAGGCACTGAGGCTACGTTCCCAGCCAGGCCCCTGAACTGAGGTGACTTTGGTAAGATCAGTGCTGCACCATTAGACTCACTGTGCTAACAGTGATCTCACTGGTCACTAATGCTGCACTTGCAGCTGCTCATTCCACAGTGGTTTTCAGCCTGGACGGTCACATCTTGGCACCGTCCAGGTTGTAAACTCTTTATCCCCAGACATGGATTACGGCGTGGGACAGAATGATACAAAGGTGATGAATATGGTTGTTTTTTATTTTTGTTTTATTACGAGACCATGGTTTCAGTGGAGTGGGTGATGACGTGAGTATGGTTTAATTTAGATTAATTAAAAGAGTCAGTGTCATTCTTTCAATTAACCCCTTAACGACCGCCGATACGCCTTTTAACGGCGGCCGCTAAGGGTACTTAATCCACAGCGCCGTTAATTAATGGCGCTGTGGAAAAAGTGAATAGCGCCCCCCAGAGTCGGATTTTCTCTGGGGTCTCAGTTGCCGAGGGTAGCCGAGACCCCAGAGAACATGATTCGGGGTGTTTTTACTGACCCCCGAGTTGCGATCGCCGGTAATTAACCGTTTACCGGCGGTCGCAACAAAAAAAAAACGCGATTTGCCGTTTAATTTCTCTGTCCTCCGATGTGATCGCACATCGGAGGACAGAGAAATGTGGTCCCCGATGGCCCCCAATAGCCCCCCAATACTCACCTACCTCCCCCGGTGCTCCTCGTGTCTCCCCATGGGCGCCGCCATCTTTTTTACGGGAAAAAATGGCGGGCGCACGCGCAGTGCGCCCGCCGCCCGGCACCCGGAAGATCTTTGGGGTCTCGGCTGCCGGGGGTAGCCGAGACCCCAAAGAACATGATCGGAGTCGGTTTGCACCGACCCCTGCTTTGCGATCGCCGGTAATTAACAGTTTACCGGCGACCGCAAAAAAAAAAAAAAAAAAAAAAAGCGATCAGTTATTTCTCTGTCCTCTGATGTGATCGCACATCAGAGGACAGAGAAATAGGGGGATTCGGGGACCCTATCATACTCACCCGGGGTCCCTGGGTCCTCTTCTGTCTTCTCCTGCCAGACGGCTTTTTCATCATGGCGGGCGCATGCGCAGTGCGCCCGCCATCTGCTGCCATCTGCCGGCCGGCAGGAGAAGACAAGTTGGGGCTAAAATTAGGGTTAGGGTTAGGGTTAGGGTTAGAGTTAGGGTTAGAGTTAGGGTTAGGGTTAGGGTTAGGGTTAGAGTTAGGGTTAGGGTTAGGGTTAGAGTTAGAGTTAGGGTTAGGGTTAGAGTTAGGGTTAGGGTTAGAGTTAGGGTTGGGGCTAAATTTAGGGTTAGGGTTAGGGCTAGGGTTAGGGTTAGGCTACTTTCACACTAGCGTTTTTTGGCTTCCGTCGCAATGCGTCGTTGGAGAAAAAACGCATCCTGCAAAAGTGCTTGCAGGATGCGTTTTTTCTCCATTGGCTTGCATTAGCGACGCATTGCGACGGATTGCCACGTGTCGCATCCGTCGTGCGACGGATGCGTCGTGCTTTGGCGGACCGTCGACACAAAAAAAACTACATGTAACTTTTTTGTGCGACGTGTCCGCCATTTCCGACCGCGCATGCGTGGCCGGAACTCCGCCCCCGCCTCCCCGCACCTCACAATGGGGCAGCGGATGCGTTGAAAAAACAGCATCCGCTGCACCCGCTGTGCGGCGCTTACAACGCTAGCGTCGGTACGTCGGCCCGACACACTGCGATGGGCCGAGTACGACGCTAGTGTGAAAGTAGCCTTAGGCTTCTTTCACACTTGCGTCGGTACGGGGCGGTCGCAATGCGTCGGCCCGATGTACCGACGCACGTTGTGAAAATTGTGCACAACGTGGGCAGCGGATGCAGTTTTTCAACGCATCCGCTGCCCAGTCTATGTCCTGGGGAGGAGGGGGCAGAGTTACGGCCACGCATGCGCGGAAATGGCGGACGCGACGTACAAAACAAAGGTTACATTGAACTTTTTTTGTGACGACGGGGGCTAAAGTTATGGTTAGGGTTGGGGCTAAAGATAGGGTTGGGGCTAAAGTTAGGGTTAGAGTTGGGATTAGGGTTAGGGTTTGGATTAGGGTTGGGATTAGTGTTACGTTTGGGATTAGGGTTGGGATTAGGGTTAGGGTTGGGATTAGGGTTAGGGGTGTGTTGGATTTAGGGTTTTGATTAGGGTTATGGTTAGGGTTGAGATTAGGGCTGTTTTGGGGTTAGGGTTGTGATTATCGTTAGGGTTGTGATTAGGATTATGGATCGGGTTGAGATTAGGGTTAGGGGTGTGTTGGGGTTAGGGTTGGAGTTAGAATTGGGAGGTTTCCACTGTTTAGGTACATCAGGGGGTCTCCAAACACGACAGCCAATTTTGCGCTAAAAAAGTCAAATGGTACTCCCTCCCTTCTGAGCTCTGCCGTGCGCCCAAACAGTGGTTTATCCCTACATATGGGGCATCAGCGTACTCGGGATAAATTGGACAACAACTTTTGGGGTCCAATTTCTCCTGTTACCCTTGTGAAAATAAAAACTTGGGGGCTAAAAATCTTTTTTGTTGGAAAAAAAAATATTTTTTTATTTTCACTACTCTGCATTATAAACTTCTGTGAAGCACTTGAGCTTTCAAAGTTCTCACCACATATCTAGATAAGTTCCTTAGGGGGTCTAGTTTCCAAAATTTGGTCACTTGTGGGGGTTTCTACTGTTTAGGTACATTAGGGGTCTGCAAACGCAACATAACGCCCGCAGACAATTCTATCAAAGTCTGCATTCCAAAATGGCGCTCCTTCCCTTCCGAGCTCTGCCGTGCGCCCAAACAGTGGTTTACCCCCACATATTGGGTACCAGCATACTCAGGACAAATTGGACAACAACTTTTGGGGTCCAATTTCTCTTGTTACCCTTGTGAAAATAAAAATTTGGGGGCTAAAAAAATCTTTCTTGTGGGAAAAAAATATTTTTTATTTTCACTACTCTGCATTATAAACTTCTGTGAAGCAATTGGGCATTCAAAGTTCTCACCACATATCTAGATAAGTTCCTTGGGGGGTCTATTTTCCAAAATGGGGTCACTTGTTGGGGGTTTCTACTGTTTAGGTACATTAGGGGTCTGCAAACGCAACATAACGCCCGCAGACAATTCTATCAAAGTCTGCATTCCAAAATGGCGCTCCTTCCCTTCCGAGCTCTGCCGTGCGCCCAAACAGTGGTTTACCCCCACATATGGGGTACCAGCATACTCAGGACAAATTGGACAACAACTTTTGGGGTCCAATTTCTCTTGTTACCCTTGTGAAAATAAAAATTTGGGGGCTAAAAAAATCTTTTTTGTGGGAAAAAAATATTTTTTATTTTCACTACTCTGCATTATAAACTTCTGTGAAGCACTTGGGCATTCAAAGTTCTCACCACATATCTAGATAAGTTCCTTGGGGGGTCTATTTTCCAAAATGGGGTCACTTGTTGGGGGTTTCTACTGTTTAGGTACATTAGGGGTCTGCAAACGCAACATAACGCCCGCAGACAATTCTATCAAAGTCTGCATTCCAAAATGGTGCTCCTTCCCTTCCGAGCTCTGCCGTGCGCCCAAACAGTGGTTTACCCCCATATATGGGGTACCAGCATACTCAGGACAAATTGGACAACAACTTTTGGGGTCCAATTTCTCTTGATACCCTTGTGAAAATAAAAACTTGGGGGCTAAAAAATCTTTATTGTTAAAAAATATATATTTTTTATTTTCACGACTCTGCATTATAAACTTCTGTGATGCACTTGGGCATTCAAAGTTCTCACTACACATCTAGATAAGTTCCATGGGGGGTCTAGTTTCCAAAATGGGGTCATTTTGGGGGGTTTCTACTGTTTAGGCACATCAGGGGCTCTCCAAACGCGACATGGCGTCCGATCTCAATTCCAGTCAATTTTGCATTGAAAAGTCAAATGGCGCTCCTTTGCTTCCGAGCTCAGCCATGCGCCCAAACAGTGGTTTACCCCCACATATCGGGTGTCGGCGTACTCAAGACAAATTGTACAACAGCTTCTGGGGTCCATTTTCTCCTGTTACCCTTGGTAAAATAAAAATTTGGAGGCAAAAAGATCATTTTTGTAGAAAAAATGCGATTTTTTTATTTTCACGGCTCTACGTTATAAACTTCTGTGAAGCACCTGGGGGTTTAAAGTGCTCACCACACATCTAGATAAGTTCCTTAAGGGGTCTAGTTTCCAAAATGGTGTCATATGTGGGGGATCTCTACTGTTTAGGCACATCAGCGGCTCTCCAAACGTGACATGGCGTCCGATCTCAATTCCAGCCAATTCTACATTGAAAAAGTAAAACGACACTCCTTCTCTTCCAAGCTCTGCGGTGCGCCCAAACAGTGGTTTACCCCCATATATGGGGTATTGACGTACTCAGGAGAAATTGCACAACAACTTTTGTGGTCTAATTTCTCCTGTTAC
The DNA here is from genome assembly GCF_051348905.1 of Ranitomeya variabilis. Lineage (NCBI taxonomy): Eukaryota > Metazoa > Chordata > Amphibia > Anura > Dendrobatidae > Ranitomeya > Ranitomeya variabilis. The sequence goes on from NC_135236.1 coordinate 185,342,613, forward strand.
CCTTGTGAAAATAAAAATTTGGGGGCAAAAAGATCATTTTTGTAGAAAAAATGAGATTTTTTATTTTCACGGCTCTACGTTATAAACTTCTGTGAAGCACTTGGGGGTTCAAAGTGCTCACCACACATCTAGATAAGTTCCTTAAGGGGTCTAGTTTCCAAAATGGTATCACTTGTGGGGGGTTTCCACTGTTTAGGCACATCAGGGACTCTCCAAACGCGACATGGCATCCGATCTCAATTCCAGCCAATTCTGCATTGAAAAAGTCAAACGTTGCTCCTTCACTTCCAAGCTCTGCGGTGTGCCCAAACAGTGGTTTACCTCCACATATGGGGTATCGACGTACTCAGGAGAAATTGCACAACAACTTTTGTGGTCTAATTTCTCCTGTTACCCTTGTGAAAATAAGAATTTGTGGGCGAAAAAATCATTTTTGTGAAAACAAATGCGATTTTTTATTTTCACGGCTCTACGTTATAAACTTCTGTGAAGCACTTGGGGGTTCAAAGTGCTCACCACACATCTAGATAAGTTCCTTGGGGGGTCTAGTTTCCAAAATGGTGTCACTTGTGGGGGGTTTCCACTGTTTAGGCACATTAGGGGCTCTCCAAACGCGACATGGCGTCCGATCTCAATTCCAGCCAATTCTGCATTGAAACAGTCAAACGGTGCTCCTTCACTTCCAAGCTCTGCGGTGCGCCCAAACAGTGGTTTACCTCCACATATGGGGTATCGGCATACTCAGGAAAAATTGCACAACAAAATTTGTGGTTAAATTTCTGTTTTTACACTTGTGAAAATTTAAAAAAATGGTTCTGAAGTAAAATGTTTGCAAAAAAAAGTTAAATGTTCATTTTTTTCTTCCACATTGTTTTAGTTCCTGTGAAGTACGTAAAGAGTTAATAAACTTCTTGAATGTGGTTTTGAGCAGCTTGAGGGGTGCAGTTTTTAGAATGGTGTCACACTTGGTTATTTTCTATCATATAGACCCCTCAAAATCACTTCAAAGGTGATGTGGTCCCTAAAAAAAACATGGTGTTGTAAAAATGAGAAATTGCTGGTCAACTTTTAACCCTTATAACTCCCTAACAAAAAAAAAAATTGTTTCCAAAATTGTGCTGATGTAAAGTAGACATGTGAGAAATGTTATTTATTAACTATTTTTTTGTGACATATCTCTCTGATTTAAGGGCATAAAAATACAAAGTTTGAAAATTGCAAAATTTTAAAAATTTTCGCCATATTTCTATTTTTTTCATAAATAATCACAAGTAATATCGAAGAAATGTTACCACTATCTTGAAGTACAACATGTCACGAAAAAACAATCTCAGAATCAGCGGGATCCGATAAAGCGTTCCAGAGTTATAACCTCATAAAGTGACAGTGGTCAGAATTGTAAAAATTGGCTAGGTCATTAAGTACCAAATTGGCTCTGTCACTAAGGGGTTAAAGGACTTTATTCTGGCCGTGTGTTTATTTACAATATAACTATAGGATTAGTAACGTATAGGTGTCTTATAGACGCCTTTCTGTTACTAAGCCATGGGCTTGATGTCACCAGACAATACAAAGATAATATCAACCCCACAAATATGAACCCCACTTTCCACTGCCACAGGACAAGTGGGAAAAGCCAGGCAAGGCACCATCTAATAGATGTGCCATTTTTGGGTAGCTGTGGACTGCTATTTTTAGGCTGGGGGGCAAATATACATGTGGAAAAAAGAGAATCCAGCTCCAAGAGATAAAATCACTTAACTTTAATAGTATTCATATAAAATAAAAAAGGCTATAAGACATACAAAAACCGGATATACCGGAAGGAGAGTGCCTGTATAAACTGTATTTGTTTCGAACACACAAGTGCTCTTACTCTCAGTACTAAAACGTAGGCCGGGGTCACACTAGCTTACTGCATCCGATGCGAGAGCATCGGATGTGATATGCTAATGACCCTTGGCTCCTGCTCTGCTGCGAGCAGGAGCCGAGTGTCATGCGTCTGTGCTCGAGCCTCTCGCAGCGAGCGAATCGGAGAACAGCTGCGGAGGAGGCGGAGAAACTAATTTCTCCATCTCCTCCATTGCCGGGGTCAGCGTTTAACGCACATCACTCGGATGATATCCGAGTGATGTGCGTTGTCTCACTCCCACCCATAGGCTTACATGGGTGCGAGTGAGCCTAGAGTGAGCATGCGGCGATTGTCTCGGACCGAGGAAAACAGCCGACAAAAAATCGGCTGCTGGGAGCTGCGCCATAGTTTAACATTGGTCCGAGTGCAATGCGATTTTTATTGCACTCGTCTGTTTTAGTCGCCAGTGTGACCCCGGCCTAAGAGCACTTGTGTGTTCGAAATGTGTACAGTTTATACAGGCACTCTCCTTCCGGTATATCCAGTTTTTGTATGTCTTATAGCCTGTTTTTATTTTAAATGAATACTTTATCCTGCTTATCCTCCTAACTATACTGCTACCTGCTGGTGCTGCCCCTAGTGGTTGCAATATCACTACTCCAACTCAGGTCAGTCCACAACACCCTGATAACGTGCTCCCCATCTCACAATTCATTGTGTTGCTACCAGGGACTTAAAATTTCTTGGGAAGTGAGAAAGGAGGCTATAAGGTGCATAGGACATTTTATAATGAATTGTAAGGTAAGAGAGGATGTTGGGGGGGGCGTGGTGAGACCGAGGGAGAGCAGGAAGTGCGGGAAAAGAGAGAAGTTTCCCGCCAGCAGAGAGAGGAGAGGGACATGTACCGTGCGTTGCAGAGTGAGAGGAGGCGCGGAGCTGACACCCAGCAGAGGTTTCCTGAGGGTCTCCGAGAGTCAGTGAGCATGCAGAGCGACAGGCACTCAGCGGAGCAGTGTGAGGTGCTCTCATTGAGAAGCGAGTGCCAGGTGCAAGATCATGAGGTGTGTCCCCCCTCACTGATGGGCGTGCAACAGAGCACGCATCGGATAGAGACTTCTACGGCACTTCCCACCCCGGCTTTACAGATTAATGGACTAGGGGCTCAACGAGCAAAACCAGTGATCATCCGATGCCGCCAGAAGCTAGATTGAGTGTTGGCGGATTACGCCTGAAGACAGTGCCGGCCGCTGCCAGTATTTCAACTCTCATTAGATTGTATGCGACTGAGGAGCAGAGAATATTATAGAGCAACCTCTAGCACTCAATAGACGAGAGAAAATGCTATTATCATTCAAAAAATGAAATTTTTATTATTCTGGGGATTCACAGCCGGTAAAGGAATACAACAGAAAATTATTTTACCCAACGTTTCGGCCCATGTGACCTTTTTCAAGGGTTCATTCTACATAATAAAAACAAAATATATACATAAATATCACAAAATAAAATAGATACATGTGAAAGAGTAATCATGATAAATACAACCAACCATTGTATATTTATACAAAATAATCCAATTCAATATATGTCATCATATAGTGTGAATCCATACATAAGAAATTAACTATCATTAGTCTTAATTTAAACTGTGTTCAAAAGGGAAAAAAAAGAATACAAATTCAGTAATGAGCCAGTTATATACTCAACACGAGAAACATATCCCAAGCGACAGCTCAGGGAAAGAAAAGCTTGTTAAAACACATAAATTATATTATTGTCATGTCAGGTGGGAATCAACATCATCACCAGCAGGAAAACACGTCCCCGTGTCTGTGTTAGAACGTTGTAAGGGTCAAAACTATAACACTTATCATATAAACCAAAAATAAATCGTAAAATAGAGAACCAAAGGAGATAAGAGGAAAAGCAAGTGCAACAGTAAAAGTAATAATTACCTGTGCGTGGCATCATGTGCAAAGTGTCCCAGAGATGTGGTTATCCCAGTGTAAAAGGACCTTTTATAACGCGGTGAGATCACATCCTGTGCATCACGTGAGTACCGAGGCCGAATAATGCCGGAAAAGACCGAGAAAGAAAAATAAGAAGTGCGCATGTGCTAAGTGATATGAGCTAACCGAACTATGCCGAAAGGAGCCGAAAGAACAGGCCAATAGTGCGCGTGAGCACTACACTATTAAATGTTGCGATGAGTAGACTATATGCCGTTGGTAACAGAGATTAGTTGCGCTTACATATATCGTTTGAGTAATGAAAGGGAAGAAATACAAGGAGGAGAATATGGGATATATAAAGAAAGAAACAATAAAATATAACATAACAACCGTAAAGGGAGGGGAGCACTGAGAAGCAGATCCACCATCACATTTAATAGCAGGTACCGTCAAGGTTAGAATAAGATAATATTACTTATTTTAGCCATGTGAGCACACATTGAAATTGATTTATCCATGGTGGTTCTTATTTTTCTATAATCTACGGCTATTTATTTACACAGGTTTTCCTCAATAAGGCCATGGACCTCAAAGCTAAGGAACAATCCTGGCTGGGTCAAGTTCATCAACTATTTGGTAGCGGTGGGTCTAATACCAGTGGTACTAGTGGTCAGAGTTCTATTAATTACAACACCGCCATTAAAACATTATTATATAAAAGGACTAAACTATGGTGGAATAAGGCCTTTCTCCAAAATTATGTCACAAAAAACCTAATTCCTAGGGGTTTACGTGTCCGTGTGATACCATCATTCCCAACTGAAGACAATGAGTTTATAAAAAATTGGAAGGATGTTTGTAATTGTGCTTCCATAAAATTCCTGGAATTGTTGATTGATCTTAATACTAAAACAATTTCTAACATTGATTAGAAATTTGAGAAAATATACACTCACCGGCCACTTTATTAGGTACACCATGCTAGTAACGGGTTGGACCCCCTTTTGCCTTCAGAACTGCCTCAATTCTTCGTGGCATAGATTCAACAAGGTGCTGGAAGCATTCCTCAGAGATTTTGGTCCATATTGACATGATGGCATCACACAGTTGCCGCAGATTTGTCGGCTGCACATCCCAAAGATGCTCCATACAAGGCAGGATGGATCCATGCTTTCATGTTGTTTACGCCAAATTCTGACCCTACCATCCGAATGTCGCAGCAGAAATCGAGACTCATCAGACCAAGCAACGTTTTTCCAATCTTCTACTGTCCAATTTCGATGAGCTTGTACAAATTGTAGCCTCAGTTTCCTGTTCTTAGCTGAAAGGAGTGGTACCCGGTGTGGTCTTCTGCTGCTGTAGCCCATCTGCCTCAAAGTTCGACGCACTGTGCGTTCAGAGATGCTCTTAGGCCTACCTTGGTTGTAACGGGTGGCGATTTGAGTCACTGTTGCCTTTCTATCAGCTCGAACCAGTCTGCCCATTCTCCTCTGACCTCTGGCATCAACAAGGCATTTCCGCCCACAGAACTGCCGCTCACTGGATTTTTTTTCTTTTTCGGACCATTCTCTGTAAACCCTAGAGATGGTTGTGCGTGAAAATCCCAGTAGATCAGCAGTTTCTGAAATACTCAGACCAGCCCTTCTGGCACCAACAACCATGCCACGTTCAAAGGCACTCAAATCACCTTTCTTCCCCATACTGATGCTCGGTTTGAACTGCAGGAGATTGTCTTGACCATGTCTACATGCCTAAATGCACTGAGTTGCCGCCATGTGATTGGCTGATTAGAAATTAAGTGTTAACAAGAAGTTGGACAGGTGTACCTAATAAAGTGGCCGGTGAGTGTATATATATCAGCAAAAGCAGAATCGACAGTAGAAAATTTTCAAACAATCATTCTTACCATTGAAAAAGAACTAGATACATGAGTTAAAGATATCCATGGAAACCATACTACCAAGTTAGCAAGAGATACTAAGGATTTACAGACCAATAACATCTATCGATGGAAGCAACCCTCCACAACTGATTCTTCACGTACTCGTACAACATCAATCTCTTCGATTCCATCCTTGGGCGAATACTCTGATGCCTCTGCTTTATCATCAATGTCTTTTAAAGATACACATAAACGCAAGAGGACCTATAGGCATAATCCGGATTATTCATCTGAGGATAAACGCACTAAGGTAATTAATTTAAGTTCACATGTGTTGTCAACTACAGACTTGAATGTCCTTCATAAAGGTCTGTCCTTTTGCCCTGATGTCCATTTTGACCCCTACATTGCTACCAAGGACTTGCATATTTTTGCACGATCCTTGATTTTTTAAAAATACTATCATGAGTTCATGACCAGAATTTACGTCATTTGTTTCCAACAGACACGGAACAAGAGGCACTACAAGTCCTAAATAAACTCGCCCATGAGCATTCCACATTCAAAGGAGGTAGGATTCCTCCTAGTATTTCACCTCATTCTAAAAAATTCCCCCTTTTTCCACGTGTTCTAATGTTGACTTGTTTGTTAAGATCGTGAGTGAGGAATTCCAACAGATACCAAGATATATAAAACATGGCAATCTGAATTTTCAGGAACGCAAACGTCTGGATAAATTGAGCAGTCTTGCAGATGTTGTGATTAAACTTGCAGATAAAGGGGACAATTTAGTAATATGGCCAACATCTATGTATGAAACCAAGACTTTTAAACAGTTGAAGAATAAGGAATGTTATAGGAAACTCACCTATAATCCTCTTACATCCTTTTCCTCTGAACTTGAAAATTTTGAGTAGAGCAAATGATGGTGGTATTATCACAAAATAATTACTTCAGGCACTAACAATCAAGGAACCTACAATATCCACTATTTACCTTTTACCAAAGGTTCAAAAAAATATTGATTGTCCCTCCGGTAGACCAATTGTCTCTGGTAATCACAATTTTTTGGAAAATGTTGGGAAATTTATAGACTTCAAACTTAAACCAATGGGAGAATGTCTACCTTCCTTCACCTTGGATAAAGGTGATTTTCTTAAGAAGATTGACGGTTTGCACATTGACTCTGATACTCAGTTGCTTACATGCGATGTAGAGTAGCTGTATACCAGTATTAAACATACAGATCGTATCCAGGCTGCTAGGTCTTTTCTAATAATGTCAGAGAACTCTCCTACTATGATAGACTTCACTCTTGAATTGCTGGAATTCTGCCTTACCCACAGTTTTTTCACTTTTAAAGGGTCCTTCTACTTACAGCTCCAGAGCACCGCAATGGGCGCTCCATATCCACTATCTTTCTCCAACTTGTTCCTGGGGCTGTGGGAGAGGGACCTTTTCCTCTCAGATAAATACCAAGAAATGTACCGTGTCCTCTTTTGGACATGGTACATAGTTGATATCTTTTTTATCTGGCAGGGTTCATTGAGTCTCTTGGCGCATTTATGTCACATCTCAATGAAAACAACCTGAATATATGTCTTACGTATAGCCATGATTTTAATCACATTGAATTTCCGGATGTAATGGTTAAACGTGATTCCAACAATATCCTTCAAACCGACATTTTCAGGAAGCCTACATCTACCAATGCACTTTTAGAGGCATCTTCATCTCATCCTCCAGCTCTTATCCTGTTCCTTGGGCTGTGGGAGAGGGACCTTTTCCTCTCAGATAAATACCAAGAAATGTACCGTGTCCTCTTTTGGACATGGTACATAGTTGATATCTTTTTTATCTGGAAGGGTTCATTGAGTCTCTTGACGCATTTATGTCACATCTCAATGAAAACAACCTGAATATATGTCTTACGTATAGCCATGATTTTAATCACATTGAATTTCTGGATGTAATGGTTAAACGTGATTCCAACAATATCCTTCAAACCGACATTTTCAGGAAGCCTACATCTACTAATGCACTTTTAGAGGCATCTTCATCTCATCCTCCAGCTCTTATCCGTTCTATTCCTGTGGGTCAATTTTTACATCTCAGACGTCTTTGTTCTACAGACACTGATTTTGAAATCCGAGCCTGTGAACTGAAGCAAAGGTTTATGGAATGCGGATACTGTAACTGTAGTATTAAAAAAGCGTACCATAGGGCGAAACACTCAATGAGGATTAGCTTACTGTATTCATTACACAAACCGCCATCATCTACCTTTGTTCATTTTATCACAGATTACCACACTCAATCCCAAACAGTGAGAGATTTATTGAAAAAAGCATGGCCAATTCTCCTAGCAGATAAGACACTAGGTCAATACCTTCCTAAGGAACCTAGCATTACTTTTTGCCATTCAAACAACCTACGAGACAAATTAGTGAGGAGTCACTATCAAAATGAGAAAAAAACTTTTCTAGCCAACTTTCAACAACGAAAGGGCAGTTTTCCATGTGGCCATTGTGTTGCATGTCCTAATATGGATAGAGCTAATACATTTAACAATTCAGCAAGAACAAAGACCTATGACATCAATCACTTTATCAATTGTGAGACAAGAGCTGTTGTGTACCATGCGATTTGTCCGTGCCCAAAAATCTATGTTGGTCTTATCACTCACCAACTTAAGACAAGAATACGTGAACATGTCAAAGATATCACGGCGGCTTCTAATGAGTCTGATATTTCCTCACTAAAAACCATACCAAAGCACTTTAAAATATTCCATAACAGTGACTCTTCATTGTTGAGAGTGAGAGGCATCGACACAATTGTACCTACTATACGGGGAGGAAAAATCAGTCACTATTTAGCACAAAAAGAAAGTAAATGGATTTGGACATTAAATACGTTGTATCCTCATGGCCTGAATGAAAACATTAGTTGTGCTTCATTTCTCTGACCACTTAGGTATCCAGGTGCTTTTATTCAATCATCATTTTATCATTAATATATATATTACATGATTTTAATTAATTTTATAGGAGTAGTTTATGGCTTGTATATACTGTATGTGCATATACGTGTATATATAATAATAATAATAATAATAATCTTTATTTATATAGCGCCAACATATTCCGCAGCGCTTTACAGTTATGATTTTGATATATAATACGTGAATATATATGCACATGCGATATATGTTATTTAGCTGTGTTGGTATTTTATTATATTTGTCAGTAATTATTATATTTCTCATTTAGTTCTGCACTCACCTTCAGTCGTTTTGATGATTCCCACGGCAGTCGATCCTGTGGGCTGGTTGGTTCCATCTTCTGGAGTCAAACTTTTTTCTCATCCACAATCAAGGGATTTCTCCTGTATGGACAATGATTATTTATTATTTTTAATAATCGTGTTATTGTTTTTATTATTGTTAGTATTCTACATACTGTAAAATTTAATCATAGTATGTGGATATATGTATATGGGTTCTATGTCCATTGATATTCATTTTGTTAATACTCTGTCTGCACTTCACTTTTATTTCATTTATGGTTTTGTAATTTATTTTTTTCACGTCATGTATCTGTACAATTTTTATTAGCCATTTTTATCTATATGAGTTTTAAATTTTTATATAAAAAAATATTTTTCTACAATTTTATTCATTATTTTATATCTTCTTATTATCACATCTATTATTCGCATACATTATCACATTTAATCTTTCACCACCATATTAGTATTTTTGTATAATATAATCTTATATTTGATTCGTTTTACATATAATATACATTTATATATATATATATATATATATATATATATATATATATATATATATATATATATATATATATATATATATATATATATATATATATATAATTTTTTGTTTATCAATGGCCATTATCACATCATCACCTTTTTGGTAGAGCATTGAACAGCAAGGTGGATTGTTGCTGAGGGGAAAAAAAAAAAATCTTTAAATCTTCAGCTTAGGCCTCTTCACACGTCAGTGTCTCCGGTACGTTTAGTGACAGTTTTCTCACGTACCGGAGACACTGACACACGTAGACCCATTAGAATCTATGTGTTTCTGCACATGTGCGTGTTTTCACACGGACCGTGTGTCCGTGTGCAAAACACGTAGACATGTCCGTTTTTTACCGGCAGCACGTACAGCAATACGTCCTGCACACGTGCACATGGAAAACAGTGTGCACTCTCCTCTGTGTGCACGTACCGCCCGCAGGAGAGACAGCGCTACAGTAAGCGCTGTCCCCCCGTGTGGTGCTGAAGGTGGCATTCGTCTCTTCTCCCCGCAGGAGAGAAGAGATGAATGATCAAATTTTTGTTATTTTATGTGAAAAATAAAGTTGCATGTGACCCCCGCCTCCCCCCCCCCCCAGTGCGCCGCCCGGCCCCTTGCAGAAGAAATACTCACCCGGCTCCCACGATGTTTCCTCTCTCCTCTCTGCGCTGGCAGTTTCTCCTGTGTGAGCGGTCACGTGGGACCGCTCATTACAGTGAGGATTATGCGCATAATCCTCACTCTAATGAGCGGTCCCACGTGACCGCTCACACAGGAGAAGGGGCCAGCGCTGAGAGGAGAGAGGAGACATCGCGGGAGCTAGGTTAGTATTTCTCTGCATCTGCAAGGGGCCGGGCGGCGCACTGGGGATGGGAGGACACCAGCAAAGTTTATTTTTAACAAAAAAGTAGAAAAAAATGATCTTTCATCTCTTCTCTCCAGCGAAAGCTGGGGGAGAAGAGATGAATGCCGCCTTCAGCACCACAGCGGGGGTGGCAGCGCTTAGTGTAGCGCTGTCTCTCCTGCACGGTCCGTGTGGTCCTCAGGTGGCACACGGGTGGCACACGGATTCCGCACATGTGCCACACTGATGTGCCACGTGAGCACAGGGACACACGGACACGGATAACTCCGGTACCGATTTCTCCAGTACCAGAATTATCTGGATGTGTGAAAGAGGCCTTAGCGAGTGTGAGCGAGCTGAGTGTGACCTGAGCGTAAGTGTGAACGGCGGTAAGTGTGACTTGTGATTCAGTGACTTTGGATTCAGGGAGTTTCCAAGGGAGGAATTGCTGTCTGTATTTTATTAATACTTTGTAGTTATTTTTATTTAACGTTTCTGTCTGGTGCAATCCCCATTAGGAAATGTGCTCCACTATTGTTAATGCCATTCAGTGCACATCTTGCCACATTTATGCAGTCCTTGATCAGCCGGTCGAGGGTGCATACTGCTGTGCGAGATGTGAGCATGTTGAGCATTTGGAAGCCCAGATTCTGGATCTAAATGTGCAGCTTGCAACACTGAGATCCATAGACAATATGGAGAGGAGTCTTCTGCTCACTGAGCAGACACTCAATGGGATAGATGGGGGGGGTAGGATGGAGCTGCAGGACAGTGAAGTAGCTAGCTGGGTGACATTCAGAAAGTGGGGTAGAGGGAAGAGTGCCAGGGAGGCTAGTCCTGATCTGGCACACCCCAATAAGTTTGCTAAGTTGGCAGATGAGGGGGGTGCCAGTACAGGGGTAGCACTGCTGCAGCCAGGCATGTCCTCTGAAAGCCGGAGGAGTGACTGCTACAGTAAGGAGGGAAATAGGAGAGCAGGGCAGGCCAGACAGATGCTGGTAGTGGGGGACTCAATTATTAGGGGAACAGATAGGGCAATCTGTCACAAAGACAGGGATAGTCGGACGGTGTGCTGCCTACCTGGCGCTCGAGTCTGACACATCGCTGATCGGGTGGACAGATTACTGGGAGGGGCTGGTGAGGACCCAGCGGTCATGGTGCACATTGGCACAAATGACAAAGTTAGAGGTAGGTGGAAGGTCCTTAAAGATGATTTCAGGGAATTAGGCTGCAAGCTGAAAGCAAGGACCTCCAACGTGGTATTTTCCTAAATACTGCCTGTACCATGTGCCACGCCAGAGAGGCAATGGGAGATTAGGGATGTTAATAAGTGGCTCAAGAATTGGTGTAGGAAGGAGGGGTTTGGGTTCCTGCAGAACTGGGCCGACTTCTCAGTGGGCTACAGGCTCTACGCTAGGGACGGGCTGCACCTCAATTGGGAAGGTGCAGCTGTGCTGGGGGAGAAAATGGCTAGAAGGTTGGTGGAGTGTTTAAACTAGGGATTTGGGGGAGGGTATTCAATTTATAGGAGGGAAAGATAGGGCAGATAGAGACCTGGGCACAAATAAGGAAGTTGGGGGTGGCGGTGGCATGGGGGGTGGGGTTAGAACAGTTAATAATTTAAGAAAGAATAGAGGTACAGAGAGGAACATCAAGTGCATGTATACTAATGCCAGAAGCCTCACCAACAAAATGGACGAATTAGAATTAATGTTGTTGGAGCATAATTATGACATGGTGGGGATATCTGAAACATGGCTGGATGAGAGCCATGACTGGGCTGTTAACTTGCAGGGTTATAGCCTTTTCAGAAATGACCGTACAGATAAGCGAGGGGGAGGGGTGTGTCTGTATGTAAAATCGTCCTTAAAACCCATCCGGCGTGATAATATAGGTGAATTTAATGAAAATGTAGAGTCCCTGTGGCTGGAGATAAGGGGAGGGGGAAAAAATAATAAATTACTGATAGGGGTTTGTTATCTCCAAAAATAATGGAAGCAATGGAGAATATCCTCGTAAAGCAAATAGATGAAGCTGCGACTCAGGGAGAAGTCATTATTATGGGGGACTTCAACTACCCTGAAATAGATTGGGGAACAGAAACCTGCAGTTCCAGCAAAGGTAATCGGTTTTTGACAACTATGAGAGACAATTACCTTTCACAACTGGTTCAGGACCCAACAAGAAGGGGTGCACTGCTAGACCTAATATTAACCAACAGGCCAGACCGCATATCAAATATAAGGGTTGGGGGTCACTTGGGGAATAGTGATCACAAAATAATAAGTTTTCGTGTATCCTTTAATAAGATGTGTAGTAGAGGGGTGACAAAGACACTAAACTTCAGGAGGGCAAATTTCCAACGGATGAGAGAGGATCTTGGTGCAATTAACTGGGACGATATCCTGAGACATAAAAATACACAAAGAAAATCGGAGATGTTTATTAGCATCCTGGATAGGACCTGTGCACAGTATATACCGTATGGGAATAAACATACTAGAAATAGGAGGAAACCAATATGACTAAATAGAGCTGTAAGGGGCGCAATAAGTGACAAAAAGAAAGCATTTAGAGAATTAAAGGAAGTAGGTAGTGATGAGGCATTAAATAAATACAGAAAATTAAATAAATTCTGTAAAAAGCAAATCAAGGCAGCAAAGATTGAGACAGAGAGACTCATTGCCAGAGAGAGTAAAAATAATCCCAAAATATTCTTTAACTACATAAATAGTAAGAAACTAAAAAATGAAAGTGTTGGCCCCCTTAAAAATAGTCTGGGGGAAATGGTGGATGAGGATAAGGAAAAAGCCAATATGCTAAATGACTTTTTTTCATCAGTATTTACACAAGAAAATCCCATGGCAGACAATATGATCAGTGATAACAAAAATTTCCCATTAAGTGTCTGGTTAAGCACCCAGCAGGAAGTACGGCGGCGTCTAAAAATCAATAAAATTGACAAATCTCCGGGCCCGGATGGGATCCACCCCCGAGTACTGCAGGAATTAAGTACAGTCATTGATAGACCATTATTTTTAATCTTTAAAGAGTCTATAATAACAGGGTCTGTACCACAGGACTGGCGTATAGCAAATGTGGTGCCAATATTCAAAAAGGGGACAAAAACTGAACTCGGAAATTATAGGCCAGTAAGCTTAACCTCTACTGTGGGTAAAATCCTGGAGGGCATTCTAAGGGATGCTATACTGGAGTATCTGAAGAGGAATAACCTCATGACCCAGTATCAGCACGGGTTTACTAGGGACCGTTCATGTCAGACTAATTTGATCAGCTTCTATGAAGAGGTAAGTTCCGGACTGGACCAAGGGAACCAAGTGGATGTAGTGTATATGGACTTTTCAAAAGCTTTTGATACGGTGCCACACAAAAGTTTGATACATAAAATGAGAATAATGGGGATAGGGGAAAATATGTGTAAGTGGGTTGAGAGCTGGCTCAGGGATAGGAAACAAAGGGTGGTTATTAATGGAGCACACTCGGACTGGGTCGCGGTTAGCATTGGGGTACCACAGGGGTCAGTATTGGGCCCTCTTCTTTTTAACATATTTATTAATGACTTTGTAGGGGGCATTCAGAGTAGAATTTCAATATTTGCAGATGACACTAAACTCTGCAGGGTAATCAATACAGGGGAGGACAATTTTATATTACAGGATGATTTATGTAAACTAGAAGTTTGGGCTGATAACTGGCAAATGAGCTTTAATGGGGATAAATGTAAGGTCATGCACTTGGGTAGAAGTAATAAGATGTATAACTATGTGCTTAATTCTAAAACTCTGGGTAAAACCGTCAATGAAAAAGACCTGGGTGTATGGGTGGATGACAAACTCATATTCAGTGGCCAGTGTCAGGCAGCTGCTACAAAGGCAAATAAAATAATGGGATGTATTAAAAGAGGCATAGATGCTCATGAGGAGAACATAATTTTACCTCTATACAAGGCACTAGTTCGACCACACTTAGAATACTGTGCACAGTTCTTGTCTCCGGTGTATAAGAAAGACATAGCTGAACTAGAGCGGGTGCAGAGAAGAGTGACCAAGGTTATTAGAGGACTGGGGGGTCTGCAATACCAAGATAGGTTATTACACTTGGGGCTGTTTGGTTTCGAAAAACGAAGACTAAGGGGTGATCTTATTTTAATGTATAAATATAAGAGGGGACAGTACAAAGACCTTTCTGATGATCTTTTTAATCATAGACCTGAGACAGGGACAAGGGGGCATCCTCTACGTCTGGAGGAAAGAAGGTTTAAGCATAATAACAGACGCGGATTCTTTACTGTAAGAGCAGTGAGACTATGGAACTCTCTGCCGTAGGATGTTGTAATGAGTGATTCATTACTTAAATTTAAGAGGGGACTGGATGTCTTTCTTGAAAAATATAATGCTACAGGGTATATACACTAGATTCCTTAATAGGGCGTTGATCCAGGGAACTAGTCTGATTGCCGTATGTGGAGTCGGGAAGGAATTTTTTTCCCAAATGTGGAGCTTACTCTTTGCCACATGGGTTTTTTTTGCCTTCCTCTGGATCAACATGTTAGGGCATGTTAGGTTAGGCTATGGGTTGAACTAGATGGACTTAAAGTCTTCCTTCAACCTTAATAACTATGTAACTATGTAACATCATTATTTGTTCCTCATTGTCTCCCTCATTTTACTGTTCACATTAGTCCATGGTTACATGGTTTGTTATTAATTATTTTTCAGCCCCATTCTTACCAGTCTTTCATTGTTTTACATTACTGGATTCTTTTTTTCTACCTTTTTCCTTTACCCTTCCAGGACCTTTCAATATAGTCATGTGTCTCCTTTGATCCCGCCCACAATGGCGACGAGCCAGGAGGGATGCATCCCGACACTGCGTTCCAGGTTGCTCCGCCCACTGGCTGCACGTCCC
This sequence comes from Ranitomeya variabilis, assembly GCF_051348905.1. Classification (NCBI taxonomy): domain Eukaryota; kingdom Metazoa; phylum Chordata; class Amphibia; order Anura; family Dendrobatidae; genus Ranitomeya; species Ranitomeya variabilis. Next base: position 185,357,898 of record NC_135236.1, read on the forward strand.
CTCAGCGCTACGCCAATCGTGCGCGGAGTTTGTGGTCACGTGTGTCCATTGGTGCGGCGCTACCTGGTTACCTCCTGTTCCGTCGCGCGTCATCACACACCTGCCCCTCATCCTCATTGGCTAACATTTTCCTTTAATACACCTGTAGCCCTGGATGTCGCCACCTCCTGACGAAGGCTGATGCCAAAACACGCGTCGGTGTGGGTGCATCCAAGGGACTCCTTGCACATTTTCAGGTTATGGCTGAATCAAGCAATCTATATATTAAAACCACCGTTTGGGTATAGGGCCATCATTATATCTAAGGCACTTGCACTTTATTAATGTTGATAGCTGGCTCTATCTATTACACGTCCTGTCATTTTGCCCTCTTTAAGATTGCATATATTTAGAGCAGTACAGATTAATTTTGGCAGTGTTCATACACTGCTTCGGTATGTTTGCCAAGGACATTATTATTATTATTCTTACACTTAGGCATTATTAGCATTCACTGTATTGCATACATATTAATTTTTCATGCATATTATTATTTTTCTTTTGCACTTTTTTTCTGTCTGCTCCCACACTACAAACATTACAGCAATTTTTTACCTACAAATTAATATAATATATATTTTTATGATTCCATGCTTCTTTGCACATTGATTTGTCCCTTGTATTGTGCCCCCTTTTTCTCCTCTGGTATTCCCCCATCTTCTACCATTGATTTTATAAAGACATGTACATTAAAATACGTTTTTATATCTCCCTGGAGTAGCTCTTTAAACACTAGATTCTTCAAAGTACCCCCCTTTTAAGCCACGTTCACACATTCAGCATTTGGTCAGTATTTACATCAGTATTGGTAAGCCCAAACCAGGAGTGTCTGAAAAAGTGGTGATGTGTTTCTATTACCGTATATACTCGAGTATAAGCCGAGATTTTCAGCCCACTTTTTTGGGCTGAAATTGCCCCTCTCGGCTTATACTCGAGTCATACCGGGGGGTCGGCAGGGGAGGGGGAGCGGGGGCTGTCTAAAAATACTCACCTAGTCCAGGCGCGGTCCCTGCTTCCCCGGCGCCGGCAGCAGCAGCTTCAGCTTCTTCCTGTACTCAGCGGTCACATGGTCCCGCTCATTACAGTAAATGAATATTCGGCTCCACCTCCCATAGGGGTGGAGCCGCCTATTCATTACTGACCGCTGAGTACAGGATGAAGCGCTGCGGCGTCAGGGAAGCAGGATCTACACAGCGGCAGGACCAGGTGAGTATACGGGGAGGGGAGCGCAGCGCTGCGCGATAGTCACCTGCTCCTCGTTCCGGGCGCCGATCTGTCTCCAGCAGTGACGCTGAGGTCAGAGGGCGCGGTGACGTGGTCAGTGCGCGCCCTCTGCTGAACGTCAGTGCTGGAGACAGATCGGCGCCTGGAACGAGGAGCAGGTGACTATTGAAAGTGCGGGGGCCTGAGCGACGGAGAGGTAAGTATGTGATTTTTTTTTTTATCGCAGCAAATGGGGCAAGTGTCTGTATGGAGCATCTATGGGGCCATAACGTTCCTGCAGCACTATATGGGGCCATAACGTTCCTGCAGCACTATATGGGGCCATAACGTTCCTGCAGCACTATATGGGGGCCATAACATTCCTGCGGCACTATATGGGGCCATAACATTCCTGCAGCACTATATGGGTCCATAACATTCTTGCGGCACTATATGGGGCCATAACATTCCTGCGGCACTATATGGGGCCATAACATTCCTGCAGCACTATATGGGGCCATAACATTCCTGCAGCACTATATGGGGCCATAACATTCCTGCGGCACTATATGGGGGCCATAACGTTCCTGCAGCACTATATGGGGCCATAACATTCCTGCAGCACTATATGGGGCCATAACATTCCTGCGGCACTATATGGGGCCATAACATTCCTGCAGCACTATATGGGGCCATAACATTCCTGCAGCACTATATGGGGGCCATAACATTCCTGCAGCACTATATGGGGGCCATAACGTTCCTGCAGCACTATATGGGGCCATAACATTCCTGCAGCACTATGTGGGGCCATAACATTCCTGCAGCACTATATGGGGCCATAACGTTTGTGCAGCACTATATGGGGCCATAACGTTTCTGCAGCACTATATGGGGCCATAACGTTTCTGCAGCACTATATAGGGGCATAATGTTTGTGCAGCACTATATGGGGCAAGTGTCTGTATGGGGCCATAATTAACGTTTGTAGGGCACTACGGCATATGGGGCAAGTGTCTGTATGGAGCATTTTATAGGGCCATAACGTTTGTGCAGCACTATAAGGGGCAAATATCTTTATAGAGCATCTTATGGGGCCATAATCAGCATTTGTGCAGCATTATATTGGGCAAATGTGTCTATGGAGCATCTTATGGGGCTCACCGCCGGAGCCCGCATCAAATCGGGGGTTCTGACCTCGGACGTACTATCCCGTCCGAGGTCAGAAAGGGGTTAAATAAAGAGAATCGACAATCCATCATTACTTTAAGATATACAGGTCAGTCAATCTGGAAAATTGCTAAAAACTAGAAGGTAACATAAGGGGCAGTCATGAATATCATCAATCGCTGTGATAAAATTGGCTCCATCCCAGGAAAGAAAGACCGAGAATTTTATGTGCTGCAAAGGATAAGTTCATCAGGGTTACCAGCCTCAGGAATGCAAATTGGCAGAACTTCAGATAACATCAATCATAAATTATGCACATACATCAAATACCAGACACATGTCAGTATCAACTGTCCAGAGGAGACTGCAAGCAGACATTTATGGTTGAATTGCTGCAATGAAGCAAATGAGGACTGAAAAAAAAAAGACTTGTTTGGACAAAGCAAAACAAAAAAATTGACATTAACTCAGTAGAAAAATATATTATGGCCTGATTAGTCAAAAAGTTAGATTTTTATTACCAACTGTCATGTCTTTTTGAGATGCAGAAAAGGTGATCAGATGGTTTCTACATGTGTGGTGCCCACCATCAAGCATGGAAAGTCAGGTGTGATAGTATGGATGTGTTTTGCTGGTGATACCATTGGTCATTTATTCCAAATTCAAGAGACAGTTGCCCAGCATGACTACCTCAGCATTCTGCAAGAGTATGATATCACATCTGGATCGCATCTGTTATGATCCCAGTGGCTTAGGATCACAAATCTAACCAGCTAAGTCAGAGATAATAGGACAAGCTCTGGGGATGTGGTAACTGGACTGACCGCAAAACCTGATCCTAACCAAACACACTAAAGGTAGCCGTGGAACGTTTCCTGAAATCCTAGACGTCTCTTCACGGCCTGAGAAACTGACTACCCCTAGAGATAAAGTAGACCTCCCTTGCCTCAGAGAAATAACCCCAAAGATATAGAACAGCCCCCCACAAATAATAACGGTGAGTTAAGAGGAAAAGACAAATGCAGAGATGAAACAGGTTAAGCAAATGAGGCCCGCTAACGCTAGATAGCAGAAAATAGCAAGGGATCTGTGCGGTCAGTAAAAAACCCTATGCAAAAATATCCACGCAGAGAATGCGAGAACCCCCACACCAACTAACGATGTGGGGGGAGCAACTCAGCACCCCAGAGCACCAGCAAGCAGGGAAATCACATATTAGCAAGCTGGACCAAAACACATCATATACTAGGACACATCTTGAACACAGATGAGCAAAAATAAGCAAACAAAACTTAGCTTCTCTTGGAGAGACTGATAACGGATGTAGACAGGAGCAATCAGAATAGCACTGAATACAACGACAGCAGGCATAGACTGAGAGTCCAAGTGAGCTTAAATAGAAAACCAGCCCACAGATGAGACAGCTGATGCCAGTCACAAACCTGCAGAAAGACAGCACTCACACAGTACCACTTGTGACCACAAGAGAGAGCCCAGAAATAGAGTTCACAACAGTACCCCCCCCTTGAGGAGGGGTCACCGAACCCTCATCAAGACCCCCAGGGCGATCAGGATGAGCCGCATGGAAGGCAGGAACCAAATCGGCCGCATGAACATCAGAGGCGACAACCCAGGAATTATCCTCTTGACCATAGCCCTTCCACTTAACTAAATACTGAAGCCTCCGTCTGGAAATACGAGAATCCAAGATCTTCTCCACCACGTACTCCAATTTGCCCTCAACCAGCACCGGAGCAGGAGGCTCAACAGAAGGAACCACAGGCACCACATACCTCCGCAACAAAGACCTATGGAACACATTATGAATGGCAAACAATGCTGGGAGGTCCAAAGGAAAAGACACCGGGTTAAGGATTTCCAAAATCTTATAAGGACCGATGAAGCGAGGCTTGAATTTAGGAGAGGAAACCTTCATAAGAACATACCGAGAAGACAGCCATAAGAAATCCCCAACACGAAGTCGGGGACCAACACCGCGACGGCGGTTGGCAAAGCGCTGAGCCTTCTCCTGTGACAACTTCAAATTGTCCACCACATGGTTCCAAATCTGCTGCAACCTATCCACCACAGAATCCACCCCCGGACAGTCAGAAGGCTCAACCTGACCCGAGGAAAAACGAGGATGAAAACCAGAATTGCAGAAAAAATGCGAAACCAAAGTAGCAGAACTAGCCCGATTATTAAGGGCAAACTCTGCCAATGGCAAAAAAGTCACCCAATCATCCTGATCAGCAGAAACAAAACATCTCAAATAAGTTTCCAATGTCTGATTAGTTCGCTCGGTTTGGCCATTCGTCTGAGGATGGAAGGCCGACGAAAAAGACAAATCAATGCCCATCTTAGCACAAAAAATCCGCCAAAATCTGGACACAAACTGGGATCCTCTGTCAGACACAATATTTTCAGGGATGCCGTGCAAGCGAACCACATTCTGAAAAAATAAAGGAACCAAATCGGAGGAGGATGGCAACTTAGGCAAGGGCACCAAATGGACCATTTTGGAAAAACGATCACACACCACCCAGATGACAGACATTCTATGAGATACTGGAAGATCTGGAATAAAATCCATGGAAATGTGCGTCCAAGGCCTCTTCGGGACAGGCAAAGGCAAAAGCAAACCGCTGGCACGAGAACAGCAAGGCTTAGCCCGAGCACAAATCCCACAGGACTGCACAAAGGAACGCACATCCCAAGCAAGCTGGACCAAAACACATCATATACTAGGACACATCTTGAACACAGATGAGCAAAAATAAGCAAACAAAACTTAGCTTCTCTTGGAGAGACTGATAACGGATGTAGACAGGAGCAATCAGAATAGCACTGAATACAACAACAACAGGCATAGACTGAGAGTCCAAGTGAGCTTAAATAGAAAACCAGCCCACAGATAACGAGACAGCTGATGCCAGTCACAAACCTGCAGAAAGACAGCACTCACACAGTACCACTTGTGACCACAAGAGGGAGCCGAGAAATAGAGTTCACAACACGCATCTAGTAGGATTATTATTTGGGGTGCAATATAACAGTGCCCCACGTTATATAAGGTTTATCTGACCAAGATGCAGAACCATGGAGTGATGAATCTGATGACATACAGTTATATGAAAAAGTTTGGGCACCCCTATTAATCTTAAGCTTAATGTTTTATAAAAATTGTTTTTTTGCAACAGCTATTTCAGTGTCATATATCTAATAACTGTTGGACACAGTAATGTTTCTGCCTTGAAATGAGGTTTATTGTACTAACAGAAAATGTGCAATCTGCATTCAAACAAAATTTGACAGGAGCATAATTATGGGAACCTCACCAGAAAAGTGACATTAATATTTAGTAGATCCTCCTTTTGCAAAAATAACAGCCTCTAGTCCCTTCCTGTAGCTTTTATTGAGTCCCTGGATCCTGGATGAAGGTATTTTTGACCATTCCTCTTTACAAAACAATTCCAGTTCAGTTAAGTTTGATGGTCGCCGAGCATGGACAGCCCTCTTCAAATGATCCCACAGATGTTCAATGATATTCAGGTCTGGGGACTGGGATGGCCATTCCAGAACAGTGTAATTGTTCCTCTGCATGAATGCCTGAGTAGATTTGGAGCGGTGTTTTGGATCATTGTCTTGCTGAAAGATCCATCCCCTGCGTAACTTCAACTTTGTCACTGATTCATGAACATTATTGTCAAGAATCTGCTGATACTGAGAGGAATCCATGCGTCCCTCAACTTTAAGAAGATTCTTGGTGCCTGCATTGGCCACACAGCCCCAAAGCATGATGGAACCTCCACCAAATTTTACTGTGGGTAGCAAGTGTTTTTCTTGGAATGCTGTGTTTTTTTGCCACCATGCATAACACCTTTTTGTATGACCAAACAACTCAATCTTGGTTTCATCAGTCCACAGGACCTTCTTCCAAAAAGAAATTGGCTTCTCCAAATGTGCTTTTGCATACCTCAGCCGACTCTGTTTGTGGCGTACTTGCAGAAACGGCTTCTTTCGCATCACTCTCTCATACAGCTTCTCCTTGTGCATAGTGCGTTGTATAGTTGACCGATGCACAGTGACACCATCTGCAGCAAGTTGATGCTGCAGCTCTCTGGAGGTGGTCTGAGGATTGTCCTTGACTGATCTCACCATTCTTCTTCTCTGCCTTTCTGATGTTTTTCTTGGCCTGCCACTTCTGGCCTTACCAAGAACTTTACCTGTGTTCTTCCATTTCCTTACTATTTTCCTCACAGTGGAAATTGACAGGTTAAATCTCTGAGACAGCTTTTTGTATCCTTCCCCTGAACAACTATGTTGAATAATCTTTGTTTTCAGATCATTTGACAGTTGTTTTGAGGAGCCCATGATGCCACTCTTCAGAGGAGATTCAAACAGGAGAACAACTTGCAAGTGGCCACTTTAAGTCGCTTTTCTCATGATTGCATACACCTGGCTATGAAGTTCAAAGCTCAGTGAGGTTACAAAACAAAAAAAAGTGCTTTAGTAAGTCAGTAAAAAGTAGGTAGGAGTATTTAAAACAAGAAAATGATAAGGGTGCCCATACTTATGCACCTGTCAAATTTTGTTTGAATGCAGATTGCACATTTTCTGTTAGTACAATAAACCTCATTTCAAGGCAGAAACATTACTGTGTCCAACAGTTATTAGATATATGAAACTGAAATAGCTGTTGCAAAAAAACCCAATTTTTATAAAACATTAAGCTTAAGATTAATAGGGGTGCCCAAACTTTTTCATATAACTGTAGCCATCATTTGGGATAATTTTGAGCGCAGAGTGTAGGCAAACAGTGACTGCTCCGCACCTCTTGGAATGTTTTCAACGCTATTGGAAATAGAGGAAAAGGGGGTGCTTTGAGGAATCTAAAAGTTAACACATATTGTAAGTGTTATCTCTTTCAGGAAATTGCTGTTAAGACTCAATTGCTTCATGTTTCCTTTGTGGGAATTCTTGAAAAAGAAAAGATCACTGTAAATGCAACAGAGATTAACTTATGACTAGTGTTGAGCGATACCGTCCGATACTTGAAAGTATCAGTATCGGATAGTAACGGCCGATACCCGAAAAGTATCGGATATCGCCGATACCGATACCCAATACCAATACAAGTCAATGGGACACCAAGTATCGGAAGGTATACTGTATGGTTCCCAGGGTCTGAAGGAGAGGAAACTCTCCTTCAGGCCCTGGGATTCATATTAATGTGTAAAATAAAGAATAAAAAAAAAAAATATTGATATACTCACCTCTCCGAGGCAGCCTGGACCTTACCGCTGTAACCGGCAGCTTCCGTTCCTAAGAATGAGCGCTTGAAAGACCTTAGATGACGTCGCGGCCTGTGATTGGTCGCGTGAGCGGTCATGTGACCGCCACGCGACCAATCACAAGCCGCGACGTCATCTAAGGTCTTTCAAGCGCTCATTCTTAGGAACGGAAGCTGCCGGTTACAGCGGTAAGGTCCAGGCTGCGTCAGAGAGGTGAGTATATCAATATTTTTTATTTTTATTCTTTATTTTACACATTAATATCGATCCCGATACCGATTCCCGATATCACAAAAGTATCGGATCTCGGTATCGGAATTCCGATACAGCAAATATCGGCCGATACCCGATACTTGCGATATCGGAATGCTCAACACTACTTATGACCCATTTTAGACAAATATCATCTGGTCAAAGATATTGACCAGATCACACGTATACTATATGCCACTAGCTTTGGTACAATTATTTGAGCAGTGACTCTATTGCTATCCTCCAAAAACTCACCTCTTAATTCTTTATAATTGAAAAATTGAATAAATGCAGAAGTCCACTTGTTTAGCTGATTGGTGTTCCGCTCAGCACATTAAGAGGCCATCATTGGCCCTGTTACTGCTCAATACTGTACTCTAACCTGATGACCGGAATAGAGCTGGACACCGTGTGATTATAATGTTGTTTTCACCCTATACCATTAAGTGCTGCTTATTACTACTCATGATTAGTGTTGAGCGATACCGTCCGATACTTGAAAGTATCGGTATCGGAAAGTATCGGCCGATACCGGCAAAGTATCGGATCCAATCCGATACCGATACCCGATACCAATACAAGTCAATGGGACTCAAGTATCGGACGGTATTCCTGATGGTTCCCAGGGTCTGAAGGAGAGGAAACTCTCCTTCAGGCCCTGGGAACCATATTAATGTGTAAAATAAAGAATTAAAATAAAAAATATCGCTATACTCACCTGTCCGACGCAGCCGGGACCTCAGCGAGGGAACCGGCAGCGTTGTTTGTTTAAAATTCGCGCTTTTACTTGGTTACGTGAAGTCCCGGCTTGTGATTGGTCAGGGCGGCCATGTTGCCGGGACGCGGACCAATCACAGCAAGCCGTGACGAAATTACGTCACGGCTTGCTGTGATTGGTCCGCGTCCCGGCAACATGGCCGCCATTAACCAATAACAAGCCGTGACGTCACGGGAGGCTGGACATGCGCGTATTTTGAAAAGCGCGCGTGTCCAGCCTCCAGTGACGTCCCGGCTTGTGATTGGTTAATGGCGGCCATGTTGCCGGGACGTCACTGGAGGCTGGACACGCGCGCTTTTCAAAATACGCGCATGTCCAGCCTCCCGTGACGTCCCGGCTTGTGATTGGTTAATGGCGGCCATGTTGCCGGGACGTCACTGGAGGCTGGACACGCGCGCTTTTCAAAATACGCGCATGTCCAGCCTCCCGTGACGTCCCGGCTTGTGATTGGTTAATGGCGGCCATGTTGCCGGGACGTCACTGGAGGCTGGACACGCGCGCTTTTCAAAATACGCGCATGTCCAGCCTCCCGTGACGTCCCGGCTTGTGATTGGTTAATGGCGGCCATGTTGCCGGGACGTCACTGGAGGCTGGACACGCGCGCTTTTCAAAATACGCGCATGTCCAGCCTCCCGTGACGTCCCGGCTTGTGATTGGTTAATGGCGGTCATGTTGCCGGGACGTCACTGGAGGCTGGACGCGCGCGCTTTTCAAAATACGCGCATGTCCAGCCTCCCGTGACGTCACGGCTTGTGATTGGTTAATGGCGGCCATGTTGCCGGGACGCGGACCAATCACAGCAAGCCGTGACGTAATTTCGTCACGGCTTGCTGTGATTGGTCCGCGTCCCGGCAACATGGCCGCCCTGACCAATCACAAGCCGGGACTTCACGTAACCAAGTAAAAGCGCGAAATTTAAACAAACAACGCTGCCGGTTCCCTCGCTGAGGTCCCGGCTGCGTCGGACAGGTGAGTATAGCGATATTTTTTATTTTAATTCTCTTTTTTACACATTATTACATTAATGTTGTTGCGATACCCGATACCCGATACCACAAAAGTATCGGATCTCGGTATCGGAAATTCCGATACAGCAAGTATCGGCCGATACCCGATACTTGCAGTATCGGAATGCTCAACACTACTCATGATCCTATTGCTAATAACAACCTGCTCTGCATATACTTAGATATGGAAACCTGACCTCATAGGTTTTCTTTAAAAGGAATTTAATGAGATGCATACTGTCTGAATATATTGACCAAAGCCAATTTCAGTAAAGAATAGTCTAATGAAATTCAGCCATGAAAATTCTATATATTAATTGTAACATTTTAATTTGTGTGACAGAGTCACTGGCACTGTATGTGAGGGGATATATGTGTCATGGAGTTTGCTTTCCTCTGTGAACTAGAAACCCATACATTTCTTTTCAGCCTGCCATATGCTGAAGGAGTTAAGCGGCCATGTTATGATCGGGTTTTTAGGTGAGTAGGTAACGGGACGCTTTCTCAACATATCTCCATCTCAAGGGTGTGGCTGGAGAATTTAATGTCCAGCCAGTTTTTTTACTCTGTGTGTGGAGGTAGGAAGCCTGCTGACTGCCTATTCCTGCGAGAGCTGCCATATGTGTTGTCCCAGAGGACCTGGCCAGGACTGTATACGAACTTTTATTTTCATTTGAGCCTGACAGGCAGTTTTCTGTTACCAGTTTGGGTTTTTGGTTTATGATGCAATAAGCCACCCAGAGACTTTAACCACACATGTGCCTGTGTTTCCCTCGAGGAACAGCTAAGTGAGCCGACCTTCCACATTAGATACCAAGAGAAAGAACCATCACACAATTTATCCAGCAATATTTCTCAATCGCCAACCTCAATTTACTGTGTGTGGCCTTACCATGAGGTTCCAAAAATTTCTGAAAAAAAAAAAAAAAATCAGCACCTATTTCTATGTGGGGACATTAAATATAATGTGGGTGATCAGGGAAATGAATTGCTTTGAAGGTGACTCGATTAATTTTAGTGTAAGCGTCATCATGATTGACCATAGCACCAACAAATTAGCAATAAATGGGAGTGTACAACATTAATTGGTTACTGAATGACAGAATTAACTGACTATGAATAATTAATCACTGTAATGAGATACTAAATAGACATTTTAAGATCAATTGTATTAATTCGGAGAAAAACTGTAGATCGTCATATTGACTTTCTTTTATGTTTTTTATATGTATTGAATTTTTATGTGAACAATTTATGCATGAATTTGCATTAGTTTAATATTTGCAGTGTAATACGCTCTGAGCAGAATAATTTTAAGATCACAATAAAAGAATAGTTTTGAGGTACTTTGTTATTTTTTTCGTAACTAGGAATGTATTTCGCTTACAAAGGTGGAGAATCATTGACCTATAAAATCTTCCTAGACCTTATTTCTACAGGTTGGTGTTGGCAATAAAAATTTAGAGAAACTAAATGAAGAACATTAATTAAGTGTAGAAGAATCAGATATTGGATTTATTGCTCGGCACATTGGAACAACTGTGAGAGCAAGAAGACAAAACTTAGTACCGATGTCAAGGTGAAAATAAATGGTCAAGCCAATTCCAATACTAAAAGAAAATATCCACGTGTAAGAGCTTGGATTGTTATTTTGTTCCCTACTCACAATGTAATAGGAATTAGATATGATCTGTCAATTTACATATTCTGTTATGTTTTCTTCACAATAGCTGGAGCTTTGTATTACTGGGTTATTACAAACAGCAAATACTTTACTTTTACAAAGTGTAAAATAGGAATGAATTATTAAAACATGCAAATAATTGTGTTAAGGTCTTTCCAAAGCTTCTTAAAGTTCCTAAATGTGACAAGTTCCTTTCATGTTTTGATGAATTGTGAGCGCAGTAGTTATTACAAGTTTTGATGATGCAGAACAAAGGTATGTGTTTCTTTTATAAGCTATTTTTTCTTCTGAAAGAAATAAATAGGTTATTCAAAAGCACATTGAATCAGAGAATTATTGTTCACAAATGCTTTAAGTGGCAGTAAGTGGGGAGACAACTGGCGGAGAGAGGAAGAAATTTACATGTTTGCAAACATGTGTATTCTGTTTAATATTCATGAAAACTTCATTATTGGAGTTTATAAATATTAGTAATGTCAAATGTTAGTGTTACATTTCTGCCGCACTACAGGAACTATTTACAGTGCCTTGAGAAAGTATTCGGCCCCCTGGAACTTTTCAACCTTTTCCACATATCATGCTTCAAACATAAAGATACCAAATGTAAATTTTTGGTGAAGAATCAACAATAAATGGAACACAATTGTGAAGTTGAAAGAAATTTATTGGTTATTTAAAATTTTTGTGGAAATTCAAAAACTAAAAAGTGGGGCGTGCAATATTATCCTGCCTCTTTAACTTAATACTTTGCTGCGCCACCTTTTGCTGCGATTACAAATACTTTCACAAGGCACTGTAAATGCTTCTTTTCAATGTCCTTCCAGAGTGACAAAAATAAAACTGCTGACTAAAGATGACAAAATCCTCTAGTCGGCAGCTATGATGTAGTATTAATTTTTGTACCTAATGAATGGAACATTATGTAAATTAATAAGCTTTGCATGTAATAACTTTTAAGATTATTTACAATTTTTGAAGAAGTTAAAAGTTTAATACTGTTTACTCAATTGTTTAAGTACCTAATACTGTCTTTAAATGTTTTTTTTAATTCAGAGATGAAGAATGGGGCCTTATTTACTTTCTTCCCGATCATATTCAATAGCAGGTACTGTCAAGGTTATATTAAGATAACATTATTCATTTTAGCTTTATAGTTTATAATTATTAATCTCCCTGGAGTACCTCTTTAAACATTTTAAGTCATGTCCATATATTTAGCATTTGGTCAGTATTTATATCAGTATTTGTAAGCCATATACATAGAGCTAAATAGAGTTTGAAAAGATTCAGCTGTCAGTTTTAAATCAACTGATGTCATAGTCCTAATGGAAAAGAGAAGAATTAGCTGGGTAGAAAGGCAAAATGAGCAATTGTAAGTACACAGTGCTATAAAATATGATGATTGCAATATACAAAGAGGATACAAACTTTGATGGGAGGAGTGCTTCTTTAATTATGTAAAAATTACTCAATATCATAAAAATGGTTAAAGATATGTATACCTTTTTGACATTTTTTCCTTATATGCTTTAAAATACTTTACCATCCAGTAAACACTGCCTCTGAGCAGACCATGTTGGTGCTACTTCTGCTCCTCCGTGGCTTTAGATTACAAGCAAACCCTGGAAAATATCCTAATCTTGCAGGCATACTTTATATTACTCCCCTGCTTTTCGCTAAGCTACTCCTGAGAACTATAGAGGAATCTCTAGAAATTTCAACTTATAAAGCATTATGTCCCTGAGGAATTTGCTGAGTTTCATTGTTATCCTGAAACCCAGGCATACACAAAGGGATGAAGAAGAAACTACACATGCAGTAGAATAAAGTCAAGCTAGTGATATGAGAAAAGAGAATATTTCACAGGGGAAACAAACTAAGCTCTGAACTTGCAACTCCTTAAGCAGGCATGTCTAAAAAAAAAACTCAAAGAAGAAATACAGAAATCAACCAACATGATAGTGCAACCTATACCACTTCAGTTACACAAATATGTTCTAAACTTTTTATATGACAAGGGTGAACATCGCATTTAAAAAGTGCTCCCAGATTCCTATCACAGTAGATCCCAGTGCTTAGATTCCTGTTGATCTCAGTAATGGCAGTCATGTGTTTTTTATCTGAACTGTGGAGCATTACACAGGAATGGATCTACTCAGTCAGGGGCATAAATAGGGATAGCCAATTACATCATTTGTTTACCACTGTCGATCCCAAAAACCCTCAACTTTTGGACACTTAAGTTGTATGCATCTTGGACTTGCGGTGGATACTGCGTCTCCTCTCCCACCCTCTAACCTCCCGCAGGCATGACCGGCTTGCTCAGCCCTCTATTCCCAAGATTCCCCTTGTCATCTTCAGTGCTCGACCGGCCAGTGTCAGCCCCCTATCTCTATACAGTTAAACTGGTTTAAACTCCAGTACCTGATGCAAATCTTCTATATAAAGGGTGAATAACATACCCCTTTTGGCTTTAAACAATAGCACACTGATGAAGGTCTTCACAGACCAAAACATTTGTGAATTTACACTGTATGTATTAAACACCCCTTTGCATCAGACTGCCTGGAGTGTGCTGAGTATACTCTATATCACTGTACTAGTACAGGGCATGTCGTGTCTCCACCTTTGATGTGGGTTCCGGCACTGAGCCCACATCTTTTCCAGCACATGTCAGCTGTTTTGAACTGCTGACTTATGCATGGAGCAGTCACGGTGGAATCGTGATCCACCCGCGGCTGTTAACCTGTTAAATGCCACTGTCAAACTCTGACAGAAGCAATTAACGTGCACTTCTGGCAATCTCGCTGGAAATCCCACCCATCGGTGACCCCGTAACGTGATCGTGGGTCACCGATGGGTCGGTGGCTGGCGTTCATAGCAAGTCAGCAATTCTGCTACATACAGGCGATCTGATCATCGCCTGTATGTAGCAGAGCTGATCAGGTTACAGCAGCTTCTAGTCTCCCATGGAGACTATTGAAGCATGCCAAAAGTTAAAAAAAATAAAATAAAACAATTTTAAAAAATTAACCCGATTGCTGAACGTCGTAACAAGAAAAAAAGTAAAAAACGCCAGAATTACTTTTTTTGGTTGCTGTAACATTGCATTAATATGCAATAACGACTCACGAGAGATCAAAAGAACATATCTGCACCAAAATGATATAATTAAAACTGTCAGCTTGGCATGCAAAAAATAAGCCATCACCCAACCCAAGATAATGAAAAATGGAGATGCTACGGGTCTCGGAAAATGACACAATTTTTTTTTTTACAAACTTTGAATTTTTTTTTCACCACTTAAATAAAAAAGAACCTAGACATGTTTGGTGTCTATGAACTCGTAATGACCAGGAAAATCATAATGGTAGGTCAGTTTTAGCATTTGGTGAACATGGTAAAAAAAAATCCAAAAAACAGTAGGGGAAATGCACTTTTTTTTTGCAATTTCACAGCACTTGGAATTTTTTTCCTGCTTTTGAGTACACAATATGGTGAAACCAATGGCATTGTTCAAAAGCAAAAATGAAAAAGGGCTCCATCGTGAAGGGGTTAAACTAATTGATTTGGTTGGGTGTTTAAAAGCATTACTTGTACAACTAATTTATCATCATTAAACCTCATTGCTATGTCTTCGCTGCAGAATTCCTTCCGTTCTTTCTAAAGGTTCAACACTGAACTTCTCATTGAAAAGTCGCAATGCAACAAACTCAATGTAAATTGATATCCAAACTCAATGAACAAATACCTACTGAATTATATAATATCTTATAAATGTATACATCTGAACAAAATAGATGCTTTAGTTCATATTATTATATCACAAGGACTTTGCTGTGCCTAAAAAGCCCATTTATCATACAGTGCTGGCAAAAAAAAAAAATCTTTTCACTTGTGCAGTAAAGAAAAAAAACTATACATGATTTCACTTCTTAAAAGTGCACACAATGGGGGAGAAAATAAAAAACTGCCTAATTGGAGAACTAGTAAAATGTATATATTAATTAATGACGAAATACTAATTGTAAAAAAATTTCCACAGTAAAACCCTTGAATGGTAAGATTTTGCAGTTTTGTTGAACTTGTAAAGATTTTTTTTTGCCGGCACTGTGTAAGCCAACACTGACTTATTTTAAATAAAGTCTATCATTAATGTAGAAATTCCATTTATCTTTTAACACAACGTTAATGCTGTGGTTTTGATTTATTTGTTAAATCAAGATAATGTTCGTGTTTCTCTAGAGCACTCAATACATCTTACTGAAATTTGTCTGAAAAACAGTGCCTGGCATCAATAATGAACTTACACTCACTATGAAAGCAATAATTCTTCACATGGTTAGCACGGCTATCATACATCAAAGCCTGAAGTTGTGATTTCATCAGGATTGGACAAGTATCCAACTCTATAAATGCAATTTATCCTACAAGCGAGAAGTCAAGTCCTATAATTCATACAAATGATGATTTAATTACATTGGATACCGTGTGTTGGCTCGCTCACACACTGCTGCCTGCTTTACAAGGAATTTAATCAATGTATTTAAAATAAGGGTGATGATGACAGAAAGCGTCCGACCTTGTATGACTTGCTAAATACCAATACTTTTAATTCGATTTAATCCATAAGAAACTTTTTAGCTTGAGCCACCAAATTTTTATTCAATAGAAATGACCAAAGCTATAAAATATACTTTTATGCCCATGTTTAGGTCAAAAGTCAATAAAATGCATGTTAGTGCTGTTAGTCTCTAACTGGCAGTTTGGTCCAGTATTCAAGACAAAGATAACAATAATAATAGGAAACAATAGTCATAACTTAAATGTCCACTATCTAGAGATGAGCAAATCAATTTGAAAATTGAAAATTGAAAATGAAATTTGCACGTCCCAGCGAAATCAAACAATTTGCAATTCAGTTTATGTGAATTGCCAAAATAAATGATGAATGCTGAAGATTGCATCAGGGAGACAGGGTTTAATATGACATCAAAAGCACTGATGCATTCCCCATAACGCTTTGAAGCTATCACATGGTATAGCACAGCCAAGCAGAAAAAAATATCAGAGCCACTACAAAAGCTGAGGCAGGAAATGCAACAACCACATAAAGAGTGTTAAATGGTATAGAGAGAACCTCTGAATTAGAGATAGAGAAAGAGAGGGTTTAAAAATTGCACAAGTAACCCAGACACATTGGGGTGTCCAACTGCAAATAGAACATGGGAGTAGTAGTCTGTGAATAATACATACAATGATGAGCAAAAAGCTAACAATGTTTTGAACTTTTGACTTTCAGGCTCCATATCTCACCATTCACTACAGGTTTGAATGTGAGACTACCATAATTTTATAGACAATCATCTTGGCTATCTCATACATAAATTTGACTTGCAATTATCTTGCATATGATTACTAGTTCAGACTCTTGTTAGGTCACTGCATTGTTACTATTTTACTTCTAAAAATCTAAATTTATTAATATAATAATAATAATTTTTATTTATATAGCGCCAACATATTCCGCAGCGCTTTACAAATTATAGAGGGGACTTATACAGACAATAGACATTACAGCATAACAGAAATCACAGTTCAAAACAGATATAGGAGGAATGAGGGCCCTGCTCGCAAGCTTACAAACTATGAGGAAAAGGGGAGAAACGAGAGGTGGATGGTAACAATTGCTTTAGTTATTTGGACCAGCCACAGTGTAAGGCTCGGGTGTTCATGTAAAGCTGCATGAACTAGTTAACTGCCTAAGTATGTAGCAGTACAGACACAGAGTGCTATTAACTGCATAAAGTGTATGAGAACATGATGAGAGGAACCTGATTATGTTTTTTTTTTTTTGAATGGGCCACACAGGGATGGTTAGGTTAATGCATTGAGGCGGTAGGCCAGTCTGAACAGATGAGATTTTAGGGCACGCTTAAAACTGTGGGTATTGGGGATTAATCGTATTAACCTGAGTAGTGCATTCCAAAGAATCGGCGCAGCACGTGTAAAGTCTTGTAGACGGGAGAGGGAGGTTCTGATTATTGAGGATGCTAACCTGAGGTCATTAGCGGAGCGGAGGGCACGGGTAGGGTGATAGACTGAGACCAGAGAGGAGATGTAGGGTGGTGCTGAGCCATGGAGTACTTTGTGGATGAGGGTAGTATGTTGTGAATTTGGATTCTGGGCTCCCCCGGTGGCCGCTTGTGGAATTGGACTTGTCATCCTCTTTCCTGTTTCACCTGGTTCCATCAGTAGTGGGTGTCGCTATTTAAGCTCATTTCTCTGGTGGTTTCTTGCCGGTCAACAATGTTATCTGATGCCTCTCAGTGCTTGTTCCTGCTTCTAGACAACTTCTAGATAAGTTGGACTTTTGTCCATGTTTTGTTTTGTCTATTTGTTCCAGTTCACAGCTGAAGTTTTGTTACTGTGTCTGGAAAGCTCTCGTTGATCAGGGATTGCTACTCTGGCGTTATGAGTTAATGCCAGAGTTTAAGGTAATCTCTGGATGGTGTTTTGTTAGTGTTTTTCTGCTGACCATGAAAGTATACTATCTGTCTTCTGCTATCTAGTAAGCGGACCTCAAATTTGCTAAGACTATTTTCCTGCTGCGTTTGTTGTTTCATCTGAACTCACCGTCATTATATGTGGGGGCTACTGTCTTCTTTGGAATATTTCTCTAGAGGTGAGCCAGGTCTTATATTTCCCTCTGCTAGCTATTTAGGTCTTAGGCCAGAGCTGGGCATCTAGCGATAAATAGGAAATGCTACCTGGCTATTTCTAGTTGCGCGGCAGGCTTAGTTCATGGTCAGTATAGTTCCATCTTCCGAGAGCTTGTCCCTCTATAGGCTTGCTATGATCTCTGCCTGCAGAGATCATGACAGTTTGACCGGCCCATAAAGTGTTAAAGACCCAGGTTGAGAAAGGAGGGTTATAAGAAGTCTGCTGGAATTTTTTTTTTTTTTTTTTTTTTCCTCCAGTCTGCCTTGCTGCAGTCTTTTTTCTCTCTCTCCTCCTAATCTCTGTATGCTCTGTGTGCACCTGACAATAATGGATCTCCAGAGTGTAACTGCGGGTTTGAATAATCTCATCACGAAAGTACAAAATTTACAAGATTTTGTGGTACATGCTCCGGTATCTGAGCCGAGAATTCCTTTGCCGGAGTTCTTCACAGGGAATAGAGCTAGCTTCCAGAATTTCCGAAATAATTGTAAGCTTTATTTGTCCCTGAAGTCTCGTTCAGCTGGAGACCCTGCTCAGCAGGTTAGGATTGTGATTTCCTTGCTCAGGGGTGACCCTCAAGATTGGGCCTTCTCATTGCCAGCAGGGGATCCTGCGTTACGCGATGTGGATGCGTTTTTTCTGGCCTTGGGCTTGCTTTATGAGGAACCTCATTTGGAACTTCAGGCAGAAAAAACTTTGATGGCACTATCTCAGGGGCAAGACGAAGCTGAAGTTTTCTGCCAAAAATTCCGTAAATGGTCTGTGCTTACTCAGTGGAATGAGTGCGCCTTGGCGGCAACTTTCAGAGAAGGTCTCTCTGATGCCGTTAAGGATGTTATGGTGGGGTTCCCTTTGCCTGCAGGTCTGAATGAGTCCATGACAATGGCTATTCAGATTGATAGGCGTCTGCGGGAGCGCAAACCGGTGCACCATCTGGCGGTGTCTATGGAAAAGACGCCAGAAAGTATGCAGTGTGATAGAATTCTGTCCAGGAGCGAGCGACAGAATTTTAGACGGAAGAATGGATTGTGTTTCTATTGTGGGGATTCTACTCATGTTATATCAGCATGCTCTAGGCGTACAAAGAAGCTTGATAAGTCTGTTTCCATTGGCACCATTCAGTCTAAGTTTATTTTGTCTGTAACCCTGATTTGTTCTTTGTCATCCATTGCCACGGACGCCTATGTTGACTCTGGCGCCGCTCTGAGTCTTATGGATTGGTCCTTTGCCAATCGTTGTGGTTTTGATTTAGAGCCTTTGGAGACTCTTATTCCTCTGAAGGGGATTGACTCCACCCCATTGGCTAATAATAAACCACAATACTGGACACAAGTAACCATGCGTATCGATCCGGATCACCAGGAGATTATTCGTTTCCTGGTGCTGTATAATTTACATGACGATTTGGTACTGGGATTGCCATGGTTGCAGTCTCACAACCCAGTCTTGGACTGGAGAGCAATGTCTGTGTTGAGCTGGGGATGTAAGGGTATTCATGGGGACGTACCTTTGGTTTCTATTTCGTCGTCCATTCCCTCTGAAGTCCCTGAGTTCCTCTCTGATTATCAAGACGTCTTTGACGAACCCAAGCTTGGGTCGTTACCTCCGCACCGTGAGTGCGATTGTGCCATAGATTTGATACCGGGTTGTAAATATCCAAAGGGTCGTTTGTTTAATTTGTCTGTGCCGGAACATGCTGCTATGCGGGAATATATAAAGGAGTCTTTGGAAAAGGGACATATTCGTCCATCTTCTTCTCCCTTGGGAGCTGGGTTTTTCTTTGTCTCAAAAAAAGACGGCTCTTTGAGACCATGTATTGATTATCGGCTTCTGAATAAGATCACTGTTAAGTATCAATACCCATTGCCATTGCTTACTGATTTGTTTGCTCGTATAGAGGGTGCTAAGTGGTTCTCTAAAATTGATCTTCGTGGGGCGTATAATTTGGTGCGGATCAGGCAGGGGGATGAGTGGAAGACCGCATTTAATACGCCCGAGGGCCACTTTGAGTATTTGGTCATGCCTTTTGGTCTTTCTAATGCCCCTTCAGTTTTCCAGTCTTTTATGCATGATATTTTCCGCGATTTTCTGGATAAATTTATGATAATATATCTGGATGATATTCTGATTTTTTCTGATGACTGGGACTCTCATGTCCAGCAGGTCAGGAGAGTTTTTCAGGTTCTGCGGTCTAATTCTTTATGTGTGAAGGGGTCTAAGTGCGTTTTTGGGGTCCAGAAAATTTCCTTTTTGGGGTATATTTTTTCTCCCTCTTCCATTGAGATGGATCCCGTCAAGGTGCAAGCTATTTGTGACTGGACTCAGCCCTCCTCTCTTAAGGGTCTTCAGAGATTTTTGGGCTTTGCCAACTTTTACCGCCGATTTATTGCTGGTTTTTCGGATGTCGTTAAACCACTGACTGATTTGACCAGACAAGGCGCTGATGTTGCTAATTGGTCCCCTCATGCTGTAGAGGCCTTTCAGGAGCTTAAGCGCCGTTTTGCCTCTGCCCCTGTGTTGCGTCAGCCTGATGTGAATCTGCCTTTTCAGGTTGAGGTTGACGCTTCGGAGATCGGAGCTGGGGCAGTGTTGTCGCAGAAAGGTTCCGACTGCTCCGTCATTAGGCCTTGTGCCTTCTTTTCTCGCAAATTTTCGCCCGCAGAGCGGAATTATGATGTTGGGAATCGGGAGCTTTTGGCCATGAAGTGGGCTTTTGAGGAGTGGCGCCATTGGCTCGAGGGGGCTAGGCATCAGGTGGTGGTATTGACTGACCACAAAAATTTGATTTATCTTGAGACTGCCAGACGCCTGAATCCTAGACAGGCGCGCTGGTCTTTATTTTTTTCTCGCTTTAATTTTGTGGTGTCATACCTACCGGGTTCTAAGAATGTTAAGGCAGATGCCCTTTCTAGGAGTTTTGACCCGGACTCTCCTGGTAATTCTGAACCCACAGGTATCCTTAGGGAGGGAGTAATTTTGTCGGCCGTTTCTCCTGATCTGCGGCGGTCCTTGCAAGAGTTTCAGGCGGATAGACCGGATCGTTGTCCGCCTGATAGACTGTTTGTTCCGGATGATTGGACCAGCAGAGTCATCTCTGAGGTACATTCTTCTGCATTGGCAGGTCATCCCGGAATTTTTGGTACCAGGGATTTGGTGGCAAGATCCTTCTGGTGGCCTTCCCTGTCACGAGATGTGCGAGTCTTTGTGCAGTCATGTGACGTTTGTGCTCGGGCCAAGTCTTGTAGTTCTCGGGCTAGCGGACTGCTGTTGCCCTTGCCTATTCCTAAGAGGCCTTGGACACACATCTCGATGGATTTTATTTCAGATCTGCCTGTTTCCCAGAAGATGTCTGTCATCTGGGTGGTCTGTGACCGTTTCTCTAAAATGGTCCATTTGGTTCCTCTGCCCAAGTTGCCTTCTTCTTCTGAGTTGGTTCCTCTGTTTTTTCAGAATGTTGTCCGATTGCACGGTATTCCTGAGAATATTGTTTCTGACAGAGGTACCCAATTTGTGTCTAGATTTTGGCGGGCATTCTGTGCTAGGATGGGCATAGATTTGTCTTTTTCATCTGCTTTTCACCCTCAGACTAATGGCCAGACCGAGCGGACTAATCAGACCCTTGAGACATATCTGAGGTGTTTTGTCTCTGCTGACCAGGATGATTGGGTTGCTTTTTTGCCATTGGCAGAGTTCGCCCTCAATAATCGGGCCAGTTCTTCCACCTTGGTGTCCCCGTTTTTCTGTAATTCGGGGTTTCACCCTCGATTTTCCTCCGGTCAGGTGGAATCCTCGGATTGTCCTGGAGTAGATGCGGTGGTGGAGAGATTGCATCACATCTGGGGGCAGGTTATGGACAATTTGAAGTTGTCCCAGGAGAAGACTCAGCGTTTTGCCAACCGTCATCGTCGTGTTGGTTCTCGGCTTTGTGTTGGAGATTTGGTGTGGTTGTCTTCTCGTTTTGTCCCTATGAGGGTCTCTTCTCCTAAGTTTAAACCTCGGTTCATCGGCCCTTATAGAATATTGGAGATTCTTAATCCTGTTTCTTTCCGTTTGGACCTCCCTGCGTCCTTTTCCATTCATAACGTTTTTCATCGGTCGTTATTGCGCAGGTATGAGGTACCTGTTGTACCTTCAGTTGAGCCTCCTGCTCCGGTGTTGGTTGAGGGTGAGTTGGAGTACGTTGTGGAGAAAATTTTGGACTCTCGTGTTTCCAGACGGAAACTCCAGTATCTGGTCAACTGGAAGGGTTACGGCCAGGAGGATAATTCTTGGGTCAATGCATCTGATGTTCATGCTTCTGATCTTGTTCGTGCCTTCCATAGGGCTCATCCTGGTCGCCCTGGTGGATCTGGTGAGGGTTCGGTGCCCCCTCCTTGAGGGGGGGGTACTGTTGTGAATTTGGATTCTGGGCTCCCCCGGTGGCCGCTTGTGGAATTGGACTTGTCATCCTCTTTCCTGTTTCACCTGGTTCCATCAGTAGTGGGTGTCGCTATTTAAGCTCATTTCTCTGGTGGTTTCTTGCCGGTCAACAATGTTATCTGATGCCTCTCAGTGCTTGTTCCTGCTTCTAGACAACTTCTAGATAAGTTGGACTTTTGTCCATGTTTTGTTTTGTCTATTTGTTCCAGTTCACAGCTGAAGTTTTGTTACTGTGTCTGGAAAGCTCTCGTTGATCAGGGATTGCTACTCTGGCGTTATGAGTTAATGCCAGAGTTTAAGGTAATCTCTGGATGGTGTTTTGTTAGTGTTTTTCTGCTGACCATGAAAGTATACTATCTGTCTTCTGCTATCTAGTAAGCGGACCTCAAATTTGCTAAGACTATTTTCCTGCTGCGTTTGTTGTTTCATCTGAACTCACCGTCATTATATGTGGGGGCTACTGTCTTCTTTGGAATATTTCTCTAGAGGTGAGCCAGGTCTTATATTTCCCTCTGCTAGCTATTTAGGTCTTAGGCCAGAGCTGGGCATCTAGCGATAAATAGGAAATGCTACCTGGCTATTTCTAGTTGCGCGGCAGGCTTAGTTCATGGTCAGTATAGTTCCATCTTCCGAGAGCTTGTCCCTCTATAGGCTTGCTATGATCTCTGCCTGCAGAGATCATGACAGTAGTAGTTTTGTACTGGATTCTGGAGTGGATGGGTAGCCAATGTAATGACTGGCACAAGGTAGAGGCATCGGTGTAACGGTTGGAGAGGAATATGATTCTGGCAGCAGCATTCAGGACAGATTGGAGCGGGGAGAGTTTGGTAAGAGGGAGGCCGATTAGTAGAGAGTTACAATAGTCCAGACGAGAATGAATAAGTGAGACAGTAAGAGTTTTTGCAGAGTCGAAAGTAAGAAAAGGGCGAATTCTAGAAATGTTTTTGAGATGCAGATAAGAAGAGCGAGCCAGTGATCGGATGTGGGGGGTAAATGAAAGCTCGGAATCAAGGATGACCCCAAGGCAGCGGGCATGTTGCTTTGGAGTAATGGTGGAACCACCCACGGAGATGGCAATGTCAGGCAAAGGTACGTTAGTAGAGGGAGAGAACATGAGGAGTTCAGTTTTTGACAGGTTCAGTTTCAGATAGAGGGAGGACATGATGTTAGAGACAGCGGTAAGACAATCACTGGTGTTTTCTAAAAAGGTCGGCGTGATAACAGGAGAAGAGGTGTATAATTGGGTGTCGTCAGCATAGAGATGGTACTGGAAACCAAATCTACTGATTGTTTGTCCAATAGGGGCAGTATACAAAGAGAAGAGGAGGGGGCCTAGGACTGATCCTTAAGGAACCCCAACAGTAAGGGGAAGGTGAGAGGAGGAGGAACCAGCAAAACATACAGTGAAGGATCGGTCAGAGAGATAGGAGGAGAACCAAGAGAGAACTGTGTCCTTGAGGCCAATGGAGCGGAGCATAGTGAGGAGGAGCTGATGATCCACAGTGTAGAATGCTGCGGAGAGATCCAAGAGAA
The DNA here is from genome assembly GCF_051348905.1 of Ranitomeya variabilis. NCBI lineage: Eukaryota > Metazoa > Chordata > Amphibia > Anura > Dendrobatidae > Ranitomeya > Ranitomeya variabilis. The sequence continues at coordinate 185,382,000 of NC_135236.1, forward strand.
TTAGCATGGAGTAGTGACCATTAGATTTAGCTGATAGTAGGTCATTAGAGACTTTAGTGAGGGCAGTTTCAGTAGAGTGTAAAGAGCGGAAGCCAGATTGAAGAGGGTCGAGAAGAGAGTTATCTGAGAGATAGCGGGTAAGATGGGAGTGGACCAGGCGTTCGAGGAGTTTAGAGATGAAGGGAAGATTAGAGACAGGTCTATAGTTAGCGGCACAATTTTGGTCGAGGGCGGGTTTTTTAAGTAATGGATGTATGATAGCATGCTTAAATGAGGAGGGAAAAATACCAGAAGTGAGGGAAAGGTTGAATATTTTTGTTAGGTGAGAGGTGACAGCCGGGGAAAGGGACTGGAGGAGATGTGACGGAATGGGGTCACTGGTGCAAGTGGTTGGGCGAGAAGATGCAAGGAGCCTGCTTACTTCTTCTTCTGTAACCGGTTCAAAGTCAGAGAGTGAACTAGATGCAGTGGGGGAGGGAGGACAGTGCATGGTATGAAGAGATTGGGAGATGATTTCCTGTCGAATGTGGTCAATTTTTTCTTTGAAGTAATTGGCCAGATCGTCAGCGCGGAGATCTGTGGTTGGGGCCTGCTCTCTTGGGTTGAGTAGGGACTGGAAAGTGTCAAAGAGATGTTTAGGGTTATTTGACAGTGAGGTGATGAGGGTGTTGAAATAGGTTTGTTTGGAGAGGTGAAGGGCAGAGTTGTATATTTTTAGCATGAACTTATAATGGATGAAATCTTCGGGTAGATTAGATTTTTTCCACAGACGTTCGGCGCACCTGGAGCACCGCTGCAGGAAACGTGTTTGCAGCGTGTGCCGAGTTGTTCTATGTATAGGAGGTGCCGCTTCATCCAGGGCACTTTGCAGGGTTTCATTGTAATGCTTCAGAGCAGAATCAGGACATGAGATGGAGAAGATTGGGGCCAATGAGGACTGCAAGTTCTTCATAAGTTTCTGGGTGTTAATGGCCTGTATGTTTCTATAAGTGTGGAAAGTGGGGGTGATCTGAGCGGGGTGGCAGTTCTTGATAGAGAATGAAAGAAGGTTGTGATCAGAGAGCGGGAGAGGGGAATTTGTGAAATCATCCACTGAACAAAGCCGGGAGACGACCAAGTCAAGGGAGTTTCCATCTTCATGTGTTGGAGAGTTAGTATGCTGCGAGAGGCCGAAAGAGAAGGTTAGAGATAAAAGGTGAGAAGCAGATGGGGAGAGGGGAGAAGCAATGGGGATGTTGAAATCACCCATGATAAGGGTGGGGGTGTCACAGGAGAGAAAGTGGAAGCCAGGTGGCAAAGTGATCCAGGAACTGATGAGAGGGGCCGGGAGGACGATACACCACCATCACTCGCATGGAGAAGGGGACGTAGAGTCTGACAGCATGGACCTCAAAGGAAGGGAATACAAGTGAGGGTACTTGGGGAATAACTTGGAAGGTACATTTGGGTGAAAGGAGCAGACCAACGCCTCCACCTGCTCTGTTGTCTGATCTTGGGGTATGAGAAAAGTGTAGTTCACCATATGAAAGAGCAGCAACAGTGGTGGTGTCTGACTGCTGGATCCAGGTTTCAGTACGAGCCAGGAGATTAAGAGAGTTAGAAAGGAAAAAGTCATGAATGAAGGAGAGTTTATTACACACAGAGCGAGAATTCCAAAGGGCACAATTGAAAGAGACAGAAAGCATGCAGGGAATATTAATAAGGTTAGAGGGGTTTCTGGGTGTAGCAGTTGGGAGGTTTGACTGGCTATAACATGGGGGGCCGGGGTTTGGAGAGATGTCTCCAGCGACTAGGAGAAGGAGGATAGAAAGAGTGAGCAGATGGTTAAGTGATTTGTGAGAGCGTTTCTTGTGTTGGATGGTGGGACTAAATGGATCTGCGCTGTTAAGCAATGTGAACAGAGCATGAGTGCTATACATAGGAGAGGCAAGGACAGAGGGGCCGATATGGATGGAGTGTTAAGAGTTTATGCAAGGGCAGTGAATGTGAGTGAATGCAGCAGCCAGGATATAGATTATACAAATACATATGGTGAGTATTTGTTCTGTTCCAAATGAATAGTGAATAGATTTAGATTGTCTTACCTGTCTCCTGCCCTGTCTAACTGCCATGTTATAACTGCCGAATACTTAGAAAAAAATACTTTGAGTAAAAGTACACGAATAATAGTGCACGAATGCATCCCCAAACTATGTCTACATTTATAGAAGGCTAGCTCTTAGATCTCCCTTTTTTTTTTTTGGGGGGGGGGGTGTTTCTCCCCCTCTCATTACAAATCAATCTAACTCAGTTGAGACAGCAGGACACAATAAATGTAGTGATCAGATAAACAAATGTCCAGGTCTACATGGATCATAAACCCCTTTGAAACAGTTATGTGATCTCTCTGCATGAGGACAAGCAGAAGTGAGTTAAATATCTATAAGCACAAACAAATGCATAATAACATGACTAACATATATAGATATATGCAGGATTCAATGCCGAAGATAGAATGACTCAGATACCATTCCAAGCTGCTTGCTGTCAGGGAATGGAGCAATAGACATGCAGGATATTTCAGTTCAGAGAATGAATGATATGTTTACCATTCCAAGCTGCTTGCTGTCAGGGAATGAAGCAATAGACATGCAGGATATTTCAGTTCAGAGAATGAATGATATGTTTACCATTCCAAGCTGCTTGCTGACAGGGAATGGAGCAATAGACATGCAGGATATTTCAGTTCAGAGAATGAATGATAAGTTTACCGTTCAGGCTGCTTGCTGTCAGGGAGTGGAGCAATAGACATGCAGGATATTTCAGTTCAGAGAATGAATGATATGTTTACCATTCCAAGCTGCTTGCTGACAGGGAATGGAGCAATAGACATGCAGGATATTTCAGTTCAGAGAATGAATGATATGTTTACCATTCCAAGCTGCTTGCTGACAGGGAATGGAGCAATAGACATGCAGGATATTTCAGTTCAGAGAATGAATGATATGTTTACCATTCCAAGCTGCTTGCTGTCAGGGAATGGAGCAATAGACATGCAGGATATTTCAGTTCAGAGAATGAATGATATGAAATTTAAATTTATATTAGTTTGTTAGTATTTTGTAAATATACCTTTGGCTTTCAACACTGACTGAATGCTTCTGGGCATGCTTTTAATCAAATTCAAGCATGTCTCGTTCTAAATATGATCCCAGGTCTTTTCTACAATTTCCCAAAGTTGGTGCATACTTCTCAACTCACATGGGTATGTATACAGATTTTTTTCAACTATACCCACAAGTAGAGATGGGTGAAGACGACCAACAAAGTTCAGGGTCTGTGCACTGACCTCAAACACTGACTTCTCCCAGTAGTCCTTGCTGAAAACTCAAACAGTAGGCAGCCCGAACAAAGCTTGTTGAAAGGCTGCAGCACAGCCAATCAACAAGCTTTCCCTGTGTGAGCACTTCCAGCATCATTACAGTCAAGTATTGGTATGGCTGTGATTGACCGGAAAACCATGTAAAGAAAAAAAAATAGACATGGGGTCATCTCTATTTTTTATAACAAGAGCAGGTAAAACAGCTGTCTGGTTTATCTTGACTGGTTATCAAAAAACAAGGTCCCCTGTTTTTTTTTATTTACTGAAATAAATAATTGAAAAAAGATACATGGGGTCCCCCCAATTTTTGATAACCAACCAAACTAAAGCAGATGGCTGGGGGCTGGTATTCTCAGGCTGGGAAGGGCAATGGATATTTGACCCTCCCCAGCATAAAAATAGTAGCCCGCATCCACACCAAAAAAGGCGCATCGATTAAATGTGCCAATTCTAGCATTTTGTCTGACTCTTCCCACTTAGTCTGGGAGGGGGACAATATTCATGGTTCCTTCTAGCCTAACTTAGCTTAACTAGGCTATAGCCCTTATATCCCATCACTCCCTGACGAAGCAACGTGTGAAACGCGCTTGGAGTGAGGGGTATCAGTGGCACCATGTGGGAAATGAATCCTGGTTAGTATATGGACATATATATTATATCTCTGGAACTCCCTTGCTAGAAATCCTTGCATATGACTTGCACTTTTGCACTTTATGATATACTTTAGAGTTATATGTACCCTATGATATATGCACTTTATTTATTTTTGGTACTACCAGGATTGGATATATATTTATAGCACTTTATTGACTATTTTGATAGATGATGAGATTGTTAGCATGAAATATATGTTTCCCTATTTACCATAACTTGCTGGATGTACATAGTACCTTTATATGGAGTATAAATCAAATTAGACTACGTATGGTGTGATCTGCTCTCCTTGTTTTTAGATTTGTTGTATATGTTTTTTAATCATATTTTTGTGTAAATTTGCATTGGTGTCTCTAATAAAATTATTTATATTATGAAGATAATATGGTTGATTATGTGGTTATTATGGTTTTAGTTGTTCAGGTAGTTTTTTTGGTACAAGATTTTGTTGTCTACTTGAATTTGATTTAATTATATTAGTAATAGGTTATTTTTGCTCCTATAGTTTTTGGTTTAAAACTTGTTGAAAGGCTGCAGCACAGCCAATCAACAAGCTTTCCCTGTGTGAGCACTTCCAGCATCATTACAGTCAAATATTGGTATGGCTGTGATTGGCCGGAAAACCATGTAAAGAAAAAAAAATAGACATGGGGTCCTCTCTATTTTTTATAACAAGAGCAGGTAAAACAGCTGTCTGGTTTATCTTGACTGGTTATCAAAAAACAAGGTCCCCTGTTTTTTTTATTTACTGAAATAAATAATTGAAAAAAGATACATGGGGTCCACCCATTTTTTGATAACCAACCAAACTAAAGCAGATGGCTGAGAGCTGGTATTCTCAGGCTGGGAAGGGCAATGGATATTTGACCCTCCCCAGCATAAAAATAGCAGCCCGCATCCACAACAAAAAAGGCGAATCAATTAAATGTTCTAGCATTTTGTCTGACTCTTCCCACTTAGTCTGGGAGGGGGACAATATCCATGGTTCCTTCTAGCCTATTAAAATCAGCCTGAAGCTGTCTGCCTAATCTTGGCTGGTTATTAGAAATAAAAAGGACCCCAAGACATTAATAACCAGTGAAGGCTACAAAGACAGCTATGAGCTGTTATTAATAGCCTGCGAAGCTCCACGTTTATTGCCCCCACCCCAAAATAATTACACCAGCCTCCAGCTGTCTGTTTTCCCTCAGCTGGGTATTAAAAATAAGGGGGACACCATGCCATATTTTTCTTTTATTTATTAGCTAAATACATGTACATTAAGCTACACAAGCTTCACTGCTATCAGCGAGATCAGGCATATGCTGATGAAAGTAGTAATCATCAGTCGATGACTGATTGGCAATGACCTTTTCACTGCAGGTCACAACTGCCGGCTCACACACTGTTATCTGTGTGACACCATGGGAACTGCAGCTCTGTGACCAGCTGTAACATCAGTAAGGTTACTGCCAATCAGAGCCAGTGTTTCCCATGCTGTCACACAGATGTCAGCTTGGTAACTGCTGGCTGTTCGAGCCTCCATTTACTTGAATGGGTTCCAGGTTCAAGATCAAGTTTGACTTCCACTTTGGTACCAGAACAACACTTTTTTATAGAGTTTGGCCACACCCGACGTACTTGAACATTTACTGGTCCGCCCATCCCTACCCACAAGTATTCTGTTGAGGTCTGGGGGCTGTGGAGGCCTATCCAGCACCTCTACTTCACTGTCATTGATCCATTTCTTCACCAATCTTGACATATGCTTCTTGTCATAGTCCGGCTGGAACACTATGTCATCCTTTTCAAACTAGAGTACTCAAGTGTACAAAGTAATTCGTCTTGAAGGATACTCACATATAACTCAGCATTGAGGCCACCATTGATACTGGTCAAGTATCCAATGCCTTTGGCAGATAAACAACCCCATATCATCAGGCTTTCTCCACCGAACTTGGTAGTTCCTTCAATTTCTTGATTTGTTAACTCCTTTTTGCCTTATTTCTTCCTGGCCCATTTGCATCCATCAGAGCCTAGTCTACTGATTTTCATCCCATCACTCCAAATCACTAGAGATGAGCAAGCACTAAAATGCTTGGGTGCTCGTTGCTGAAACCAAGCAATTCCTAATACTCGAATGCTCCTTTTGAGTAACGAGTATAATGGTTGTCAATGGGAAAGTCGAGCTTTTTTCTGGCAGACCCTACAAAGAGGTCTGGGGGGCAGTGAAAATGTTCACATGGGAGGAAAAGTGCTGAATGGAAGGAGAACAGCATGCGGAAGACACCAGGACAGAGGCTGGCTGGCAGTTTTCAGCCTGGGGGGCAATCACAAGGCAGTGGCCCTTGAGTTGTGGTGGCCCTCCTTTTCCTTGCTTATCTCTGGCCATTGCAGTAAAGCAGCAGAGATAACAGGCTTTAAAAGCAGGCTGGTACATAGATATGGGAACAGAACGGAGCTTGCTGCATAGATATGAGAGCAGAACCAAGCTTACTCCAGAGATATGGGAGCAGAACAGAGCTTACTCAGGAGATATGGGAGCAGAAAGGAGCTCACTACAAAGATATTGGCGCAGAACCAAGTTTACTACAGAGATATGGGAGCAGAAGAAAGCTTAATACAGAGATATGGGAGCAGAACAAAGCTTATTACAGAGATATGGGAGCAGAACCGAGCTTACTAAAGAGCTATGGGAGCAGAACCGAGCTTACTACAGAGATATGGGAGCAGAACCGAGCTTACTAAAGAGCTATGGGAGCAGAACCGAGCTTACTGCAGAGATATGGGAGCAGAACCAAGCTTACTACAGAGATAAGTGAGCAGGAGCAAGCTTACTACAGAGATAAGGGAGCAGAACAGAGCTTACTACAGAGATAAGGGAGCAGAACCAAACTTAATAAGTCTACTACATGTAACAAAGCCTGCTACATGGAAACTGGAGCAGAACCGAGATTATGGCATACATACAGTACCATAATCTAGGTTACTACATTGATACAGTACCAGAACCAAGCTTACTGCTTAGATATGGTGCCATAAAGGAGCTTACTTACAAGCATACTTACAACAATACGGCTACACAGTGCCTACTACTATCACCACTACACAGTGAATACATAACATTATAATATCACCATTACCTCTATATGAAACTAAATTCTATAGAAAGACCAATGATACCACCATACATCTTTTACTATAATGACTGAATTACATTAAGCTGGTACTAAATAAAAAAAAAATGCTACCTAAAAAGAGCAATATTACAACCTTACAGTAACCATATATTGCTAGATACCAGTTCTGCAGAAGAAGTGATTACTAGGGTTGAGCGACTTTTCCTTTTTTGAGGTCAAGTCGGGTTTCGCGAAACCTGACTTTCTCAAAAGTCAAGTCGAGTGAAATCAGCCGATGTTCTTGAAAAGTCGGGGTCGGGGGATCGTCCGAAACACGAAACCCAACGCAAGTCATTGGGAAATCTATATATTTTTATATTTACTTCAGCGCGATATATGTGAAAAGCCGGTAATTCAATCGCCGGCTTTTCATTTCTCCTGCCTAAACCCGACATGATATGAGACATGGTTTACATACAGTAAACCATGTCATATCCCCCTTTTTTTGCATATTCCACACTACTAATGTTAGTAGTGTGTATGTGCAAAATTTCGGCGCTGTAGCTTGTAAATTTAAGGGTTAAATGGCGAAAAAAATTGGCGTGGGCTCCCGCACAATTTTCTCCCCCAGAGTGGTAAAGCCAGTGACTGACGGCAGATATTAATAGCCTAGAGAGGGTCCATGGTTATTGCCCCCCCCTGGCTAAAAACATCTGCCCCCAGCCACTCCAGAAAAGGCACATCTGGAAGATGCGCCTATTCTGGCACTTGGCCACTCTCTTCCCATTCCCGTGTAGCGGTGGGATATGGGGTAATGAAGGGTTAATGTCACCTTGCTATTGTAAGGTGACATTAAGCCAGATTAATAATGGAGAGGCATCAATTATGACACCTATCCATTATTAATCCAATTGTATGAAATGGTTAAAAAAACCACACACACAATATTGCAAAGTATTTTAATGAAATAAACACACAGGTTGTTGTAATATTTTATTGCTCTCTCAATCCACCTGTAGACCATCATTCTGTAACAAATTAAAAATAATAAACCAACAATATACATACCATCCTTAGATCTGTAACGTCCCACGATGTAAATCCATCTGAAGGGGTTAAAATATTTTACAGGCAGGAGCTCTGCTAATGCAGCTGTGCTCGTGCCTGTAAACCCCGGCGAATGAATGAAGGTAATGTAGGTCAATGACCTGTAGTTACCTTCATTCGCGGTGATGCGCCCTCTGCTGGATGTCCTCATGAACTGGAGCCTGGTAAAAGTTCCCACTCTCGAGGTCATATGAGGACATCCAGCAGAGGGCGCATCACCGCGAATGAAGGTAACTACAGGTCATTGACCTACATTACCTTCATTCATTCGCCGGGGTTTACAGACACGAGCACAGCTGCATTAGCAGAGCTCCTGCCTGTAAAATATTTTAACCCCTTCAGATGGATTTACATCATGGGACGTTACAGATCTACGGATGGTATGTGTATTGTTGGTTTATTATTTTTAATTTGTTACAGAACGATGGTCTTCAGGTGGATTGAGAGAGCAATAAAATATTACAACAACCTGTGTGTTTATTTCATTAAAATACTTTGCAATATTGTGTGTGTGTTTTTTTTTAACCATTTCATACAATTGGATTAATAATGGATAGGTGTCATAATTGACGCCTCTCCATTATTAATCTGGCTTAATGTCACCTTACAATAGCAAGGTGACATTAACCCTTCATTACCCCATATCCCACCGCTACACGGGAGTGGGAAGAGAGTGGCCAAGTGCCAGAATAGGCGCATCTTCCAGATGTGCCTTTTCTGGGGTGGCTGGGGGCAGATGTTTTTAGCCGGGGGGGGCCAATAACCATGGACCCTCTCTAGGCTATTAATATCTGCCCTCAGTCACTGGCTTTACCACTCTGGCGGAGAAAATTGCACGGGAGCCCAAGCCAATTTTTTCCGCGATTTAACCCTTAAATTTACAAGCTACAGCGCCGAAATTTTGCACATACACACTACTAACATTAGTAGTGTGGAATATGCAAAAAAAGGGGGATATGACATGGTTTACTGTATGTAAACCATGTCTCATATCATGTCGGGTGTAGGCAGGAGAAATGAAAAGCTGGCAATTGAATTACCGGCTTTTCACATATATCGTGCTGAAGTAAATATAAATATATATATATATATATATATATATATATATATATGTGTCTCAATGACATATATATATATATATATATATATATATATATATATATATATATATATATATATATATATATATATATATATATATATATATATATATATATATATATATATATATATAAATATAAAAAAAAACGAAACCCGACTTTGCCAAAAGTCGGCGACTTTTGAAATTGGCCGATCTGTTTCGCTCAACCCTAGTGATTACAGTACAGTTATATATAGTAACTTACACATGATGTTCTTTCTGATTTGGGTCGTTCCCTTTTCTATCTGGTCCAGACCAACATGACAACTTCTCCAGCCAGGACTCATCTGCACAGATTACAACAAAGGTACATTTGACTTCTCACATTTCCAGTGCCATCTCCATCTATTCCCAACCTACAAAAACTCCCCTCTCTTTAGTGTGCAGTGTGGACCACTGACCCCAACATTTAATCAATTATGTAATTGCTAGCATGACTCCCACACCACAAAAATTAAAGTGGCCTACAGAAAGTATTAATGCCCCTACTGTGCAAAGACCTGTATGGTCCTTTAAAGGATATAATATCCCAAGTGCCCCATTCCAGCAACAAATACCCTTGAGTGCTCACTTAACGTAACAACGTCCCCCGTCAAACAGAAAAAAAGGAACCCGAGTGCCCCTATCAAAACTAATAATCTGCCCATTCATAACACATAATGTCCTCTGAGCACCCACATACAGTACAAAACAAAAGTTTGGACACACCTTCTCATTTAAAGATTTTTCTGTATTTTCATGACTACGAAAATTGTACATTCACACTGAAGGCATCAAAACTATGAATTAACACATGTGGAACTATATACTTAACAAAAAAGTGTGAAACAACTGAAATTATGTCTTATATTCTAGGTTCTTCAAAGTAGCCACCTTTTGCTTTGATGAAAGCTTTGCACACTCTTGGCATTCTCTTGATGAGATTCAAGAGGTAGTCACCGGGAATGGTATTCACTAGAGTTGAGCGACTTTTACTTTTTTGGGATCGAGTCGGGTTTCGCAAAACCCGACTTTGTCAAAAGTCGAGTCGGGTGAAATCGGCCGATTATTTCGAAAAGTCGGGGATCCGACTGAAACACGAAACCCAATGCAAGTCAATGGGGAAGCAAAGTCGGCAGTGAGTGGAGGACAGGAAAACACCTACAGTGCCCATTTTAATGCCAAAAACATCAATTCTTGTTACTTAAGCTTGTCAATCTTAATTTACCTTATAATAATAGATAGGCATTGAAAATTGGGGGTCATTTGGCTAAAGTTGTGGGGGGGTAGGGCTGGCTCAAGTTTTTTGTGGGCCCAGGAAACGTGGACTGCGTCACGGCGGTGGAGCATGGAGAGGTAAGTATTTCAACTTTGCAAGTGCTGTGATCCTGAGCAAGCAGCGGGGCACACTCGTTCGCATTGGCACTGGCACAGGGCCCCTCAAAGTACGGCGGTGTGTTTGACGGCGGGCGCGCCTCCCACCGGCAGAGGCACTTTTGCATACTATGAGGGGCCCTGTGCCAGTGACGTCGCCAACAAGTATGCCCCAACACCTGATGAAGGAACTTGCACTTTCATCTGCACCTTCCTCTTTGTCCCCTTGTAAGGTGGTATAGTATGCAGGAAGGGGAACCAGACTTTCAGCAGGGTCAGATACTGGCTGTGTAGAGTGCAAGGGGAATGTAGTGGTCTGGGTCAATGTACCAGCAGACTCATCTAGCAGTGGCTGGGCAATGGGCAGGATGAGGAGGAAACAGATATAGGCCCAAAGAATAAAGTAGGCTAAATGCAGTTCAAAATTGGTAACAGGACTAAACAGGCGGCATTGCTTTGGTCAGTGGAGGACAAATGTAATGAGAGGCTGACACAGTGAGTAGGCCCAAATAAGTAACTAGGCTAAATGCAGTTCAAAATTGGTAACAGGACTAACCAGGCGGCATTGCTTTGTTCAGTGGAGGACAACTGTAATGAGTGGCAGACACAGTTAGTAGGCCCAAATAATAAAGTGGGCCAAATGAAGTTCAAAATTGGTAACAGGAGTAAACAGGTGGCACTGCTTTCTTCAGTGGAGGAGAAAAGCAAGGAGCGGCAGACACTGTTAGTAGGCCCAACCAAACAAGTAGCCTGTTGTGAAATTGGATTCTGGGCTCCCCCGGTGGCCGCTTGTGGAATTGGACTTGTCATCCTCCTTCCTGTTTCACCTGGTTCCATCAGTAGTGGGTGTCGCTATTTAAGCTCATTTCTCTGGTGGTTTCTTGCCGGTCAACAATGTTATCTGATGCCTCTCAGTGCTTGTTCCTGCTTCTAGACAACTACTAGATAAGTTGGACTTTTGTCCATGTTTTGTTTTGCCTATTTGTTCCAGTTCACAGCTGAAGTTTTGTTACTGTGTCTGGAAAGCTCTCGTTGATCAGGGATTGCTACTCTGGCGTTATGAGTTAATGCCAGAGTTTAAGGTAATCTCTGGATGGTGTTTTGTTAGTGTTTTTCTGCTGACCATGAAAGTATACTATCTGTCTTCTGCTATCTAGTAAGCGGACCTCAAATTTGCTAAGACTATTTTCCTGCTGCGTTTGTTGTTTCATCTGAACTCACCGTCATTATATGTGGGGGGCTACTGTCTTCTTTGGAATATTTCTCTAGAGGTGAGCCAGGTCTTATATTTCCCTCTGCTAGCTATTTAGGTCTTAGGCCAGAGCTGGGCATCTAGCGATAAATAGGAAATGCTACCTGGCTATTTCTAGTTGCGCGGCAGGCTTAGTTCATGGTCAGTATAGTTCCATCTTCCGAGAGCTTGTCCCTCTATAGGCTTGCTATGATCTCTGCCTGCAGAGATCATGACAGTTTGACCGGCCACTAAAGTGTTAAAGACCCAGGTTGAGAAAGGAGAGTTATAAGAAGTCTGCTGGAATTTTTTTTTTTTTTTTCCCTCCAGTCTGCCTTGCTGCAGTCTTTTTTCTCTCTCTCCTCCTAATCTCTGTATGGCTCTGTGTGCACCTGACAATAATGGATCTCCAGAGTGTAACTGCGGGTTTGAATAATCTCATCACGAAAGTACAAAATTTACAAGATTTTGTGGTACATGCTCCGGTATCTGAGCCGAGAATTCCTTTGCCGGAGTTCTTCACAGGGAATAGAGCTAGCTTCCAGAATTTCCGAAATAATTGTAAGCTTTATTTGTCCCTGAAGTCTCGTTCAGCTGGAGACCCTGCTCAGCAGGTTAGGATTGTGATTTCCTTGCTCAGGGGTGACCCTCAAGATTGGGCCTTCTCATTGCCAGCAGGGGATCCTGCGTTACGCGATGTGGATGCGTTTTTTCTGGCCTTGGGCTTGCTTTATGAGGAACCTCATTTGGAACTTCAGGCAGAAAAAACTTTGATGGCACTATCTCAGGGGCAAGACGAAGCTGAAGTTTTCTGCCAAAAATTCCGTAAATGGTCTGTGCTTACTCAGTGGAATGAGTGCGCCTTGGCGGCAACTTTCAGAGAAGGTCTCTCTGATGCCGTTAAGGATGTTATGGTGGGGTTCCCTGTGCCTGCAGGTCTGAATGAGTCCATGACAATGGCTATTCAGATTGATAGGCGTCTGCGGGAGCGCAAACCGGTGCACCATCTGGCGGTGTCTATGGAAAAGACGCCAGAAAGTATGCAGTGTGATAGAATTCTGTCCAGGAGCGAGCGACAGAATTTTAGACGGAAGAATGGATTGTGTTTCTATTGTGGGGATTCTACTCATGTTATATCAGCATGCTCTAGGCGTACAAAGAAGCTTGATAAGTCTGTTTCCATTGGCACCATTCAGTCTAAGTTTATTTTGTCTGTAACCCTGATTTGCTCTTTGTCATCCATTGCCACGGACGCCTATGTTGACTCTGGCGCCGCTTTGAGTCTTATGGATTGGTCCTTTGCCAATCGTTGTGGTTTTGATTTAGAGCCTTTGGAGACTCTTATTCCTCTGAAGGGGATTGACTCCACCCCATTGGCTAATAATAAACCACAATACTGGACACAAGTTACCATGCGTATCTATCCGGATCACCAGGAGATTATTCGTTTCCTGGTGCTGTATAATTTACATGACGATTTGGTACTGGGATTGCCATGGTTGCAGTCTCACAACCCAGTCTTGGACTGGAGAGCAATGTCTGTGTTGAGCTGGGGATGTAAGGGTATTCATGGGGACTTACCTTTGGTTTCTATTTCGTCGTCCATTCCCTCTGAAGTCCCTGAGTTCCTCTCTGATTATCAAGACGTCTTTGACGAACCCAAGCTTGGGTCGTTACCTCCGCACCGTGAGTGCGATTGTGCCATAGATTTGATACCGGGTTGTAAATATCCAAAGGGTCGTTTGTTTAATCTGTCTGTGCCGGAACATGCTGCTATGCGGGAATATATAAAGGAGTCTTTGGAAAAGGGACATATTCGTCCATCTTCTTCTCCCTTGGGAGCTGGGTTTTTCTTTGTCTCAAAAAAAGACGGCTCTTTGAGACCATGTATTGATTATCGGCTTCTGAATAAGATCACTGTTAAGTATCAATACCCATTGCCATTGCTTACTGATTTGTTTGCTCGTATAGAAGGTGCTAAGTGGTTCTCTAAAATTGATCTTCGTGGGGCGTATAATTTGGTGCGGATCAGGCAGGGGGATGAGTGGAAGACCGCATTTAATACGCCCGAGGGCCACTTTGAGTATTTGGTCATGCCTTTTGGTCTTTCTAATGCCCCTTCAGTTTTCCAGTCTTTTATGCATGATATTTTCCGCGATTTTCTGGATAAATTTATGATAATATATCTGGATGATATTCTGATTTTTTCTGATGACTGGGACTCTCATGTCCAGCAGGTCAGGAGAGTTTTTCAGGTTCTGCGGTCTAATTCTTTATGTGTGAAGGGGTCTAAGTGCGATTTTGGGGTCCAGAAAATTTCCTTTTTGGGGTATATTTTTTCTCCCTCTTCCATTGAGATGGATCCCGTCAAGGTGCAAGCTATTTGTGACTGGACTCAGCCCTCCTCTCTTAAGGGTCTTCAGAGATTTTTGGGCTTTGCCAACTTTTACCGCCGATTTATTGCTGGTTTTTCGGATGTCGTTAAACCACTGACTGATTTGACCAGACAAGGCGCTGATGTTGCTAATTGGTCCCCTCATGCTGTAGAGGCCTTTCAGGAGCTTAAGCGCCGTTTTGCCTCTGCCCCTGTGTTGCGTCAGCCTGATGTGAATCTGCCTTTTCAGGTTGAGGTTGACGCTTCGGAGATCGGAGCTGGGGCAGTGTTGTCGCAGAAAGGTTCCGACTGCTCCGTCATTAGGCCTTGTGCCTTCTTTTCTCGCAAATTTTCGCCCGCAGAGCGGAATTATGATGTTGGGAATCGGGAGCTTTTGGCCATGAAGTGGGCGTTTGAGGAGTGGCGCCATTGGCTCGAGGGGGCTAGGCATCAGGTGGTGGTATTGACTGACCACAAAAATTTGATTTATCTTGAGACTGCCAGACGCCTGAATCCTAGACAGGCGCGCTGGTCTTTATTTTTTTCTCGCTTTAATTTTGTGGTGTCATACCTACCGGGTTCTAAGAATGTTAAGGCAGATGCCCTTTCTAGGAGTTTTGACCCGGACTCTCCTGGTAATTCTGAACCCACAGGTATCCTTAGGGAGGGAGTAATTTTGTCGGCCGTTTCTCCTGATCTGCGGCGGTCCTTGCAAGAGTTTCAGGCGGATAGACCGGATCGTTGTCCGCCTGATAGA
Organism: Ranitomeya variabilis; assembly: GCF_051348905.1. Taxonomy (NCBI): domain Eukaryota; kingdom Metazoa; phylum Chordata; class Amphibia; order Anura; family Dendrobatidae; genus Ranitomeya; species Ranitomeya variabilis. Next base: position 185,397,076 of record NC_135236.1, read on the forward strand.
CTGTTTGTTCCGGATGATTGGACCAGCAGAGTCATCTCTGAGGTACATTCTTCTGCATTGGCAGGTCATCCCGGAATTTTTGGTACCAGGGATTTGGTGGCAAGATCCTTCTGGTGGCCTTCCCTGTCACGAGATGTGCGAGTCTTTGTGCAGTCATGTGACGTTTGTGCTCGGGCCAAGTCTTGTAGTTCTCGGGCTAGCGGACTGCTGTTGCCCTTGCCTATTCCTAAGAGGCCTTGGACACACATCTCGATGGATTTTATTTCAGATCTGCCTGTTTCCCAGAAGATGTCTGTCATCTGGGTGGTCTGTGACCGTTTCTCTAAAATGGTCCATTTGGTTCCTCTGCCCAAGTTGCCTTCTTCTTCTGAGTTGGTTCCTCTGTTTTTTCAGAATGTTGTCCGATTGCACGGTATTCCTGAGAATATGGTTTCTGACAGAGGTACCCAATTTGTGTCTAGATTTTGGCGGGCATTCTGTGCTAGGATGGGCATAGATTTGTCTTTTTCATCTGCTTTTCACCCTCAGACTAATGGCCAGACCGAGCGGACTAATCAGACCCTTGAGACATATCTGAGGTGTTTTGTCTCTGCTGACCAGGATGATTGGGTTGCTTTTTTGCCATTGGCAGAGTTCGCCCTCAATAATCGGGCCAGCTCTTCCACCTTGGTGTCCCCGTTTTTCTGTAATTCGGGGTTTCACCCTCGATTTTCCTCCGGTCAGGTGGAATCCTCGGATTGTCCTGGAGTGGATGCGGTGGTGGAGAGATTGCATCACATCTGGGGGCAGGTTATGGACAATTTGAAGTTGTCCCAGGAGAAGACTCAGCGTTTTGCCAACCGTCATCGTCGTGTTGGTTCTCGGCTTTGTGTTGGAGATTTGGTGTGGTTGTCTTCTCGTTTTGTCCCTATGAGGGTCTCTTCTCCTAAGTTTAAACCTCGGTTCATCGGCCCTTATAGAATATTGGAGATTCTTAATCCTGTTTCTTTCCGTTTGGACCTCCCTGCGTCCTTTTCCATTCATAACGTTTTTCATCGGTCGTTATTGCGCAGGTATGAGGTACCTGTTGTACCTTCAGTTGAGCCTCCTGCTCCGGTGTTGGTTGAGGGTGAGTTGGAGTACGTTGTGGAGAAAATTTTGGACTCTCGTGTTTCCAGACGGAGACTCCAGTATCTGGTCAACTGGAAGGGTTACGGCCAGGAGGATAATTCTTGGGTCAATGCATCTGATGTTCATGCTTCTGATCTTGTTCGTGCCTTCCATAGGGCTCATCCTGGTCGCCCTGGTGGATCTGGTGAGGGTTCGGTGCCCCCTCCTTGAGGGGGGGGTACTGTTGTGAATTTGGATTCTGGGCTCCCCCGGTGGCCGCTTGTGGAATTGGACTTGTCATCCTCCTTCCTGTTTCACCTGGTTCCATCAGTAGTGGGTGTCGCTATTTAAGCTCATTTCTCTGGTGGTTTCTTGCCGGTCAACAATGTTATCTGATGCCTCTCAGTGCTTGTTCCTGCTTCTAGACAACTACTAGATAAGTTGGACTTTTGTCCATGTTTTGTTTTGCCTATTTGTTCCAGTTCACAGCTGAAGTTTTGTTACTGTGTCTGGAAAGCTCTCGTTGATCAGGGATTGCTACTCTGGCGTTATGAGTTAATGCCAGAGTTTAAGGTAATCTCTGGATGGTGTTTTGTTAGTGTTTTTCTGCTGACCATGAAAGTATACTATCTGTCTTCTGCTATCTAGTAAGCGGACCTCAAATTTGCTAAGACTATTTTCCTGCTGCGTTTGTTGTTTCATCTGAACTCACCGTCATTATATGTGGGGGGCTACTGTCTTCTTTGGAATATTTCTCTAGAGGTGAGCCAGGTCTTATATTTCCCTCTGCTAGCTATTTAGGTCTTAGGCCAGAGCTGGGCATCTAGCGATAAATAGGAAATGCTACCTGGCTATTTCTAGTTGCGCGGCAGGCTTAGTTCATGGTCAGTATAGTTCCATCTTCCGAGAGCTTGTCCCTCTATAGGCTTGCTATGATCTCTGCCTGCAGAGATCATGACAGTAGCCCAAATGCAGTTTAAAATTTCCTATAGGCTGAAAGCCTGATAATTGAAGCTCAGCTTTTTTCAGTGGAGGACAACAACAAGCAGCGGCAGACACCGTTAGAAGGCCCAACCAAACAAGTAGCCAAAGGCAGTTTCATATTGTAAATATAGGCCGAAACCTGAAGATTGAAGCACAGAAGAAAAGCACAGGAGAACACCAAGGAGCGGCAGACACCGTTAGTAGGCCCAACCAAACAAGTAGGCCAAATGCAGTTTCATATTCAAAATATAGGCCGAAAGCCTGAAGATTGAAGCTCAGCTTTGTTCAGTGGAGGAGAAAAGCAAGGAGCGGCAGACACCATTAGTAGGGCCCAACCAAACAAGTAGGCCAAATGCAGTTTAATATCTGATCTAGGCCGAAAGCCTGAAAATTGAAGCTCAGCTTTTTTCAGTGGAGGACAACAACAAGCAGCGGCAGACACCGTTAGTAGAGCCCAACCAAACTAGTAGGCCAAATGCAGTTTAAAATTTCCTATAGGCCGAAAGCCTGAAGATTGAAGCTCAGCTTTGTTCAGTGGAGGAGAACACCAAGGAGCGGCAGACACCGTTAGTAGGGCCCAACCAAACTAGTAGGCCAAATGCAGTTTAAAATTTCCTATAGGCCGAAAGCCTGAAGATTGAAGCTCAGCTTTGTTCAGTGGAGGAGAAAAGCAAGGAGCGGCAGACACCGTTAGTAGGGCCCAACCAAACAAGTAGGCCAAATGCAGTTTAATATCTGATCTAGGCCGAAAGCCTGAAAATTGAAGCTCAGCTTTTTTCAGTGGAGGACAACAACAAGCAGCGGCAGACACCGTTAGTAGGGCCCAACCAAACTAGTAGGCCAAATGCAGTTTAAAATTTCCTATAGGCCGAAAGTCTGAAGATTGAAGCTCAGCTTTGTTCAGTGGAGAACACCAAGGAGCGGCAGACACCGTTAGTAGGGCCCAACCAAACTAGTAGGCCAAATGCAGTTTAAAATTTCCTATAGGCCGAAAGCCTGAAGATTGAAGCTCAGCTTTGTTCAGTGGAGGAGAAAAGCAAGGAGTGGCAGACACCGTTAGTAGGCCCAACCAAACAAGTAGGCCAAATGCAGTTTAAAATTTCCTATAGGCCGAAAGCCTGAAGATTGAAGCCCAGCTTTGTTCAGTGGAGGACAGCTGTATTGAGTGGCGCAGACAGACACATGTAGTAGGCCTAAAATAAAAAGTAGGCTCAATGCAGTTTAAAATAGGTTACAGGGGTACACAGGCAGCATTGTTTTGGTCAGCGGAGGATGATTGCAAGGAGTGGCGCAGACTTACTAGGCCTAAAATAAAAAAGTAGGCTCTATGCAGTTCTAAACTGGTAACAGGAGTAAACTGGCAGCACTGCTTTGTTCGGTGGAGGACAACTGGAAGAAGTGGCTGACACATTAAGTTGGCCAAAATAGTAAAGTGGGCTAAATGTCTGCAAAAAAAATGTTCCTAAATAAACAGGTGGCAAAGCTAGGTACAGGGGTGGGTTCCTCTGCTGAGTAGCAGACAGTGGTAGTTCGCGCACAGTATTCACAGGTCTAAATGGAGGGCAGGGCCCCTGTATATTTTTACTATCATCTATCATTTCAACAAATTTGTATTGGCAGTGCCATTGAAGGATTTAACAGCACAGACTACACAGTGGTGGAGCAGTGAGAGGCAAGTTTTGCAAGTGGTAGAGCACTGTTAGAGCTGGGGGGGAACACTCTCTCGTGGGTGGCGGTACTGGCCTAGGGCCCCTCATATTACGACTGTGTGTCTGACATTGGGTGTGTACCACCACCGCCAGAGACACTTCATTGTACTATGAGGGACCCTGTGCCAGTGCCGTCGGCCAAAAGTGGGCACACCCACCTGTCCAGGCAAACAGCACTCGCACGGGTGCTTGCGCCAAGTGGTGACCACGGCCCCATGGGGGGAGTCAGCCCATTTAGGGAGGTATAAAAATGGCCTATGGTGGACATTCAGCAGCTGCAAATGGAGGAATTGGAGCAGTCAGTAAGAGGAGTCCAAAAGCAAGACCTTTTTACAGGAAAGCTACGTGTCAGCAGGGGAAGGTGGGGCAAAATAATTAGAAATCCATGATTGGTTTATTTTAATGAGGGTTAGATCATCAACATTTTGGGTAGCCAGACGAGTCCTTTTTTCGGTCAGTATTGAACCAGCAGCACTGAAGACTCTTTCTGATAGCACACTAGCAGCTAGGCAAGCGAGCTCCTGTAATGCATATTCTGCCAATTCAGGCCAGGTGTCTATTTTAGATGCCCAGCAATCAAAGGGGAATGACGTGTGAGGGAGAATATCGATAAGGGATGAAAAATAGTTTGTAACCATACTGGACAAATGTTGTCTCCTGTCACTTTGAATTGATGCAGCAGTACCTGTCGTGTCTGTGGTCATTGCAAAATCACTCCACAACCTGGTCATAAAACCCCTCTGTCCAATGCCACTTCTGACTTGTGCACCTCTAACACCTCTGCCATGTTGCCCCCTGCAGCTCGTGTGAGAGCCATCACCGCCGCTGTGTGCTGGGAATGCCTGAACCAAACGGTCTACAAGAGTTGCTTGTTTGGTAGCCAATATTTGTTCAAGGAATACACAAGGAAAAGACGCTGCTCCAAAGGATGCACACCACAGAAAATAAAACAAAGATATATATATGTATAATATAAACAAGGGATTTTTATTGACACACAGCAACTTCAATACATATAAAACATAATTAAAAACAATGCAAAGTACATTTGGCACATAGATAGATAACGTGTGCAAAATACAGAGTGCAAGTCTGCAAAAACCAGCATGTAAATAGCAGGAGTAACCCTCTGGCTCATGGAGCTGATAATGAATGACCAGACAAGTGCACCACCTTTATGAACAGCCAAAAGAAACTATCCTCCAACCTGGGAAAACTGCTGAAGTGTGGACGCCCAACGTGCGGGGCAAGACCACCCAAATTCAGTGATACCTATGATAACTTATGCAGTCCCAGTAAATCCCATATCTCTAATAAGATGGGTGGGCTGAACATACCCAAGGTGGAGAGGGCAGGCACGCCAGCTCCAGACGCAGACGAAGTATGTGCCAAAACGAGAGACCGCCCAACGCGTGTCGCCCTTCTCAAGAGGGCTTCGTCAGGGGAAGCCCTGACGAAGCCCTCTTGAGAAGGGCGACACGCGTTGGGCGGTCTCTCGTTTTGGCACATACTTCGTCTGCGTCTGGAGCTGGCGTGCCTGCCCTCTCCACCTTGGGTATGTTCAGCCAACCCATCTTATTAGAGATATGGGATTTACTGGGACTGCATAAGTTATCATAGGTATCACTGAATTTGGGTGGTCTTGCCCCGCACGTTGGGCGTCCACACTTCAGCAGTTTTCCCAGGTTGGAGGATAGTTTCTTTTGGCTGTTCATAAAGGTGGTGCACTTGTCTGGTCATTCATTATCAGCTCCATGAGCCAGAGGGTTACTCCTGCTATTTACATGCTGGTTTTTGCAGACTTGCACTCTGTATTTTGCACACGTTATCTATCTATGTGCCAATTGTACTTTGCATTGTTTTTAATTATGTTTTATATGTATTGAAGTTGCTGTGTGTCAATAAAAATCCCTTGTTTATATTATACATATATATATCTTTGTTTTATTTTCTGTGGTGTGCATCCTTTGGAGCAGCGTCTTTTCCTTGTGTATTCCTCATGCTTGGCTGCTTGGTTGCACCCCGGTGGGATATTTTATTATAACCTGTATTGGTAGTGCGCTCTATTCCTTTGGTTTTCAATATTTGTTCAAGGTTCTCATGTGGCATGATATTTTGTAATTTCCCTTTATAGCGTGGATCCAGGAGGCAGGCCAACCAGTAATCGTCATCGGTCATCATTTTGATAATGCGGGGGTCCCTTTTTAGGATATGCAAGGCATAATCAGCCATGTGGGCCAATGTTCCAGGTGTTCCAGGAGCACTTTCTTGAAAATCAACATCACTTGTCTCCTGCAAAAACCCTGTACCTGACCTTGCAACGCCACCAGTTTCTATTGTTCCCTGAGAAGCTTACTCCTCCCATAAATATTCATCCCCATCCTCCTCCTCCTCTTTGTCCGCCACCTCGTCCAGGAGAGTTCCCTGAGCAGACAATGGCTGACTGTCATCAAGGCTTCCCTCATCCTCGGCTGCAGATGCCTGCTCCTTAATGTGCATCAAACTTTGCATCAGCAGATGCACTAGTGGGATGCTCATGCTTATGATGGTGTTGTCCACAATTACCAGCCGTGTGCATTCCTCAAAACACTGAAGTACTTGACAGAGGTCTTGTAGCTTCAACCACTGCACACCTGACAACTCCATGTCTGCCATCCAACTGCCTGCCCGTGTATGTGTATCCTCCCACAAATACATTACAGCACGCCTCTGTTCGCACATCCTCTGAAGCATGTGCAGTGTGGAGTTCCACCTTGTTGCAACGTCGATTATTAGGCTGTGCTGGGGAAGCTTCAACGATCGCTGATGGTTCTGCATACGTCTGGAGTGTACGGGCGACCGGCGGATGTGCAAGCAAAGTGTTCGCACCTTCAGGAGCAGGGCTGGTAACCCCAGATAACTTTTCAGGAAGCACTGCACCACCAGGTTCAAGGTGTGAGCCAGGCAAGGTATGTGTTTCATTTGTGAAAGGGCTATGACAGCCATAAAATTCCTTCTGTTATCACTGACTACCTTGCCTGCCTCAAGGTGTACACTGCCCAGCCATGAATGAGTTTCTTGCTGCAACAACTCTGCCAGAACTTCCGCGGTGTGTCTGTTGTCGCCCAAACACTTCATTTCCAACACAGCCTGCTGACGCGTACCACTAGCTGTTCCATAATGGGACACCTCGTGTGCAACACTGGCATCTGCGGATGGAGTGGTCGTATGACTGCGCTCTGTGGACGAGCTTTCGCTTCTGCTGGAGGAGGAGGAGGAGGGGTGGCGAACGCCTACAGCCAACTGTTTCCTAGACCGTGGGCTTGGCAGAACTGTCCCACTATGGCTGTCCCCTGTGGACCCTGCATCCACCACATTAACCCAGTGTGCCGTGATCGACACGTAATGTCCCTCGCCATGCTTACTTGTCCATGCATCTGTTGTGAGGTGCACCTTTCTACTGACTGATTGCCTGAGTGCATGGACAATGCGGTCTTTGACATGCTGGTGAAGGGCTGGGATGGCTTTTCTCACAAAGAAGTGTCGACTGGGTAGGTCATAGCGTGGTACTGCATAGGCCATCAGGGCTTTGAAAGCTTCGCTTTCAACCAACTGGTAGGGCATCATCTCTAACGAGATTAGTCTAGCAATGTGGGCATTCAAACCCTGTGTACGCGGATGAGAGGATGAGTACTTCCTTTTCCTAACGAGAGTCTCTTGTAGGGTGAGCTGGACTGGAGAGCTGCATATGGTGGAACTAGCGGGGGTGGTGGTGGACATGGCAGATTGAGAGAGGGTTGGTGAGGGTATTCTTGCTGTTGGCCTACATACAGTGTTTCCTTCCAACAACCTGGTGATTCCCTGACTGCTTTGGCCTTGCGACGATACCTGCACATTTGCTGCAGGTGGTGTCCTAAACGGTGGGCTTACAGTGAGGGAAGCAATGTAGTGTTGCTGACTAGCTTCATTCTGAGCGGGTGCACCTACGTTACGGGACGTTTGGTAGTTAGTCCAGGCTTGCAAGTGCATGCTGGTTAAATGTCTATGCATGCATGTTATATTAAAATTTTTGACATTCTGCCCTCTGCTAAAGATCCTTGAGCATTTCTTACAGATAACTTTGCACTGGTCATTCGGATCTTGGTTAAAAAATTGCCAGACTGCACTCTTCCTACTATCGAATACCTTTTCAGGCATTGCACGCTGTGCTTCTTTCACCGGATGGCAACGCTGTCCTAAAACTGTTTTTGGATTTGACACATGGTTTTGGCCAGATGCGGGCCTGCCAGATGAAAGCTGTTGCGATGTTGATGCCTGCTGCGTCTCATACTCCTCCGCTTCAGAGCTACTGCCAGCAGCACCCTGTTCCCCCAATGGCTGCCAATTGGGGTCAACAACTGGGTCATCTATCACCTCCTCTTCAACGTCCTGTGCACCTTCCTCTGTGTCACCGTGTAAGGTTCTATAGCGTTCGGGACGGGGCACCATAGTCTCATCAGGGTCAGATTCTGGCTCAGTACACTGCGAGGGCAATGTTGTGATCTGAGTCAATGGAACAGCATAATAATCTAGCTGTGTCTGTACATCTGTGCACTCCATGTCCGATTCATCTTGTAATGGCCTGTTAATAATTTCCCTTTCTAACCCAGGCACGGTATGTGTAAAGAGCTCCATGGAGTAACCTGTTGTGTCGCCTGACGCATCCTTCACTGTTGTTCTGGGTGAAGGACACAAGGAGGTGACTTGTTCCTGACCGGGAGCATCCACTGATGACTCGCTTCTTTTAAATTTTGAACTTTCCAAAGAGGAGGCGAAAGAGCTAGAGGCTGAGTCAGCAAGGAAAGCCAAAACTATTTCCTGCTGCTCCGGCTTTAAAAGCGTTTTTCCTACTCCCAGAAAAGGGAGCGTTCGAGGCCTTGTGTAGCCAGACGATGACGCTGGCTCAACAACTCGAGCCTTAGGTGCTATTTTGCTTTTCCCACTACCACCAGATGCTCCACCACCACCACCACCATCAGTACCAGCTGGCAATGACCGCCCACGGCCACGACCTCTTCCACCAGACTTCCTCATTCTTGGAAAAATGTAACCAAACTAACAACCATTATATGGTACTGTAAAACAAGGTAGAAGTTGTATGTAAACTTGTTGTGAATTTAAATCTCCCTTTCTATATGTGTGGGAGACTGCTGCAAAAATCAGGCCCACTGTATTACACTACATAGTGTACGTGGCAGAAAGTGGCTGGCAGATATACGTCAAACAGAACTGACGCAGATGCACTTAGTGGCAATATAAATCTCCCTTTTTATGTGTGGGACACTGCTGCAAAAAAAAAACAGGCCCACTGTATTACACTACACAGTATAAGTGGCAGAAAGTGGCTGGCAGATATACGCCAAACAGAACAGACGCAGATGCACTTAGTGGTAATATAAATCTCCCTTTTTATGTGTGGGACACTGCTGCAAATTTCAGGCCCACTGGATTACACTACACAGTGTACGTGGCAGAAAGTGGCTGGAAATATATATATAAAAAAAGGGACTGTACTACAATAACAATCTCCCTACAATGATCTCAGGACAAGAAAGGCAGCCAGCAATAAAAAGGACTGCGGCACAAAAGTGTGGACAAATAAACAATAGAACTGTGCAGAAAGGAGCAACAGGACTTTCGCTTTTAAAAAAGCAGTTGGTTTGCACAGCGGCGTACAAACAGCAATGCAGCTATCAGGGAGCCTTATAAGCTACAGAGCTGATGCACAGAAATCTAGCCTCCACTGTCCCTGCAAAGAAAAGGTGGTGTTGGACAGTGGAAATCGCTACAGCACAAGTGGTTTGGGGGTTAATATTTCCTCCCTAACAATATCCCTGCTTCTGACGAAGCTGCAGCAACCTCTCCCTATGCTCAGATCGGCAGAAGTAAGATGGCGGTCGGCGTGCACGCCCCTTTATAGCCCCTATGACACCGCAGAAAGCAAGCCAATCACTGTCATGCCCTTCACTAAGATGGTGGGGACCGAGACCTATGTCATCACGCTGCCCACACTCTGCATCCACCTTTATTGGCTGAGAAATGGCGCTGAAAGCATCATACGAAAGGCGACTTTGGCGCGAAGATCGCCGACAGCATGGCCGATCCCACGCTGGGATCGGGTTGGGTTTCATGAAACCCGACTTTGCCGAAAGTTGGCAGTTTTTGAAAATGTCCGATCCGTTTCACTCAACCCTAGTTTTCACTTCACAGGTGTGCCCAGTCAGGTTTAATAAGTGGGATTTCTTGCCTTATAAATGGTTTTGGGACCATCAGTTGTGTTGTGCAGAAGTCTGGTGGATAAACAGCTGATAGTCCTACTGAATAGACTGTTAGAATTTGTATTATGGCAAGAAAAAAGCAGCTAAGTAAAGAAAAACGAGCGGCCATCATTACTTTAAGAAATGAAGGTCAGTCGGTCTGAAAAATTGGGAAAACTTTGAAAGTGTCCCCAAGTGCAGTGGCAAAAACCATCAAGAGCTACAAAGACACTGGCTCATGTGAGGACCGCACCAGGAAAGGAAGACCAAGAGTCACCTCTGCTTCTGAGGATAAGTTTATCCGAGTCACCAGCCTCAGAAATCGCAGGTTAACAGCAGCTTAGATTAGAGACCAGGTCAATGCCACACAGAGTTCTAGCAGCAGACCCATCTCTACAACAACTAAGAAGAGACTTTGTGCAGCAGGCCTTCATGGTATAATAGCTGCTAGGAAGCCACTGCTAAGAACAGGCAACAAGCAGAAGAGACTTGTTTGGGCCAAAGAACACAAGGAATGGACATTAGACCAGTGGAAATCTGTGCTTTGGTCTGATGAGTCCAAATTTGAGATCTTTGGTTCCAACCACTGTGTCTTTGTGTGATGCAGAAAAGGTGAACGGGTGGACTCTACATGCCTGGTTCCCACCGTGAAACATGGAGGAGGAGGTGTGATGGTGTGGGGGTGCTTTGTTGGTGACACTGTTGGGGATTTATTCAAAATTAAAGGCATACTGAGCTAACATGGCTACCACAGCATCTTGCAGCGCATGCTATTCCATCCGGTTTGGGTTTTGTTGGACCATCATTTATTTTTCAACAGGACAATGACCCCAAACACACCTCCTGGCTGTGTAACGGCTATTTGACCAAGAAGGAGAGTGATGGGGTGCTACGCCAGATAACTTGGCCTCCACAGTCACCAGACCTGAACCCAATCGTGATGGTTTGGGGTGAGCTGGACCGCAGAGTAAAGGCAAAAGGACCAACAAGTGCTAAGCATCTCTGGGAACTCCAAGATTGTTGGAAGACCATTCCAGATAACTACCTCTTGAAGCTCATCAAGAGAATGCCAAGAGTATGCAAAGCAGTCATCAAAGCAAATGGTGGCTACTTTGAAGAACCTAGAATATAAGACATATTTTCAGTTGTTTCACACTTTTGTGTTAAGTATATAAGTCCACATGTGTTAATTCATAATTTTGATGCATTCAGTGTGAATGTACATTTTTCATAGTCATGAAAATACAGAAAAATCTTTAAATGAGAAGGTGTGTCCAAACTTTTGGTCTGTACTGTAGCTCTGTATATACAGAATGATGGTTCTACAGCCCCCAATACCCCTTTATTATACAATGAGGACCCTAAAACTCCCTATGTATAGTAAAATGGCTACATAACCCCCTATATACAATATGATGTCCCAACTGCCATCCAAATATAGTATGAGGCTTTACAGTTTTCTATATATACTCTTGCTCCCCACAAATAGTATGTCTCCAAAACCCCCTATAGTATGATGGTCCCCTACAGCTCTCTAATATATTATGTACCTCACAGCTTCCTATATATAGTATGATGATCCCGCATCCCCTCTATACAGTGGGGCAAAAAAGTATTTATAGTCAGTCAGCAATAGTGCAAGTTCCACCACTTAAAAAGATGAGAGGCGTCTGTAATTTACATCATAGGTAGACCTCAACTATGGGAGACAAACTGAGAAAAAAAATCCAGAAAATCACATTGTCTGTTTTTTTAATCATTTTATTTGCATATTATGGTGGAAAATAAGTATTTGGTCAGAAACAAACAATCAAGATTTCTGGCTCTCACAGACCTGTAACTTCTTCTTTGAGAGGCTCCTCTGTTCTCCACTCATTACCTGTAGTAATGGCACCTGTTTAAACTTGTTATCAGTATAAAAAGACACCTGTGCACACCCTCAAACAGTCTGACTCCAAACTCCACTATGGTGAAGACCAAAGTGCTGTCAAAGGACACCAGAAACAAAATTGTAGCCCTGCACCAGGCTGGGAAGACTGAATCTGCAATAGCCAACCAGCTTGGAGTGAAGAAATCAACAGTGGGAGCAATAATTAGAAAATGGAAGACATTCAAGACCACTGATAATCTCCCTCGATCTGGGGCTCCATGCAAAATCCCACCCCGTGGGGTCAGAATGATCACAAGAACGGTGAGCAAAAATCCCAGAACCACGCGGGGGGACCTAGTGAATGAACTGCAGAGAGCTGGGACCAATGTAACAAGGCCTACCATAAGTAACACACTACGCCACCATGGACTCAGATCCTGCAGTGCCAGACGTGTCCCACTGCTTAAGCCAGTACATGTCCGGGCCCGTCTGAAGTTTGCTAGAGAGCATTTGGATGATCCAGAGGAGTTTTGGGAGAATGTCCTATGGTCTGATGAAACCAAACTGGAACTGTTTGGTAGAAACACAACTTGTCGTGTTTGGAGGAAAAAGAACACTGAGTTGCATCCATCAAACACCATACCTACTGTAAAGCATGGTGGTGGAAACATCATGCTTTGGGGCTGTTTCTCTGCAAAGGGGCCAGGACGACTGATCCGGGTACATGAAAGAATGAATGGGGCCATGTATCGTGAGATTTTGAGTGCAAACCTCCTTCCATCAGCAAGGGCATTGAAGATGAAACGTGGCTGGGTCTTTCAACATGACAATGATCCAAAGCACACCGCCAGGGCAAAGAAGGAGTGGCTTCGTAAGAAGCATTTCAAGGTCCTGGAGTGGCCTAGCCAGTCTCCAGATCTCAACCCTATAGAAAACCTTTGGAGGGAGTTGAAAGTCCGTGTTGCCAAGCGAAAAGCCAAAAACATCACTGCTCTAGAGGAGATCTGCATGGAGGAATGGGCCAACATACCAACAACAGTGTGTGGCAACCTTGTGAAGACTTACAGAAAACGTTTGACCTCTGTCATTGCCAACAAAGGATATATTACAAAGTATTGAGATGAAATTTTGTTTCTGACCAAATACTTATTTTCCACCATAATATGCAAATAAAATGATAAAAAAACAGACAATGTGATTTTCTGGATTTTTTTTTCTCAGTTTGTCTCCCATAGTTGAGGTCTACCTATGATGTAAATTACAGACGCCTCTCATCTTTTTAAGTGGTGGAACTTGCACTATTGCTGACTGACTAAATACTTTTTTGCCCCACTGTATATAGTATCATGTCCCTACAGCCCTCTACATGTAATATGGAGGCAGCCACAGCCCCCATATGATGGTCCCCACAGTTTCTTTTATTTATATATATATATATATTATATATAGTATGAAGGCATTCCACTGCCCCACATATATAGTATGATGGTCCCTACAGCCCCACATATATAGTATATATAGAGCGATGGCACCAGTTCCCACCATAAATATAGTACGATGGCACCAGTTGCCCATATATATAGTATGATGGCCCCAGTTCTGCCCACATATCTAGTATGATGGCCCCAGTTCCCCCCATATATAGAGTATGATGGCCCCAGTTATCCCCAAATATATAGTATAACAGCCCCAGTTCTCCCATATATATAGTAGGATGGCCCCAGTTCTCCCCATGTATGTAGTAAGATGGCCCCAGTTCCTATATATATATATATATTGTGATGGCCCCAGTTCTCCATATTAAAAATAATGAATTTTATACTCATGTCATCCTGATTCCTGACACTGCAGCCTCCATTTTCTTTTCCGGTCCGCAGAGCGGCATGAGGCAATAATGTCATCGCTCTGCCTGCGTGAGCACACTGAAGTCTCAGGAAGCTGCAGTCAGCAGCTTATGAGACAAACCAGGGCTTCCACTAGGAATTTTGGGGCCCCATATTGGCAAAATTTTCGGATTCCCGTGAGACTTCGCCAAGGCTCCACATCAGCTCCGCCTCCACCGTCCCACCGCCCATTCTTGGAAAAACTCCTCACCGATCAGATATTAACAGTTCCCATCAAACACCAGATCACATTCATCACCAGCAGCTTTTGTTCTGGCCAAAAGAATTTTTAAGCTGACACCATGACACGGTAGACTTATTCGGCCGGGCCCTACTCTACTCTAAACTATTACAAATAAATATATTTTTATGTATTTTTCTTTAAGGCATTGAGTGACATACTGTTAGGGCTAGCGGAACGCACTGAGTAAATAGAGATGTTTTTATTGATATTGGTGCATTCGCAGCCCGGGGTCCACCGTGCAGGAGTACCAGCTGCTAGCAAACGGCGGCACTATATGGCGGTATGGACTAACTCAGTTAATTCACCGAGTAGCCGTGAAAGCAAAGCACTGTGCCCTGTTAGACTTCACAGAGGCACAGGCTAACTGCCCAAACAGAGAGCAGTCAGTGGTCACGCATGCACACAAAACTCCTCGCCGGAGGTGCCAGCATTCTAGGGGCTTATTCAGCCAGGTCCCTGAATACATATAAACACAAACTCCTCGCCGGAGGTGCCAGCATGCTAGGGGCTTATTTCAGCCGGGTCCCTGAACACACTCTCACGTGACCACACTGGTGCAAAACACATAATAAAGAACAATACTAGCGCATGGCCGTGCGGCCATGCGAGCCTTAAATAGTTGCAGCACGTACAGGACCTTCCTAGAAGGACCAATGAGAGGCTGCCACAGAGCGTGAGCACCTACAGGACCTTCCTGAAGGACCAATGGCCTCAGCTGCAGTATCTGATCATGTGACCCTCGATTTCCACTGAGAGATCTTACTCTGGGCATGCTCAGAACGAGAAAAGCAGGACTTAGTCCCAGAAGCGTCTGCTCGCCGCTGCCCAGCACTGACTTCAATGGCAGAAGCAGGAAAAGCAGCAGTAACTTCTTTATACAGAGTCAGACTGAGCGAGACGCTGGGACCGACGTCTCCGCTGAGCAGGCTCCACTGCAGCAGGAGAAGAATGGGAGACCGCAGCGGAGATGGCCCGAGATTCCCCCTGTGCAGAGGTGGGAACTCGACCCCTAACACATACATTTACATTTTTTAAGCAACCATTAGTACCACATAGGGACAAATATTGTCACACCATGACCAGACCACATATTACTACCACTTAGTGAGAGAATAATACCACATACAAGGAACAAATACCGCCACACCATGGCCAGACCACATATTACCACCACAGAGTGACTGAATAATACCACATACAAGGAACAAATACCGCTACACCATGACCAGACCACATAAAACCACCACATAGTGACTAAATACTACAATAAGCTATATGTAATACTTGCGCTAAGGACACCTATATGAAGCCATAAATAGTTAAAATGCTAGGACATGTCATAAGCAAGGTTCTTCGTTAAAGACTAGGATTAACAAGATGTGTTTACCTTAATATCAAGGAAAAGGAAAACTGTATCCAGTGCTGGCATGCGGAAAGGTCCTTCACTCATGCACTTAAAAGTTGGTATCTGAAGCCTTCTCTGAATCTCTGTTCCAAAAATATCCAATATGTTGCAGAGCAAATGGTGGTATAGGAGACGCTGTCCCGGCCGGTGACTAGCGTACTCCCCCAGAGCTTGGTGACTGCCGTGAACAGGCAGTGGCGGCCGCGTGTGTATAGCTAAAGCCGACAAGGTGCAGGACCTTGTGTGACGTCACAGTCACGTGATGTGTACACGTGACCAGCTACAGAGCTGCGGAGCTAAGGAGCTACGAATAGCACACAGGACCAACTAATCCTGCTGCTTATTCACCTGGAGCAACTAAGCAGCGCCGTATGGTTCATTTTTAGACATAAATACTACAATACTCATCATTAATGTAATAAAAACATGATAAAAAGTACCATTATATACAAGAACTCTGTATTTACTGTCAGTGTACAGGTAATAGAGTGATCACTGGTGACATTACACCCAGGAGCTCTGTATATAGAGTCAGTGTACAGGTAATACAGGGATCACCAGTGACATTATACACAGGAGCTCTGTATAAAGTGTCAGTGTCCAGGTAATACAGTGATCACCACTGCAAGTGACATTATACACAGGAGCTCTGTATATAGTATACAGTGTATAGTGTCAGTGTACAGGTAGCACACTGAGTCACCAGTGACTTCTCTAGCTGAAGTCCTTTATCTTTGCTTTTCTTTTTCATCCAGCACAGACCACCACCATGTCTTCCAGCCAGGACTCGTCTCTGCATAAAATAACACAGTTATCTAGAGCACCGCTTCCAGAGCACATTCCCCACTTTTTCCCTTTATTCTACACTACATAGCTGAATACAGAGGTGCACCCACAATCAATATATAATTGATTTTTATGCAACTTCATAGATTGTAAGCTTGTGAGCAGGGCCCTCATTCCTTTTGTTTGGTATCTGTTGATCTATGTGTTTATTGTTATGCTTAATGTCCATTGTCTGTACAAGTCCCCTTTAAAATGTAAAGTGTTGTGGAATATGTTGGCACTATAAAAATAAAATAATAATAATAATTATTATTATTATTATTAACACACCATTCCAAATATAAATAATAATCCACCACTGTGCACCCACTAACTATAAATAGCCTTTTTCCCCATTTAATACAGTATATAAATTAATTAGCACCTGTACTCTTTCCCTCAATTCATTACCAGTCACTTCATCCTCAATGACCCCACTATGTACCTCCCGCTCTAACCCTTACCCCTATTCATTATATTTATATGCCCCTCCCGCCCCAATTCATTGTCATGTCTTTCTCTGCCAGCCTCTATTCATTATAAACTGCTCTACTCCACATTCAAAACATCATCTACTCCCCCACCCTCAAAATTCATTATTTGTTCTCCCCCTAGATCATCATTTGCTCTCCCCACCACCCTTCAATTGATCATTTGCTCTCTCCACCCCACCTTCAATTAAATTGTTGTCCCCATTCCTCACACTGAATTCGTCATTTGCAGTCCCCCGTCCTCTCCCCACTTCATCATTTGCAGTCCGCCCACTTTAATTTTAAGTCCCCTTACTTCATCCATTGCAGTCCCCTATCACCCCCTCACTTCATCTGCAGTATCCCTTCATCATTTGCAGCCCCCTATGCCCCTTTCATTTCATCATGTGCAGTCCCACTTCAGACACACTTCATCATGTGCAGTCCCCCTTACCCACCCACTTCATCATGTGCAGTCCCCCTTATCCCCCACTTCATCATGTGCAGTCCCCCTTACCCCCCACTTCATCATGTGCAGTCACCCTTACCCCCACTTCATGTGCAGTCCCCCTTAACCCCAATTCACCATGTGAAGTCCCCTTTAACCCCCAATTCATCATGTGCAGTCCCCCTTACCCCAATTCATCATGTGCAGCCCAATTCCCCCCACTTCATCATGTGCAGCCTCACTCCCACTTCATCAAGTGCAGTCCCCCTTACCCCCATTTCATGTGCAGTCCCACTACCCCTTCATCATGTGCAATCCCCTTTACCCCCCACATCATGTGCGACTCCACTCCATCATGTACAGCCCCACTCCCACCACCTCATCATGTGCAGTCTTCCTTTAACCTCCAAACTCCATCATGTGCAGCCCTACTCCCCCTTCATCATGTGCAGCCCCACTTACCCCCCCACTCCATCATGTGCAGTCTCCTCTAACCCCCAAACTCCATCATGTGCAGCCCCACTCCCCCTTCATCATGTGCAGCCCCACTTACCCCCACTCCATCATGTGCAGTCTCCTTTAACCCCCAAACTCCATCATGTGCAGTCCTCCTTACACCCCCCACTTCATCACTTTCAGTTACCATCACCCCCTCACCCATTGAATTCATTTTATAAAGAAAACAAAAAAGGTTTTCATACTTACCTCACAGTTGCTCCCCTGCAAGCACCTCTCTGCTTCCAGCATCTGGGACATGTTGACGTGCGCGCGATGACGTCATCGTGCACACCCGACACCTGACCCAGAAATATAGAGAAGGAAGGAGAGGGAGCTGCAGCAATCAAGGTTAGATGGCCATGCACAGCTCCCAGCCCCGGCGCAGATGTGTGCGCTGATAGACTGTGATGTGGCTGTGTCTGCTGCCGGCCGCGTCACAGTACAGTGCACACGGCCGCACACAATTTGCTGTGCATATCCATCAGGAAGGCTGGCCCTGTACAGCTGCTGGGGGAGCAGCCCGTGGGGCATTTTCCTCTCTGCCATCCGGCCCTGCTCTCTCAAGCCCCTGGAAGCATCTCTGACTCTCAGATCACTGCTGAAAACAATGGTATCACACTTTTACTACGTATAAATATTTCTTAACATTTTTTTTCTGTAAAATGTAACTTCTCATTGGTTTGGAATGTTTTATTGTCACTCTTTAAAGTGGAGCAAGTGTGACATCATTGTTCTCAGCAGCGGGCTGGAAGTCAGAGATGTTTCCAGGTGGCATTTTAGTGCTCGCTCATCTCTATTTTTTTACATATATTCTAAGGAGAAAATTTCTCCCATGTGATTACGTATCAATATCCCCTCCACTTTTCCTCTTGATGAGGGTTAGGCCAGAGTCACACCTGCGTGTTCTATGTGAGAAACTACCACGAGTCTCTCGCATCAATACCTGGCACAGCTGCCAGAACTCGGGACTGGAGAGTTGAGCTGCATAGAAATACATGCAGCCGCACACTCTGATCCCGAGTGCCAGCAGCAGTGCTGGGTATTGATGCGAGAGACTCGTGCGAGATTCTCGCATTGCACTCGCAAGTGTGACCCCGGCCTTATACTGAGTTTTGGGAAAATTACCTCAATAAATATGAATCAGGCTTAATTGAAATCATGAAAGAAAAAGAACAGGTCTTTTTAATAAATCACAACAAAAGATTTGAACACTAATTGACACAGTAACTCCTTATTTAATTTTTGATGAATTTAAAAATACAAATCTGAATATTAATCTTAGTCTTTTTAAACAAGAACAAGAAATAATAAATAGAAAAACAAAGAATTTACTCTGTGACTGAGATGATAAAATGAGAAATAACTAGAGAAATAGAGGTTCTAGTAAATCAGGAAACCCTAGTTGCAATCGCAATCAGAAAGCACTACAACACTCTTTAAACTAATAGGAGGATGTTTTTCAGAAATACAAGTAAAAATGGATTTAAAAATAAAGACCATCCCCCACACATCTCAAATTATTCCAACGATAAATCAAGACCCTCTACATCAATGACACCCATTCCTAGTATTGAGCTACCAAAAGAAAAAGAAAAACATGGGATGCTAACACAACTATTAATGATTCACACTAACCACTACATTTAGACATTATCCAGAAGAGTATTGCACTAAAACCTAGAACCAAATCTATACAGAAACTAACTGATAAAAATATTTCTAAAGAAACACCCCCATCAATCACATGGAAAAAACATACTCTCCTAAAGAAATGCCTTAACTGAATATATGCTCCATCACAACAGAGGATTTATTGATAGATCTCTCTAATTTTACTACTCATGCTTGTTCACTTAAAGTGGTTTTTCCATTAACAAAGTTCATTTTAATCAATAGATCTTGGAATAATAAGTTCCACAATTAGATGTGTCTAAAAAAATATCCCTGTGCTGAGATAACAGCCCCTTCCTGAGATGTACTGCCCCTTCCCGACCTGTGGCACCACGTAGGCGTCATGAAACATTGTGCCTTCCTGACCTGACGCCACATATTCATCATGGTGGGATCACATTCCTGTAGGTCGGGTGACCAGGGTAACTGAAATGCCACTCGACTTGCAGGTACGTGAGGACATATAGTTGACCCCGGGGGTAGCTTTGCCCCCCCCATGGCTACGATCGCTCTGGTGACCTCTGTGTCACCGCCCTCCAGATATGATTGGAGCTAGCGTCCATGTGACGCTATCCCTCCAATCAGATGTGGAGGAGCGGAGTGAACTATGGCTGCATTCGCTATTCAGCCCCATCCCGTCCATGGAAGCTGAAGAGCTAGGTCCCTGCCTGCTGCCTTGCCACCGCCGCTGCCTGAAAGCGATCTGCCACCGCTGCCATCCGGTATTCGCTCCCCTCTGCTGCCCTCAGCTCCCCCTGCCATCCGATTCCACCCCCGACCTCTGCTCCCTCCCCCCACCCTGGTGATCACCCCCCTACACTGGTGATCACCCCCCTGCCCCTTGCCCCAGTGATCACCCCCCTGCTGCTGCTGACTCATACATCTCCTCAGCCCCCTCCTGCCCCCCAGCGCCTGACAGCCCCTCTTGCCCCCGGTGATCACCCCCCTGCCCCAGTGATCACCCCTTGCCCCAGTGATCACCCCCCTCCCCAGTGTTTACCCCCTGCAGCGGTGATCACCCCCCTGCCCTGGTGATCACCCCCTACTGGCTCCTGCATCTCCTCAGCCCCCTCCTGCCCCCCGTGCCTGACAGCCCCCTCCTGCCCCTGGTGATCATTCCCCTGCCCCGGTGATCACCCCCCGCCTCAGTGATCACACCCCACCCCAGTGATCACCCCATGCCCCAGTGATCACCTCCCTGCTGCTGCTGACTCCTGAATCTCCTCAGCCCCCCCCTGCCCCCCATGCCTGACAGCCCCCTCCTGCCCCCAGTGATCACCCCCCCACCCCAGTGATCACTCCCCTACCTCGATGATCTCCCCCCTGCCTCGATTATCACCCCCTGCCCCACTGATCACCTTCCCGCCCCAGAGATCACCCCTCTGCTCCCGTGAGCATTCCCCCGGCCTTGTGATCACTGACTGGCCAGTGCCTTGCTTCTGCCAGCCAACTGGTGTAAGGCCTCCTGCTGCTGTCGGTGATCACCGGGGCAGGGGTGTGATCACTGAGGCATGGGGTTATAACCAGGACAGGGGGTTGATCACTGGGCAGGGGGGTAATCAGGTTGGTGTGTGGTGTTGTGTAGTCAGGATGATGTGTGTGGTGCAGTGTATATGTGGTGTAGTACACGTCAGGTTGCTGTACGTGTGGTGTAGTATACACCACACACACCAACTTGACATGTACTAAACCACACGTACACTACATCACACACACCAACCTGACATACCGTACGTCAGGTTGGTGTGCGGTGTGGTATAGTGTACATCAGGTTGTTGTGTGTGTGTGGTGTATACTACACCACACCTATCAACCTGACATACACCAGACTGTACCATCCCGAACATCAACCTGACGTACACTACATCACACACCAACCTGAGGTAGTGTATGTCAGGTTGGTGTGTGGAGTATGTCATAATAGAATCATAGAATCATAGAATGATAGAGTTGGAAGGGACCTCCTGGGTCATCTGGTCCAACCCGTGCTCAAATCAGGATTCACCAAATCATCCCAGACAGATGTCTGTCCAGCCTCTGTTTGAAAACTTCCATGGAAGGAGAACTCACCACTTCTCGTGGCAGCTTGTTCCACTCATTGATCACTCTCACTGTCAAAAAGTTTTTTCTAATATCTAATCTGTGTCTCCTCCCATTCAATTTCATCCCATTGATTTTAGTCTTTCCTTGTGCAAATGAGAATAAGGATGATCCTTCTACAATGTGACAGCCCTTGAGATATTTGTAGACAGCTATTAAGTCTCCTCTCAGTCTCCTTTTCTGCAAGCTATAACATTCTCAAATCCAGCAACCGTCCCTCATAGGACATGGTTTGCAGACCGGTCACCATTCTGGTCGCTCTACTGTGAACTTGCTCCAGTTTGTTGATGTCTTTTTTAAAATGTGGTGCCCAAAACTGGACACGGTATTCCAGATGAGGTCTGACCAAAGAGAAGAGTAGAGTAGAAGGCAATAATGACTTCGTGTGATCTAGACTGTATGCTTCTGTTAATACATCCCAGAATTGCATTTGCCTTTTTTGCTGCTGTATCACACTGTTGACTCATGTTCAGTTTATGATCTATTAGTATACCCAAGTCTTTTTTACATGTGCTATTGCTTAGCCCTATGCCTCCCATTCTTTAAATGCTTTTATTCATTTTTAATGCCCAGATGTAGTACTTTTCATTTTTCCTTGTTAAAAACCATTCTGTTAGTTGCTGCCCACTGCTCCAGTTTATTTATATCTTTTTGAATCCTTTATCTCTCTACTCTCGTATAATCTATCCCTCCCAGCTTTGTGTCATCACCAAAATTAATTAGTGTACCCTCAATTTCTTCACCTAAATCATTGATAACGATACAATACAGGGCCCAGGATATAACCCTGTGGTACCTCACTTGAGACATTCTTCCAACTGGATGTGCAGCCATTTATAACCACTCTTTGGGTCCGATCACTAAGCCAGTTATGAATCCACCTAACAGTTGCCTTGTCCATTCCATACTTAGTCATTTTTTCAATAAGGATGGGGTGAGATACTTTGTCAAATGCTTTGTCGAAGTCAAGATATACTATATCTACAGCATTTCCCTGATCCACCTAGTCAGTGATTCTGTCATAGAAGGAAATTAAGATAGTCTGACATGACTTATTAGTTACAAACCCATGCTGACTGGTTAATCAATTCATTCTTATCCAGGTACTTACATACATGTTGTTTAATAATTTGTTCAAAGATCTTTCTTGGTATGGAAGTCAGACTCACCAGCCTATAGTTCCCTGGGTCCACCTTCTTCCCTTTTTTGAAGATAGGAACGACATTTACTCTTCTCCAGTCTTCTGGGACTTCTCCTGTTCTCCAAGAAGTTTCAAAGATTATGGAGAGTGGTTCAAAAATTTCACCACACACCAACCTGACATACACTACACCACACACACCAACCCGACGCAGTGTGTCAGGTTGGTGTGTGGTGTCATGTAGTCAGGATGGTGTGTGTAGTGTAGTGTACGTCAGGTTGGTGTGTGGTGAAATTTTGGACATGTGGTGTAGTACACGTCAGGTTGGTGTATGTGTGGTTAAGTATACACCACACACACCAAACTGATGTGTACTACACCACAGATGCACTACACTACACACACCAACCTGACATACAGTACGTCAGGTTGGTGTGTGGTGTGGTATAGTGTACGTCAGGTTGGTGTGTGTGTTGTAGTGTATGTCAGGTTGTTTTGTGTGTGGTGTATACTACACCACACATATCAACCTGACATACACTACACTATACCACACCCCACACCAACCTGACATACACTAAACCACACACCGACCTGACGTTCTGTATGTCAGGTTGGTGTGCGGTGTGTGTCAGGAATCATGGTGTGTGTGTGGTGCATAATACACCACACACACCATCCTGACATACACTACACCACACACGCCAACCTGACATAGTGTATGTTAGGTTGGTGTGTGGTGTGGTGTAGTGTATGTCAGGTTGATCTGTGTGGTTTAGTAAACACCACACACACCAACCTGACATACACTACATACTTTCCATATGCGACATGGTGTCCACTAACGATTGGAGCTAATTTTCCATTCAAAAAGTCAAATAGCGCTCCTTCCCTTCTGAGCCCTGCCGTGTGCCCAAACCGTGGTTTATGAACACAAATGAGGTATCGGTGTACTCAGGAGAAATTGCCCAACACATTTTAGGATCCATTTTATCCTGTTGCCCAAGTGAAAATGAAAAAATTGGGGCTAAAATAAAATTTTTGTGAAAACAAAAGTATTGTTTCATTTTTACAGATCAATTTGTGAAGTACCTGGGGTTTCAAAGTGCTCACTATGCGTCTAGATAAGTTCTTTGAGGGGGTCTAGTTTCCAAAATGGGGTCACTTGTGGGGGAGCTCCAATGTTTTGTCACACAGGGGCTCTTCATACGCGACATGGTGTCCGCTTACAATTGCAGCTAATTTTCCATTCAAATAGTCAAATGGCGCTCCTTCCCTTCCGAGCCCTGCCATGCGCCCAAATAGTGGTTTATGTCCACGTATAAGGTATTGTTCTACTCAGGAGAAATTGCCCAACAGATTTTAGGATCTATTTTATCCTGTTACCCATGTAAAAATGAATAAATTGAGGCTAAAAGAACATTTTTGTTGGAAAAATTTAAATGTCTATTTTTTCCCTCCATGTTGCTTTAGTTCCTGTGAAGCACCTGAAGAGTTAATAATCTTCTTGAATGTAGTTTTGAGTAGCTTGAGGGGTGCAGTTTTTGGAATTGTGTCAATTTGGGGTGTTTTCCGTCATTTAGGCCCCTCAGAGGGACTTCAAATGTGATGCGTTCACTAAAAAATGGTTTTGTAAATTTTGCTGGAAAAATGAGAAATTGCTGATAAATGTTTAATCCTTTTAACTTCCTAACAATTTTTTTTCCCCAAAATTGTGCTGATGTAAAGTAGACATGTGGGAAATGTTATTTATTAACTATTTTGTGTCACATAACTCTCTGGTTTAACAGAATAAAAATTAAATTTAGAAAATTGCGAAATTTTCAACATTTTCGCCAAATTTCCGATTTTTTTCACAAATAAACACGAGAATTATTTACCTAAATTTTCCACTACCATGAAGCCCAATATGTCACGAAAAAACAATCTCAGAATCGCTAGGATCCGTTAAAGCGTTCCTGAGTTATTACCACATAAAGGGACAATGGTCAGAATTGCAAAAAATGGCCAGGTCATTAAGGTCAAATTAGGATGGGTGATGAAGGGGGTAATGGCTGTGTCTGACTCCAGAGGAACATGGTCTGATCATGCCACATCATGCCACATCAGCTGGTCAGGGGAGGAAGCAAAAAAGTATACAGACATTACAACACGGGATTGCAAAAAAAAGTGCAATATTTTTTAAAAACAGGCAAGAAAATGCTTTATCTCACAAAATGAATAAGCTGTGATCTCCTGCTGTCCTGTCTGTATACTCTTTTGCTTCCCCCTGCCCAGAAGATGTAGTATGATAAGACCATGTCCCTGCATGGTCAGACACAGCCATTACACAGTAGACAGCAGGCACACATTTGCAAGATTATCTCAGTACAGGAATACTTCTAATTATGAAAATTATTACCATTCCAATATGTATTGATTAAAATCAACTTTAAAATTAACTCTGTTCTTGGGAAAACCCCTTTAATTCTTCCCCTACCTCACAGAGTCATAATTCAGGATTTATCCTCATCAACAACTCGAGTGCTGGCAACACTGGTTGCCTGGTTGCTAGGGAATCCCCACATGTACTTATGCTGGCTAACAGATGTAAATCATTCAGCTGCGGCAAGAAAAACTAAATCTCCGAGCACTAAAAAATACTCGCCGAGCAGCAAGCATTTCTGAGATTATTCGGCGGTAACTGTTGTCTTCACCCAGTGTTTTTGGTGGACTGTAGAGACCAAATCATGGTGCAGGGATTGTCTGCCAGGCCATGAAATGCCACAGCCATCTTCGTTGTGGTCGTGCAGTGATTTGGTTGGCTTCACAGCATCATCCCGAGTATAAGAGACCTGGCACCGCCCTGCTCGCCACATTCTGTTCCTGTTTCAGGGAGAGTAGGGAGAGCTGGTGCCGAAATAGGGTCAGAATCGTGGTTTTTAAAGTTAGTGTAGGTCTGCAACTCTTACATCCACAACTCCACAGAAACCAAAAGTCCTTTTTAGGACTAATTCGTGGGTCCCGATATTGCAGCCCTAGGTAGGCAGGGCACAGCATATCCACATCCACACTGTATGTGCGTTCATTGGTCCCACTGCATCCTTCCCAAAGCTCCATAACTGCCCGCTGCTGCCGCCGCAGCTTATGTACTATAAAAAATATACAGTCTGTTCTGTCAGACTGAGGGAGCTGTTGAAAAATCATAGCATGTCAGGCATACGTAGCATAGTTGTGTGTGCTACCCTTGTGCCACTTTTTTTTTTTGGGTGTTTTAAATTCACCGAAAAAGGCCTCATATTTCTCTGTGCTCCAAGTTTGGGCATTGGAGGCTGGTGTACTTATTTTTGGGCTGTCTGATACTCAAATTCTATACAGCACTATTTAGCATAAAAAAATTATAAGGCCACAGATTTACCAGTGTGGTATTTCCGTGAGAGCCCTCATATATCTGTGTGCTCCAAGTTTGGTCACTGTAGGCCGGAGGACCACTTGTTTTGCTGTGTGTTACTGAAATTATATATGCAGCGCCCCAGAGTCCTGGTCGTTGCAGTACTGTGGCTCCGCCACTAAGGGGAGCCATGGTGCGTTCGATGGCACTGAAGGAGTTCCTCCAATCAGGTATCACAGACACCAATATGTTTCACAGCTGGGCCTCCGGGGGGAGCTAAGGGTGCTATTCATTAGGCCACTCCCCACCATAGTGGGTAAACTGGGGGTCAGGCAGGAAGTTAGTAGAGAAAGCTGACTGGATCGAACGAAGCAACACCTAGTGAGAGAGGGTGTTGTGGAGGAAGAGACAGTAGGGTCTCTGCCAGGGGTGGGATCCTGGCAGAGGCTTGGCATTGAAAGAACGTAACGGGACCGTGCCTGCTCAGAATAGCGGCGGTGCCCTAAGAAAGGATTAGAAGCGAGATAGATTGTGCTGAGTGAGAAACAAAATCAAGCAGAAGGAGAATACCAGCAGGGGTTTTGTTGAAAGAGGCAGCACCTTGCTGAGGCGCATTACCGGTGGCCGGAACGCCGAGGGAGTGGAATAATATACAGCTTTAAGCCATACTCCAAACAGCGGCAGGACAGTCAGTCTCAGGTGGGCTGTCTACCACATATCACCTATGAAGTCTTGGGGGGCAATTGCGGGAGAGGGGCGTCTCTAGGGTCCCGGAAGAACTCCAGGCCTACCTGACAAACGGGTGCCGTTCTTACTGTAACATCAGGAAGGGACGGAAGATTAGCAGAAGATCCGTTAATCGAGTTGTGAGGGAACTTAAGAAACAGACACAACAGTTGTGGGGTACTTTCCGTAAGCACAGCAGGGAAGGACTACAACACAAAGCGCTAAGAAGGAAGGCACTGATTTCCACCTGTGAGGAGAACTCTGGAGGTGCCATTGGACCGGCCGGACTTGCGCAGCCTGGTGGACCGGATTCCGGACTGAGGACCGAGAGATCTCCAGTAAAGAGGTAAAGAGACTGCAACCTGGTGTCCTCGTTATTTACCGCGACCTGCACCCCACAACTGCACCGCTACACCACCGTTAACAGCACCTATTTGCAACGGACGTCCCCCACTGACAGACAGGGCCACGGACCGGGTCTAGCCACCGTGACAACCCCAGGACTGAAATCCCAGAGGCCCGGCTCCGGGTACCCCTCGGCCCTGTGGCGGTGTGGGGGCGCTCCACATATACAGCACTATTTAGCATACAATAATATAAACAGGCCACATATTTGCCAGTTTGGTATTTCCGTAAGAGCCCTCATATATCTGTGTGCTCCAAGATTGGTCATTATAGGCCGGAGGACCCCTTTTTTTGCTGTGTGTTACTGAAATTTTATACAGCACTATTTAGCATACAATAATATAAACAGGCCACAGATTTGCCAGTGGGGTATTTCCATGAGAGCCCTCATATATCTGTGTGCTCCAAGTTTGGTCATTGTAGGCCTGAGGACCCCTTTTTTGCTGTGTGTTACTGAAATTATATACAGCACTATTTAGCATGCAATAATATAAACAGGCCACATATTTGTCAGTGTGGTATTTCCATGAGAGCCCTCCTATATCTGTGTGCTCCAAGTTTGGTCATTGTAGGCCAGAGGACAACTTTTTTTGCTTTGTGTTACTGAAATTATATACAGCACTATTTAGCATACAATAATATAAACAGGCCACAGATTTGCCAGTGTGGTATTTCTGTGAGAGCCCTCATATATCTCTGCTCCAAGTTTGGGCATTGTAGGCCGGTGTACTTATTTTTAGGCTGTCCTATACTCAAATTATATACAGCACTATTTTGCATAAATTAACTTAAAAAAAATTGAACACAGTCTGTTAGGTCAGGCTGAGGCCTGTCTGGTGTTTGGGTTTGAAAAATCGTAGATTTGCAGGCATACTTCAGATATTATTTCGCTACTAATAAAGACATTTGTGTTGAGCATTTGAAATAGTGCAGTATTCCATTTAAAATGGTTAAAGCAAGGGACGGGGAAGTTGACGTGATTCTGATGGTGCATGCAGAGGACGAGACTGTGGCCAAGGTGAAAGTGGGCAACAACAAAGACCCACATCTTCTTGCTCGACCTTCCTGTCCCAGTTTCTAGGGGACCGCAGCACACCACTATTGTAGCCAGAGCAGTGTGAAATGGTTGTTGGTTGGATAGCGGATAATGCTTCCAGTCACTTAGCCACCACCACCTCCTTGTCTTCCACACGGTCAAGTCTGAGTAGCCGTGAGTGTGGCCAGGATATTCCTCACCCTGATCCTCCTTCCTCCCACCATGCTGAGTGCCCTGAGACAACTGATCCCACACTTGGACACTCTGAAGAGCTGTTCAGTTTTCCATTTCAAGATTCAGAAATCTCTGCTGGTCAATTTGAAGTGGGGAAAGATGAGATCGCATGTAGAGCTGCCCAAAGCTTTGACCAGCCCCGATCACAAGAAGGTGATTGTGGGAAAGTGTCACAAGAGGTTGACGATAATGAGTCACAATTACCAGAAAGTCAGGAGGAGGAGCAGGGTGCAGATGTGGAAGATGAGGTGGTGGATGACATAGTGACTGACCCAACCTGGCAGGAGGACATGCATAGCAAGGACAGCAGCACAAATGGGGAAGGAGGCAGGCAGGAAGAAGCAGTGTGGTGTGTTGTGAACTCTATTTTTGGGCTCCCTCTAGTGGTCACAAGCGGTACTGTGTAGTGTTGTCTTTCTGCAGGTTGGCAGCATCAGCTGGTTCGTTATCCTTGGTTGGTTTCCTATTTAGCTCACCTGGATACTCAGTTCCTTGCCTGCTCTCAATGTATTCAGTGCTCTTCAGATTCCTTGTGACTACCTTGCTCCCAGTCTCTCCAAGACAAGCTAAGTTTTTGTTTGTTTATTTTTTGATTATCAGCATTCATCATGTTTCTTGTCCAGCTTGCTAAAATGTGATTTCCTCGCTTGCTGGTTGCTCTAGGGGACTGAGTTTCTCCCCCCACACCATTAGTTGGTGCGGGGGTTCTTGAAATCTCAGTGTGGATATTTTGTAAGGGTTTTTTACTGACCGCACAGACCCCTTTTCTATTTTCTGCTATCTAGTATTAGTGGGCCTCATTTGCTGAATCTGCTTTCACCCCTGTGTATGTGCCTTCCTCTTACCTCACCGTTATTATTTGTTGGGGGCTTCTATATCTTTGGGGATTATTTCTCTGGAGGCAAGTGAGGTCTTTCTTTCTCTCTAGGGGTAGTTAGTTCCTCAGGCTGGCTCGAGACGTCTAGGATTTTAGTCACGTTCACCGCCTACCTCTAGTGTGTTGGATAGGTTCAGATTTGCGGTCAGTCCAGTTTACCACCTCCCTAAAGCTTGTCCTATGTTTTGTTACTTAGCTGGAGTATTTTGTGATCCTCAACCACTAAGGATCATAACAGTGGTGCCCATAAATACTTACCAAAAATAATGTTTGTCAGCCCATACACTTAGTGCATGGGCATTCAAAATGTAGGAGACCTGCTCCTTTAAATTGGGAATAGAGACATTTGAGGACATCCTCCATGTCTCTTCAGGCACCAACACTAGAACACGAGGGTGAATGGATTTCGTGATGCAACAGTCACTCTATTTTTTGGAAAGGGTGTTTAAGATGCCCATAAATAATAATAAATAATAATAAAAAAAAGTGTACCCCCCAGGGGGAAATGTTTGTCAGCCCATACACTTAGTGTTTGGGCATTCCAAGTATTGGTGAAGCGCTCCTTTTTAATGTGGCAATTTTTTATGAGACCCTCCTCCACGTTTCTTCCAAGGGGGATTGTGGTGCATGCAAATTACGGCCAGGCCTTGCATTCAATTCATGGACAAAATTTATGGTAATAAAAAAAAATAATAATAATGTGAACTTTTGTTTCATGTGGCCATCCAGTACGTGGTTTCTAAGGGTTATTTGAGTACATATAACATTGGTGCAGGGCAGGCATTTCATTCAGTACATAAGCAAACAGTATGGGAGACACACTTTCTTCTGATGGGAACAATTTTGTCAGGAGGCCGTAAAGTACGTCTGCTGAAAGGTTTATTGGGGTGCATGCAACTTTGGGGCAGGCCAGGCCTTGCATTCAATGCATAAGAAAACAGTATGGTAGACACATTTTCTTCTAATGGGAACAATTTTGTCATGAGGCAGTAAAGTATGTCTGCTGAAACGGTTATTGGGGTGCATGTAACATTGGTACAGGCAGGCCTTGCATTCAATGCATAAGAAAACAGTATGGGAGACACACTTTTTTCTAATGGGAACAATTTTGTCATGAGGCCGTAGAGTACATCTGCTGAAAGGCTTATTGGGGTGCGTGTAACATTGGTGCAGGGCAGGCCTTGCATTCAATGCATAAGAAAACAGTATGGGAGACACATTTTCTTCTAATGGGAACAATTTTGTCATGAGGCCCTCAAGTACCTCTGCAGAAATGGTTTTTGGGGTGCATGTAACTTTGGGGCAGGGCAGGCCTTGCATTCAATGTAACATTTTTTCAGGATGCCCTCCTGTACGTCTTGTGAAAGGGGTATTCGAGTGAGTCATAATTTTTGGCAGCCCAGCCACTCACTGCATAAGCAATAACAGTATAGGAGACCCACTATTTAATGGCCCTTTAAGAACATTAATGCCATCTGATGCCCCTCAAAAAATAGGCTCTGTGAATTTAAGAGTCCCTCCTTCATATATGAAACAAGATGTGTCTGCTTATGTGTCACACAACACATGGCCAGTTGGGTTGTTAAATGTTACAATGACATTACCCAGTGAATGAATTTGTATTGATTTAAAGCAATGTTAAACTTGAAAAAGGCATCAAAAACGCTGCGTGCGAACATAGCCCAAGTGGTAGAGGAACATTTTTGGTAGGGGTTAGTTATTTTGCTTTATAATTCATTACCCTGGAAAAGACGTTCCTTAACATATTTCCCAGCAAAATCCATTTTGCTTTCATTTTTGTATGTTTTTTGGTGCGCCTGTAAAAATGGCGTGAAACTCTGACAACATTGTTTACAGCTGTGACCTATGAGTCAGAAATGCTTCCAGGGGCGATCCCCATGATGTTCCCGTGTCATTTGGGCAGTGTTTCCATCATTTTTAAAGGTTTTTAGACCTTAAAAGGACCCCCGGTGGGATTGCGGTAAAAATGCTCGGGTTTCCCATAGACTTACATTGGGCTCTGTGCTCGGGTCGAGTAACCGAGTATTCCAATTTGCTTGACCTGAGCAACGAGCACTCGAGCATTTTAGTGCTCGACCATCACTACACATGCTACATTATTATTATTTATTATTATAGCTCCATTTATTCCATGGTGCTTTACATGTGAGGAGGGGTATACATAATAAAAAACAGGTACAATAATCTTAATCAATACAAGTCATGACTGGTACAGGAGGAGAGAGGGACCTGCCCACGAGGGCTTACAATCTACAAGCGATGGGTGAGGATACAATAGGTGAGGGCAGGGCTGTTCGTGTAGCGGTTTGGTGGATCATTGGTTACTGAAGGTTGTAGGTGTGTCCACTAACTAGCATCACAGGTGTCTACAATCTTGGAATCAGCGAGTTGGCCTGTATAAAGGGCTACAGATACTCACTGTGCTGTTTGGTGACATGGTGTGTATTACAGTCAACATGGACAAGAGGAAGCAAAGGAAAGAGTTGCCTCAGGAGATTAGAAACAAAATTATAGACAAACATGTTAAAGGTAAATGTTATAAGATCATCTCCAAGCAGCTTGATGTTCCTGTGATTACAGTTGCACATATTATTCAGAAGTTTAAGATGCATGGAACTGTAGCTGACCTCCCTGGACGTGGCTGCAGGAGAAAAAATTGATGACAAATCAAAGAGACGAATAATACGAATGGTAACAAAAGAGCACAGAAAAACTTCTAAACAGATTAAAGGTGAACTTCAAGCTCAAGGAGCATCAGTGTCAGATCGCACAATCCATAGTTGTATGAGCCAAAGTGGACTTCATGGGAGATGACCAAGGAGGACACCATTGTTAAAAAAAAATCATAAAAAAGCCAGACTGGAATTTGCCAAACTGCATGTTGACAAGCCACAAAGCTTCTGGGAGAATGTCCTATGGACAGATGAGACAAAAATGGAACTTTTTGGCAAGGCACATCAGCTCTACAGCATATACGCAGATGGAAAAATGAAGCATATCAAGAAAAGAACACTGTCCTTACTGTGAAACATGGAGGAGGCTCTGTTATGTTCTGGGGCTGCTTTGCTGCATCTGGCACAGGTGTCTAGAATCTGTGCAGGGTAGAATGAAATCTCAAGACTATCAAGGAATTCTAGAGAAATGTGCTGTCCAGTGTCAGAAAGCTTGTTCTCAATCGCAGGTCATTAGTCTTGCAACAGGATAATGACCAAGAACACACAGCTAAAAACACCCAAGAATGGCTAAAACATTGGACTATTCTGAATTGGCCTTCTATGAACCCTGACCTAAATCTTATTGAGCATCTTTGGAAAGAGCTGAAACATGCCGTCTGGAAAAGGCAACCTTCAAACACGAGACAACTGGAGCAGTTTGCTCTTGAGGAGTGGGCCAAAATACCTGTTGAGAAGTGCAGAAGTCTCATTGACAGATACACAAATCATTTGATTGCAGTGATTGCCTCAAAAGGTTGTGCAACAAAATATTAAGTTACTAGATGGTAGCCCGATTCTAACGCATTGGGTATTCTAGAATATGTATGAAGTTTATTTATGAAGATTTTAGAATAATACATTGAATACACAGGATTCGGCCGTCCGCGACCACATAGCGAAGCGTGGTTCAAATCCTGCGCCAATTCGCAGCCGGACTGTGCCTGTCGCTGATTGTTCGCGGCCGGCCATGTAGTATATAACAGGCCACGTAGTATATTGCACAGCCACGTAGTATATTGCACAGCCATGTAGTATATAGCACAGCCACATAGTATATAGCACAGCCCACGGAGTATATAGCACTGCTCACGAAGTATATAGCACAGCCACGTAGTATATAACACAGCCCACAGAGTATATAGCACAACCATGTAGTATATAGCACAGCCCACGAAGTGTATAACAGCCCACATAGCATATAACACAGCCACGTAGTTTATAACAGCCCACGTAGTATATTGCCCAGCCCACGTAGTATATTGCCCAACCCACATAGTACATTGCACAGCCGATGTAGTATATAGCACAGTCCACGCAGTATATTGCACAGCCCTCGTATTATATTGCACAGCCCACATATTATATTGCACAGCCCACGTAGTATATTACATAGCCCACGTATTATATTGCACAGCCCATGTATTATAGTGCACAGCCCATGTAGTATATTGCACAGCCCACGTATTATATTGCACAGCCCATGTATTATATAGCACAGCCCACGTATTATATTGCACAGCCCACGTAGTATATTGCACAGCCCACGTAGTATATTGCACAGCCCACGTATTATATTGCACAGCCCATGTATTATATTGCACAGTCCACGTAGTATATAGCACAGCCCACGCATTATATAGCACAGCCCACATAGTATATTGCACAGCCCATGTATTATATTGCACAGCCCAAGCGAGACCGCAACGTCATCATCTTGCGAGACCGCAATGCATGGAGCGGTCACCGGAGCGTCGCGAGGAGCGGGGAAGGCCTGCTCCTGATCCGGGGGCCGACGGACGGTAAGTATATAATGATTTTTTATTTTTTATTAAATTATTTTTAACATGAGATCTTTTAACTAATGATGCCGCATAGGCAGCATCAATAGTTAAAAGTTGGTCACACAGGGTTAATAGCAGCGGTTACGGAGTGCATTACACTGTGGCTTAATGCGGGCCGTTACCACTGCCATTAACCCTGTGTGAGCGCTGACTGGAGGGGATTATGGAGCGGGCACTGACTGCAAGGTGGAAGGAGCGGCCATGTTGCCGCCGGACTGTGCCCGTCGCTGATTGGTCGTGGGCGTTTTGCCACGACCAATCAGCGACTTGGATTTCCATGACAGACAGAGGCCGCGACCAATGAATATCCGTGACAGACAGACAGACAGAAGGACAGATAGATGGAAGTGACCCTTAGACAATTATATAGTAGAAGGGTACCATCATTTCTGTCCAGGCCTATTTCATGAGTTATATATTTTTTTTAATTCTGTGGAAGCATGGTTTAAAAGCAATGTCTGACTTTCATTTGTTCATTTTCATAGATCTTTTATTTATTATTGCTTTTGTCAGATTCAAGTTATTTCTGTGACCATTGTGGGTTTTTCTGTCATTAAATGAGGGGTACCAACAATTTTGACCATGTGTGTATGTCTCCCACACTGTTGTTCTTATGGTACATGGTCCCACACTGTCCTCTCCTATAAAATATTGAATGCACACCATCCCACCATATGAGCTCCTGCCACCACACTGCCCTCCTTATGAAATATAACCTCCACACTGCTCACCTTTATAAGTTATAACCGCTACACTTTCTGCTCTTATTAACCAAAACTTCCACACCCTTCACCCTTCTGAACTATAGCCACAACTGTTGTGAACTCTGTTTGCGGGCTCCCTCCTGTGGTCGTGAGAGGTACTGTGTGAGTTCTCTCTTTGGGCTTCCCCTGGTGGCTCTTTTTGTTATTTTGCAGGTTTCTGGCAGGATCAGCTGTCTCGTCATCTGCTAGTTAGGTTTCCTATTTAATCCACCTGGTCCTTCATTCCTTGCCTGTTGTCGTTGTATTCAGTGCTATTCTGATTGCTCCTGTCTACATCCGTTATCAGTCTCTCCAAGAGAAGCTAAGTTTGGTTTGCTTATTTTTGCTCATCTGTGTTCAAGATGTCTCCTAGTATATGATGAGTTTTGTCCAGCTTGCTAATATGTGATTTCCCTGCTTGCTGGTGCTCTGGGGTGCTGAGTTGCTCCCCCCACATCGTTAGTTGGTGTGGGGGTTCTTGCATTCTCTGCGTGGATATTTTTGCATAGGGTTTTTTACTGACTGCACAGATCCCTTGCTATTTTCTGCTATCTAGCGTTAGCGGGCCTCATTTGCTTAACCTGTTTCATCTCTGTGTTTGTCTTTTCCTCTTAACTCACCGTTATTATTTGTGGGGGGCTTCTATATCTCTGGGGTTATTTCTCTGAGGCAAGTGAGGTCTTTACTTTCTCTTTAGGGGTAGTCAGTTTCTCAGGCCGTGAAGAGACGTCTAGGATTTCAGGAAACGTTCCACGGCTGCCTATAGTGTGTGCGGTTAGGATCAGGTTTGCGGTTAGTCCAGTTACCACATCCCCAGAGCTCGTCCTATTATCTTCTACTTAGCTGGTTAGATTTGTGATCCTAAGCCACTAGGATCATAACACACAACCCTATCTGCCTTTAATAGCTATAACACCACACTGACTGCCATTATTAGCTATTACCGTCACATTGTCCCCTTTAAGAACTATAATGGCCACACAGTTCACCCTTATGAGCAGTCTTTAGCTTTGGACCCCTCATGTTACCCAGTCTCTATACAATGCCCACTCTTTTCCCACCTCTGCAAACTCTCCTACATATTGTGCTCTCACACTGTCCCTACATGATGCCAACTATTTAATCTATGCCCCATCCTGTCTCTTCAGACAGTGAACTCCCTTTACTACCTAGTCTCTAAATGGTGCCCCTCCTTATACCTCCGCCTCTGCATGTTGTCCCTTTCATACTGCCACCTCACTATCAAGTCTCCTTTCCAATAAAAATCCCTTGTATCTGCAGCTCATTGGAGCATTTTCCTTCTCACTGTCTTCTTCTCCTCTGCTGAAAAGCATTTATATCAACCTCATGATCAGGTGACTTCATCACGCTGCATTCCTTCTCATCTACAGAGCCATTTTCAAGCTGATTAAATATTTGTTAATTATTATTATCATTATTATTATAGCCCCATTTCTTCCATGGTACTTTACATGTGATGTCTCTTTCTTATAACCGAAATGCTATATGATCAATTGCCAAATTAAATTCTACAATTTTCTTACTTACCAACCTTAACCACTTCAGAACATGCCCAATATCCGTTTTTGCATTTTCGTTTTATCCTCCCCTTTTTCGCAGAGCCATATTTTTTATTTTTTTATTTTTCTGTCCACATAGACATATGGGGACTTGTATTTGAAAGGTTGAGCTGTACTTTTGAATGCCTCCATTTATTTTACCACTTAGTGTATTGGAAAATGGAAAAAATATTCCAAGTGAGGAGAAATTGTCAAAAAAACAGCAATTCTGACATTGTTTTAGGGAATTGTTTTTACGGTGTACATTTTGTGACAAAGATGACTTTGCAATATGATCAGCAGTACAATTACGGCGATGCCAAAATTTTCCATTTTCTTATTATTGTAAAGGTGAAAAAAATCAGAAGTGTGCAAAAAAACCCTTTTTTTTTATTGTATCGCCACTTTCTGAGACCGATAACGGTTTTATTCTTCTGTCAATGAAGCTGTATGAGAGCTTATTTTTGCGGGTTGAGATAATACTTTTATAGTTACCATTTGGGACAGATGTGATGTTTTGATCGCTTGTTACAGCTTTCTTTGTGGAATTGCAGCAACCAAAGAAATGTAATTTTGCTTTCTTGATTTTTTTTAGCTTACAGTGTTTGCAGAGAGAGTAAGTTATTCATAAATTTTGATAGATCAGACCTTTCTGAAAGCGGAGATACGACATATGTGTATTTTTGTTATTTTTTTATATGTATGTTGCACTCTGATAGAAATTTTTTATCAATATGGTATTTTAACATAAACTCCATATAGATCAATATATTTATCCCGTTGTATACTGTATATACAATATTATGATTATTCATTGTTTTTATGAATGTTTCTATATAAAAATTAACTGTTCATACAGCATTATAGGTATACTGTATGATAAATCCACTTTCACATTGACTTTTTTGGGGAGTGTTGCTCTTCCTTATTTCATGTTGTTTTTCTTTGACTTTTAAGGATTTTAGTTAACCACGTGAAAGCTTGAAATCATCCATATTGGGACTTGCTTTGCAGATCTGTTTCCCTACCCAAAATGTTGTTGTATCATATTTTTTGTAATGTGGGGTATTGGAGTATAGCTAAAAAACATAGTAATATGTACCCAGTATGTTGAAGATGTGCTATATTTGTAGAGACTTAGGCCATTACCCCATTTCTGGCTTTTGGTGAATTTATTTATCCTATGACATTGCTAAATCTCCACAATTTATCCTATTTTCAGTTTTATCCATTTCTATTTATTCCACTGTACTTTGGATACTAGACTTTGTGTTGACATTGTACTAAAAGCATCCTATATTATCCAACAGGGAAATTCAATAGTAATTTTTAGAACATGCTACTTTATCAAAATTAGAGAGGAGACACTTGATACGACTGCATGCACACATGAACGATGGCATATCTAATGCATACTTTCATAAGGCTGTACATTATATCCCTGCTCACTGTTCAGTACTAGCACCATAAATCATATTACACTGCAGAGGGAAAGCACGGTAAAGCTTGTAGACATGCAGATGTACAGGAAGATACACGGTTCAATAAATCAGTTATAAGTAAGAAATAATAGGTAAGGACACAGAGAGGACAAGTGTATTCATGTATCTGTATCATCAAACTTCATTCTACAAAGTTTAAACCACACAAATAATCTTGTAAACCTGGAATCAGGCCAAGAAGATGTAAAATATTTATAAGCACTTACTATGGGGCAATGTGTAGAGGCTGTCATTTAAAGGGAATCTGTCAGCAGACTTCACTTCCCAAACTCTTTATTTGTGCATGCAGCTCTTTCAAAGACAATTCCAGCAATAACTTTACCTGGATACTCAATTACTCCATTACTGAGAAATTAGCATTTAATTAATATGCAAATTAGTCAGTTGATCTGAAGCCTTTATCCCTTTTATTCTATTCCTCACCCAGCACTGCTTCCTCCTGCTTGACTGACAGCCTGTATGCTGTGGGACTTTATTCTAGAGCGCTATCAGTCAAGCAGGATGAGGTAGCACTGGCAGAATATAGAACTGAAGTGACAGAGGCTTTAAATCTACAGCCTCACTTGCATATCAATTCAAACTTCATGTTACACACCTGTCTCGGATACAGGTCTCGCTTCCTTCAGCTCGATAATGGGTCTTTATAGATGGTCCAACGTTCTCCCATGTGGTCATCTGCCTGGGCCTATATAAGCTTCATCAAGACACACACCTGAAGCTTGGTATTAAGACTTCAGTGTTGCTTGACTTTGGCTTGTTCTATACACCTTAACCTTGCCTGTTCCTGTTGTCTTATCAATATTTACCACCTCCCTGCAGTCTCCTGTGCCCACGCAGACATGGTCTTGGAGGATCCACCTCACCTGGTGAGCCTAACACTAGGATTTCTCAGGAATGGAGAAATTGATTGTCTAAGTAAAAGTATTGCTGGACTTGTTATTAAAAGAGCTCCCTTTAAAGGGAATCTGTAATCAGGTTCATGCTGCCAAACCATGTGCAGCATGAATCAACCACTGACTGCATTATTGCAGTTACGTATGTTTTGCTTTAAATCACTGCAGCGTCTCAGAGTAAAGAAAATTTGAAAACCGGCTGCAGACTTGTGTCTCACAAACAGGCTCTCCATGCATGTGTTGTGACTAGAGATGAGCGGTGTTCGAGTCGAACTGTTCGCCAATTTCAAATTCGAGCTGTTTTGGGCGGTGTTCGAGTCGTTCGACGAACCCGAACAATTTGCTTAAAATTCGGCTGTTCGAGTTTCTGTTCGATAACTGTTCGTTCACCAAAAGCCTAGCTTGATTTGCACATTAAAACTGTTTATCATTGTTAATGGACTGTTTTATTGTATAGTGGGGGGGGGGGCGGGGGATAGATCTGTGCTGAAATAACGCCGATCTCCATTTTTGTTTCTTTCCCGCATTTACAGAGGGGCGGTGCAGTCTCTCAGCCTATCAGCAGTGCGCACACACACAGCAATGTGCTTGTGATGCAGACAAGCAAGGGCATGTGTCATTGGCTGTGTATATGAAGGGAGTGAGAGAAAGAAGCTGTACAAATAAAGCGCACACCCAAAAATACAATTAAATAACAAAATTATAAAGTTTTATTGAAAATACAGACAGAAGACACAAATAAAACCATATTAAAACATAACTACCACACCACTGGTCCCATGGTACATGAAGATGAAAAACTGACACAAAGTACAAAAATATATGACGGAAGGCATACTAATGCCACTCAACAAAGCATAGCCTACCAATATATAAACAAACAGGTAAACTCCGGGCGTCCCCAGAGAACCAAACAAAAAAAGTGCCCCTCTATAAAATAAGGAGGCT
This sequence comes from Ranitomeya variabilis, assembly GCF_051348905.1. Classification (NCBI taxonomy): domain Eukaryota; kingdom Metazoa; phylum Chordata; class Amphibia; order Anura; family Dendrobatidae; genus Ranitomeya; species Ranitomeya variabilis. The sequence goes on from NC_135236.1 coordinate 185,436,557, forward strand.
GATACTAGCTCTGGGGCCCCAATGAGCCTACACCAAAATAGTAGGGGGTGTGTTATTATTTTTAACACGAAATACCACTAAAAAAATGGATTATTCTTATCTTCTTTACAGCAAACGCTGCTGCACAGAAGATATGAATCGCGGCTTCAGCACCATGTGGGGGGGACAGCGCTAAACTTTAGCACTGTCTCTCCTGCACAGTCCGTGTGGTACCCAGGCAGCACACGGCTGCCGCACGTGTGCCACACGGATGGCCTACGTGAGCTCATGGACACACGGACACGGATAACTCCGGTACCGATTTTTTCCGGTACCGGAATTATCTGGACGTGTGAGACTGACCTTAGATTGAGTAGTTGCCAGTGATAGCTTGCTATAACCTGGTTTGAAGCTGGAGGTGTGAGCTGTGTGAAGTTGTCTCTGGACACATCTGTTTGGAAGTTTGTTTTAGTGTCTTCCTTTATCTTATTACCTATTTGGTTTGTCTTGCCTAATCATTACCTTTATGTAGTCTGGGAGCATATTCAGTCATTGCTGTTTTTTTATCCTTGTCTGTTTCCCTTTGTGTTTTTATGTTAGAGCAGGATAAGCATTCCCGCTGCCCTATGCACAAGTCTGGGTTGTTCTCAGGGTAAGACAGGATAGGAACGTGATCACAACATGGGGTGAAAGAAGCCGCCTAGGGACGCTAGGGAGCTTAGGGTTCCACAGGTAAAATGTCAGGGCTTATTTTTTGCGGGACGAGTTGTACTTTTGAATGACACCATTGGTTTTACCATGTCTTGTACTAGAAAATGGGAAAAAATTCCAAGTGTGGTGAAATTGCAAAAAAAAGTGCTATCCCACACTTGCTTTTTGTTTGGCTTTTTTGCTAGGTTCACTAAATGCTAAAACTGACCTGATATTATGATTCTCCAGGTCATTATGAGTTCATAGACACCTAACATGTCTAGGTTATTTTTTATCTAAGTGGTGAAAAAAATTCTAAACTTTGCTAAAAAAAAAACAAACGCCTTTTTCCGATACCGGTAGTGTCTCCATTTTTCGTGATCTGGGGTCGGGTGAGGGCTTATTTTTTGCATGCCGAGCTGACGTTTTTAATGATACCACTTTTGTGCAAATACATTCTTTTGATCGCCCGTTATTGTATTTTAATGTTTCTAATTTTTTTCTCGCTACGCTGTTTAGCGATCAGGTTAATGCTTTTTTTAATTGATAGATCGAGCGATTCTTAACACGGCGATACCAAATATGTGTAGGGTTGATTTTTTTTATTGTTTTATTTTGGATGGGGCGAAAGGGGGGTGATTTAAACTTTTATATTTTTTTTATTTTTTTCATATTTTTAAAAACATTTTTTTAAACTTTTGCCATGCTTCAATAGCCTCCATGGGAGGCTAGAAGCTGGCACCACTCGATCAGCTCAGCTACATAGCAGCGATCTGATGATTGCTGCTATGTAGCTGAAATTCAGGCTTGCTATGAGCGCCGACCACAGGGTGGCGCTCACAGCAGGCCGGCATCAGTAACCATAGAGGTCTCAAGCACCTCTATGGTTACCATCTTAACGCATTGCCGACCCCGATCATGTGACGGGGTCGGCGATGCGCTCATTTCCGGCCGCGCGGCCGGAAGCGGTAGTTAAATGCCGCTGCCAGCCCAGCGTTTGACGATTTGGCGATTTCACCCGCCGCTATTGCACGCACATGTCAGCTGTACAGAACAGCTGACATGTCGTGACTTTGATGTGGGCTCACCGCCGGAGCCCACATCAAAGGGGAGACAGGACATGCGCAGTACGCAATCTGTTAGAATGATCCCAAAAAACTTTTTTTATAGTCATGTTACTCTGTAGAGATAATGTTATCCACACCTTTACTGATAAGATCTGTTGATCTCTGAATGAAAAAAATACTGTTTTACTTCATATGCAAATGAGGCTTAAGTACTTTGGGTATGATCAGAGCACTTACCAACCCTCTGCATCCCTGGCTCTGTTCCCCTCTCAGTCCCATCTTCATTTCCTTTTCTGACTGGTGGCTGGCTCAATTACACAGAAAAGGAGTAGTCAGTCAAGCAGAGGAAAGTGGTGCTATGTTTTGCCACCATTCAGCGAGTTACCAGCAGGCTGATTTGCCCAATTAAAAGTTGTGATAAAATTACAAGTATAATCATCACCTGTTTTAGTCTGTGGGTCAGATTCAGGTTGCATGCACAGCTTTTGTGATAAGTTCTTAGTTTTCTGCTAAACGCGTTTTATAAGCCCTTTGAGGTAACTTTGTGTATGAAAACGCTCACTCAGGATATTGGCTTTTGATTCAAAATCAATCTCATTGCTGCAGTTCTGTTCGCAATTGGTTTAAAAATGTATGTGGGTTTTCATATGCAAATGACATCCATTTTGGGCCTTTAAAAAACATCTTTGGCATATTTTGCACATTTCTTTTTTTCACTTGATAAAAACATCGATAGGGCGGTGAAAAACCTTTTTATCATCATTTTTTAAGAATTGATTTACTCTAGCAGTAGAGCCCACCTATGTGTTTTATCCAACTGGATACAATATTTCCTGGGAGGATTTATCCACCAGGCATGGGGCAGGAGCAGCCATTTGTCTTCATGCCTACATAGAAGTTGTGCCTGTTATCTTATCCAGGCAGGTGAGCGTAACCACCACTTACCCTACATAGGGTATCGCCCTATTGTGCGCTCTGTTCCCCACATCAAGATTTATTCACATAGACATCATTGTCTTACTGCTTTTCTAGGAACTTCCTCACATTAATTACTTCTACACAAACCATATGTTGCTATAATCAGTGCCTTAGACAATAATAATGCTCCTTCTGTGTCCGGCTTTGTAAAAGTAGCCTTATCTTGTGTCCCACACAACAGCAGTGCCTCCCTATAATGTGAATTCCCCATGGGACTCCTTATAATAATAATGTTCCCGTACCTCCTTATTATCATAATACTACCACCCCCTCTTGCTTTCTTATAATAAAAATAATTCCTCTTGTATTTCCCCTATAAGGATAACAATCCTCTAATGTGGCACCTTATAATAATAACACCCTCCATTGTGATTCCTTATAATATTGACCCTCAGTGCCTTTTTATTCATCACAGTATGATGGTTAACCATAGCCCCGCACATGGTATGATGGTCTGTTAGGGTTGGCGGATTGCACCAAATAAAAATCAATAACAAATAAGGTGCAATCACAACCCGGGTCCACCTTGCAGTAAACTGCTGCTAGTATGAACAAAGACGGATAAAAAACTAGCGAACGTTCCTCCTTAAACACATTGAGTTAACTCCACACAGTGTGAATGAAAAACCAAACCCAGATAACACTCAGAGATGCACAGGGAGAAGAGTACCAACTCAGCTAACCACCGAGAGGTACAGGGACAGTAAGTACCAGCTCAGCTAACCACCGAGGGGTACAGGGAAGGTAAGTACCAGCTCAGCTAACTACCGAGGGGCACAGGGAAGGTAAGTATGAGCTCAGCAACCACCGAGGGGCACAGGAAAAATAGGATGAGTATTATACCTCAATTAAACCACTACAAAAAACACGTAGGTTGAACTTACTCTGTGGTGCAATACCCTGTTAACACCACAGTATAGCATACACACAGGATGGAAACAGATAGCAAATACTCACAGTCAGCAAGAACATGCAGCACACCTCCTCTCCAGAGGAGCTGCTGGAATTCTAATGGCTTAATGCCAGCCCTAAACTTACACAGACAATCTCCTCTCAGGAGTTTACCGAATTCTAATGGCACAGATCCAGCCCTGAACAAAACCTGACACAGATCACTGATGTTCCACTGGTAGCTGATACAGTGCTAAACACACAAAATGCACAGACAGAGCGGTAGCGTATCCACACACACATACACCAAACACGAGTGATGGCAGCATGCCTGCGTGCTTTGCTGAAAGCCCTTTATGCGCCAGGCTCCACCCCAAACATTCACACCCAGATGGATGGAGCATCGCCCATGGGCCAATCCAGAGCTCCAACATCACAGACATGCTCAGTAAGGTGATTTCTGGACTTAGACTCCAGAGAGTTGGGCTGCCTCTGTATAAAACTGGTTACATAGACTTTAGCTGGAGAGCCAGCAGTAACCACACGTATAACAGGAGCTTGAGCAAGATGCTAGGACCAACGTCTGTGCTAAGCAGCAGACCCAGCGGCCAGGCCTGAATGGGAGACCAGAGCTCCAGACACTGCCTGTGATACATCCCACACGGCAGGGAAGTCCTGGCCTCTAACATGGTCTACCACAATCCCTCAAGCAGTTTGATTGTCCAGCAGATCCCGCCATGCAGTATTATTGTCTTCCTTAGCCCCCACATAGTATGATAATCCTCAACAGCTCCTTTACAGTATGATGATTCTACATAGCTCCCCACAAAATATGACAGTCCTCCAAAGCCCCTTACGCAGTATAATGGTATCTCCACAGCCATCTATGAATTTGCTAGCATCCTCATAGGCCTCCACACAGTATTCTGGTATCCCAACAGGTACCCATGCAGTATGATGGCACCCCCACAGTCCACACATACAGTATGATAGTCTTCTAAGTCCACAAAAAATAGAATGTCAACTTATAGTCAGCTACCCCGACTCCCTCTCCACTGCAGTCAACATCTCTTCTGCTATCTTGCCTTGTAGTGGATGTGGGCAGCACGATGACATGATCTCATCAACCAATGCCTCCAGTGTGGCATTGGCCTCCAGCAGGCTTCTGGCCAGAAGTAGTCTGCATCCTGCTTGAGTAAGTGACAGAGCAGGGAGCTGGTAGCCTTGTGCTCTGCCACAGCTGTTACCAGTTTCAGCAACCTGAAGGTGGCCCATCTGGTGGTTCTGGAATCTTCCCTATTATGTGTGTACCCTGCACAGAGCTCAATATTCATATGCTATGACAATTTCCATTTGCTGACTGACAATAATTTTCCTATGCACAGAAACTGGAGAAAGCAGTCAATCATCTGTGGGTGGGCTGAGTTAAACTCAGCTTTAGGGCTGCAGCAGATAATTAGGGATTTTGTAAAAATCACAGTATACAAAGACATTAATATCACTTTTAGAGAGTCAAAAATTTGATTCAGGTAAGGAAGAACCCCACAGAAGATCACTTTTCAAAAATAACGACTGGGTTCCAGTCTGAAGCGCATAGGCGGACAGAAATACTACACTAGATCATACTTGAATATGTTTCATTTTTTATTCATGCTGGAATAAAGGTTACCTTTTAATCTGGAATACGGCTAGAGGACTTTTCTTCTATGGATTTTATTGCACTATATTGGGCAGATATATTGTTTTCTCCATGACGAGACTCCCATAACAAGCCTCTACAAGGTTGAGTTTTTATATTGAAAGGAAGAAGTAACTGTATGCACTAAATGGATGTTGTCCATGCTTATCAGCAATATTCCACTTGTTTGATGGAATAAAAGATGGTTTATGAATCGGTGAGCTAAGCAGCTTTTCTTCGATACTTATGTATGTTATGAAAAAAGCCGCAAGAAAAATAGTAAGTAATTCAGAATTGGAATCGGGGTCTCCGTCGCGATGTTGAGGTTGAGTTTTTAAACTCAAGTAAAGTAATTTTGGGAATAATAAACCTAAAGACTAGAGATGAGTGGCTTGATAAGCAGAGGATTTAGGCCATGTGCACACGTTCAGTATTTTTCGCGTTTTTTTCACTTTTTTTCTCTATAAAAACGTGATAAAAACGCGAAAAAAACGCTAACATATGCCTCCCATTATTTTCAGTGTATTCCGCATTTTTTGTGCAAATGTAGCCTTTTTTTCCGCGAAAAAATCGCATTGCGGAAAAAAAAGCAACATGTTCATTAAAATGCGGAATTGCAGGGGATTCTGCACACCTAGGAATGCATTGATCTGCTTACTTCCCGCACGGGGCTGTGCACACCATGCGGGAAGTAAGCAGATTATGTGCGGTTGGTACCCAGGGTGGAGGAGAGGAGACTCTCCTCCACGGACTGGGCACCATTATAATTGGTAAAAAAAAAGAATTAAAATAAAAAATAGTCATATACTCACCTTCGATGTCTTCCCGCCTCTCCGCTGTATGCTGCCGCTTCGGTTTCTAAAGCTGGTGTGCGGTGAAGGACCTGTGATGACGTCACTGTCTTGTGATTGGTCGAGACCGGTCATGTGACCGCTCACGTGACCGCGACGTCATGGAAGGTCCTGAACCACAACGGCATCTATAGGAATGGACGCCTGCAGGTGAGTATAACCATTTTTTTTATTTTTTTTTATTATTTTTAAACATTCTATCTTTTACTATAGATGCTGCATAGTCAGCATCTATAGTAAAAAGATGGTCACACTTGTCAAACGCTATGTTTGACAAGTGTGACCAACCTGTCAGTCAGTTTTCCAAGCGATGCTACAGATCGCTTGGAAAACTTTAGCATTCTGCAAGCTAATTACGCTTGCAGAATGCTAAAAAAACGCGAAAAAAACGGAAAAAAAACGCAAAAAAAAAAATGCGGATTTCTTGCAGAAAATTTCCGGTTTTCTTCAGGAAATTTCTGCAAGAAATCCGGACGTGTGCACATACCCTAAGTTTTAGTCGAATTTCCCGAATATGAGGTTTGATTTTCGCTTTGCTAAAAAATAAACTTGCCTGGCACCATTTCCCACACTGTTGAAGCATTAGAAAACACAGTAATGTAACTTTACATTGCCATGTGGACCTTCCCATAATTTCCTGCAGCTATTATACCTTGTACAGTGGTGGTCAGTACCTGGGCAATCACAGATCTGCAGTTCTCAGCGGCGCACAGTTTGTATGGCAGAGTCATTTTCCATCTCCAGAGTCACTGGGTAAGTCTCTGTTTCTCCTGTAGAGTGTGAGCTCTTATGGTCAGCTGGGTATTTTCATGTTCTCTCTTCAATAGAGTACAAGTGCTTATAATCAGCAGAGTCCTTTCTCTTCTGTAGAATAGCCTCTGTCAGGATCCCACCCCTGACAGGGACCCCCCTGAATCTTCCCCTGCAACACCCTCTGCCACAGGATGTTGCCTGGTTCCAACCCAGTCAGCTTCTGTCTAACTTCCTATCCAACCCCCAGTTTTACCAGACTGTGAGGAGTGGCCTAATACATAGCACCCTTAGCTCCCCCTGGAGGCCAGACTGTGAAGTGTATTGGTGTCTGTGATACCTGGTCAGGTGAACTCCTTCAGTGCCATCAGACGTACCATAGCCCCCCTTAGCGGCGGAGCATCAGAACTGCAACGACCAGGACTCTGGGGCGCTGCAATTCCATTTTTTTTAATTCACCATATGGTTTCAGAGATAGGATCCTTTTGATTTGTTGCTAATTTCTACCACACCACAACTGTTGCTAAGTGAAACAGCCTAAAGACATACCCCAGAGATACAAGTAAGCAACATCTCCATTGTAAAAACTATAAAAATTTGCAGCAAATAAAGAGACCCGTATCTCTATAACCCACGGCCAACGGAAAATTCCAAGGAGCAGCAGGAATAAAAAAGAGCAAAATCTCTCCAATTCTGACCTTGTGACAATTCATCTTTATGTGACCTGAGACTTACACACATGTAAGAAATTATATGAGTGTTGTTATTTCTACCACATTGAGATAGACCTTCCTAATTAATACATATGAATCTATCCAGCGGTATCAGTCTGGAAGTTCTCTGAGTGTAATCACCACCAGCTGTCAGTACAAAAGAAGCTTTAAACAACTAGGGGGTGTCTAGTCTCCAGTCCAGTTTGATGGATGTCCTCCTGTCATTTGGTGTAATATGACATCATTGCTGATTATATCTGATAATTAGGTATCCAATGCTCATCATATCTGTTTTAAGAACTTTAAAGATTATGTAGAATCCACACATCAACTTATACACTCAGAGAGCAATAATCAAAGAATGTAATGAGAAACACAGTTTATAAATTCTATTGTTGGTCAGGACACAGAAGGGAATACTGAGCTAAACTTAAAATTAATAGAAGAAAAATTAGACTAAGAAATATAACATTTACCCTACCATTAACTGCTGGTGATATAGTTGGGACACTGGTATCAAGTTCTTTGGTGTAATAATGTTGATGTTTCCCAATAGCTATATTTTCATGCAAATATCTATGTATTGTATCTATGCAAAGTGACCAAAAACAATGTGATTTGACAACTATTTTGGGGAACCCTGCACTCGTGTTTCAGAAAGTTCCTGTTAATCTTATATTTGAAGTTAGATCTATCAGTCAGGCTACATTCACATGTACAATATTTGGTAAAAAATTTACATCAGCATTTGTAAGCCAAAGGTGTATAGTGGTAATAGGAAGATAACATTTACCCTCTTCACGACTTATGACATACATTTGCGTGATATGTTGTGTCCCTGATTTTGATGCAGGCTCAGATGCATCTTTCTCAGCTGATGATGGCTGATTTAATCAGCCATCATCTGCCTATAACACCCGAGGCGGTTTACCTGATAAATGCCGCTGTCAGTCTCTGACAGTATCATTAAACAAGCACTGGCATGGGGTATTCCCCGTGCCCATCAGATTGCCCTTGATGTGATCGTGGGGTACCAACGGGCTGCCATGACCGTCAGGAATCTGCTGAAGACCTCTGCGCTTGTCATAATGATTCTCCTGTGAAAGACAGTGTTTAGCTGGGTAGAAAGGCAAAATGGGATTCTGTAATACTGAAGGTTCAACTTATAGAGCAAATTATTTCCCAATGATCTTGTTTTTTGGAAGATATTTTGGTATTCTTTCAATCCTATGAATTCTTATTATCATTACTCACTGACTCTTCATGTCATTAGGATACCTAAGATAAACACAATGTGTCAGTAGTAAGTAATGGTGTGAATCTAAAAGAGCAGGACAAGGTGGACCACGTGAAATGACAAGGCAAGTAGACATTCAAGAAACTTTTATATGTTTTTCTTAAAGTGACCGTGGGAATAAAACACTTTTGTCAAGACTCTTTGATGGCAACATCACAAAATTCATAATTGATAACGCTGAAAAAAGACACAGATCCATGAAGCCCAATCCATAATTAGTTCCAAAAAATTTATTAGTTAAGTATTGTAAAATGAAGACTTCGTAAATACATAACTGGCCAAAAAAGCAGCAGAAATAAGAGAAGTAGGGAAGTGATGCTCTCGAGGATTGTTTTGACATGCACTATATGCTTGTGTTTGAAGACCTAGCGACTGGAGTTCATGATCTTGTCATCTGAAGTCTGTGAATATTCTCGCTAAATGAAACATGAGGAATAGAGCTCTAAAAATATAAATATGATTTTATTATTGGCTTCACATTCTTGCTCTCTGGTATATGTAATGTGGTCATCTATCTATTTCCACTAATGTAATATCACTACAGGGGTAAAGTCAGTTAATTACCGTTACATTTACCTACATAGAGTATAAATTTGCACAAGTGCACTAAGGGGACAAAAGTTTGTCACATGTTTTATGCCATTTTGATAAAGGATCAGATATCCTGAAACTCTGAGCAAAATATAGTTAAATAGAACCGTAATTTCTATCTGTCTAAATGCACCATTGGCTCCCTAAAAAAAGTTTTCATTCGATCGCTGCTTGTTATTATTATTGTTAAATATTTTACATTATAAGCTACATTCAATAGATGAATGTATTCAGTTTTGTATTCATGTTTAATGTCTAAGGAAAACTGAAGGGAAGTTTTGCCATTCACTGACATTAGGCAGGCAGCTCGGATGTTAATTTGAGATGATCCTTGAGACTTTTCATCTGTTCCTTCATTTAAAGCACCTCCATTAAACCATTTATGTGTGAAATAAAAAAAAATACATATTAGTCTTCTAAGCATAATTTTGCTAAGTCATTAACTTTACCATTTTCAACATATGGTATTCCGTAGAGAATTAATTAGATATACAATTTATCAGAGGCATAAACAGCATAATGAGCCCTTCAACAACAACAACATTTCTAATCACAAATGACAGTTTCTAGAAGCACTGGCTATCTGTCTCCCACACTGCGGACATTAAAGTGGAATACATTGACTAAATAAGTGTGTGGGCGTGTGGGGGATGGGGGGCTTGTTGGCGAAGAGGTCAAGTAGTTATTACGTGTGTTTATGCAGCGCCCCAGAGTCCTAGTCGTTGCAGTATTGTCGCTCTGCCACAAGGGGGAGTGATGGTACGTCTGATGGCACTAAAAGAGTTCACCTGACCAGGTATCACAGTCACACACTACACTTCACACTCCGGCCACCAGGGGGAGCAAAAGGTTCTATGTATTAGGCCACTCCTCACACTCTGGTAAAACTGGGAGTCGGATAGGAAGTTAGAGAGAAGCTGACTGGGTTTTGCCCAGGTAACATCTAGTGAGAGAAGAGGTTGCTTGGAAAGACAGAGGGAGGACCCTGTCAGGGGTGGGATCCTGACAGTGGCCTAGCACAAGACAGATCGTTACGGAGCCGTGCCTGCACCTCATTGCGGCGGCATCTTAAGAAAGGACATGAAGCGAAGTGTATTGTGGAGAAGTGAGAAACGAGATCACAGCACAAAGGCGATAGAACCAGAAGGAGTCGTGCCCTGAGATCGGCAACATCCTTTTGAGGCGCGTAGCCGGCGGCCAGAACGCCGAGGAAGTAATAGACTCTACGCCTTACTTTGAACTACGGCAGGGCAGTTAACTCTAGGTTGGCTGTCTCACCTTTTCACCTAATGAAGACAACGGAGGCAATTGTGGGAGAGGGGCATCTCTAGGGTCCCTATAAAATAACTCCAGGCCTACCCCATCATACGGGTGCGTCCTATCCATATCATCTGGGGGACGGAGAGAAAGAACAGAAACATACACGACAGTTGTGAGGACTATCTCGTGGTGCTCAGCAGGGAAGTACTACAACACCCAAGCGCTAGTAGGTAGGCTACTGATTTCCACCTGCAAAGAGAACTCTGGATGTGCCTTCGGACCGGCCGGTCTCAGCCAGCCCTGTTAGCAGTGCTCTGGATTGCGGATGCCGAAGCCTTCAGTAAAAAGGTAAAGAGACTGCAATCCTGTGTCCTCGTCATTTACTGCGACCTACACCTTCACCTACATCTTTAATTGGGCGCCCCTTAGCAGGGCCACGGACCGGGTCAGGCCACCGTGACATCCCCAGAACCGAGAGACCCGGTACCGAGTGCCCCGCTGCCCTGCATCTGGGGGCCGCTCCAACATCCCTGGGCTTCAACACCACCAGTTGCTGCCTGGAAGTGCTGTCTGCACAGTCAACACTTGCTGCCGTGTTATTGGGGTTCAGTAACGACAGCTGCTCCCCTGCTGTGTTGCGGCATTAACTCTAGCCTGTTCCTCTTGCTCTAACACCGCCAGTTGCTGCTCGGAAGTGCTGTCTGCACAGAAAAAAAACACTTGCTCCTGTGTTAGTGGGGTTCAGTAACATCAGCTGTTCCCCTGCTGTGTATCCGGCAATGTGTCCTGAGACCGCCATGCTGACACTCCATCAGATATTAAACTGCCTCGAGTGCAGGCTTCGGCCTACACTCTACTCCTCCTGCTGACCATGGGCTCCATCACCGCTAGTTGCTGACCGGAAGTGCTGTTTGCACAGTCAACAGTTGCTCCTCTGTTATTGGGTTTCAGTAACGTCAGCTGATCCCCAGCTGTGTATCCGGCAATGTGTCCTGCGACCGTCATGCTGACACTCCATCAGACATTAAACTGCCTTGAGTGCAGGCTTCGGCCTACATTCTGCTCCTCCTGCTGACCCTGGGATCCAACACCGCTAGTTGCTGCCCGGAAGTGCTGTTTGCACAGTCAACAGTTGCTACTCTGTTATTGGGTTTCAGTAACATCAGCTGATCCCCAGCTGTGTATCCGGCAATGTGTCCTGCGACAGTCACGCTGACACTCCATCAGATATTAAACTGCCTCGAGTGCAGGCTTTGGCCTACACTCTGCTCCTCCTGCTGACCCTGGGCTCCAACACCGCTAGTTGCTGCTCTGAAGTGCTGTTTGCACAGAGAAAAACACTCGCTCCTGTGTTAGAGGGTTTCAGTAACGTCAGCTGATCCCCAGCTGTGTATCTGGCAATGTGTCCTGCGAACGCCACGCTGACTGTTATGACCCCAATGGCGAGGGTCTCAGAGGTACGTGGAAGTCTGCAGAATACAAAAATCCAGCTCATAGGGCAGTGGTAACTGGGTTGACCATATATCTACTCCTAACGCCAACACTAGAAGTAGCCGGGGATCATTCCTACGTTGATTCTAGATGACACGCTCCAGCCGGAGAATCTAGCTACCCCTAGTAGAGGAAAACAAAAGACCTTTCTTGCCTCCAGAGAAGGGGACCCCAAAGCTGGATAGAAGCCCCCCACAAATAATAACGGTGAGGTAAGAGGAAATGACAAACACAGAAATGAACCAGGTTTAGCACAGAGAGGCCCGCTTACTGATAGCAGAATAAAGAAAGGTAACTTATATGGTCAACAAAAACCCTATCAAAATCCACACTGGAAATTCAAGAACCCCCGAACCGTCTAACGGTCCGGGGGGAGAACACCAGCCCCCTAGAGCTTCCAGCAAAGGTCAGGATATAGATTTGGAACAAGCTGGACAAAAATACAAAACCAAAACAAATAGCAAAAAGCAAAAGGCAGACTTAGCTGATATAACTGGAACCAGGATCAGTAGACAAGAGCACAGCAGACTAGCTCTGATAACTACGTTGCCAGGCATTGAACTGAAGGTCTAGGGAGCTTATATAGCAACACCCCTAACTAACGACCCAGGTGCGGATAAAAGGAATGACAGAAAAACCAGAGTCAAAAAACTAGTAACCACTAGAGGGAGCAAAAAGCAATTCACAACAGTACCCCCCCCTTAGTGAGGGGTCACCGAACCCTCACCACGACCACCAGGGCGATCAGGATGAGCGGCATGAAAGGCACGAACTAAATCGGCCGCATGAACATCAGAGGCGACCACCCAGGAATTATCCTCCTGACCATAGCCCTTCCACTTGACCAGGTACTGAAGCCTCCGCCTGGAGAGGCGAGAATCCAAGATCTTCTCCACCACGTACTCCAACTCGCCCTCAACCAACACCGGAGCAGGAGGCTCAGCAGAAGGAACTACAGGCACAATGTACCGCCGCAACAAGGACCTATGAAATACATTGTGAATAGCAAACGACACAGGAAGATCCAGACGAAAAGATACAGGATTAAGGATTTCCAATATCTTGTAAGGCCCAATAAAACGAGGTTTAAATTTGGGAGAGGAGACCTTCATAGGAACAAAGCGGGAAGAAAGCCATACCAAATCCCCAACGCGTAGTCGGGGACCCACACCGCGGCGGCGGTTGGCAAAGCGCTGAGCCCTCTCCTGTGACAACTTCAAGTTGTCCACCACATGATTCCAGATCCGCTGCAACCTATCTACCACAGAATCCACCCCAGGACAGTCAGAAGGCTCCACATGACCCGAAGAAAAGCGAGGATGGAAACCAGAGTTGCAGAAAAAAGGCGAAACCAAGGTGGCGGAACTAGCCCGATTATTAAGGGCAAACTCAGCCAACGGCAAGAATGTCACCCAATCGTCCTGATCAGCAGAGACAAAACACCTCAAATAAGCCTCCAAAGTCTGATTGGTTCGCTCCGTCTGTCCATTAGTCTGAGGATGGAAAGCAGACGAAAACGACAAATCAATGCCCATCCTACTACAAAAGGATCGCCAGAACCTAGAAACGAACTGGGATCCTCTGTCTGACACAATATTCTCAGGGATGCCGTGCAAACGAACCACGTTCTGGAAAAACACAGGAACCAGATCGGAAGAGGAAGGCAGCTTAGGCAAAGGAACCAAATGGACCATCTTGGAGAAGCGATCACATATCACCCAGATAACGGACATGCCCTGAGATAGCGGAAGATCAGAAATGAAATCCATGGAGATATGTGTCCAAGGTCTCTTCGGGACAGGCAAGGGCAAGAGCAAACCGCTGGCACGAGAACAGCAAGGCTTAGCTCGAGCACAAGTCCCACAGGACTGCACAAATGACCGCACATCCCTTGACAAGGAAGGCCACCAAAAGGACCTGGCCACCAGATCTCTGGTGCCAAAAATTCCCGGGTGACCTACCAACACCGAGGAATGAACCTCGGAAATGACTCTGCTGGTCCATTTATCCGGGACAAACAGTCTGTCAGGTGGACAAGACTCAGGCCTATCAGCCTGAAATCTCTGCAACACACGTCGCAGATCCGGAGAAATAGCTGACAAGATAACTCCATCTTTAAGAATACCAACAGGATCAGCGACTCCAGGAGCATCAGGCACAAAGCTCCTAGAAAGAGCATCGGCCTTCACATTCTTTGAACCTGGTAAATACGAGACAACAAAATCAAAGCGGGAGAAAAACAATGACCAGCGGGCCTGTCTCGGATTAAGGCGTTTAGCAGACTCGAGATACATCAGATTTTTGTGATCAGTCAAGACCACCACACGATGCTTAGCACCCTCGAGCCAATGACGCCACTCCTCAAATGCCCATTTCATGGCCAACAACTCCCGATTGCCCACATCATAATTTCGCTCGGCAGGCGAAAACTTCCTGGAGAAAAAGGCACAAGGTTTCATAACAGAGCAACCAGGGCCTCTCTGCGACAAAACGGCCCCTGCTCCAATCTCTGAAGCATCCACCTCAACCTGAAAGGGAAGTGAGACATCGGGCTGGCACAAAACAGGCGCCGAAGTAAACCGGCGCTTCAACTCCTGGAAAGCCTCCACGGCAGCAGGAGCCCAGTTAGCTACATCGGAGCCCTTCTTGGTCATATCCGTCAACGGTTTCACAATGCTAGAAAAATTAGCGATAAAACGACGGTAGAAGTTAGCGAAACCCAAGAACTTCTGAAGACTCTTAACCGACGAGGGCTGAGTCCAATCAAGAATAGCTCGGACCTTGACTGGGTCCATCTCCACAGCAGAAGGGGAAAAAATGAACCCCAAAAAGGGAACCTTCTGTACACCAAAGAGACACTTTGAGCCCTTGACAAACAAAGAATTTTCACGCAAAATTTTAAAGACCAACCTGACCTGCTCCACATGCGAATCCCAATCATCAGAAAAAACCAAAATATCATCCAGATAAACAATCAAAAATTTATCCAGATACTTCCGGAAAATGTCATGCATAAAGGACTGAAAAACTGAAGGCGCATTGGAGAGCCCAAAAGGCATCACCAAGTACTCAAAATGACCTTCGGGCGTATTGAATGCGGTTTTCCATTCATCACCTTGCTTAATGCGCACAAGGTTGTACGCACCACGAAGGTCTATCTTGGTGAACCACTTGGCACCTTTAATCCGGGCAAACAAGTCAGACAACAGCGGTAAAGGATACTGAAATTTGACAGTGATCTTATTTAAAAGCCGATAATTAATACAAGGTCTCAAAGATCCGTCCTTTTTTGCCACAAAAAAAGAATCCCGCACCAAGGGGGGAAGAAGACGGACGAATATGTCCTTTCTCCAGAGACTCCTTGATATATGAACGCATAGCGGTATGTTCAGGTACCGACAGATTAAACAGTCTTCCCTTAGGAAACTTACTGCCTGGGATCAAATCTATAGCACAGTCACAGTCCCTATGAGGAGGCAGTGCACTGGACTCAGACTCACTGAAGACATCCTGATAATCAGACAAATACTCCGGAACTTCCGAAGGCGTAGAAGAAGCAATAGACACAGGCAGGGAATCCCCATGAATACCACGACAGCCCCAACTTGAGACTGACATAGCCTTCCAGTCCAGGACTGGATTATGGGTCTGTAACCATGGCAGCCCTAAAACAACCAAATCATGCATTTTATGTAAAACCAGGAAACGTATCACCTCGCGGTGTTCAGGAGTCATGCACATGATAACCTGTGTCCAATACTGCGGTTTATTTGCTGCCAATGGCGTAGCATCAATACCCCTAAGAGGAATAGGATTTTCTAATGGTTCAAGAGTAAAACCACAGTGCTTAGCAAATGACAGATCCATAAGACTCAGGGCAGCACCTGAATCTACAAACGCCATGACAGGATAAGACGACAGTGAGCAAATCAAAGTTACAGACAGAATAAATTTAGGTTGCAAATTACCAACGGTGACAGGACTAACAACCTTAGCTATACGTTTAGAGCATGCTGAGATAACATGTGTAGAATCACCACAGTAGTAGCACAAGCCATTCCGGCGTCTATGAATTTTCCGCTCATTTCTAGTCAGGATTCTATCACATTGCATTAAATCAGGTGTCTGTTCAGACAACACCATGAGGGAATTTGCGGTTTTTCTATCACATTGCACCGAATTAGGTGTCTGTTCAGACAACACCATGAGGGAATTTGCGGTTTTGCGCTCCCGCAACCGCCGGTCAATTTGAATAGCCAGTGCCATAGTATCATTGAGACCTGTGGGAATGGGAAAACCCACCATAACATTCTTAATGGCTTCAGATAGGCCATTTCTAAAATTAGCGGCCAGTGCACACTCGTTCCAATGTGTCAGCACGGACCATTTCCGAAATTTTTGGCAATACACTTCAGCCTCGTCCTGCCCCTGAGACATAGCCAGCAAGGCCTTTTCTGCCTGAATCTCAAGATTGGGTTCCTCATAAAGTAAACCGAGCGCCAGAAAAAACGCATCAATATCAGCCAATGCCGGATCTCCTGGCGCCAGCGAAAAAGCCCAATCCTGAGGGTCGCCCCGTAAGAACGAAATAACTATTTTTACTTGCTGAGCAGAGTCTCCAGATGAACAGGGTCTCAGGGACAAAAACAATTTACAATTATTCACAAAATTCCTAAACTTAAACCTGTCTCCGGAAAACAGTTCAGGAATCGGTATTTTAGGTTCTGACCTAGGATTTCTGATAACATAGTCTTGTATGCCCTGCACACGAGTAGCCAGCTGGTCCACACTTGTAATCAAGGTCTGGACATTCATGTCTGCAGCAAGCATAGCCACTCTGAGGTAAAGGGGAAGAAGAAAGAAAAAAAAAAAAAAAACTCAGAATCTTCTTTCTTATAATCCCTCTTCTGCAACGCATTAAACATTTAATACTGGCCTGGCAAACTGTTTGTCCCCAATGGCGAGGGTCTCAGAGGTACGTGGAAGTCTGCAGAATACAAAAATCCAGCTCATAGGGCAGTGGTAACTGGGTTGACCATATATCTACTCCTAACGCCAACACTAGAAGTAGCCGGGGATCATTCCTACGTTGATTCTAGATGACACGCTCCAGCCGGAGAATCTAGCTACCCCTAGTAGAGGAAAACAAAAGACCTTTCTTGCCTCCAGAGAAGGGGACCCCAAAGCTGGATAGAAGCCCCCCACAAATAATAACGGTGAGGTAAGAGGAAATGACAAACACAGAAATGAACCAGGTTTAGCACAGAGAGGCCCGCTTACTGATAGCAGAATTAAGAAAGGTAACTTATATGGTCAACAAAAACCCTATCAAAATCCACACTGGAAAGTCAAGAACCCCCGAACCGTCTAACGGTCCGGGGGGAGAACACCAGCCCCCTAGAGCTTCCAGCAAAGGTCAGGATATAGATTTGGAACAAGCTGGACAAAAATACAAAACCAAAACAAATAGCAAAAAGCAAAAGGCAGACTTAGCTGATATAACTGGAACCAGGATCAGTAGACAAGAGCACAGCAGACTAGCTCTGATAACTACGTTGCCAGGCATTGAACTGAAGGTCTAGGGAGCTTATATAGCAACACCCCTAACTAACGACCCAGGTGCGGATAAAAGGAATGACAGAAAAACCAGAGTCAAAAAACTAGTAACCACTAGAGGGAGCAAAAAGCAATTCACAACAGCTGACACTACAAAACAAATTAAAGGGAACCTGTCCCCCACCCCAGGTGTTTGTAACTAGAAGAGCCACCTTGTGCAGCACTAATGCCGCATTTTTACATGGTGGCTCATTTAGTTATTCTCCTTGCACATGCAGAACTAAACACGTATAAAATGTGTCCCCTGATACCGATAAACCGTCCCTGAGGTGTGACTTTCCTTCATAATGACACGCAGCAACCCCCTTGGCACTGTGCGCCCCCTCCTCAGCGTTGTTTGAATCTGTCCCGGAGCCTGCGCTGCTATGTTATCCCTTGTCCATGCGCAGTTAGCGCTGCCCGTCTTCTGACATCATTTGTTGTCAGGCTGGCTGCGCCTGTGCGGCCGCCCTGCCCTTGATAACGCCCCGCAGTGTCTTATTTATTCTCACTGCGGGGCTGTGATTCATGGGCATGCGCAGTGCATACCTTCTCCTCTCACTCATCTCCTTCTGCCTTCTTCAGACTGTGCGGCTTCACGGCCGTGGCATGTGATTAGGGATCAGCTGACGCCGTACAGTCTGAAGCAGGCGTAAGGAATTGAGTGAGAGGCAAAATATTTACTGCACAAGGCCATGAATCCCAGCCCCGCAGAGTGAATAAATCAGAGGACACTTCGGGGCTGGGATTCATGGGCATGCACGGTGCATATCTTCGCCTCTCACTCATCTCCTTCCGCCTTCTTTAGACTGTGCGGCTTCACGGCCGTGGCATGTGAGTAGGGATCAGCTGACGCCATACAGTCTGAAGCAGGCGTAAGGACATGAGTGACAGGCGAAGATATTTACTGTGCAAGGCCATGAATCCCAGCCCCGCAGTGTGAATAAATCAGAAGACACTTCGGGGCTGGGATTCATGGGCATGCGCGGTGCATATCTTCGCCTCTCACTCATCTCCTTCCGCCTTCTTTAGACTGTGCGGCTTCATGGCCATGGCATGTGAGTAGGGATCAGCTGACGCCGCACACTCTGAAGCAGGCATAAGGAATTGAGTGAGAGGCAAAATATTTACTGCGCAAGGCCATGAATCCCAGCCCCGCAGAGTGAATAAATCAGAGGACACTTCGGGGCTGGGATTCATGGGCATGCGCGGTGCATATCTTCGCCTCTCACTCATCTCCTTCCGCCTTCTTTAGACTGTGCGGCTTCACGGCCATGGCATGTGAGTAGGGATCAGCTGACGCCGCACACTCTGAAGCAGGCGTAAGGACATGAGTGAGAGGCAAAGATATTTACTGCTCAAGGCCATGAATCCCAGCCCCGCAGTGTGAATAAATCAGAAGACACTGCGGGCTGCGATTCATGGGCAGCGCCACCGCACAGGCTGACACCAAATGATGTCAGAAGACGGGCAGCGCTAACAGCGCATGGCCAAGGGATAACATAACAGCGCAGACTCTGGTACACAAAAAAGCAATGCTCAGGAGGCTGCGCCCAGCGGCAAGGGGGTATTTTTGACAGCTGTGCTGCATCTCATTAAGAAGGAAAGTCCCGCCTCCCCTGCTGTGTATCCGGCAATGTGTCCTGCGACCGCCACGCTGACACTCTATCAGATGTTAAACTGCCTCGAGTGCAGACTTCGGCCTACACTCTGCTCCTCCTGCTGACCCTGTGCTCTAACACCGCCAGTTGGTGCTCGGAAGTGCTGTTTGCACAGAAAAAAACACTCGCTCCTGTGTTAGTGAGATTCAGTAATGTCAGCTGTTCCCCTGCTGTGTATCCGGCAATGTGTCCTGCGACTGCCACGCTGACACTCCATCAGATGTTAAACTGCCTCG
Source organism: Ranitomeya variabilis (assembly GCF_051348905.1). Lineage (NCBI taxonomy): Eukaryota > Metazoa > Chordata > Amphibia > Anura > Dendrobatidae > Ranitomeya > Ranitomeya variabilis. The sequence goes on from NC_135236.1 coordinate 185,456,285, forward strand.
AGTGCAGGCTTCGGCCTACACTCTGCTCCTCCTGCTGACCCTGTGCTCTAACACCGCCAGTTGGTGCTCGGAAGTGCTGTTTGCACAGAAAAAAACACTTGCTTCTGTGTTAGTGGGTTTCAGGAATGCCAGCTGCGCCCCTGCTGTATTGCGGCAATAACTCTACCCTGCTCCTCCTGCTGTCCCTGGGATCCAACACCGCTAGTTGCTGCTCAGAAGTGTCTTTGGCACAGGTACTCCCTCCTGCCCAGCCCAGATACAGCACGCCAGCTGTTTCCAGGTAGTGTCAAGGTCACTTGGCCTCCAATACGTTGTCCTGTCAGGTTGAGGTCGGATTAGCCGACTCCATGGTGCCTGCAGTTTAGGTGCTTCCTATGTGGGCTGCGGGAACTGGCAATCAAGGCTGGTTCGGTAGTGCCAATAGGACAAGCTCCCCCTGTAGGACTGTGGATTTTCGGTAACCACGGCCAGCTCGCGGCCTAGCTACTTTTGTTTTTCCTGTGGACTTTCTTCTGCCTATCAGAGATCCAGCACCATTAGCTGGTTCTTAGGAAGACAATCTTGAATAGGTCCTCCTGGTTCCAATACCGTCAACTGGTTCCGGGCAGAGCCTTTGGCTTAGGTGCCTCCTTCTGGGTATCCGAGTTCCACTAACGTCAGGTGGTCCTTGGTAGTGCTTTCTGGCATGGGTACCTCCTGCTTAGTAACCGGGTTCCAGTACTGTCAGCTGGTCCTCGATTGTTCCATTGGCTCTTGTACCTTCGGCTACCCATCTGGGTTCTAGTTCCATCAGCTGGTTCTTGGCAGTGTCTTTTGCTCTTGTACCTTCTGCTCCCCATCCTGGTTCCAGTACCGTCAGCTGGTTTCGGGCAGAGCCTTTGGCTTAGGTGCCTTCTTCTGGGTATCCGAGTTCCACCGTTAGGTGGTCCCTGGTAGTGCTTTCTGGCATGGGTACCTCCTGCTTTGTAACCGGGTTCCAGGAACGTCAGCTGGTCCTCGGGAGTTCCATTGGCTCTTGTACCTTCGGCTACCCATCCGGGTTCCAGTTCCATAAGCTGGTTCTCGGCAGCGTCTTTTGCTCTTGTAACTTCTGCTCCCCATCCTGGTTCCAGTACCGTCAGCTGGTTTCGGGCAGAGCCTTTGGCTTAGGTGCCTCCTTCTGGGTATCCGAGTTCCAGAAAACCGGCTAGAATATTGAAAGGATATATTAAATTGAAAAACCAGAAAAACGTACTATCCTTAAAACGATATTTTATTAAATTGTCTAAAATTCCAATAAAGAAGACTCAAATGTATGCAATCAACATCAGCCAACTGGGTTGGGTAAGCTAGAAAAATAGGGAAGAGATAGCAGATATGCCTGACACAGTCCCTGTAGGTGGCCCTAAAGTATCTTAGACCTACCTACCAGCGGAGGTTGGCACCCTAGATTTCGATATGGCGCCCCCGCTCACCGTCGACTGTCCCTTCTCACCCTAGTAGGGTCCTACTTGCTACCCACACCCAGGTACCCACAGACATACACACACAAATTGACCACTAGGTCACACTAACCAAAAAACGTGAAAAAGTGAAAAAAGAAAAAAGTGAACGAAAAATTCTAAAAACACTGCAGACATTGCTGCATAAATGCACTAAATAGCATGTACCCCACAGTTACCTCAAAGAAATTTTTTTGAGGAAATATATATATATCTGCACTATTTATATATTTCTTCAAAAAAATTTCTTTAGAAAGAATATGAAGAATGTAACAAAAAAGAATAATAGGTAGAAGATGAAGAAGAAGATGAATAAGGTGAAGACGAAGTTTATGTAAAAGATGCTGCTGCTGAGGATGATGAAGAAGAAAGTGTCGGAGAAGTAAAAAAAAGGTGAAGAGCATGGAAGTAGTGAAACATCAATATCTGACAAAATATAAAAAATCTTAACATAGTCAATATCTTTTGTAACTCCGAATGTCTTAAAAAAATTGAAATTCCTGCTATTCCATTTGATTGGGCTAAACCTCTATGCCTTTAATGTCTCCGCAACCTCCCCCTATACATCCTACATTATTCTTAGTTGTTTTCCTTCATGTAGAATGAACCTACAAGGAAAGAAAGGGTTTATTTTAATTCCGATATTTTGGTCCCATTGACTTGCATTGGTATCGGGTATCGGTATCGGCGATATCCGATATTTTTTGAATATCGGCCGATCAAATCCGATACCAATACTTTTGGATATCGGAAAGTATCGCTCAGCACTAGTTACGAACCTTTTCCCTCCTCTGCTTCTTCTGCCACGGAGGATCCCGTGTATGATCCACACAGGACTCCGACCCCCACCCATCAACATTAGGGCCTGTTCCTCCATCCTGTAAACCAGACAAGAAAATATCGAGGCCAATGTCCATCAGGTGAACTCCGTTCAGTCTTAATAGTGCTGTGTTATCCCCTTCCAGCTGGTGGTGACGAATTACGATACCGCATTGCCCTCTCACAAATTTTCCTATCCGAGCATTGAATTTCCATCCTTGTGCGCTCTATAGATTTTTTTATCTCTTGCACCACGCCTGACGGCTTGTGATATCATCTCTGACCACACAAGTATCACATTCGCAAATAAACAACTGAAACGTTCGATATCTGTTGTCATCCATTTATAAAGATCAGCAACCTTTTGCTTGCCTAGATCGTTGGCACCCACATGTAACACTATTATCACTGGGCGTTTTGCCCTCCTTGAGATGTAAACTATCTCTTTGAACACCTGTTTCCATTGGAGGCCTCTGATACCCCTCCAGTTGACTTCTAGGCCCGGGAATCCTAGATTTCTTCCTCCCGGCCGCAGTTTGGCCCTTTGTTTCCACCCAATAGACATAGGAATCTCCTACCACCCATACTTCTACTCCTGTAAGAGATAAGATATGTTAATTCAGCAAATCAGGTCTTATGTATCTGGCGAAGCATGTGGATTTCCACCTACCCATTCTCTGCACCCTAGCTGCTTTGGTGGCTGCACCGATTCAGAATGAATGTGTTCTGTACTCCTTAGCACCGTTTTTTTCCAAGCATAGCTTGAAAATTGCCTGAAATTGGTACTTGGTCAGAGGGGACCCATCTGTATGAGAGAGAAAAAAATCTGCTTGCGTGTCTTACTCTGGCATATTTTTTGACGATTTTTAGCAGGCATACTGGGCCATCTGCTGAGTTAACCAGGACCCATGTGCTCCTACCACTGGAATCGCACTTGTATTTCCTCACTCGAATGCGCAGAGCGTCGCTGCACATGACTATGTCCTCGTTAATTAGGCTACCTCCTTATGATGCATTTTTTGACTGCGGTAGCAGTTCGCTAATGCACAGTGCTCCGAAAAAACGCGATTGCAAAACCTGCGGATATGAGTATCGCCTCGTATTGCAATGTGCATACTGATGGGGATATTGAAATAATGTCATGCAATAGTCTCAGTGAAATGAGGCGACAGCATTCTTGGCTGGGATGAAGCCTTTTCCAGCCTTTAATGGCTTGCTTAATGAAAAAGAACTTTGTTACATCGGCCCACCTCATTAGTTGAAAGAAAAAGGCTAACCCCGACAATTTACGTTGCGCCGATGTCCCCGACACCCCGCTTTCCTTCAGCCGCACTGGAAATTCCGTCATCACCACACCTCTTGTTTGGTTGCATTTATTGACTGGCCTACCCTGGATTAATGAGCACCAATCCTCCCAAGCCTTACAATAGACCTGTCAGGTAGCCGGCGAAATGGAGGCACGGATTAAGGACATCAGTGATTGGCCACTGTGTCCCATAGGGATGGTGGATACTGAATACCCCAGGGTTGCGCTTTGGGATGCAGGATTCTGACAGCCTGCCAATTGGAAAATAACAGTGAATTAATGATATTATTGTCTACATCCGCCACAAAGGTGGCTCTACACCACATATTGTTTTCCAAGCAGAGCAGCGCTAGCCGGCGTAAGAGGGCGAGTATGGGCAAGGATGAAGAAGACATGTGGTTTATGCTCTTTGCTGTTCTCATATTTTTTGTTTGGAAACGAATATTATTGTTTACTCAACTGATTAGCCCATATCTCAACAACTGCCACTATTGAGAAAATGTCCCATATGACTGTATCACGCCCCCAATTTGATGTTGCCCATAGCTCCGGCCAATCGCTTTTGCACCATTGGTTTTTGTAGATTGCTGCAAAACTTTCTTTTTTGCTCCACCCTATTGCTAGCCCTAGGTCCTTGCTTGCAGTTTCTCTAGCCATGACACATGTATGTCTGTTGTATGATTGCAGGAATGTGTTCTATACTAGCAAATCTGCTTTTAACACGCGAGTGAGCCTAATTCTATGGCCGGGCTGGGAAACGCCTTTGGTTGCCAACGATAGTCGGCATGAAAATGCTCTGTCGACCAGCATTACACAGCAGGCAAACATCAGTAGACTCAATAATGCCTGCATTTGCTGGAGGGTTACTTTTTTAACTTCACGGAAACCTTCCAACATCTGCTGTGTTTTTTGTATTTTGTCTGCTGGTAAGCGAAAAACTATCGGATTGGTGTCTATTTCGATGCCCAAGAAAGGCAATACATTGCATGGTCCCTCTGTTTTAAATTTTAAAGGAGGTACTGAATAGCTCTAAATAGTGACACGAAATGGAACATCCCATTGGTAAGCACATATGGAAATAACAGTGCTGGACCACTTTGCATCCCAATAGGTGGAAACATTCGAGGTGCACGTGTAATAAACGGAATGCAAATTCTATGTCGGATTTAGCTAAAAGGGCACTGGGTCCAGCTGCCCGGACTAATTCTACAACCTTATTGAAATATGTGTATATGACAGAAGCTGCTTCTGGGTATATAGTGTCGTTAACTGATTCGCCATTTGGGTGTGGCAGATTATGGACCAAACGATATTTACCATGTTCTTTTTTTGGACTAATGCCTAATGGTGATATTTTGATATTTTTGAAGGGCAGCGACTGAAAGGGGCCAGCTATTCTATCTAATTCAACCTCCTTTTGCATTTTTTGTTTTAGAATTTCAAGGAATTCACAAGCAGATTTTAGGTTATCAGATAGAGTTGGCGTTCTCGTAAAACTTGAAAGGGATAAAAAACCCGTCCGTAAAGTCAGAATGTAGGTGCCGTGCCGCTTCTTTATTTGGGTAGAGGTCTAGCCAGGGGCCCTTCGCAGTTACGCTCACTGGGGTTCTGCCTTGTAGGCACTTTGTATGACTGCCGAGTGCACCTTGAAGCTGGGTGCCCCCCCCCGGCAAACTGAGCAGTCATTTCTGAATTAGCATAGTGCGTGGAAACGGCAGTTTCCTGTCATGTTCCCAATGTCAGGGAATTAAACACATAACACGGGCAAAAACAGGACGAGCTCTAGGGTGATGGAACCTGAGCTGACCGCGATCCTGAACCTCAACACTCAACTAACAGCAGCCGGGGAACGTTCCTGGGGGGACTCTAGACGTCTCGCGCCAGCCGGAGATCTAGCTACCCCTATCAGAAGAATCACAGACCTATCTTGCCTCCAGAGAAATATTCCCACAGAAATAGCAGCCCCCCACATATAATGACGGTGAAATGAGAGGAAGGCACAAACGTAGTTATGAAAACAGATTCAGCAAAATGAGGCCCGCTTAAGCTAGATAGCAGAGGATACAAAAGGTGAACTGCGCGGTCAGCTTAAAACCCTTCAAAATACCATCCTGAAATTACTTGAACTCATGTGCCAACTCATGGTACATGAGTGGTAATTTCAGCCCACTAGAGCAACCAGCAGCAGAGAATTACATATCTGCAAGCTGGACTAAAAACATGAAAGCAAACATGAAACAGGGAAATCCAGACTTAACTTGTCTTGAAGGCCTAGGAGCAGGTAGCAAAGGTAACAGAGACACACTGATACATTGATAGCCGGCAAGGGAATGACAGGAAAGCCAGGTTAAATAGGAAACACCCAGCCTCTGATGGACAGGTGGAAACCAGAGACCGCAACCCACCAAAGTCACCCAGTAACAGTTGTAACCACCAGAGGGAGCCCAAAAACAGAATCTACAACAGTACCCCCCCTGAGGAGGGGTCACCGAACCCTCACGAGAACCCCCAGGGCGATCAGGATGAGCTCTATGGAAGGCGCGGACCAAATCAGTCGCATGAACATCAGAGGCGACCACCCAGGAATTATCCTCCTGACCATAACCCTTCCACTTAACCAAACACTGGAGTTTACGTCTGGAAACACGAGAATCCAAGATCTTCTCAACAACATACTCCAATTCTCCCTCCACCAGCACCAGAGCAGGAGGCTCAACCGAAGGAACAACGGGCACCTCATACCTCCGCAATAACGACCGATGGAACACATTATGAATAGCAAACGATGCTGGGAGATCCAAACGAAAAGATACAGGGTTAAGAATCTCCAAGATCTTATAAGGACCGATGAACCGAGGCTTGAACTTAGGAGAAGAGACCTTCATAGGGACAAAACGAGAAGACAACCACACCAAGTCCCCAACAAGAAGTTGGGGACCCACGCGGCGACGGCGATTAGCAAACTGCTGAGTCTTCTCCTGAGACAACTTCAAATTGTCCACCACCTGATTCCAAATCTGATGTAGCCTGTCCACCACCACGTCCACTCCAGGACAATCCGAAGGCTCCACCTGACCAGAGGAAAAACGAGGATGAAACCCCGAATTACAAAAGAAAGGAGAAACCAAAGTAGCAGAACTAGCCCAATTATTAAGGGCAAATTCGGCCAGTGGCAAAAAGGCAACCCAGTCATCTTGATCAGCAGAAACAAAACACCTTAAATAAGTTTCCAAGGTCTGATTAGCTCGCTCCGTCTGGCCATTCGTCTGAGGATGGAATGCAGACGAGAAAGACAAATCAATGCCCATCTTAGCACAAAACGTCCGCCAAAATCTAGACACAAACTGGGATCCCCTGTCAGAAACGATATTCTCCGGAATCCCATGCAAATGAACCACGTTCTGAAAAAATAAAGGGACCAACTCAGAGGAGGAAGGCAACTTAGGCAAGGGTACCAAATGAACCATCTTAGAAAAGCGGTCACACACAACCCAGATAACGGACATTTTCTGTGAGACAGGGAGATCTGAAATAAAATCCATGGAAATGTGCGTCCAAGGCCTCTTCGGGATAGGCAAGGATAACAACAACCCACTGGCCCGAGAACAGCAAGGCTTAGCCCGAGCACACACTTCACAAGACTGCACAAAGGTGCGCACATCCCTTGACAAGGAAGGCCACCAAAAAGACCTGGCCACCAAGTCTCTAGTACCAAATATTCCAGGATGACCAGCCAACACAGAAGAATGGACCTCGGAGATGACTCTACTGGTCCAATCATCCGGAACAAACAGTCTTTCTGGTGGACAACGATCAGGTTTATCCGCCTGAAACTCCTGCAATGCACGTCGCAAGTCTGGGGAGACGGCGGACAATATTACCCCATCCCTAAGGATACCAGTAGGCCCAGAGTCTCCAGGAGAGTCAGGCACAAAACTCCTGGAAAGAGCATCTGCCTTCACATTCTTTGAACCTGGCAGGTATGAAACCACAAAATTGAAACGAGAAAAAAACAACGACCAACGAGCCTGTCTAGGATTCAGACGCCTGGCAGACTCAAGGTAAATCAGATTTTTGTGATCAGTCAAGACCACCACACGATGTCTAGCACCCTCAAGCCAATGACGCCACTCCTCAAATGCCCACTTCATGGCCAAAAGCTCCCGATTACCCACATCATAATTGCGCTCGGCGGGCGAGAATTTTCTAGAAAAGAACGCACATGGCTTCATCACCGAGCCATCGGAACTTCTCTGTGACAAAACCGCCCCCGCTCCAATCTCGGAAGCATCAACCTCAACCTGAAAAGGAAGTGAAACATCTGGTTGACATAACACAGGAGCAGAAGAAAACCGGCGCTTAAGTTCCTGAAAGGCCTCCACAGCCGTAGGAGACCAATTAGCAACATCAGCACCCTTTTTAGTCAAATCAGTCAAAGGTTTAACAACACTGGAAAAATTAGTAATGAACCGACGATAAAAATTAGCAAAACCCAAGAACTTCTGAAGACTCTTAACAGATGTAGGTTGTGTCCAGTCACAAATCGCCTGAACCTTGACGGGATCCATCTCAATAGTAGAAGGAGAAAAAATGTACCCCAAAAAAAAATCTTCTGGACTCCGAAGAGACATTTTGAGCCCTTCACAAACAGAGAATTGGCCCGCAGGAATTGAAACACCTTCCTGACCTGTAGAACATGAGACTCCCAGTCATCAGAAAACACCAAAATATCATCCAAATACACAATCATAAACTTATCCAGATATTCACGGAAAATATTGTGCATAAAGGACTGAAAGACTGAAGGAGCATTAGAAAGTCCAAAAGGCATTACCAAATACTCAAAATGGCCCTCAGGCATATTAAATGCGGTTTTCCACTCATCACCCTGCTTTATCCGCACAAGATTATACGCACCGCGAAGATCTATCTTAGTGAACCACCTAGCCCCCTTAATGTGAGCAAACAAATCAGTCAATAATGGCAATGGATACTGATATTTGACTGTAATCTTATTCAGAAGGCGATAATCTATACAAGGCCTCAGGGAACCATCTTTTTTTGTCACGAAAAAAAAACCTGCTCCCAGAGGGGACGAAGATGGACGAATATGTCCCTTTTCCAAGGACTCCTTAATATAATTCCGCATAGCAGTATGCTCTGGCACTGACAGATTAAATAAACGACCCTTAGGGAACTTACTGCCAGGAATTAATTCTATAGCACAGTCACAATCCCTATGAGGAGGGAGCGAATTGAGCTTAGGCTCCTCAAAAATATCCCGATAGTCAGACAAAAACGCAGGGACCTCAGAAGGAGTAGATGAAGCGATTGAAATCAGAGGTGTATCATCATGAACCCCCTGACATCCCCAGCTTAACACAGACATTGTTTTCCAATCCAGGACTGGATTATGAGTTTGTAACCATGGCAGACCAAGCACTAGTACATCATGTAAATTATACAGTACAAGGAAGCGAATCACCTCCTGATGAACGGGAGTCATGCGCATGGTCACTTGTGTCCAGTACTGCGGTTTATTCATAGCCAATGGTGTAGAGTCAATTCCCTTCAAAGGAATAGGAACTTCCAGAGGCTCCAGACTAAAACCGCAGCGTTTGGCAAATGACCAATCCATAAGACTCAGGGCAGCGCCCGAATCCACATAGGCATCGACGGAAATGGATGACAGTGAACAAATCAGAGTTACAGACAAAATGAACTTAGACTGCAGAGTACTAATGGCAAAAGATTTATCAACCTTTTTTGTGCGTTTAGAGCATGCTGATATAACATGAGCTGAATCACCACAATAAAAACACAATCCATTTTTCCGCCTATAATTTTGCCGTTCACTTCTGGACTGAATTCTATCACATTGCATAGTCTCAGGTGCCTGTTCAGAAGACACCGCCAACTGGTGCACAGGTTTGCGCTCCCGTAAACACCGATCAATCTGAATGGCCATAGCCATAGACTCATTCAGACCTGTAGGCGCAGGGAACCCCACCATAATATCCTTAATGGCCTCAGAAAGACCATCTCTGAAGTTTGCAGCCAGGGCGCACTCATTCCACTGAGTAAGCACCGACCATTTCCGAAATTTTTGACAATATACTTCCGCTTCATCATGCCCCTGAGAGAGGGCTAATAAAGCCTTTTCAGCCTGAATCTCCAGGTTAGGTTCCTCATAGAGCAATCCCAGTGCCAGAAAAAACGCATCCACACTGAGCAATGCAGAATCCCCTGGTGCCAATGCAAATGCCCAATTCTGAGGGTCGCCCCGCAGGAAAGATATTACAATCTTGACCTGCTGAACAGGGTCTCCAGAGGTAGATCTATCTCCAGAAAAAAACTCTGGAATAGGAATTCTAGGTTCAGACATAGGAGTGTGAACAACAAAATCCTGTATGTTTTGAACTTTTGCAGCAAGATTATTCAGGCTGGAAGCCAAACTCTGGACATCCATGTTAAACAGCTAAGGTCAGAGCCATTCAAGGGTTAAGAGGAGGTAAGAAGCAGCTAGACAGCAATTAAGGGCTAGGCAGCAAAACTCTGAGGGAAAAAAAAAATTTCCCTTCAACACTTCTTTTTCTCCTGCTTCAGCCCAAACAATTAACACTTTGTGGGCCGGCTATACTGTCATGTTCCCAATGGCAGGGAATTAAACACATAACACGGGCAAAAACAGGACGAGCTCTAGGGTGATGGAACCTGAGCTGACCGCGATCCTGAACCTCAACACTCAACTAACAGCAGCTGGGGAACGTTCCTGGGGGGACTCTAGACGTCTCGCGCCAGCCGGAGATCTAGCTACCCCTATCAGAAGAATCACAGACCTATCTTGCCTCCAGAGAAATATTCCCACAGAAATAGCAGCCCCCCACATATAATGACGGTGAAATGAGAGGAAGGCACAAACGTAGTTATGAAAACAGATTCAGCAAAATGAGGCCCGCTTAAGCTAGATAGCAGAGGATACAAAAGGTGAACTGCGCGGTCAGCCTAAAACCCTTCAAAATACCATCCTGAAATTACTTGAACTCATGTGCCAACTCATGGTACATGAGTGGTAATTTCAGCCCACTAGAGCAACCAGCAGCAGAGAACTACATATCTGCAAGCTGGACTGAAAACATGAAAGCAAACATGAAACAGGGAAATCCAGACTTAGCTTGTCTTGAAGGCCTAGGAGCAGGTAGCAAAGGTAACAGAGACACACTGATACATTGATAGCCGGCAAGGGAAAGACAGGAAAGCCAGGTTAAATAGGAAACACCCAGCCTCTGATGGACAGGTTGAAACCAGAGACCGCAACCCACCAAAGTCACCCAGTACCAGTTGTAACCACCAGAGGGAGCCCAAAAACAGAATCCACAACAGTTTCCCTTGTTAAATACCCAGCAGGCCCCGGGTTTTTGAACGACCACTGAGTTTTGACCTGCAGCTGTGGAGTAATTAGTGACCGTAGCTGAAAAGGGGGGATGCTTCTGCAACAGCATCAGTCGCAACCACACATCTATTGCTTTCACCCCCCAGCCTAAGTTGAGCAGTAGGGCCAGCCGCTTGTGGAACACCTCGTCATACCGCCACCAGGCGGAACCGCCAAGCAATTTGTATGAACTATATATCAGGTCCTGATATACCGGTATAAATAATTCAGAGCAGTGTTCCGGGTGCTTCTGGCCCAATACTGCAAACGCCTGAAACCACTTATTCATTGTTAGTGATATTCTTGATCTATTTCTATCATATCCTCGTTTGTTTGCTTTATCTACAGTTTGTTGGTCGACTGATAATAACGACCATATGTCGACATAATCGATGTTCCAGATTTTTTGTCCGGTCTCCTGATCTATATGAGCACCTAGCGGGCTGATCCTGCAGGAAAACGTATCTTTGTGTAAACTCGCTGACTGTATTGTTGTATTGTTTTCTGCTGTACCGCTCAGTTGCGATAGGAATAGAATTAGCTCCTTTCTTTTATGTTAACCCCGTAACATAACGATTCCTCGCTACCTTTGGAACACTCACCACTGTGTGACTCTGGAGGAGTGTAAACCGATCCTGGAGGAACCCCGGCTCCCACTGATGCTGAAAGGGTGATGTCACAAGATGGAGAAACTCTGGCTCCTGCTACAGGAATGGACTGGCCAATGCGTTGACTGGAAACCAGGGAGGCTTGAGAGGCATATTCCCTGCTGTTAGCCAACGTTGGAGTGCATGACAGACCGTTGTGCGCTTAAGCCTGATTACAACCATGTGATGGCAGAATTACGGCTCTGTCCTGTGCAACTACATGGTAGCTGACGTGGCTGAAAGCCCTGGGGGATGAATGTGGGTCTCACCAGCTGATAGTCTTGGAGGGTGCACGCGACTTTTGGCATTTGTTGTGTGCCCGATATCGCCCATCTGGACTCTGATGTGGCTGATGACAGCCAACTTGAGGCCCGCGATCTGCAGCGGCTCGTATGTGAGCTGCGTCTGCGTTGGTAACAGGAGGGACGTTTAGAGGGGTAGTGAGTAGGGTTGAGCGAAACGGGGCGTGCATTTTCATAAGTCGCCGACTTTTGGCAAAGTCGGCGTCTCATGAAACCCGACCCGATCCCTGTGCGTGGTCGGCCATGCGGTACGCGATCTTGGCGCTAAAGTCGCGTTTCGTATGACGCGTTTAGCGCCATTTTTTCAGCCAATGAATGAGCGTGGGCAGAGTGATGACATAGGTCTTAGGGGAGTGAACGCCTATCGTCATGTTATCGCTTGTGCGCAGTAGGGATTTGGAATGTGCAATACGAAATTTTCTGTGCTGGGACGGAGGGGAGAGAGAGAGAGAGAGAGAGAGAGAGACAGAGAGAGAGAGAGAAAGAAAAAAATAAAATAAATTAATTCCTTCATTGGGTTTCGTGTTTCGGCCGAAACCCGACTTTTCACGGTGGTCGGCCGATTTCACTCGACTCGACTTTTAAGACAGTCAGGTTTCACAAAACCCGACTCGACCCTAAAAAACTAAAGGTCGCTCAACCCTAGTAGTGAGAATGGTGGAGGGAGTTATTAGAGGAGGATTGGGAGGACGTGTACTCCTACGTTTGCCGTTTCTACGCGGCATGCTGCTATATGGCTGCCATCTTTAGTCTCCCTCCCCCTCAGACGCTTCCTGCAGGAGGACAGGAGCACTGGCTAATGAGCATTTCTATCACTCTGATGGGGAGGTTCAGTGGGTGGTGCTCCTGTGCTTCACTGCACGCTCCTTTTTCACTGCCACAAACGTCCAGATATTCCCAGAGTACATGGCCTGTTGTGACATCACGGTCATATGACAAGTCACCTGATCCTGATGTCCCTACAGGTCTTCAACCAGTCTCTACATCGGAAGCTTCACTGATAATGCTATTATCAGTGAATCTTCTGCTGTAGATGCTGGGGGCCCTCAAGGGAGTATGGGCCCTATGTAGCTGCCTAGTCTGCCTTGCCCTAACGCTGGCGCTGCTTGCCAGAGATTCAGGATTCTGGGCAAGAAGTGCCCCTGGTTTTTGGTGCTACTGGCGCCCCTGCAAAGGAATGATCTCTGACCTCCGTTAGGCTGGTGTGCATCTTTGCTGTAGACAGTTTTATTTTATACAAAGGCAAAAAGTAAACTGCACAGCCTATTGGTGATGTAACACACTGAATGCACGTACGTAAGGGTAAGAAGTAACATTCTTCTAAAAGTGATGTGAACCAAGACTTATACAGCAATTTATAGACAGAAGGGCAGAAGCCCTTAGCATCATTTAGAGGTCAGGTAAGGTTCTCTTTCTACAACATTCTGATATGTAATAGCTAATATAAATTGTTTAGGTGACTTGCTAATGAAGGTTCGGTGTTGTAGGGATCATTTCGGCCTTATTGATCACTGCCTGTTGTTACTGCAGCAGAATGTGAAAGATTTGTTTGTTTGCTGCACAGAAAACAAATTCATTCAGAAAAATATCTGTACTCCACATTTTTCCCCGCTCAGCCTGTTTACCAGTGTTCTTCACTGGCAGCAATGACTCCTCACACGATCCGGAGGATGGCATTGAAGCCAGAAGTAATGAGACAACTGCAACACACTTAATAGCTCTATTTATAGCTCGCTCTGTTACTGAGGCAGAATACAATTGTATAGATTCTATATGACCATGAAACGTGCCCGGGATTAGTCACAGGATGAGTGTATTTGTGGGAGGAACATTCCTTCAAATCGGATTTCTCATAATGTTAGTAAACATCTATGCGGTGTTATTTTATTTAAGCCTCATATTGTTGGAAGAGAAAAGAGATTTGTAAGGTTTCTTTTGTTGATATCAATAATGGTATATTGTGTCAAGCAAAGATATTAAAAGGAATTATTGACTAGAAAAAGAGCAGAGCTTAAAACTCAAATATGTGATAACACAATTTAATGCAAAAATATGTGAAAGATCAGTGTCATACCTGGCATGTTGTATCTAGTTTCTGATGCTTGTGTAGCCAAAGTCAAAATAGGATCCTAATTAAGGGCAAAGTAAAATTCATGCGTTAAGAGTGTGTTAAAGGGCTATTCCCACCTTGGATATTTATGACATATACACTGCTCAAAAAATAAAGGGAACACTTAAACATCACAATGTAACTACAAGTCAATCATACTTCTGTGAAATCAACCCATCAAGTTATGAAGCAACACTGATTGTGAATCAATTTCCCCTGCAAGTGTAACAGACAACAGTTAGAAATGATAGGCAATTAGCAAGAAAACTCCTATAAAGGAGTGGTTGTACAGGGGGTGACCACAGACCATTTCTCTGTTCTCTCCCGTTTTTGGCTGTTTTTTGTCACTTTTGCATTTTGTCATTGCTCTACAGTACCCCTAGAGGTACTGTACAGTCACATGAGGCATTGTCTACAACCCTCAGAAGTTGCTCAGGTAGTGCAGCTCATCCAGGATGGTACATCTATGTGAGCTGTGACAAGAAGGTTTGCTGTGTCTGTCACCACAGTGTCCACAGCATGGAGCAGATACCAGGAGACAGGCCAGTATACCAAGGGACATGGAGGGGGCATAGGAGGGCAACAATCCAGCAGCAGGACTGCTACCTCCTCCTTTGTGCAAGGAGGAACAGGAGGAGCAGTGCCAGAGCCCTGCAAAATGACCTCCAGCAGGTCATTAACACCCACGTGTCTGCTCAAACTATCAGAAACAGACTCCATCAGGGTGTTTTGAGGGCCTGACATCTACAAGTGGGTGTTGTGCTTACAGCCCAACACCATGCAGGGCAATTGCCATTTGCTAGAGAACACCAAGATTGGCAGATTTGACAGTAGCGCCCTGTGGTCTTCACAGATGAAAGCATGTTCACACTGAGGCACATGTGACAGATGTGAAAGAGTCTGGAGATGCCGTGGAGAGCATTCTGCTGCCTTCAACATCCTCCAGCATGACCGACTTGGCAGTGAAACAGGAATGGTGTGGAGAGGCCTTTCTTTGGAGAGCCGCACAGCCCTCCATGTGCTAGCCTGAGGTACCCTGACTGGCAGTAGGTACCAGGATGAGATCCTCAGACCCATTGTGAGACCATATGCACGTTCCTTCTGATGCATGACAATACTAGGCCTCATGTGGCTGGAGTGTGTCAGCAGTTCCTGCAAGATGAGGGCATTGAAGCTATGGACTGGCCCACCCATTCCCCGAACCTGAATCAGTTTGAACACATCTGGGACATCATGTCTCATTCCATCCACCAATGCCACATTGCACTACAGACTGTCCAGGAGTTGACTGATGCCTTAATCCAGGTGTGGGAGGAGATCCCTCAGGATAACATCCACCGCCTTATCAGGACAATACCCATGCATTGTAGGGAGGTCATACAGGCACGTAAAGGCTACATACACTACTGAACATCATTTCCTTGTCTTGAGGCATTTCCACTGAAGTTGGATCAGCCTGCAATTTGATTTTCAGCTTTGATTTTGAGCATCAATCCAACTCCAGACCTCCATGAGAATATTAGTTGTGATTTACATTAATCATTTTTAGGTTTTATTGTTCTCAACGCATTCCACTATGTAATGAATAAAGATTTGCAATTGGAATATTTCATTCAGTGATATCTAGGATGTGGGATTTTAGTGTTCCCTTTATTTTTTTGAGCAGTGTATTAAGGATATTCTTTAAATGTCAGATAGATGGGGCTCTCAACTCTGAAGCCTGATTGTTTGTAGAAAACAACTGGGACCCACCTGATGAATTGGCCATTGACCACTACATCGAGACAGAGAATTACTGAAGTGTTGATTTTAAATGTGTCCCAATGTCTAAAGTTTACTTGGGAGTTATTAAATTGGGAACCATTATAGACAGTCGGAGATCAGTCCCACAGGTGGATCGTGCAACTACCAGACATTTCTGAAATAGTCTGTGAATATGCCATAAATGGTGAGACTCCTAATAGGCTTTTCCAGAATAAGAATATCGATGACCTATCATTAATGAATGCTATCAATATCAGATTAGTGGGTATCTGGCTCTTTTACAGTACATTACTAATCTACACTTGTCATTTATATATTGCAGTATATGTTCTGGATAACTGAGCCTTTTTAACTTGCCCCCCCCCCCCCCCCCCCACACACACACACACACACACACACACACACACACACACAAACACACACAAACAATTTTTACAATCAGCCAAGCTGGGGGCTGGTATTCTCAGACTGGGAAGGAGCCATGGATATTGCCCCCCCCCAGCTTAAAAATTGCAGCCCAACAGCTGCCTCAAAGCTGGCACTTTGCCTGGCTCTTCTCACTTGCTCTGGTGCTGTGGCAAGTGGGGTAATATTTTTGGAGTTGATGTCTGCTTTGTAATGTCAGTTGACATCAACCTCACAAGCTAGCAATGGAGAGGCATCTGTAAGACACCCCCATTACTTACCTCATAGTTAGTGTTGAGCATTCCGATACCGCAAGTATCGGGTATCGGCCGATATTTGCGGTATCGGAATTCCGATACCGAGTTCCGATATTTTTGTGATATCGGAAATCGGAATCGGAAGTTCCCAGTGTATGGTTCCCAGGGTCTGGAGGAGAGGAGACTCTCCTTCAGGCCCTGGGATCCATATTCATGTAAAAAATAAAGAAAAAAATAAAACATATGGATATACTCACCCCTCCGACGGAGCCTGGACCTCAGACGTGCAACCGGCAGCCTCCGTTCCTAAGAATGAGCGAGTGAAGGACCTGCGATGATGTCGCGGCTTGTGATTGGTCGCGTGAGTGGTCACATGAGCGGTCACGCGACCAATCACAAGCCGCGATGTCATCGCAGGTCTTTCACTCGCTCATTCTTAGGAACGGAGGCTGCCGGTTACAGAGGTTACTACCAGGGCGCGTCAGAGGGTGAGTATATCCCTATTTTTTATTTTTATTCTTTATTTTACACATGAATATGGATCCCAGGGCCTGAAGGAGAGTTTTCTCTCCTTCAGACCCTGGGAACCATCCAGGATACCTTCCGATACTTGTGTCCCATTGACTTGTATTGGTATCGGGTATCGGTATCGGCAATATCCGATATTTTTCGGATATCGGCCGATACCATCCGATACCGATACTTTCAAATATCGGAAGGTATCGCTCAACACTACTCATAGTTAAATGTAAAAAAAAAAACAGACACAGAAAAAGTCCTTTGCTTGAAATTAAAACAAAGACTCCTTTATTTGAAATAAACACTCCCAACCCTATTTTACCTATTTATTACTGTAAAAATAAAAATAATAAAACACCATGTTACTCATCTTTCCGATGATAATCCATATGTCCCATGAAGAGCTCTAACTCTGGTACATCTGAATTTCATGGCTGAGCAGTGGCATGATGCAATCGCTCAGCCATGAATCGAGGAGACACTGTTCTAAGACTGACAACTCAGTTATGACGTCAATCAGGTATAGAAGGGATAGGTATTTTTATTTCAAATAAAGGACTTTATTCTCACTGTGTCTTTATTACAATGTAACTTTGGAGTTAGTTATAGGGGCGTCTTATAGATTCCATTACTCACCTGTGGGCTTGATGTTAGGGATGCACCATTTCTGGGGCGGCAGAGAGCTGATGTTCTTAGTCTGGGAGGGGGCCAATATTCACGGCCCTTTCATATTCTATTAACATCAACCTGCAGCTGTCTGTTTAGCCTTTGATTGTTATTAATTATAGGGGGACCCCACATCATGTTTTGGTGATTTCCTTTTTAATAACCAGTAAAAGCTAAGCAAACAGCAGTGTGCTCATAATAATAGTCTGTGAATCATCATGGATATTGGCCCGTTCCCAGAATAATAACATTAGCCCCCAGCCATTTGCTTTTCCTCAGCTGGCTATAAAAATTACAGGGAACCACACACCGTTTTTTGTTTTTTTTAAATTTATTAATAAGTACAGTAAGGTCACCTGAGTTCATAGCAGTTGTTGCTCTTGCTTTCCAAGAGCAAGTGCTGAACTGATGAATGACCTTGAGTCCGGCACTCGGCACACCGGCATTCATCAGTCCAGCACTCAAGCAACTGCAAGATCCAGTGGCTGTGAACTCAGGTGACCTTGAAGCTTAGCAGATTTCACAGCCATCAGGTTTCCAGGCAGCTAGCTGGGAGGCCCAGAAAACGCATGAGAAACTTTGAGGGACAGTTTAAGTTTACTGGAGTTTCCAGCTGCTGTGACTTCTAGAAGCTGTGAACTAAGGTTACTTTGGTTGTATATTTTACTGTACATAACTTTCATAACTAGCTGAGGGAAAGCCGATGGCTGGGGGCTGATTTTAATATTCTGGGAAGAAGACAATAGCCATTAAGGTTTCGAGGCTATTACTTTCAGCTCAGAGCTGTTTGCTTAGCCTGTACTGGTTTTAATAGGGAAGACCCCCTCCAAAAAAAAGCTTGGGGTCCCCACTATATTTGATGACCAGCAAAAGGCTAAATTGACAGCTGCAGACAGATATTAATAGTCTAGGAAGGTTGATGGATATTGGTCCCCTGCAAAGTTAAGAAAATCAGATCTTAGCCACCCCAGAAATCATGCAACCATAAGATGTGCCAATTCTGGCACTTAGCCTCACTCTTCCCACTTGCCCTGGTGCGGTGGCAAGTGGGGTAATATTTGCAAGGTTGATGTCAGAATCAAGCCCAGAGGTTTGTAATGGAGAGGCATCTATATGACGCCCCATTACTAACCCTGTAGTGAAAATAAAAAAAGATACACACAAAAAAAGTATTTCAAATGAAATAAACAAGCAAAACAAAAACTATATTTGAAATAAACATTCCCCACCCTCCTTTACCCATTTAGTACTGTCATATTAAAAATAATGAAACACCATATTCCTCACCTGTCCACCAATAATTCATTTTTCCCATGAAGAGCCCATCTCTGCTACATCTGGATTGCATGACTGAGCAGTGACATGTGTCATGTTCTCAATGGCAAGAGAACATAGCATCAGCATATATAGGAACTAGCTCTTGGAAGATGGGAACTGAGCTGACCATGAACTAAACCTAACGCACAACTAGCAGTGGCCGGGTAGCATGCCTACGTTGATTCTAGATGCCCAGCACCAGCCGGAGGACTAAATAATGCTAGCAGAGGAAAATATTAGTCCTAGCTCACCTCTAGAGAAATACCCCGAAAGGAGACAGAGGCCCCCCACATGTATTGGCGGTGAATAAAGATGAAATAACAAACGTAGTATGAAAATAGGTTTAGCAAATTTGAGGTCCACTTACTACATAGCAGAAGACAGAAAGGACACTTTCATGGTCAGCTGAAAACCCTATCAAAACACCATCCAGAAATTACTTTAAAACTCTGGCATTAACTCATAACACCAGAGTGGCAATTCCTGTTCACAAGAGCTTTCCAGACACAGT
The DNA here is from genome assembly GCF_051348905.1 of Ranitomeya variabilis. Lineage (NCBI taxonomy): Eukaryota > Metazoa > Chordata > Amphibia > Anura > Dendrobatidae > Ranitomeya > Ranitomeya variabilis. The sequence goes on from NC_135236.1 coordinate 185,475,821, forward strand.
AACGAAACTACAGCTGTGAACTGGAACAAAAATGCAAAAACAAACATGGACAAGAGTCCAACTTATCTAGTAGTTGTCTAGGAGCAGGAACAAGCACAGAGAGGCTTCTGATAACATTGTTGACCGGCAAGCAACTAACAGAGCAGCAAGGTTATATAGCGACTCCCACATCTTGATGGGAACAGGTGAACAGAGAAGATGAAAACACCAGTTCAATTCCACCAGTAGCCACCGGGGGAGCCCAGAATCCAAATTCACAACAGTACCCCCCCCTCAAGGAGGGGGCACCGAACCCTCACCAGAACCACCAGGGCGATCAGGATGGGCCCTATGAAAGGCACGAACCAGATCAGAGGCATGAACATCAGATGCATTCACCCAAGAATTATCCTCCTGGCCGTATCCCTTCCACTTGACCAGATACTGGAGTCTCCGTCTGGAAACACGAGAGTCTAAGATTTTCTCCACAACATACTCCAACTCACCCTCAACCAACACCGGAGCAGGAGGCTCAACGGAAGGCACAACCGGTACCTCATACCTGCGCAATAATGACCGATGAAAAACGTTATGAATAGAAAAGGATGCAGGGAGGTCCAAACGGAAGGAAACAGGGTTAAGAATCTCCAATATCTTATACGGGCCAATGAACCGAGGCTTAAACTTAGGAGAAGAGACCCTCATAGGGACAAAACGAGAAGACAACCACACCAAATCCCCAACACAAAGCCGAGGACCAACACGACGGTGGCGGTTGGCAAAAAGCTGAGTCTTCTCCTGGGACAACCTCAAATTGTCCACCACCTGCCCCCAGATCTGATGCAATCTCTCCACCACAGCATCCACTCCAGGACAATCCGAAGATTCCACCTGACCAGAGGAAAATCGAGGATGAAACCCCGATTTACAGAAAAACGGGGACACCAAAGTGGCAGAGCTGGCCCGATTATTGAGAGCGAACTCTGCCAATGGCAAAAAAGCAACCCAATCATCCTGGTCAGCAGACACAAAACACCTCAGATATGTCTCCAGGGTCTGATTAGTCCGCTCGGTCTGGCCATTCGTCTGAGGATGGAAAGCGGACGAAAAAGATAAATCTATGCCCATCCTAGCACAGAATGCCCGCCAAAATCTAGACACGAATTGGGTCCCTCTGTCAGAAATGATATTCTCAGGAATACCATGCAAACGAACAACATTTTGAAAAAACAGAGGAACCAACTCGGAAGAAGAAGGCAACTTGGGCAGAGGAACCAAATGGACCATCTTAGAGAAACGGTCACACACCACCCAGATGACAGACATCTTCTGAGAAACAGGCAGATCTGAAATAAAATCCATCGAGATGTGCGTCCAAGGCCTCTTAGGAATAGGCAAGGGCAACAATAATCCACTAGCCCGAGAGCAACAAGGCTTGGCCCGAGCACAAACGTCACAAGACTGCACAAAGCCTCGCACATCTCGTGACAGGGAAGGCCACCAGAAGGACCTTGCCACCAAATCCCTGGTACCAAAAATGCCAGGATGACCTGCCAACGCAGAAGAATGAACCTCAGAGATGACTCTACTGGTCCAATCATCAGGAACAAACAGTTTATCAGGTGGGCAACGATCCGGTCTATCCGCCTGAAACTCCTGCAAGGCCCGCCGCAGGTCTGGAGAAACGGCTGACAATACCACTCCATCCTCAAGGATACCTGTGGGCTCAGAGTTACCAGGCGAGTCAGGCTCAAAACTCCTAGAAAGGGCATCCGCCTTAACATTCTTAGAACCCGGTAGGTATGACACCACAAAATTAAACCGAGAGAAAAATAATGACCAGCGCGCCTGTCTAGGATTCAGGCGCCTGGCGGTCTCAAGATAAATCAAATTTTTGTGGTCAGTCAATACCACCACCTGATGTCTGGCCCCCTCAAGCCAATGGCGCCACTCCTCAAAAGCCCACTTCATGGCCAAAAGCTCCCGATTCCCAACATCATAATTCCGCTCAGCGGGCGAAAATTTACGGGAAAAGAAGGCACAAGGCCTCATCACGGAGCAGTCAGAACTTTTCTGCGACAACACTGCCCCAGCTCCGATCTCAGAAGCGTCGACCTCAACCTGAAAAGGTAGAGCAACATCAGGCTGACGCAACACAGGGGCAGAGGAAAAACGGCGCTTAAGCTCCCGAAAGGCCTCCACAGCGTCAGGGGACCAATCAGCAACATCAGCACCCTTCTTAGTCAAATCGGTCAATGGCTTAGCAATATCCGAAAAACCAGCAATAAATCGACGATAAAAGTTAGCAAAGCCCAAAAATTTCTGAAGACTCTTAAGAGAAGAGGGCTGCGTCCAATCACAAATAGCTTGAACCTTGACAGGATCCATTTCAATGGAAGAGGGAGAAAAAATATATCCCAAAAAGGAAATCCTCTGTACCCCAAAAACACACTTAGAACCCTTCACACACAAAGAATTAGACCGCAAAACCTGGAAAACCCTCCTGACTTGCTGGACATGAGAGTCCCAGTCATCCGAAAAAATCAGAATATCATCCAGATACACAATCATAAATTTATCCAAATAATCGCGAAAAATATCATGCATAAAGGACTGGAAAACTGACGGAGCATTTGAAAGACCAAAAGGCATCACTAAATACTCAAAGTGGCCCTCGGGCGTATTAAATGCGGTTTTCCACTCATCCCCCTGCCTGATTCGCACCAAATTATACGCCCCACGAAGGTCAATCTTAGAGAACCACTTGGCCCCCTTTATGCGAGCAAACAAATCAGTCAGCAACGGCAATGGGTATTGATATTTAACAGTGATTTTATTCAAAAGCCGATAATCAATACATGGTCTCAAAGAGCCGTCTTTTTTTGACACAAAGAAAAAACCGGCTCCTAAGGGAGATGACGATGGACGAATATGTCCCTTTTCCAAGGACTCCTTTATATATTCTCGCATAGCAGCATGTTCAGGCACAGACAGATTAAATAAACGACCCTTTGGGTATTTACTACCCGGGATTAAATCTATGGCACAATCGCACTCTCGGTGCGGAGGTAACGAACCAAGCTTGGATTCTTCAAAGACGTCACGATAGTCAGACAGGAACTCAGGAATTTCAGAGGGAATAGATGATGAAATGGAAACCACAGGTACATCCCCATGAGCCCCCTTACATCCCCAGCTCAACACAGACATAGCTCTCCAGTCGAGGACTGGGTTGTGAGATTGCAGCCAAGGCAATCCTAGCACCAAATCATCATGTAGATTATACAGCACCAGAAAGCGAATAATCTCCTGGTGATCCGGATTAATACGCATAGTTACTTGTGTCCAGTATTGTGGTTTATTATTAGCCAATGGGGTGGAGTCAATCCCCTTCAGAGGAATAAGAGTCTCCAAAGGCTCTAAATCATACCCACAGCGTTTGGCAAAGGACCAATCCATAAAACTCAAAGCGGCGCCAGAGTCGACATAGGCGTCCGTGGTAATAGATGACAAAGAGCAAATCAGGGTCACAGATAGAATAAACTTAGACGGTAAGGTGCAAATGGAAACAGATTTATCAAGCTTTTTAGTGCGCTTAGAGCATGCTGATATAACATGAGTAGAATCACCACAATAGAAACACAACCCATTTTTCCGTCTAAAATTCTGCCGCTCGCTTCGGGACAGAATTCTATCACACTGCATACTCTCTGGCGACTTCTCAGTGGACACCGCCAGATGGTGCACTGGTTTGCGCTCCCACAAACGCCTATCGATCTGAATAGCCATTGTCATGGACTCATTCAGACCCGCAGGCACAGGGAACCCCACCATAACATCCTTAATGGCATCAGAGAGACCCTCTCTGAAAGTCGCCGCCAGGGCGCACTCATTCCACTGAGTAAGCACAGACCATTTACGGAATCTTTGACAGTAAATTTCCGCTTCATCTTGCCCCTGAGATAGGGACATCAAAGTTTTTTCTGCCTGAAGCTCCAAATGAGGTTCGTCATAAAGCAACCCCAAGGCCAGAAAAAACGCATCCACATTGAGCAACGCAGGATCCCCTGGTGTCAATGAAAAAGCCCAGTCTTGAGGGTCGCCCCGGAGCAAGGAAATCACAATCCTGACCTGCTGTGCAGGGTCTCCGGCAGAGCGAAATTTCAGGGACAAAAATAATTTGCAATTATTTTGAAAATTCTGAAACCCAGATCTATTCCCCGAGAAAAATTCCGGCAAAGGAATTCTCGGCTCAGATACAGGTGCATGACAAACAAAGTCTTGCAAATTTTGTACCTTCGTGGCGAGATTATTCAAACCTGCAGTTACACTCTGAAGATCCATTACAAACAGGTGGACACAGAGCCATTCAAAGATTAGAAGGAGAAAAAAAAAAAAAATTCTCAGCAGACTTCTTATTTCTCTCCTTTCTCAGCCAAGGATTTTAACCCTTTAGTGGTCCGGTCAAACTGTCATGTTCTCAATGGCAAGAGAACATAGCATCAGCATATATAGGAACTAGCTCTTGGAAGATGGGAACTGAGCTGACCATGAACTAAACCTAACGCACAACTAGCAGTGGCCGGGTAGCATGCCTACGTTGATTCTAGATGCCCAGCACCAGCCGGAGGACTAAATAATGCTAGCAGAGGAAAATATTAGTCCTAGCTCACCTCTAGAGAAATACCCCGAAAGGAGACAGAGGCCCCCCACATGTATTGGCGGTGAATAAAGATGAAATAACAAACGTAGTATGAAAATAGGTTTAGCAAATTTGAGGTCCACTTACTACATAGCAGAAGACAGAAAGGACACTTTCATGGTCAGCTGAAAACCCTATCAAAACACCATCCAGAAATTACTTTAAAACTCTGGCATTAACTCATAACACCAGAGTGGCAATTCCTGTTCACAAGAGCTTTCCAGACACAGTAACGAAACTACAGCTGTGAACTGGAACAAAAATGCAAAAACAAACATGGACAAGAGTCCAACTTATCTAGTAGTTGTCTAGGAGCAGGAACAAGCACAGAGAGGCTTCTGATAACATTGTTGACCGGCAAGCAACTAACAGAGCAGCAAGGTTATATAGCGACTCCCACATCTTGATGGGAACAGGTGAACAGAGAAGATGAAAACACCAGTTCAATTCCACCAGTAGCCACCGGGGGAGCCCAGAATCCAAATTCACAACAGACATGATGCGACCGCTCAGCTGTAAATCCAGGAGGCTGAGCTAAGCCTGAGAAAACTGCCTTTGATCGGCGGAAACCTCAATGACATCACTGCAGATCACTGAAGCTGCGCTCTCAGACTCAGCTCAGTGTCTCATGGATTCACGGCTAAGTGGTTGCATCATGCCACCGCTCAGCCATGCAATGAAGAAGTAGCAAAGTTGGAGCACATCATGAGACAAATTAATTATCATCAGACAGGTGAAGAATATGGTGTTTTATTGTTTTTAATTTAACAGTAATAAATAGGAGAAAAAAGGTGGGGAGTGCATCTTTTAAATAAAGGAGTCTTATTTTTATTTCAAATAAAGGACTTTTCCATGTCCTTTTATTACATTTGACTATGTGGGTGTCTTATAAACAGCTCTCCATTACTAACCTGTGGGCTTGATGTCAGCTGACATTAAAAAGCTGACATCGACCAGACATATATTACCACACTTGCCACTGCACCAGGGCAACTGGGAAGATGCAGGCAAAGTGCCAGAATTGGTGCATCTATAAATGCGCCTTTTCTGAGTCAACTGCAGGCTATCATTTTTAGGCTGGGTAAATCCAATAGCCATGGCCCCTTTCCAGTCTGAGAATACCAACCCCCAGCTGTCTGCTTTAGCTTGGCTGGTTATCAAAAATTGGTGGAGATCCATTTATTTAAATAATTTTTTTAAAAATTGAGTAGGGATCCCTTTCTTTTTGATAACCAGCCACGATAATGCTGGCAGCTGAGGCCTGCAGCTTTCAGTTTTGCCTGCGCTGGAATGCAAAAATACAGGGGACCCAACAGCATTTTTTAAATGTATTTATTTATCACAGTGGTGCCGGCTGAAGAATACTTTAATCATTATATGCCTGCTCTTGCTGCTATCAGTGAGACCAGGCATACGATCATGAGAGTGGTACTTTCATTAGCTGACGCCAGTGACCAGTGATAACCTTTTTACTGCCGGTCACAGCTGTTGGCTCACATGCTGAAATGTGTATGACAGAGCAGAAACCGTAGCACTTACCACAGGAACTTACCGCCGATCAGAGACGGTGTTTCCCACACTATCACACAGATAATAGTGTGGGAAACACCAGATGTTTGGTCTCCCCATTCATTTGAAAGGGGTTTGGGATCGGGTTTGAGTTTGGGTACTATTCTGACACTGGAACCAAACTTTTTTTAAGATGCTTGTCTGAACCCGCTGGACCTGAACATCAACGGGTTCGCCCAACATCCAGCATAGTGTCTCCACCACTGCAAAATCTAAGGTAAAAACAAACTGAGCAAGTACCTTGCAGTAAGTAAATAAATAAATAGTAATAGTACATGTAAATAACATAAAGTACTTACAGTTATGCTCAAATGATTACATACCCCATAAGAATTTTTGCTTTCTTGGCCTTTTTTCAGAGAATATGGATGATAACACCAAAACTTTTTCTCCACTTATTGTTAGTGGTTGGATGAAGCCATTTACTGTCAAACTACTGTGTTTTCACTATTTAAATCATAATGACAACCAAAAACGTGCAATTGACCCTGATCAAAAGTTCACATACCCCATTTCTTAATACCGTGTATTGCCCCATCTAACATCAATGACAGTTTGAAGTCTGCTGTGGTAGTTGTGGATGAGGTTCTTTGTTTTCTCAGAGGGTAAAGCTGCCCACTCTTCTTAGCAAAAAGCCTCCAGTTCCTGTAAATTCCTGGGCTGTCTAGCATGAACCGCGAGCTTAAGATCTCTCCAGAGTGGCTCAATGATATTGAAGTCAGGAGACTGAGATGGCTACTCCAGAACCTTCACTTTGTTCTGCTGTAGCCAATTACAGGTCGACTTGGCCTTGTGTTTTCGATCATTTTGATGTTGGAATGTCCAAGTACGTCCCATGCGCAGCCTTTGGGCTGATGATTGCAACTTTGCCTCCAGTATTTGCTGCTAACGTGCTGCATTCATCTTTTGTTCAACTTTGACCAAGTTTCCTGAGCCTTTGTAGCTAACACATCCCCAAAACATCAGCGATCCACCTCCGTGCTTTACATTAGGAACAGTGTTCCTTTCATCATAGGCCTTCTTGACCTCTCTCCAAATGTAAGATTTATGGCTGTGGCCAAAAAGTTAAATTTTGGTCTCATCACTCCAAATTACCTTGATCCAGAAGTTTTGAGACTTGTTTCTGTGCTGTTTTGCGCATTGTAGGCAAGATACTTTGTGGCATTTGCGCAGTAATGGCTTTCTTCTGGCGAATCGATCATGTAGCCCATTTTTCTTCAAATGTCTCCTTATTGTGCATCTTGAAACAGCTACACCACCAGTTTTCAGAGAGTCCAGTATTTCAGCTTATGTTATTTGTGGGTTTTTCTTTGCATCCTGAACAATTTTCCGAGCAGTTGTGAAATAAATTTTTGTTGGTCTACCTGACGGTGGTTTTGTTTGTACAGAGCCCTCGATTTTCCATTTGTTAATCACAGTTTGAATGCTGCTGACTAGCATTATCAATTCCTTGGATATCTTCTTTTATCTCTTTCCTGTTTTATACAGTTCAACTACCTTTTCCCTCAGATCCGTTGACAATTGTTTTGCTTTCCCCATGACTCACAATCCAGAAACGTCAGTGGCTAGATGAAAGATGCAAGAGTCTGTCTGGATCCCAGAATCTCACTCAGCTTTCATGCACACACACTGATTACAAGCAAACAGGTCACAGGTGAGGATGTTTGTGGCATCGTGGACGGGCAATATACTACAATATGGGTAGGTTTTGAATCCACTAATTATATGCAAGGCCTGAATGACATTAATACTTTTGCACTTTATGCACTTTATTACCTAATTTGGCATTCTTTTGTGCCTCAGGATAGTTCCATATGGTATACTTGATGCATACTTACCTATAGCCTGTTACTACTCCACTCTTATCTTGCTCTTCCTCTTATTTATCTCTTGTGCATGTTTCATAATACCTGTGATTCATGATATTTTATATTTTGTATCATACTTTTCTGAATAAAATATAATATTTTTAATATACATCCTTCTGTAGTGGTGTTGTTGGATCCTCTGTATCCACTCTCTAGGCTGCATACTTTTCTAACACACCCCATTTTCTGATTATAATGGGAATCAATGTCTTTTTGACCTGTGGGTCCCTGTTTCTATTTTGATATGTTTTTGGATGTTTCTATTGTCCTGTGTAAACAAGACTTGTGCTGTCAAGAACCATTGCAGTCTAGGCACAATAAGCAATCTAGTTTGCTTTGGTCTGCCTGTGTAAATAGGCAAGCAAGCAACAGTTGATCTGTAAAAGTCTACCGATCTGTGGTGGTATTGTAAACTGACCTTAACCAAGACCGATGTCAATTGTTGATGCTCATGCATAAGTTTCAACAAGCATTACATATTTATTCTTCATTCAAATGGTAACACTGGAGAAACAAAAAAGCACAAATGGGACTTATTTGATAACCAACTGGTATAAAATATTACAGGTATGCTCACCTGACGGGGTTGTAATAGTCACAAATCCCATAGATGCATGTAAAGGCATGAGATACAATGCAATAAATGAGGAATACAGTGGTTCAGAGTCTGCGCTGCTCAAGGTTCAAAAGTACGATCACACACAAAGTTGAAGCATTATTGCGGTTTATTATGTCAATGCGTTTCAAGGTTTAGAAACCTCTTCATCAGGACCAAGCCACAATGCAGTAAAATGTCTCAGTGGCATTACATTGGAGAACAGGGCTGCCATCAGAGGATTACTGCCTTCTTCAGTGACATGCTGGTGATGATGGCTAAGTGATAGCGACATCACACAGGCTGCAGCGCCTGAATATACGCGCGCTGGATACCAGAAGTGGAGTTGCAGGGGATTTTTTTGTAATAAAATGAATTAAATGCGTGTGAGGGGAGCAAATGATGATGAATTGAGGGATGGGGAAAAGTTAATGATTAGTGATGAGTGAGTGTGCTCGTTGCTCGGGTTTTCCAGAGCACGCTCGGGTGGTCTCCCAGTATTTATGACTGCTCAGAGATTTAGTTTTCATCACGGCAGCTGAATGATTTACAGCTATTAGCCAGGCTGAGTATATGTGGGGGTTGCCTGGTTGCTAGGGAATCCCCACATGTAATCAAGCTGGCTAATAGCTGTAAATCATTCAGCTGCAGCAATGAAAACTTAATCTCCGAACACTAACAAATACTCTGGAAAACCCGAGCAACGAGTACACTCGCTCATCACTATTAATGATGTATTGAGGTGGGGAAGTGCAAATAATGACGACTTGGGTTTGAATGGGAGCAAATGATGAACTGGGTGTCACGGGAGCAAATTGCGCTGTATTGATGGTGGAGGAGAGCATGGTATTTTTCCCTTGTATGTGGTATTATTTGGTTACTATGTGGTTGTGATATGTGGTGTGTAATTATTGATTATTTTAAAAAATGTATGGACACATTTCCTTAAAGAAAAATGAAGAAAAATATACCTCAAAAGAGTATTGGGTATTTTAGCACATTTTAAATAAGCTAGAGTAGAGTAGGGCCCTGCCAAAAGAGTCTACCTTGTCGTGGTGAAGGATTAAAAATCTTTTGGCCTAAACAAAATGGCTATGTATGTGATATGGTGTTCGATGGGAACTGTTAATATGTGATTGGTGAGGACATGGTGCAGAAGAGGAGTTTTTGCAAGAGTGGGCAGTGGGAGTGTGGAAAGTTCGAGGGGTGGAGGCAGAGAAGGGGTATGAAAATTTTGCTAGCATGGGACACTTAAAATCCTGTTGGCAGCCTTGATGAGAATATGAAAAGCTCTGCATAATGTAAATAAGTTGTCTGAAATGAAAAATACTGTGTCTTTTCTCCAGAAACAGCTCTCTTGTTCTTCAGCCCATTAATTTAAATGCCGTTTACTTGCAGTACAGAAACCCAGCTGTAGCTCATATAGGTTGCAAATGTGACCAAGTCTTGAAATTTTGCTGTTTGGCTCACAACATCCCCAAAACTCATCTGTTAGCAGTGTTCCTACATTAACCTGATAAAAAAGGTTTTTAGTACTGTGTTAAACAGTTGATTATACCTTTTAATGGCTAACAAAAGTAAAATAAGTGATGTTGCAAGCTGTAGTGCAGCAGTGTTTACACAGTGTCACAGATAGGCAGGGACCCTAGAGAGTTCAACAAAAAATATCTTTATTGCAGAAAACTCACTAAAACAGGTAAACAATATCCTCCGGTTCGCAGCCGCGTCCTCAAAACAGTCCGTATCCAAGCTGCACCACCATAACTGTTGGGTGCATCAGCAGCTTTGAAGTTCCTGGCTTTGTGCTAACTTCACACAGGCCTGGGTTGTACAGAGCCTCCTGTTCTTCAGATTGCACAACCAAAAACTGACACACCCAAGACAAAACTGAGAGTTTAAATGGGAATCGTGGACATAGAGCCACTCCCAAAACCCTCCAAAAATAAAAGCCCATGTTAAATCTTCCTAAAATCACACAAATTCACACTCACTTTTACTCTACCTTGTAATCACAGACGTTTTGCTTTGCCACCGGGTTTAATATGTCTCTATACGCATCTTGGGGGACATATACCAGCCCTCATATATGATCCCCCTTGCTGCCTCACAAAGTTTCAAGACTTCTTAGGTCTCTTCATCAGGCATAGTATAACAAAGTATCTGAAGAAATACAAATATTTACACAAAAATAGCAGCGACATGACATAATAATTGGACAATTTATCAAAACGAAGAAACTGAGTTCACAGAGTGAATCCTTTATTAGTTAGAGAAGTGGTGTGAAAGCTTTATTGTCCCAATATCCTTTGAAAATCAGAAACCTGATGGTCTCACTGTCTCTGGAGCAGATTCTTCAGATTCTGAATGCAAATTGCCTCTTCAGAGAGGAAAAAGACTAGAAACACCTATTGGAACTAATAATCCTTAATGTCAATATCAACCCTTTAATGAGCCTTGCCACCTGACTTAGGATAAAAGCCAAACCAGAATCTCAATTAGCAAACAAGGTGTTTCAGGGTATTGCCCCTAGTCAGTGCAAAGTATGAGATCTGATTTGACTAGGTAAGAGTCTTAAGACTAGGATCTAAGGGATAACGTTTCTCTTTGTGCAGAGTGACAAGCCAGTCCTGGCATGTAGGAGTGAGGAGACTTGCATACGTCATGCATTCTTCTCTAGGAAATGAAATATGCAAATTGCCTCTTTCTTGCCACAAGGAGAAAAATTACCACTTAGATCCCAGTCTTAAGCATCTCACCTAGCCAAATCAAATCTCATACTTTGCATTTACTAGGGGGCAATACCCCGAAACATTGTGTCTGCAAACTGAGATTCTGGTTTGGCTTTTATAAGAAAGTAATATGGCAAGGCTCATCAAAGAGTCAATATTCCTCTCTGAAGAGACAATGTTCATATTTAATTTCCCAGAGGAGCATGCATGGTGTATAAAAGTCTCCTCACTCAGATATGCCAGGCCTAGCTTGTCACTTTCCAAAAGAAAAAATGTTACCCCTTACACCTCAACTTTTGTAGTAAGTCATAAATCCTTGTGACAGATTTAATTCTGTTTCAAGGGTATCAAAGACTGTCATAAATTTTTGTTCACAGACCCTGTGGTGTTTTTGAGGTTTGAAGTTGCCTTTTAATATACCTTTCTTTAAATATTTTTAATGTTATGTCCTGGAACACAGAAATGTTTAGCCCCAGGTTGCTGGTTTTCTTTTGTCTGTATTGGTGTGGCGATGAGACCTCGTCCTTGCCCTCAGTTTATGTCCTTATTAAGATGTCATCAATGCAACGGAAATAAACCAAAAGTTTGATGTAACAGGATGATAAAAAGTATTTCTCCAGTTTAGTCATGAAAAGATTGGCATACTGGGGGGCCATATTGCTGCCCATAGCAGTTCTGTTGTGTTATGGTTATAGCTCCTCACTGAAACAGAAAAGGTTATGCCTGATGACAAACCTGGGGAATTTTAATACAGACTCAGAAGGGATCCCATCAGCTTTCAGAAACATTTGGCAGGCAGTTAGTCCATCTTCATGTGGAATGTTAGAATATAGGGAATCTACATCCATGGTGGCTAAAATGGCACCCTTGGGGAAGGGATCTATTGTAGATAGCATTTTCAAAAGGTATGTAGTGTCTTGTAAGTACATTGCTGTTTTCTTTTTTCAGTTTAAGCACATTCTCTACCCATCCTCAGATTTTTTTCAGTGAGTGTTCTCACACTTGGAATAATTGGCCTCCCTGGGTTGCCTGGCTTATGAATCTTGGGAAGCATATAGAAAATTCTTATCCTAGGATTCTCAGGTATAAAGCCCAAAAGCAGAGAAATTAGGTACATGTATGTTAAAACATTACTTTATTAGAGACCTTTAAAAACTGGGGAATGAAAATCACAAGGGAAACATACAAAGTAGTATATAGGACATGGGTCTACGTGTTTCAAGCATGACCGCTCTTAATCCTGGTCAGGCTTAAAAGCAGTCATATCAGGTCTGTCTGTAAACTGTCTGTGTGCTTCATTAATGTAGTCAGTTGCATTGAGGAGAACTATGGCATCACCTTTTATCTGCAGACTTAGTCTCCTTATTATTATTTATTATAGCGCTATTTATTTCATGGTGGTTTACATGTGAAAAGGGGTATTCATAATAAAAAAAATAAGTACAATAATCATGAAAAACACAAGTCAGTGACCAGTGCAAAAGGAGAGAGGACCCTACCTGTGAGGGCTCACAGTCTACAATGGATGCGTGAGGATACAGTAGGTGAGGGTTTATTGCTCTTCAGGCTATGAATTGCCCTTCTCTTCTGCAACTGACAGTAGATTTTTCCTTTCTCTATTTATCCAATATTGTGGTCTGCACCAAATGTCTAAAGGTACCTTCACACTGAGCAACTTTACAACGAGAACAACAACGATCCGTGACGATGCAGTGTCCTGGTTAGCGATCTCATTGTGTTTGACACGCAGCAGCGATCTGGATCCCACTGTGATATCGCTGGTCGGAGCTAGAAGTCCAGAACTTTATTTGGTCGTCAGATCGGCGTGTATCGTCGTGTTTGACAGCAAAAGCAACGATGTCAGCAATGTTTTACATGGAGGTAACAACCTGTGAGAACGATAAATGAGTCACCGTTACGTCACAGGATCGCTCCTGCATCGTTCTGGAGCTGCTGTGTTTGACATCTCTACAGTGACCTAAACAGCGACGCTGCAGCGATCGGCTCATTGTCTATATCGCTGCAGCGTCGCTGAGTGTGACGGTACCTTTAATGAATCAATATATTGGTCCAAAGTGATGTTGCAGTCATTAGGAGGTATCCAGTCAGATTTTTTCTTATCCTCTAGTCTGACTTGTGTTTGGTTGCTTAGAAGTCCCAAGTCATCTTAACCATCAAAGAAGAACTCTTGCAGGCAGTCTCAGCCTCCTGAAGTATTGTCCCATGTCACTACATAGTTCTGTTTTGTCTACAAAACCTGAAACCTGGAGATGAAGTGAACTCGAAGTGAGGGTACTGAGAAAATGTAAAGGCCTGGTCTAATCTGGATTCTGACTAAACTTTGGTGTCTGCTCAATGGACCGGAATTCATTCTCAACTTCTGATCCTGAGTTACTATTAATTTTTGGATCTGGCCTGGCATCTGAATAAAATTTGCAGTCTGGTCCCAGTTCTGTAAAAATGTAACAGTCAATTTTGGACTACAAATTACTTTTAAGCTATAATCTGGGGTCTGCATAAATTTGAAAGTTTTGCATGAAGTACATATTAATTTGTTTTGAAGCATGGCACTAGAACTTTATTAAAGTAGAACTTCCATCAAAGTTTTTATCCTATTAACATATTGCAATCATCATATTATATAGAAATGTGTAGTTAAAATTGCTCATTTTGCCTTTCTACTCAGCTAATTCTTCTCTTTTCTCGGCTCTATGTAGAATCAGGAAGTCTCTTGACCCAGCATTTATCATCCTTCTCTTCAACTCCTGACCCAGCTACTCACTCCTTCCCTGCCAGGGACTTTTGTAGTGACTTATGACTTATACATGGAAAATTGACCCCTTGATTCTTCATAGAGCTTAGAAGGATTCAGCGAGTCAGTTTTTAATCATGTGATGCAATAGAACTGTTGGAAAAGAGAAGAATTAGCTGGGTAGCAAATCAAAATGAGCAATTGTAAGCAGGGCCTTAGGCTGAATGGTGCCCTATGCAAAAATGCTCTTCAGTGCCCCCTCCTCATTGTTTGTGTAGAATACATAAGCATATATGTTTGTATATGAGAGGAACCCTTCACAGTGTTTGGAGCTTTGATCTGCTTCACTTCTGGTTGCAGACAGACCTGTGTACAGCTAAACACGGGGTGTAAGGCCCCTTACCATGTGATATAGATGATTTATCCAAAGATAAGGATTAGTGTTGAGCGATACCGTCCGATACTTGAAAGTATCGGTATCGGAAAGTATTGGCTGATACCGGCAAAGTATCGGATCTCGCCGATACCGATACCCGATACCAATACAAGTCAATGGGACTCAAGTATTGGAAGGTTATCCCTGATGGTTCCCAGGGTCTGAAGGAGAGGAAACTCTCCTTCAGGCCCTAGGATCCATATGAATGTGTAAAATAAAGAATTAAAATAAAAAATATTGATATACTCACCTCTCCGACGCAGCCTGGACCTTACCGCTGTGAACCAGCAGCCTTCTTTGCTTAAAATGAGCGCGTTCAGTACCTTCCATGACGTCACAGCTTCTGATTGGTCGCGTGCCGCTCATGTGACCGCCACGCGACCAATCAGAAGCCGTGACGTCATCCCTCAAGTCCTAAATTCCTAGAAGGGAATTTAGGACCTGAGGGATGACGTCGCGGCTTGTGATTGGTCGCGTGGCGGTCACATGAGCGGCACGCGACCAATCAGAAGCCGTGACGTCATGGAAGGTGCTGAACGCGCTCATTTTAAGCAAAGCAGGCTGCCGGTTACTACCAGGGCGCGTCAGAGGGTGAGTATATCCCTATTTTTTATTTTAATCCTTTATTTTTTACATGGATATGGATCCCAGGGCCTGAAGGAGAGTTTCCTCTCCTTCAGACCTTGGGAACCATACACTGGGAACTTCCGATTCCGATTCCCGATACCACAAAATATCGGATCTCGGTATCGGAATTCCGATACCGCAAGTATCGGCCGATACCCGATACTTGCGGTATCGGAATGCTCAACACTAATAAGGATATGTTATCAATATCTATACATACAGTACACTTTGTCACCTCATATGTTAGACCTATCATGCCTGGCAGATCATAGCCGCCTGTCTTCTCCTGCTGAGCTCTGCGACATCCTGTGATTTTTGCTCCCACCCACCTCTCTGAGCTAACAAGAGAGGCAGCTCGGACAGAGGTGGATGCAATGCATGCAAGGCATCCCGCTGTCTGGAGGGTGCCCGGCACCTCTCCCCCACAGCAAGGGAAAGTAAATCACAGGCCTGCATGGCAGGGATCACTGCCATGGGATGGTAGTGATCAGTGCACAGAGTAACTTTCACTTGACTCACTGTCCCCCCACTGCAGTCTGGCAGGCCACGCTCGCAAAGGTCGCACATAGCTAAGGCTGGCCATGATTGTAAGTGCACAGCGTTAAATAATATGAGTACTGTAATATATTAAGAGGATACAAATTTTGATAGGAGTGCTTCTTTAAGTTTGAATTTTGGTCTGTGGCTAGAAGTAAATGTTTGGTCTCATCTTAACTAGTGATTCGGCTGTCCAGTGGGCATGGCCGACTAAAGGGCATGGTCTCACTCACCACAAGCGTATGTTGCGAGGCCACGCCCACTGTACAGGCATTGGCTAGAGTATTGATAACACATACATACTCACTGGTCCCAGCCCAGAAACCAGCGAATCTCCACAGTGCATAGTGTGTGCAGTTGGGGGAATCATCGACTTATCGATTTGGATCAGACAATCCCCTTAAATCTAAAATAAACTTTGGGGTCCAGTCTGAATTTATTTCAGAGTATACAGTCAAAATAAATTTGGGGGTGTGGAGGTGAATTTTAGCAGACACACCACAAAGCCGTCTCATGTCTAATATGTACAACATTGTATTACAGAGGTATTTTACCATTAAATACCCATGTAATACTGCATGTGATAGAGCAGCCACAATTTGTTAATAGCAGATTTATATAAAATGCAATGGATGAAAAATTCTGAAATTGAGAAAAAAATATCTTAAGGCAAGAATTGGAATAGATGTAGGCCCATTATTGGTGCAACATGTGCAGCAGCCCAGGAACACAATATGTTAGCAAGGTCCACTGTTATAATCTATAATGAGCTATTAGATGGAGGTGCTTAGATACAATCCTAGTACATGTGGCATCTATTGCAAACATGCCTAGACTCTGGAAAATATCTGAAGCTTGGTGGCTTCAGTAAAAAATCTGCACATTTAATAATTTAACATCATTGGAAACAGTAAGTATGATTTACGCTCTTCTTATCTGCATCTCAAAAACATTTCCAGAATTCGCCCTTTTCTTACTTTCGACTCTGCAAAAACTCTTACTGTCTCACTTATTCATTCTCGTCTGGACTATTGTAACTCTCTACTAATTGGCCTACCTTTTACCAGACTCTCCCCGCTCCAATCTGTCCTGAATGCTGCTGCCAGGATCATATTCCTCGCCAACCGTTACACCGATGCCTCTACCTTGTGCCAGTCATTACACTGGCTACCCATCCAATCCAGAATCCAGTACAAAACTACTACCCTCATCCACAAAGCACTCCATGGCTCAGCACCACCCTACATCTCCTCTCTGGTCTCAGTCTACCAACCTACCCGTGCCCTCCGCTCTGCTAATGACCTCAGGTTAGCATCCTCAATAATCAGAACCTCCCACTCCCGTCTCCAAGACTTTACACGTGCGGCGCCGATTCTTTGGAATGCACTACCTAGGTTAATACAATTAATCCCCAATCCCCACAGTTTTAAGCGTGCACTAAAAACTCATTTGTTCAGATTGGCCTACCGCCTCAACGCATTAACCTAATTATCCCTGTGTGGCCTATTAATAAAAAACAACAACATAATCACGTTCCTCCATCATGTTCTCATACACTTTATGCAGTTAATAGCCTCTGTGTCTGTACTGTTACATACTTAGGCAGTTAACTGGTTCATGCAGCTTTACATGAACACCCGAGCCTTACACTATGGCTGGTCCAAATAACTAAAGCAATTGTTACCATCCACCTCTTGTGTCTCCCCTTTTCCTCATAGATTGTAAGCTTGCGAGCAGCAGGGCCCTCATTCCTCCTGGTATCTGTTTTGAACTGTGATTTCTGTTATGCTGTAATGTCTGTTGTCTGTATAAGTCCCCTCTATAAGTTGTAAAGCGCTGCGGAATATGTTGGCGCTATATAAATAAAATTATTATTATTATTATTATTATTATTATTTACCTTGTTAAAGACAAACTGACTTTCGTGGGATTTGGCAGACAAAGAGGCCTATACAGAGCTGAATGGATAATGTAAAATTTAGGATGAAACACTTTGAATAGTGAAGATCAAAATAATCCCTACTAACTACAAACTAATACAAAACTGTAAATTCACAAACACCAAAATCATCCCTTGCAGCCTAAACTTTAAGGGCAAATTTAAAAAAACTGACATGTCACATTAAAACATAAACTAAGCGTGAACAGGTGCTATCCTAGAGTCACCAACTCATATACACTCAAACAAGAATCTAGTCTAAGACAGGACACTCTTTAGGTTCCCATAGAGATGAAGACTTTATTCTAAGAGAGGAATGGCATTGGTAGGTCCTGGAAACAAGAAACACCTTAACGTGCCTTCCAGGTACACATGAATTGGCCAATTTATGCGTTAAGCTTTCTCAATTTTTCATATTTCCAATGCAGCAATGCAATTCAATTTTCATATTTCAACTTTGCATGCTATGGTGCCACAGAGTGCTGCCTTTTTTGTTTAAACTTTAAGGGCAATTCATTCTCCAAGATCCTATCCCAATATGTAGTAGGTGTAATAATAATATTAGCAAATATCTCCTATTAGAAATGTAGTACATTTTTTCTGATTTGCTGATCTTTCGTCTTGTGCGGGCATTGCAGGATCTTAGCAACTAGCTGTCATTATATCAGTGATCATAACCATGGATACCTAAGGTGTTGTGAATTCTGCTCTTGGGCTCCCTCCGGTGGTTGTAAGTGGTAGCGCTGCTGTCTCTGAATCTCAGCATTTATCAGGTGTGTTCACTTTTTGCAATTGTGACTGGGCTATTTAGTCTTGCTTCACCCTTTAGTCAGTGCCAGTTGTCCATTGTTCCTGGAGGATTCACATCTCTGCCTGGTCTCTCCTGCTTTGCAGTTCATTTCAACAAAGATAAGTTCTGGCCTTGATTTTTTGCTGTCCACATGCTGTGGCCTTATTGTTCAGTTCTTTTCCATGTTTTTGTCTTGCCCAGCTTGATCTGTATAAGGATTTGTTTAGCCAAGCTGGTATCTCTGGAGATGCAGATATACCCTCCATATCTTTAGTTAGCTGTGGAGATTTTGTATTTTCTGTGGTGGATATTTTCTAGTGTTTTAATACTGACCGCATAGTATTCTGTCCTATCCTTTCTATTTAGCTAGAAGTGGCCTCCTTTGCTAAATTCTGATTTCAGTCTGTGTATGTTTTTTCCCTCTCCTCTCACAGTCAATATTTGTGGGGGGCTGTCTATCCTTTGGGGATTTTCTCTGAGGCAAGATAGATTTCCTTTTTCTATCTCTAGGGGTAATTAGTCCTCCGGCTGTGTCGAGATGTCTAGGGAGCGCTAGGTACATTCCACGGCTACTTCTAGTTGCGGTGTTAAGTTCAGGGTCTGCGGTCAGTACAGGTACCACCTTCTCCAGAGTACGTCTCATGCTGCTCTTAGGCCACCAGATCATAACAGTACAACTGGCCAACAATGAGTTAACCGCATCTCAGAAGAAGGGAAGGAAAGTGCTGAGCCATTTTTTTTTCTGTAGTCTGTTGTGTTTTTTTTTTTTTTCTTCCCTCTTTACCTCTGGGTGGCTCAGGAGTTCGGCGCTGGGATGGATGTTCAGGGATTGGCTTCTCGTGTGGATCAACTTGCTGCTAGAGTACAGGGTATTTCCGATTATATCATTCAGACTCCGGTTTTAAAGCCTAGAATTCCAACTCCTGATTTATTTTTTGGGGATAGGTCCAAATTTCTGAGCTTTAAAAATAACTGTAAACTGTTTTTTTGCTCTGAAACCCCGTTCCTCTGGTGATCCCATCCAGCAGGTTAAAATTGTTATATCTCTGCTGCGTGGTGACCCCCAGGATTGGGCATTTGCCCTGGAACCTGGGAATCCGGCGTTGCTTAATCTAGACACCTTTTTTCAGGCGCTTGGGTTATTGTATGACGAACCTAATTCAGTGGATCATGCTGAGAAGACCTTGTTGGCCCTGTCTCAGGGTCAAGAAGCGGCAGAATCATATTGCCAGAAGTTTAGAAAATTGTCTGTACTGACTAAATGGAATGAGGATTGTTATGGTTCTCAATGGCAAGAGAACATAGCCCAGCAAACATAAGAACTAGCTCTTGGAAGGATGGAAACTAAACTGACCATGAACTAAACCTGCCGCACAACTAACAGTAGCCGGGTAGCGTAGCCTGCGTTTTATCCCTAGACGCCCAGCGCCGGCCGGAGGACTAACTAATCCTGGCAGAGGAAAATATAGTCCTGGCTCACCTCTAGAGAAATTTCCCCGAAAGGCAGACAGAGGCCCCCACAAATATTGGCGGTGATTTTAGATGAAATGACAAACGTAGTATGAAAATAGGTTTAGCAAAATTGAGGTCCGCTTACTAGATAGCAGGAAGACAGAAAGGGCACTTTCATGGTCAGCTGAAAACCCTATCAAAATACCATCCTGAAATTACTTTAAGACTCTAGTATTAACTCATAACATCAGAGTGGCAATTTCAGATCACAAGAGCTTTCCAGACACAGAAACGAAACTACAGCTGTGAACTGGAACAAAATGCAAAAACAAACAAGGACTAAAATCCAACTTAGCTGGGAGTTGTCTAGCAGCAGGAACATGCACAGAAAGGCTTCTGATTACAATGTTGACCGGCATGGAAGTGACAGAGGAGCAAGGCTAAATAGTGACTCCCACATCCTGATGGAAACAGGTGAACAGAGAGGATGATGCACACCAGTTCAATTCCACCAGTGGCCACCGGGGGAGCCCAAAATCCAATTTCACAACAGTACCCCCCCCTCAAGGAGGGGGCACCGAACCCTCACCAGAACCACCAGGGCGATCAGGATGAGCCCTATGAAAGGCACGGACCAAATCGGAGGCATGAACATCAGAGGCAGTCACCCAAGAATTATCCTCCTGACCGTATCCCTTCCATTTGACCAGATACTGGAGTTTCCATCTGGAAACACGGGAGTCCAAGATCTTTTCCACAACGTACTCCAACTCACCCTCAACCAACACCGGAGCAGGAGGCTCAACGGAAGGCACAACCGGTACCTCATACCTGCGCAATAATGACCGATGAAAAACATTATGAATAGAAAAAGATGCAGGGAGGTCCAAACGGAAGGACACAGGGTTAAGAATCTCCAATATCTTGTACGGGCCGATGAACCGAGGCTTAAACTTGGGAGAAGAAACCCTCATAGGGACAAAACGAGAAGACAACCACACCAAGTCCCCAACACAAAGCCGAGGACCAACCCGACGCCGGCGGTTGGCAAAAAGCTGAGTCTTCTCCTGGGACAACTTCAAATTGTCCACTACCTGCCCCCAAATCTGATGCAACCTCTCCACCACAGCATCCACTCCAGGACAATCCGAAGATTCCACCTGACCAGAAGAAAATCGAGGATGAAACCCCGAATTACAGAAAAAGGGAGACACCAAGGTGGCAGAGCTGGCCCGATTATTGAGGGCAAACTCCGCTAAAGGCAAAAAAGCAACCCAATCATCCTGATCTGCAGACACAAAACACCTCAAATATGTCTCCAAGGTCTGATTCGTCCGCTCGGTCTGGCCATTAGTCTGAGGATGGAAAGCAGACGAGAAAGACAAATCTATGCCCATCCTAGCACAGAATGCTCGCCAAAATGTAGACACGAATTGGGTACCTCTGTCAGAAACGATATTCTCCGGAATACCATGCAAACGGACCACATTTTGAAAAAACAGAGGAACCAACTCGGAAGAAGAAGGCAACTTAGGCAGGGGAACCAAATGGACCATCTTAGAGAAACGATCACACACCACCCAGATGACAGACATCTTCTGAGAAACAGGAAGATCCGAAATAAAATCCATCGAGATGTGCGTCCAGGGCCTCTTCGGGATAGGCAAGGGCAACAACAATCCACTAGCCCGAGAACAACAAGGCTTGGCCCGAGCACAAACGTCACAAGACTGCACGAAGCCTCGCACATCTCGAGACAGGGAAGGCCACCAGAAGGACCTTGCCACCAAATCCCTGGTACCAAAGATTCCAGGATGACCTGCCAACGCAGAAGAATGAACCTCAGAAATGACTTTACTGGTCCAATCATCATCACGGAGCAATCGGAACTTCTCTGCGACAAAACCGCCCCAGCTCCGATTTCAGAAGCGTCGACCTCAACCTGAAAAGGAAGAGCAACATCAGGCTGACGCAACACAGGGGCGGAAGAAAAGCGGCGCTTAAGCTCCTGAAAGGCCTCCACAGCAGCAGGGGACCAATCAGCAACATCAGCACCCTTCTTAGTCAAATCAGTCAATGGTTTAACAACATCAGAAAAACCAGCAATAAATCGACGATAAAAGTTAGCAAAGCCCAAAAATTTCTGAAGACTCTTAAGAGAAGAGGGTTGCGTCCAATCACAAATAGCCTGAACCTTGACAGGATCCATCTCGATGGAAGAGGGGGAAAAAATATATCCCAAAAAGGAAATCTTTTGAACCCCAAAAACGCACTTAGAACCCTTCACACACAAGGAATTAGACCGCAAAACCTGAAAAACCCTCCTGACCTGCTGGACATGAGAGTCCCAGTCATCCGAAAAAATCAAAATATCATCCAGATACACAATCATAAATTTATCCAAATAATCACGGAAAATGTCATGCATAAAGGACTGAAAGACTGAAGGGGCATTTGAAAGACCAAAAGGCATCACCAAATACTCAAAGTGGCCCTCGGGCGTATTAAATGCGGTTTTCCACTCATCCCCCTGCTTAATTCGCACCAAATTATACGCCCCACGGAGATCTATCTTAGAGAACCACTTGGCCCCCTTTATGCGAGCAAACAAATCAGTCAGCAGTGGCAACGGATATTGATATTTAACCGTGATTTTATTCAAAAGCCGATAATCAATACACGGCCTCAAAGAGCCATCTTTCTTAGCCACAAAGAAAAAACCGGCTCCTAAGGGAGATGACGAAGGACGAATATGTCCCTTTTCCAAGGACTCCTTTATATATTCTCGCATAGCAGCATGTTCAGGCACAGACAGATTAAATAAACGACCCTTAGGGTATTTACTACCCGGAATCAAATCTATGGCACAATCGCACTCCCGGTGCGGAGGTAATGAACCAAGCTTAGGTTCTTCAAAAACGTCATGATATTCAGTCAAGAATTCAGGAATCTCAGAGGGAATAGATGATGAAATGGAAACCACAGGTACGTCCCCATGCGTCCCCTTACATCCCCAGCTTAACACAGACATAGCTTTCCAGTCAAGGACTGGGTTATGAGATTGCAGCCATGGCAATCCAAGCACCAACACATCATGTAGGTTATACAGCACAAGAAAGCGAATAATCTCCTGGTGATCCGGATTAATCCACATAGTTACTTGTGTCCAGTATTGTGGTTTATTGCTAGCCAATGGGGTGGAGTCAATCCCCTTCAGGGGTATAGGAGTTTCAAGAGGCTCCAAATCATACCCACAGCGTTTGGCAAAGGACCAATCCATAAGACTCAAAGCGGCGCCAGAGTCGACATAGGCATCCGCGGTAATAGATGATAAAGAACAAATCAGGGTCACAGATAGAATAAACTTAGACTGTAAAGTGCCAATTGAAACAGACTTATCAAGCTTCTTAGTACGCTTAGAGCATGCTGATATAACATGAGTTGAATCACCGCAATAGAAGCACAACCCATTTTTTCGTCTAAAATTCTGCCGTTCACTTCTGGACAGAATTCTATCACATTGCATATTCTCTGGCGTCTTCTCAGTAGACACCGCCAAATGGTGCACAGGTTTGCGCTCCCGCAGACGCCTATCGATCTGGATAGCCATTGTCATGGACTCATTCAGACCCGCAGGCACAGGGAACCCCACCATAACATCCTTAATGGCATCAGAGAGACCCTCTCTGAAATTCGCCGCCAGGGCGCACTCATTCCACTGAGTAAGCACAGCCCATTTACGGAATTTCTGGCAGTATATTTCAGCTTCGTCTTGCCCCTGAGATAGGGACATCAAGGCCTTTTCCGCCTGAAGTTCTAACTGAGGTTCCTCATAAAGCAACCCCAAGGCCAGAAAAAACGCATCCACATTGAGCAACGCAGGATCCCCTGGAGCCAATGCAAAAGCCCAATCCTGAGGGTCGCCCCGGAGCAAGGAAATCACAATCCTGACCTGCTGAGCAGGATCTCCAGCAGAGCGAGATTTCAGGGACAAAAACAACTTGCAATTATTTTTGAAATTTTGAAAGCAAGATCTATTCCCCGAGAAAAATTCAGGCAAAGGAATTCTAGGTTCAGATATAGGAACATGAACAACAAAATCTTGTAAATTTTGAACTTTCGTGGTGAGATTATTCAAACCTGCAGCTAAACTCTGAATATCCATTTTAAACAGGTGAACACAGAGCCATTCCAGGATTAGAAGGAGAGAGAGAGAGAAAGGCTGCAATATAGGCAGACTTGCAAGAGATTCAATTACAAGCACACTCAGAACTGAAGGAAAAAAAAAAAAAAAAAAATCTTCAGCAGACTTCTCTTTTCTCTCCTTTCTCTGTCAATTAATTTAACCCTTTATGGCCGGTCAAACTGTTATGGTTCTCAATGGCAAGAGAACATAGCCCAGCAAACATAAGAACTAGCTCTTGGAAGGATGGAAACTAAACTGACCATGAACTAAACCTGCCGCACAACTAACAGTAGCCGGGTAGCGTAGCCTGCGTTTTATCCCTAGACGCCCAGCGCCGGCCGGAGGACTAACTAATCCTGGCAGAGGAAAATATAGTCCTGGCTCACCTCTAGAGAAATTTCCCCGAAAGGCAGACAGAGGCCCCCACAAATATTGGCGGTGATTTTAGATGAAATGACAAACGTAGTATGAAAATAGGTTTAGCAAAATTGAGGTCCGCTTACTAGATAGCAGGAAGACAGAAAGGGCACTTTCATGGTCAGCTGAAAACCCTATCAAAATACCATCCTGAAATTACTTTAAGACTCTAGTATTAACTCATAACATCAGAGTGGCAATTTCAGATCACAAGAGCTTTCCAGACACAGAAACGAAACTACAGCTGTGAACTGGAACAAAATGCAAAAACAAACAAGGACTAAAATCCAACTTAGCTGGGAGTTGTCTAGCAGCAGGAACATGCACAGAAAGGCTTCTGATTACAATGTTGACCGGCATGGAAGTGACAGAGGAGCAAGGCTAAATAGCGACTCCCACATCCTGATGGAAACAGGTGAACAGAGAGGATGATGCACACCAGTTCAATTCCACCAGTGGCCACCGGGGGAGCCCAAAATCCAATTTCACAACAGAGGATGCCTTGGCGGCAATCTTCAGAAAGGGTCTTTCTGAATCCATTAAAGATGTTATGGTGGGGTTCCCCACACCTGCTGGTCTGAGTGATTCTATGTCTCTGGCCATTCAGATTGATCGGCGCTTGCGCGAGCGCAGATTTGTACACACTATGGCATTGTCTTCCGAGCGGAGTCCTGAGCCTATGCAGTGTGATAGGATTGTGTCTAGAGCTGAACGACAAGGATTCAGACGTCAGAATAGGTTGTGTTTTTACTGCGGTGATTCTGCTCGTTATTTCTGATTGCCCTAAGCGTACCAAGAGAATCGCTAGTTCTGTTACCATCAGTACTGTACAACCTAAATTTCTGTTATCTGTGACCCTGATCTGCTCATTATCGTCATTTTCTGTCATGGCATTTGTGGATTCAGGCGCCACTCTAAACTTAATGGACTTAGAATTTGCCAGACGTTGTGGTTTCCCCTTGCAGCCTTTGCAGAGTCCTATTCCTTTGAGGGGTATTGATGCTACACCGTTGGCTAAAAATAAACCTCAGTTTTGGACACAGCTGACCATGTGCATGGCACCTGCCTATCAGGAAGATTGTCGTTTTCTGGTGTTGCATAATTTGCATGATGCTATTGTGCTGGGTTTCCCATGGTTACAGGTGCATAATCCGGTATTAGATTGGAAATCTATGTCTGTGACTAGTTGGGGTTGTCAGGGGGTTCATGGTGACGTTCCTGTGATGTCAATTGCCTCCTCCCCCTCTTCTGAAATTCCTGAGTTTTTGTCAGATTTCCAGGATGTATTCAATGAGCCCAAGTCCAGTTCCCTTCCACCGCATAGGGACTGTGATTGTGCTATTGACTTGATTCCAGGCTGTAAGTTCCCTAAGGGCCGACTTTTCAACCTGTCTGTGCCAGAACATACCGCCATGCGGAGCTATGTTAAGGAGTCCTTGGAGAAGGGGCATATTCGGCCATCTTCTTCACCATTGGGAGCAGGGGTTTTTTTTGTTGCCAAAAAAGATGGCTCCTTGAGACCCTGTATTGATTATCGCCTCTTGAATAAGATCACGGTCAAATTCCAATACCCTTTGCCTTTGCTTTCTGATCTGTTTGCTAGGATTAAGGGGGCTAGTTGGTTTACTAAGATTGACCTTCGAGGGGCATATAATCTTGTTCGTATTAAGCAGGGTGACAAATGGAAAACTGCGTTTAATACGCCCGAAGGCCATTTTGAATACCTTGTGATGCCATTCGGACTCTCTAATGCTCCATCTGTGTTTCAGTCCTTCATGCATGATATATTTCGGAATTATCTTGATAAATTCATGATTGCATATTTGGATGATATTTTGATATTTTCAGATGATTGGGAGTCTCATGTGAAACAAGTCAGGATGGTATTTCAGATACTTCGTGATAATGCCTTGTTTGTGAAGGGGTCTAAGTGCCTCTTTGGAGTACAGAAGATTTCTTTTTTGGGCTTCATTTTTTCTCCCTCATTGATAGAAATGGATCCGGTTAAGGTTCAGGCCATTCATGATTGGATCCAGCCCACATCCGTGAAGAGCCTTCAGAAATTTTTGGGCTTTGCTAATTTTTATCGCCGTTTCATTGCCAACTTCTCCAGTGTGGTTAAACCCCTGACCGATTTGACGAAGAAAGGCGCTGATGTGACGAATTGGTCCTCTGCGGCTGTTTCTGCCTTTCAGGAGCTTAAACGCCGATTTACTTCTGCCCCTGTGTTGCGTCAGCCGGATGTTTCTCTTCCTTTTCAGGTTGAGGTTGACGCTTCTGAGATTTGGCCAGGGACCATTTTGTCTCAGAGGAATTCTCATGGTTCCTTGATGAAACCGTGTGCCTTCTTTTCTCGAAAGTTTTTGCCTGCGGAACGCAATTATGATGTCGGCAATCGTGAGTTGTTGGCTATGAAGTGGGCATTTGAGGAGTGGCGACATTGGCTTGAGGGGGCCAAGCACCGTATTGTGGTCTTAACCGATCATAAGAATCTGATTTATCTCGAGTCTGCCAAACGGCTGAATCCTAGACAGGCCCGATGGTCCCTGTTTTTCTCCCGTTTTGATTTTGTGGTCTCGTATCTTCCGGGTTCTAAGAATGTTAAGGCTGATGTCCTCTCTAGGAGCTTTTTGCCTGATTCTCCTGGGGTCATTGAGCCGGTCGGTATTCTGAAGGAAGGGGTGATCCTTTCTGCCATCTCCCCTGATTTACGACGGGTTCTTCAGGAATTTCAGGCTGATAAACCTGACCGCTGTCCAGTGGGGAAATTGTTTGTTCCTGACAGATGGACTAGTAAAGTGATTTCAGAGGTTCATTGTTCTGTGTTAGCTGGTCATCCTGGGATTTTTGGTACCAGAGATTTGGTTGGTAGGTCCTTTTGGTGGCCTTCTTTGTCACGGGATGTGCGTTCTTTTGTGCAGTCCTGTGGGACTTCTGCGCGGGCCAAGCCTTCCCGCACTAGTGGGTTGCTTTTGCCTTTGCTGGTCCCTGAGAGGCCTTGGACGCATATTTCTTTGGATTTTATTTCGGATCTTCCGGTTTCCCTGAGGATGTCAGTTATCTGGGTGGTTTGTGACCGGTTTTCTAAGATGGTTCATTTGGTACCTTTGCCTAAGTTGCCTTCCTCTTCTGATTTGGTTCCGTTGTTTTTTCAGCATGTGGTTCGTTTGCATGGCATTCCGGAGAATATTGTGTCCGATAGAGGTTCCCAGTTTGTTTCTAGGTTTTGGCGGGCCTTTTGTGCTAGGCTGGGCATTGATTTGTCTTTTTCTTCCGCATTTCATCCTCAGACAAATGGCCAAACCAAGCGAACTAATCAGACTTTGGAAACTTATTTGAGATGCTTTGTGTCTGCTGATCAGGGTGATTGGGTGGCTTTCTTGCCATTGGCCGAGTTTGCCCTTAATAATCGGGCTAGTTCTGCTACCTTGGTTTCACCCTTCTTTTTTAACTCTGGTTTTCATCCTCGTTTTTCTTCGGGGCAGGTTGAGCCTTCTGATTGTCCTGGGGTGGACTCTGTGGTTGACAGGTTGCAGCAAATTTGGGCTCATGTTGTTGACAATTTGGTGTTGTCTCAGGAGGGGGCTCAGCGTTTTGCTAACCATCGTCGGTGTGTTGGTTCCCGGCTTCGGGTTGGGGATTTGGTCTGGTTGTCTTCCCATCATGTCCCTATGAAGGTTTCTTCCCCTAAGTTTAAGCCTCGGTTTATTGGCCCTTATAGGATTTCTGAGATTATCAATCCAGTGTCTTTTCGTTTGGCCCTTCCAGCCTCTTTTTCCATCCATAATGTTTTTCATAGATCTTTGTTGCGGAAATATATGGTGCCCGTTGTTCCCTCTGTTGATCCTCCTGCCCTGGTGTTGATTGATGGGGAGTTGGAGTATGTGGTTGAGAAGATTTGGGATTCTCGTTTTTCGAGGCGGAAGCTTCAGTATCTTGTCAAATGGAAGGGTTATGGCCAGGAGGATAATTCTTGGGTTGTTGCCTCCGATGTTCATGCTGATGATTTGGTTCGTGCCTTTCATTTGGCTCATCCGGATCGGTCTGGGGGCTCTGGTGAGGGTTCGGTTACCCCTCCTCAAGGGGGGGTACTGTTGTGAATTCTGCTCTTGGGCTCCCTCCGGTGGTTGTAAGTGGTAGCGCTGCTGTCTCTGAATCTCAGCATTTATCAGATGTGTTCACTTTTTGCAATTGTGACTGGGCTATTTAGTCTTGCTTCACCCTTTAGTCAGTGCCAGTTGTCCATTGTTCCTGGAGGATTCACATCTCTGCCTGGTCTCTCCTGCTTTGCAGTTCATTTCAACAAAGATAAGTTCTGGCCTTGATTTTTTGCTGTCCACATGCTGTGGCCTTATTGTTCAGTTCTTTTCCATGTTTTTGTCTTGTCCAGCTTGGTCTGTATAAGGATTTGTTTAGCCAAGCTGGTATCTCTGGAGATGCAGATATACCCTCCATATCTTTAGTTAGCTGTGGAGATTTTGTATTTTCTGTGGTGGATATTTTCTAGTGTTTTAATACTGACCGCATAGTATTCTGTCCTATCCTTTCTATTTAGCTAGAAGTGGCCTCCTTTGCTAAATTCTGATTTCAGTCTGTGTATGTTTTTTCCCTCTCCTCTCACAGTCAATATTTGTGGGGGGCTGTTTATCCTTTGGGGATTTTCTCTGAGGCAAGATAGATTTCCCTTTTCCATCTCTAGGGGTAATTAGTCCTCCGGCTGTGTCGAAATGTCTAGGGAGCGCTAGGTACATTCCACGGCTACTTCTAGTTGTGGTGTTAAGTTCAGGGTCTGTGGTCAGTACAGGTACCACCTTCTCCAGAGTACATCTCATGCTGCTCTTAGGCCATCAGATCATAACACTAAGGTCCTGCAATGCCTGCACATGAGGAAAGAGACATAGTAAAACAGAAAAACTATAATACACTTTTAATTGGAGGTATTTGCTAATATTATTATTATTACACCTACTGCCTATTGGAATGGGATCTTGGAGATGGGAATACCCCCTTAAAGCCCCCCCACATGCAATAGCCTAAATTCAGTCAACCTGCCAATATTGACAGGTTCAGACTGTAGTTTAATGTGTATGGGGGCTCCAACTCTCCTTCGCTACATGATGTGACGTGACTCGGTGTTGAGCGATACCTTCCGATACTTGAAAGTATCGGTATCGGATAGTATCGGCCGATACCCGAAAAATATCGGATATCGCCGATACTGATACCCGATACCAATACAAGTCAATGGGACACAAGTATCGGAAGCTATCCTGGATGGTTCCCAGGGTCTGAAGGAGAGGAAACTCTCCTTCAGGCCCTGGGATCCATATTCATGTAAAAAATAAAGAATTAAAATAAAAAATATGGATATACTCACCCGTCCGGCGGCCCCTGGACCTTACCGATTGTAACCGGCAGCCTCCGTTCCTAAGAATGAGGAGTTTAGGACCCTCGATGACGTCGCGGCTTGTGATTGGTCGCGTGCTGCTCATGTGACCGCTCACGCGACCAATCACAAGCCGCGACGTCATCGAGGGTCCTAAACTCCTCATTCTTAGGAACGGAGGCTGCCGGTTACAATCGGTAAGGTCCAGGGGCCGCCGGACGGGTGAGTATATCCATATTTTTTATTTTAATTCTTTATTTTTTACATGAATATGGATCCCAGGGCCTGAAGGAGAGTCTCCTCTCCTCCAGACCCTGGGAACCATACACTGGGAACTTCCGATTCCGATTTACGATACCACAAAAATATCGGAACTCGGTATTGGAATTCCGATACCGCAAGTATCGGCCGATACCCGATACTTGCGGTATCGGAATGCTCAACACTAGTCACGTGAGATAAGGATATGGTTTGTCTGATTTTGGACTACTGATTCTTTATTCTCTAAGAGATAAGTCGCCACCAGAGATGTATGCCAGTAGTTCTAATAGAGAACACAGAAATGTTGGGCTGAGCAAGCTCTCACATGTATGGGAGAGTTGGATGAGATAGATGCCAAACGGATGATCAGCCAAACCATCATTTGACTCACAGCTATCTAAAGTGCATGAGGGGTTTTAGATAGCTTAACCCAAATGGAGAAAATAGTGTCATTAAATAATGAGACAGTGAAAGATTCCACTGAGAGCATGTGTTAACGAGGTTGTCCAGGATAGTAATCATGACTGCCACCACAGTCTACAGGTTATATGTGGTATAGTAACTCTCTATCATTTATTTCAGTTGGACTAATCTGCAATCTCATACCTAACCTCTAGACAAAGATGGATTTTTATTGTAATCCTATAAACCCTTTAAATGATCACATCTCTACTATTATTAACAGGTAGAATTATTTATATGTTTAATTGCCGTATAGTTGTATAATTAAAAACAATATTCTCTTAATGCTTCTGCAGAAAAAACCCTCACATAAATCTACCGGTATGATATTTGTGTTGACTGCTGACTTAACGTAGGTATGTGTTGTGAGCTCTAAGAATCCAGGCTTTCAGTATTTTCAAAGCAAATAATCATACTAAATTTAGAATATAGGAAAATACATGCATCCGCACCACCTACACAAGCCAGAGGAGGTCACATACTGGGTTGGTGTGAAAAGGTAGGAGGGTAATTATTGTATAATTTAGTAGAGCACCTTTATATTGAAGAATGGGTATTCCTTTGACTTTTCTATTCGTTTTATAATAATGCATCTAAGAACTCAGTGTTAAAACATTGTTTGATACTATTCCAATTCCAAGAATGTTGGGATGCTTTGTAAATAAAAAAAATGCAATGATTTGAAAATGTCTTAGCCATATTTTATTCCCAACAGAACATAGAACACACATGAGAAGTTAAACATTTTTTCAATTTCATTTGAAAAAATTAACTAATTTAGAAACTGATAACAGCAACACAGCTCAACAAAGTTGGGACAGGATTAATAAAAGGCTGGAAAAGTAAATGGTGCTAATGAGAAACAGCTATAAGATTAATTTTCAACTAAATTACATGACTGTGTAGAAGAGTATGTTAGAGAGGTACAGTCTACCAAAAGCAAGGATGGTCAGAGGTACCGTATATACTCGAGTGTAAGCCGAGATTTTCAGCCCAAATTTTTGGGCTGAAAGTGCCCCTCTCGGCTTATACTCGAGTCACGGTCATCGGCGGGTGAGGGGGAGTGGGCGCTGAGGCATACTCACCTAGTCCCGGCGATCCTGGCGCTCCCCTGCCTGTCACACGGTCTTCGGTGTCGCAGCTCTTCCCCTGTTCAGCGGTCACGTGGGACCGCTCATTAGAGAAATGATTATGGACTCCACTCCCATAGGGGTGGAGCCGCATAGTCATTTCTCTAATCAGCAGTGCCGGTGACCGCTGACAGAGGAAGAGCTGCGGCACCCGGAGACAGTGTGACAGGCAGGGGGAGCGCCAGGATCGCCGGGACTAGGTGAGTATTTTATATTCACCTGTCCACGTTCCACCCGCCGGGCGCCGCTCTGTCTTCGCGTCCTCTTGTTCTGACTGTTCAGGTCAGAGGGCGCGATGACGCATATAGTGTGCGCGCCGCCCTCTGCCTGATCAGTCAGTGCGGAGAGACACCGGGACCGGACGCTGAGGAGCTGCAAGCAAGAGAGGTGAGTATGTGTTGTTTTTTTTTTATTGCAGCAGCAGCGTTATATATGGCACAGATTTATGTGGAGCATCTATGGGGCAACGGTGCAGAGCACTATATATGGCACAGATTTATATGGCACATCTATGGGGCAACGGTGCAGAGCATTATATATGGCACAGATTTATATGGCACATCTATGGGGCAACGGTGCAGAGCACTATATATGGCACAGATTTATATGGCACATCTATGGGGCAATGGTGCAGAGCATTATATTTGGCACAGATTGATATGGCACATCTATGGGGCAACAGTGCAGAGCACTATATATGGCACAGATTTATATGGCACATCTATGGGGCAACAATGAACAGTGCAGAGCACTATATATGGCACAGATTTATATGGCACATCTATGGGGCAACGGTGCAGAGCATTATATATGGCACAGATTTATATGGCACATCTATGGGGCAACAATGAACAGTGCAGAGCACTATATATGGCACAGATTTATATGGCACATCTATGGGGCAACAATGAACAGTGCAGAGCACTATATATGGCACAGCTTTATAAGGAGCATCTATGGGGCCATAATGAACGGTGCAGAGCATTGTATATGGAGCATCTATGGGGCCATAATGAACGGTGCAGAGCATTCTACATGGCACAGCTATATATGGAGCATCTATGGGGCAATAATGAACGGTATGGAGCATCTATTTTTATTTTTGAAATTCACCGGTAGCTGCTGTATTTTCCACCCTAGGCTTATACTCGAGTCAATAAGTTTTCCCAGTTTTTTGTGGCAAAATTAGGGGGGTCGGCTTATAGTCTGGTCGGCTTATACTCGAGTATATACGGTAAATAAAATATGGCTATAAGAGATGTCCAAACCATTGCATTCTTGTTTTCATTATATTTTACACAGCATATATCCTATAAAGAAGTTTTCACACTTTTATAGATTATACAATGTATTATGTATTGAGTTACTTTAAAAACATATATCATATAAAAAATATTAATAAATTCGAAAAGGGAAAATCAGCAAAAACGAATGGGTCTCAGGAGATTGGAAACATATTGTCGCGCTGCAGCTATGCAGGTAGCTGCAACTTCCACTAAATGGCAGTAGAGTGGAAGGATAATAATAAGTCTGCAATGGCAGACCTTCAGTGCTGCAGCGAAGCTACCACCAGGTGGCAGCAGAATAGTCAAACAAGTCGAGTCATAACCTAGACCGTCACACAGTACAAAGGGAAAAAGCAAGCAGAGTCAGTGGAGAGCCAAAGGGTCAATAACAGACAAAAAGTAGAAGTACCAGGGACCAGAGGAAAAGAGTCAAAGCCAAGTCAAACACCAGGAGATCCAAAAACAATCAGGAAACACTAAGACAGGATGGGCAGGAAAGTAGGAATAGACACGGGTAAGGTCAGAAAGCGCAGAAGGACCAATCAGAGTACTACCAGAGTCAGATTCTCACTCCGTAGGCAGAAAATATAACTGACACCACCTGCAGGATGCAGTGTAGCTAAATGGCAAACCTGAACCCAGAATGAGGAAGAGCAAAGTTAACCCTAGACATGATCAGCCCGGGAAAAGGGCAGACAGGACTCAAAACCTGGACTGGATCATGACAGTACCCTCCTCTCAAGGGGGCCACCAGACCCCCGGGTTTTCCAGGATAACGTGCATGAAACGTCCCCGAACCAGACGATCAGCATGGACGGAATGCGCCGGAGCACAAGATCTCTCCTCAGGACCGTAACCCCTCCAATGGACCAAGTACTGAAGCAAACTGTGAACCCTCCGAGAATCAACAATCTGTTCAATTCATAATCAGTCTGACCATCCACCAAGACAGGAGGCGGAGGGGATGGCGACCCAGCAGAGGAAGAATCACATGGCTTAAGAAGGGACTATGGAATACATTGGGGATCCGAAGAGACGGAGGTAAGCGTAAAAAGAAGGCAACTGGGTTAACAACCTCAATGACCTCATAAGGACCAATAAACTTAGGACCAAGCTTAACAGAAATAACCTTCAGATGTATGTTCCTGCTAGACAACCACACCTTGTCTCCCACCAGCAACTTAGGTCCCACAGATCATTGTTTATCAGCAAAATGTTTTTGTTTGCTCTGAGCTACCCCAATATTCTTCTGAACGTCCCTCCACACTTTCTCCAACTATTGAACTGCCGAATCAGCCCCTGAACACCCCAAATCCAGCCTGGAAAATTCACCAAAAAAAACCCTAATTACAAAAAAACAGAGAAGTACCAGTGGACTGATTAACCCGATTATTGAATGCAAATTCAGCCACCAGCAGTAAGGAGTACCAATCATCTTGCCGAGAAGTGGCAAGACACCACAAAATTTGTTCAAGTGACTGGTTGGTTCTCTCCGTCTGCCCATTGGTTTCAGGATAACAGGCCGAGGAGAAGGTAAAATCAATACCCAGTCTCCTACAGAAAGCCCTCTAGATCTTGGACACAAATTGTACCCCTCTATCAGACACCAAATTCAGAGGTACACCATGCATCCGACCAGCATGCTCAATAAATAACTTGGATAAAGTTTCAGCATTAGGTAGTCCAATGGTACAAAATGCGCCTGTTTACTAAGTCTGTCAACCACTACCCACACCACAGTTTTACCAATGGAAGGAGGGAGATCTGTGATAAAATCCATGGACAAATGAGTACAAGGTCTATCCGGAATTGGCAATGGCACCAATTCCCCGGCCGGCCGGTTATGGGAGCTTTTAGCACGGGCACACATATCACAAGCAGACACAAACCTGGTGATGTCAGAAGACATGGAGGACCACCAGAACAGTCTAGCCATAGCTCTCTGGGTAGCCGAGACCCCTGGATGCACACTGACAGCAGAGTCATGAAACTCACAGAGAACCCTAAACCGATACTGAACAGGGACAAAGAGCTTATTCACAGCCAATGATGGAGGAGCAAGAGACTGAGCTTCACAAATCTCTCGCTCCAACTCGGAGGACACCCCAGCAACGACCACCCCATGCTGAAGAATGGAGGAAGGAGGTTCGGGAGGTGATACTGGATCCAAACTGTGAGACAAGGCATCAACCTTTATGTTCTTGGAACCAGGCTGAGGGAAAAATTGAACCATGAAAAAAAAGTGACCACCTTGCCTGCCTGTCATGGTTAGGACATGTTTAATGTTCCGTTCTCTCAGGTTTAATTTTGCTGGCCTCCCTTAGGATCTGGGAGGGGTATTTATACCCACTCCAGACTAGGATTCTCTGTCAGCTATACTTTCATCTAGTCTGTGTGCCTGACCCTTGGAGTGTGTGCCCGGTTTGAAATTGGTTTCCTTGCTCTCCTTGCATTACTCTGCTCATTTGTTCTTCTGGATTTCTGACCTCTGGCTTCCCTTCCGACTGTTCCCTGTCTCACCCACTTGATACCTCGCAATCTCCAAGTTCTGATCTTAGCTTGTTTGACTACTCTCCTGTGTTTTTCGTCTCTTCTGCACCCCTATGTCTGGCTCCACCCCCGACCACCTCCTACTCTGTCACATGGTTCAGGTCCTGGTTGTTAACTAGTTAGTTACCTGGCGCTTTACGTAGCTCCCTTGCTGCTGTGTACAGCTGCCCCTCAGCAGTAATACCCGGGAGTTGTGACACTGCCTAGGAGTTAAGCGTTTAGCTGACTCAATGTAGGATAGGTCTTTATGGTCCGTAATCACCATAATCCGATGAACAGCCCCCTCTAAAAGTGCCTCCATTCTTCAAAAGCCAGATTTATGGCTAATAACTCCCGATTCCCGACATAATAATTTCTCTCAGCAGGAGAAAATGTCTTGGAGAAAAATGAACAAGTTAGTCAAAGTGGCAGGTCCTTGAAACAACACTGCCCCCACTCCCACCTGCATCTACCTCAACAATGAATGGTTCAGACGGATCAGGCTGGACCAACACAGGAGCAGACATAAAACATTTTTTCCATGAAGAAAAATGCTGTAACTGCTGAGACTGACCAGTTTTTAAGATCAGCCCCCTTACAAATGAGACCAGTGAGAG
The DNA here is from genome assembly GCF_051348905.1 of Ranitomeya variabilis. NCBI lineage: Eukaryota > Metazoa > Chordata > Amphibia > Anura > Dendrobatidae > Ranitomeya > Ranitomeya variabilis. The sequence continues at coordinate 185,512,070 of NC_135236.1, forward strand.
GCTTGACCACCTGAGAAAGCACTTTAATAAATCTCCAATAATAATTAGCAAACCCCAAAAAGCGCTGAACACCACTCAGGTCTTTGGGTTGCAGACAATGAACAATGGCCTGTACCTTTCCAGGGTCCATGCAAAACCCTTTAGCAGACAGAATGACCCCAAGAAAGCTCAGCTCTTGGACAAAAAATACACACTTGTCAGGTTTAACAACCAGCAAATTCTCTCATAACCTCTGGAGAACTGCACTCAGATGACCCAAGTGAGATTCCTTGTCAGATAAAAATACCAGGATGTCATCTAAATATATCACCACAAAGCGCCCTATGAAGTCGGCAAAAACTTTATTAATGAAATCCTGAAACACAGCTGGCGTGTTGGTGAGACCAAAGAGCATAACCAAGTTTTCAAGCAAACCCTCAGAGGTGAGAAATGCCGTTTTCCACTCATCCCCCTCCCAAATATGAATAAGATTATATGCTCCCCTGAGGTCTATCTTGGAAAACCACTTAGTGTAGCGCCCCCACTGCCGCAGGGCCGAGGGGTACCCGGTACCGGGCCTCTGAGTCTCTGCTCTGGGGTTGTCACGGTGGCTAGACCCGGTCCGTGACCCTGCTGAGGGGCGTACAGTAATAGATGTGTGTAGCCCTTTCACTATCTCATCTACCCCCCACCCCCTGAAGATGGCTGGACCATCATTGTAAATACATCATTGTAAATACACACCTGTACTTTGTATCTCCCCACCTCATTGTAGATTGTAAGCTCTCACGAGCAGGGTCGTCTTATTTTGCTTTATTGCTGTATTGTTAACATTGTTACCTATGATTGTTGTTTGAAACTGGTAAACTGTAAAGCGCTGCGGAATATGTTGGCGCTATATAAATAAAGATTATTATTATTATTATTAATAGATGTGATGGATGGTGGTGGTGGTGCGGTGCAGTAAATAACGAGGACACCAGGTTGCAGTCTCTTTACCTCTTTACTGAAGATCTCTGGGTCCTCAATCCGGAATACGGTTAACCAGGCTGCGTGAGTCCGGCCGGTCCAATGGCACCTCCAGAGTTCTCTTTGCAGGTGGAAATCTGTGCCTTCCTGCTAGCGCTATGTGTTATGGTCCTTCCCTGCTGTGCTTACGGAAAGTCCCCACAACTGTTGTGTCTGTTTCTTAAGTTCCCTCACAACTCGATTAGATGATGTTCTGCTAATCTTCCGTCCCTCCCTGATGTTACGGTTAGGATGGCACCCGTATGACAGGTAGGCTCGGAGCTCTTCCGGGACCCTAGAGTCGCCCCTCTCCACAAGTTGCCCCCTATGTCTTCGTAGGTGATTTAGGTGAGACAGCCCGCCTATGAATGACTGTCCTGCCGTTGGTTTCAAGTATTGCTTGAAGCTAGATGTATGAATACTTCCTCGGTGTTCCAGACGCCGGTTGTACGCCTCAGTAGGATGTTGCCTCGGTCTCACAGCACGACTCCTACTGGTATTCTCCTTGTTGCTTTGATCTCGTTTCTCACTCAGCACAATCTATTTCGCTTCTAATCCTTCCTTGGGCACCGCCGCTATGCTGAGCAGGCACGGTCCCGTGACGTTCTCTCAAGTTGCCAGACCTCTGTCAGGATCCCACCCCCGACAGGGGCCCTACCGAATCTTCCCCCACAACACCCTCTGCCACAAGGTGTTGCCTGGTTCCAACCCAGTCAGCTTTTTCTCCCTAACTTCCTGCCTGACCCCCAGTTTTACCAGTATGTGAGGAGTGGCCTAATGAATAGAACCCTTAGCTCCCCCCTGGAGGCCCGGCTGTGAAATGTATTGGTGTCTGTGATACCTGGTCAGGTGAACTCCTTCAGTGCCATCAGACGTACCATAGCTCCCCTTAGTGGCGGAGCCACAGTACTGCAACGACCAGGACTCTGGGGCGCTGCACTCCCCCCCGGTTAAATCCAGTACTCCTGGACTGGGAAGAAAACAACAATACAGGTTAGCAAAAAGACATACAATTTTGAAAATGCAATAACAATAAGTAAGCTTGAACAGAGCTTCCCTTTATGGGAGGTGCGGACACTTGAACGTTACAAACATGGTTAAACATTATAAATTACAGGCTATAAATAACTCCTGTTACCCAACCGGGTATTCTACTTAGTGCAAACTTTTGAATAACAAGTTGACATTGCCTTTAAGGACGTATACTCCCTATCCACTAAAGACTTACTTATAAAACATTATGAAACTGACTTCTTCTTTAAGGGCGTACAGGCTAACCCACTAAAGAATTATTCTGAACATTATAATATTAATTAACTCTTTCTCTTTCATTCTCCTTCGTTAAATCTGCAGGACCGCCTGTCCTAACTGCTCCAGGCCTGCTGCCTCTCCTTTCTTTACAGGACCGCCCCTTTCAGCCCGGGCCTACTGCCTTTTCAACTACTATACACAGTATAGAACATAACATTTACTTTCGGTTTGAAATCACTGAGCCATCCTTACATGGCTCCTAAGAGGACTCACTGACTAACCCCGTACGGGTTCACTTTCTGTCCTCATTCTTCTATCAACATTATCAAACATTCCTTACAATCAACTAGTTGGATACATATACTTTTACATGTAAGCATCATCATCACTTTCCTTTTATCGAGACATTATCGCTATCTATCTGTCTTAAAGCAATACCATTCTTTAAGTGCAACAAGTGAACATCCCCTTTAAGAGGGGACCAAGTCTTTATGAGGTAGCACATCTTCTCAAGCTACCAGTCCATACTCAGCAAAGGCTCCGGTGCGGTTTCTTCACAAAGAGTCCTTCTTTAAGTAAAACCAGTAGGGAGCGCCTTTAATAAGGTGCAAACTATTTACAAGCAGTTTGTATCATGCACTGTTCATGATTGCGGCAGTTCTTCGTAGCGAAGAAGAAAATAGAAAATAACCAAAAACAATAGGGATCCCGGATCAACCAAGGGATCCCTTTAAGAGTTAACCCTAACCGGGTTTAGCAACATGGCAGAGAACAAACAGTCAGATGAACTATGTACATGTTATGCAGAGTTTTAAGATATTTACTTTTGTGGTGCAGAAAGTGGTTTCCTTCCGGGCCTCACCAGACCAACGGGTCGCGCTGCCGATCCAAGGAGCGGTTCCTGCCCCGACAGTGACAGGATCCCTCGCCATGATGCTCTCCTCACTGATGGGCCGGCACGCCCCCAAGGTACGTGGTGGGTCCGGGTTCCCCGCTGCTCCGCAGGGACAGGTTCCGTTGCCTTTTCAGCAGGAGGTGCGTCTTCTGATGTTCCGGCAGCGGCCTGGAGTGCGACGCACCGCTGGACGCCCCGAGCTATCCAGCCAGCTTCACCTGTTTCCCTCCTCCACCTGGTGTAGGTTACAGCGTCACCTGGCTCCAGGTCGCGAGCGAACCTTCCTCCGCAGGGCTCTACTTCCTCCTGGTCTACACGGACCTGTAGCGGCTCCCCAATCTCCTGTATAACTCCCCTTCCGTGTCGGGAGTTAAAGGACACCACTACACCCCAGTGTGACGGCGGGGTTTCTTCCACGCTGGTCAGGTCAATCTGGGCTGCAGGCTGGGGCCGGCTCCGCCACGCCGTCAACAGGCGCCGCAGGTGTTCGGCCTCCGGCAGGATTCTCATGCCCTGTGTCTGCAGCGTACCTTCAGCCGCGGTCGGGTTGGGAGGAGCAGGGGACACCGGAGACAGGCGGACCTCCGTGGGCTGGCCCAGCCGAGTGAGCACGCGGGCATCAGCCTCCAAGCGGCGTGCTATCTGTCGGGCCTCGGCTGCGGCCACACACTCCTCGGACATCTGCCAGTTAGGTCGACTCATCGGTGGTTCCGTGAGAGCCAGTCCCCGCAACGATGGCGTCTCCGAGGCTGTGTCCGGTGATGCGGCTCCATGCCGAGTCGGGTCATCCCCACGCGGTGCTCCCGGCGTCGCCATCTTTATCTCCTCCCCAGCGTCTTCTTCCTGAGGTCTCTTTCGTGGGCGGCCATTGTCTTTCGCGCTCTCCAGCTCGTCTACGCCCACTCCACGCCCCTCTTCTTCTCCTGCGCTCCTCAGCGCTGTAATGGCGGCGGATTTTGGCGGTAAATGGCACGGCACAGTCTTTGCAATAAAGTACAGTCCAAACACAGTAAATCACAGTTCCAAGGCACACATGACCTGATTCTTCAGGCTTAAGTAGATCCTGTTCGTGACGCCAAGTTGTAGCGCCCCCACTGCCGCAGGGCCGAGGGGTACCCGGTACCGGGCCTCTGAGTCTCTGCTCTGGGGTTGTCACGGTGGCTAGACCCGGTCCGTGACCCTGCTGAGGGGCGTACAGTAATAGATGTGATGGATGGTGGTGGTGGTGCGGTGCAGTAAATAACGAGGACACCAGGTTGCAGTCTCTTTACCTCTTTACTGAAGATCTCTGGGTCCTCAATCCGGAATACGGTTAACCAGGCTGCGTGAGTTCGGCCGGTCCAATGGCACCTCCAGAGTTCTCTTTGCAGGTGGAAATCTGTGCCTTCCTGCTAGCGCTATGTGTTATGGTCCTTCCCTGCTGTGCTTACGGAAAGTCCCCACAACTGTTGTGTCTGTTTCTTAAGTTCCCTCACAACTCGATTAGATGATGTTCTGCTAATCTTCCGTCCCTCCCTGATGTTACGGTTAGGACGGCACCCATATGACGGGTAGGCTTGGAGCTCTTCCGGGACCCTAGAGTCGCCCCTCTCCACAAGTTGCCCCCTATGTCTTCGTAGGTGATTTAGGTCAGACAGCCCGCCTATGACTGACTGTCCTGCCGTTGGTTTGAAGTATTGCTTGAAGCTAGATGTATGAATACTTCCTCGGCGTTCCGGCCGCCGGTTGTACGCCTCAGTAGGATGTTGCCTCGGTCTCACAGCACGACTCCTACTGGTATTCTCCTTGTTGCTTTGATCTCGTTTCTCACTCAGCACAATCTATCTCGCTTCTAATCCTTCCTTGGGCACCGCCGCTATGCTGAGCAGGCACGGTCCCATGACGTTCTCTCAAGTTGCCAGACCTCTGTCAGGATCCCACCCCCGACAGGGGCCCTACCGAATCTTCCCCCACAACACCCTCTGCCACAAGGTGTTGCCTGGTTCCAACCCAGTCAGCTTTTTCTCCCTAACTTCCTGCCTGACCCCCAGTTTTACCAGTATGTGTGGAGTGGCCTAATGAATAGAACCCTTAGCTCCCCCTGGAGGCCCGGCTGTGAAATGTATTGGTGTCTGTGATACCTGGTCAGGTGAACTCCTTCAGTGCCATCAGACGTACCATAGCTCCCCTTAGTGGCGGAGCCACAGTACTGCAACGACCAGGACTCTGGGGCGCTGCACTAGCCTCAGACAATTGGTTGGAAAGATCTGGGATAAGTGGGAGAGGGTAAGTAATTCTCACCGTAATCTTAAGTTCACAAAAATCGACGCAAGGGCATAACCACCATCTTTTTTCTTAACAAAAAAAATCCAGCAGCCACAGGAGAGACAAAGGGATGGATGTGTCCTTTACATAAACTTTCAAAGACATACTGCTTCATATTGGAACATTCCAGGCCAGAAAGATTGTCTTGGGCAATTTAGCACCCGGAACGAGATTGATAGCACAATCATAGGAGAGATGTGATGGTAAAACCTCAACCTCTTTTTTGGAAAATAATTCCTTAAAATTCAGGTACTCCAGAATACCCTCCAGATCAACGGACGACACCAGTACAGTAGAAGGACAACTTTTACAACAATTAGACCCCATTTTACATTATCCCAAGATTCCCAGTTAATAACAGGATTATGTAACCGTAACCAGGGGAATCCCAACACCAGTCCCACTGGAAGATTGTTTAGAACATAAGAGATGTGTTCCTGATGCAAGGAACCCACCTTGAGGAGGAACTCCTCTGAGACAAAATTAACAATGTTCTTAATCAGCAGAGTCTTTTCAACAGCAATGATATGAATTAGTGATTCAAGCCTAACTGTCCCTATCTGACACTTAGTCACCAAGCGTGAGTCAGTGAAGTTCATGGATGACCCACAGTCCACAAAAGCTGAAGTGAGTGTGAAACAATCCCCATAACAAAGTTCCACCTCCAACAACATTTTTTGACATAAGAGAAAAGGTACCCAAGAGTCTGGGTGATCTCCTAGGCAATCACCCAGACTTAGGTGTTTCACGGCAACTTGTTAGTCGGTGGGCAAGAGGGGCAGTCATTATTCCAATCTCCAGGATCTCCAGAGTAAAAACACAATTTCCTCTCTCGTCGTCACCTCCTCTCCTTTAGGTTGATGGCCCCTGCCTCCAAAGGTTCAGTATAGGGTGCCACATCGGAATTAGCCAGACATAAATGAGTCTCTTGTTGCGTTATACCTCTCTCCCGCAACCTCTGATCAATACAAATGGCCTGAGTCATGGCCTCCTCCATGGAGCTGGGTGGTGGATAGAGAGCCAAAGCATCCTTAAGATGATCAGACAGTCCTCTCCTGGACTGACATCTAAGTGCAGAGTCATTCCAGGTCACTTCGGTGGCCCACTGTCTGAACTCAGATCAATACCATTCGGCGGTGAGTTTTCACTGGAAGATACCCATAATAGTGTCCTCTGCCACCCGGACCCGGTCTGGTTCATAAAAAATCAGTCCAAAGGCCTCAAAGAACAGACACACGTTCAGGGGCAGTAGCAGGTAACGAAAGAAGCCCAAGTCTGGCGACCCTCCTGGAGCAACAAAATAATTATCCCCACCCATTGATTCTCATCCCCAGAGGATCAGGGTCTCAGGGAGAAAAGTAACTTACAAATATCCCTGAATGTATGGAACTTCTCCTCTCTGGAAAAAGTATCTGGGAGCCTGACCATAGGTTCAACACAGTGGATCGGGACATCTTTGAGGTCCGAGTACCTACAGGCAGTTTGGGAAATATAACCCTGTACAGACCTAACCATTCCAGAGAGCTCCTTTTGAAGCAGATTATGAGAGGTGGCCAGGGCTCTATGTTCAACAGACAAATCCTGCATCATTTGAGTCAGGATAGACATCTGATCTGCCAGCGTGCGAAGTGGATCCATAAAGAGAGGAGTAAAGAAAAAAAACGTAAATGGTCAGTAATAATGTCACGCTGCAGCTATGCAGGTAACTGCAACTTCCACTAGATGGCAATAGAGTGGAAGGAAAGTATCAAGTCTGCAAGGGCAGACCTGCAGTGCTGCAGCAAAGCTACCACCAGGTGGCAGCAGAATAGTCTAACAAGCTGAGTCAAAACCTAGACCACCATGCAGTACAAAGGGAAAAAATAAGCACAGAGTCAGTGGAGAGCCAAAGGGTCAATACCAGACAAAAGGCAGAAGTACCAGGGATCAGAGGCAAATTCAAGTCAAAGACGAGTCAAACACCGGGAGATCCAAAAACAATCAGGAAACACTAAGACAGGATGGGCAGGGAAGGAGGAATAGACACGGGCAAGGTCAGAAAACTCCTTTTTGGATATTACACTTAAAGTACAGGCCAAAGGATTGGTGTACATTGACCTATATCGCAAGGAGACCTTGTGAATGCATTATTACAAGCATCATCAGCACATCCAAGGTCCACGATCAGAACCATCCCCACTGGACAGTTTCTCCGTGCTAGGAGGATCTGTGCCACAGACCATCTGTTTGAGGAGCAGGCCTTGGACCTTGGGGAGGGGTTTAGATAACATGAGTATAGCAAAAGATGCATTAAAAAAGGTTATCACTGGGCTCAAAAATCAATGAGAAATGATTTATTGACCAAAGTAGAGAAGTGATGCAAATTTACGATACATTTCCACTTATAATCATAGGTGGGATATGAAGAGAACCATCTTAAACTGACATTGGTCGGTTTTGAAAGCAGACCCCATTCTTCAAAAATGTCTCGCACCATCACCCCTTATGACAGCACATAGAAATAGTAATTTTAAACACATGCTGGTGCACAGCCACTATGTGGCCAAAACCCGAGACCCCTTTAAAGCAGGAAGACAAAAAACAGGTTACTCCCCATGTGGTGTATGTCTTGCATGTAGGAATCTTACTCGGACCACGTCCGTCACATCATCGGAAGGTCTGAGGGAATTTAAGATCAAAGAGTATATCGCTGCAGTACTACACATGTAGTACTATGCGGCGTACACATGCAGGTTGACATACATTGGACTTACATCATGTGAAATACGTGTTCGCACACGCGATCACGTGAGAGATATCCAGGAGGCCCTTGATGTGAAGGATGTTAGCACTTTTAAGACTCTTCCGAGGCATTTTCGAGTGCACCACAATTGTAACGCCAAAGATCTGCAGATCTGGGGTATAGACAGGATACTTGTTGGCATAGGGGTTGTGATATCAAACACACACTCACACAAAGAGAGTGTCGTTGGATCTCGTTTTGGGTACTATGACTCCTGCTAGGTTAAATGAACAGTTGTGCTTCGCTTCCTTTATATAAATTTTCTATGTCTCTGTTTTTAATTTTTTATTTTTATTTGTGTGTCATGTCTTTCTTTCCATCCTTTTTTAGAGTTGTTATTTGTTGAATCAGTATTAACGGGTTTACTTATGAAAAACATCTAAATGTGAAGGCATTGAACTACTCACTGAACGGGAAACCACTGGGTAAATCTGACATGGAGAAGGACTTGGGGATCCTAGTTAATGATAAACTTACCTGGAGCAGCCAGTGCCAGGCAGCAGATGCCAAGGCAAACAGGATCACGGGGGTGCATTAATTGGATTCACATGATGAGAGCATTATACTACCTGTATATAAATCCCTGGTTAGACCACATATGGAGTTCTGTGTACAGTTTTGGGCACCAGTGCTCACGAAGGATATAATGGAACTAGAGTGAGTATAAATGATGGCAGCAAAATTAATAAAGGGAAAGGGGGAACTACAATACCCAAAGAGATTAGCAAAATTAGGATTATTTAGTCTAGGAAAAAGATGACTGAGGGGCGATCTAATAACCATGCATAAGTATATAATGCCCGTTGCTAAAGAGAAATGAATATTCACTGCAATGGCAATGAATATTAATATCTCTTATAGCGCGCACAGTTACAGCAGCAGCTGCCGACTTCCAGCAGCTGTAAAGAAAACCACCTCCTACTTATCTTCCCTGTGCGCCCTTGCAGCATCCTGTTCCGGCTTCCATCAGCTCCTGCGGCTGGGCGATCACGTGTCCCCAGTGAGTGGAGAGAGGTTAATATTCGTTACCTTAATGAGCGGGGTCACATGATTGCTCGGCCGAAGGTGCTGCTGGAAGCCGGAACAGGATGCTGAGAGTGCGCGCAGGGAAAGTAAGTGGGAGGTTTTGATTTTTTTATGCTTTTCTCATGGGGAGCCATGCATTCAAGGATAGGGATGAGGAACCATGCATACAAAGATAGGGATGAGGAACCATGCATGCAAGGATAGGGATGAGGAGCCATCCATACAAGGATAGGGATGAGGAACCATGCATACAAGGACAGGGATGAGGAGCCACGCATACAAGGATAGGGATGAGGAGCCATGTATACAAGAACGGAGAAAAGGAACCATGCATACAAGGATAGGGATGAGGAGCCATGCAGACAAGGACGAGGATGAGGAGTCATGCATACCTGGACAGAGTTAAAGATCAATGCATACAATGATAGGGATGAGGAGCCATGCACTCAAGGATAGGTATGAGGAGCCATTCATACAAGGATAGGGATTAGGGGACGATGCATACGTGGCTTATACTTGAGTCAATACGGTTTCCCAGTTTTTCAAGGCAAAATTAGGTGCCTCGGCTTGTACTCGAGTATGTAAGGTAAGTACATATTTCAATTGGTGTTATAGCAAGGTTATATCTTGGACACATTGCTCCCTTTTTTCTCTTGGTATATAGTAAGCTGTCATTGATGTTAGAGGGGGCAATACATGGTATAAAGAAATGGGGTATGTAAAGTTTTGATCAGGGTCATTTGGATGTTTTGGTTGTCATGATTTAAAAAGAGAAAACACAGTAGTTTGACAATAAATTGCTTAATACAACCACTAACCATGAGTGCAGAAAAAGTATTGGTGTTATCATTCATATTCTCTGAAAAAAGACCAAGAAAGCAAAAGTTCTGCTGGGGCATGTAAACTTTTGAGCACAACTGTATATATATATATATATATATATATATATATATATATATATATATATATATATATATATATATACTAGATTGTGGCCCGATTCTAACGCATCGGGTATTCTAGAATATGCATGTCCCCGTCGTATGTGGACAATGATGATTCCAGAATTCACGGCAGACTGTGCCCGTCGCTGATTGGTCGAGGCAACCTTTATGACATCATGGTCGCCATGGCAACCATTATGAAATCTACGTCGATACTGTGCCCGTCACTGATTGGTCAAGGCCGTATATATATATATATATATCTATATATATAATTGTCTAAGGGTTTTTCCGTCTGTCTGTCTTTCTGTCTGTCTGTCTGTCCTGGAAATCCCGCGTCTCTGATTGGTCGAGGCCGCCAGGCCTCGACCAATCAGCGACGGGCACAGCATGGCGACGATGATGTCATAAAGGTTGCCTCGACCAATCAGCGACGGGCACAGTCTGCCGCGAATTCGCCTCGACCAATCAGCGACGGGCACAGTATCGACGTAGATGTCATAATGGTTGCCATGGTGACGATGATGTCATAAAGGTTGCCTCGACCAATCAGCGACGGGCACAGTCTGCCGCTAATTCTGGAATCATCATTGTCCATATACTACGAGGACATGCATATTCTAGAATACCCGATGCGTTAGAATCGGGCCACAATCTAGTATATATATATATATATATATATATATATATATATATATATATATATATGTCTCTGGCAAAAATTAAGAGACCACTTCAAAATGTTCAGTTTGTCTGATCTGTCTCTTTATAGGTATTTTTTCAGTAAAATGTAAATTGTTCTTTTAGTCTATAAACTACTGACATGTCTCCGAATTTCCAAGCAATACATTTTTTAATTTTTTTTCTGAAAAGGAGAAATGGTCAACATTTAAAAAAAACAGTGCTTTCAGACCTCAAATAATGCAAAGAAAACAAGTTCATAATCATTTAGAACAACAATACTAATGTTTTGACTCAGGAGGAGATCAGAAATCAATATTTTGTGGAATAACCATGATTTTTAATCACAGCTTTCATGCATCTTGGCATGCTATCCACCAGTCTTTCACACTGTTTCTGGTGCAAAAATGTAAGCAGTTCTTCTTTGTTTGATGGCTTGTGACTAGTGTTGAGCATTCCGATACCGCAAATATTGGGTATCGGCCGATACTTGCGGTATCGGAATTCCGATACCGAGATCCGATACTTTTGTGGTATCGGGAATCGGAATCGGAAGTTCCCAGTGTATGGTTCCCAGGGTCTGAAGGAGAGGAAACTCTCCTTCAGGCCCTGGGATCCATATCCATGTAAAAAATAAAGAATTAAAATAAAAAATAGGGATATACTCACCCTCTGACGCGCCCTGGTAGTAACCGGCAGCCTGCTTTGCTTAAAATGAGCGCGTTCAGCACCTTCCATGACGTCACGGCTTCTGATTGGTCGCGTGCCGCTCATGTGACCGCCACGCGACCAATCACAAGCCGCGACGTCATCCCTCAGGTCCTAAATTCCCTTCTATGAATTTAGGACCTGAGGGATGATGTCACGGCTTCTGATTGGTCGCGTGGCGGTCACATGAGCGGCACGCGACCAATCAGAAGCCGTGACGTCATGGAAGGTACTGAACGTGCTCATTTTAAGCAAAGAAGGCTGCCGGTTCACAGCGGTAAGGTCCAGGCTGCGTCGGAGAGGTGAGTATATCAATATTTTTTATTTTAATTCTTTATTTTACACATTCATATGGATCCCAGGGCCTGAAGGAGAGTTTCCTCTCCTTCAGACCCTGGGAACCATCAGGGATACCTTCCAATACTTGAGTCCCATTGACTTGTATTGGTATTGGGTATCGGTATCGGCGAGATGCGATACTTTGCCGGTATCGGCCGATACTTTCCGATACCGATACTTTCAAGTATCGGACGGTATCGCTCAACACTACTTGTGACTATCCATCATCCTCTTGGTCAGAGGTGTCAGACTGCATTCCTCGAGGGCCGCCAACAGGTCATGTTTTCAGGATTTCCTTAGCATTCCACAAGGTGGAATAATCATTCTGTGCAGGTGATTAAATTATCACCTGTGCAATACAAGGAAATCCTGAAAACATGACCTGTTGGCGGCCCTCGAGGAATGCAGTCTGACACCTCTGCTCTTGGTTACATTCCAGAGGTTTTCAATCGGGTTCAGTTCTGGAGATTGGGCTGCCCAGGACAGGGTTTTGATGTGGTGGTCTCTTAATTTTTGCCAGAGCTATATATACACAAGTAACATTATCTTGCACTTGTTTTTTTTCTCAATTGTGCTTCATATACTAGTTGCTTGAATGTATAAAACATAGCTTTGGAGGCTATACATTGACTCTAGCATGAGCATGTTGTGATTCACTCATATAAACTTTTTTCATTTGTTTAATAGTTTTTAAATTGTGTGTGTTACGTCTGTATTTTGATATTGCATTAATAAACTTATTATATTATACGAGTGATCCCTTTTTTGGCACGTTTCTTTCCTCTTTTGCATTTGTACTTGTTTGGCAAGCTCTGATCCCTTTAATGGTGGTGCCCTCTTTACATGCTCTTTTCACTATCTTGTGGATAGGAGATAAATAATCCAACCCCTTTAATGAGATGGAAATACTACTTTACTGAGCCTGCGTCAATTCATGGCAACATCATTTTATTTCTAAAATGACATTTAAATGTCTTAAATATTAATTGATGTCCAAAAATATATTGTGTAAACTGCAAAAAATGAGTAGAAAAACAACAAAGCATATCCTACTATTACTGTTCTAAATTTACTGATAAAATTAATCATCAGATTTTTTTCTGAAAAAAGAGGTTAAAAGTCTATGCAGAAACTCTCTTATCGCAACAGCTTGTAGACCTGCAGATTCCAGAACATTTGCGAACTTTACATGGCAGAACATGTTGAGACTTGTACATCTAAAGAAAATGCTGCCACATGTTATCCTGTGTAAGATTATGTAACAAGCCTCGGGAATGGTGGGGGAAAGTCTCCCAAAGAAATAAGCATAAAGGTACCGTCACACTAAGCGACGCTGCAGCGATACAGACAACGATGCCGATCGCTGCAGCGTCGCTGTTTGATCGCTGGAGAGCTGTCACACAGACCGCTCTCCAGCGACCAACGATGCCGAGGTCCCTGGGTAACCAGGGTAAACATCGGGTTGCTAAGCGCAGGGCTGCGCTTAGTAACCCGATGTTTACCCTGGTTACCAGAGTAAAATGTAAAAAAAACAAACAGTACATACTTACATGCGTCCCCCGGTGTCTGCTTCTGACACTGACTGAGCGCCGGCAGTAGCAGGGCACAGCGGTGACGTCACCGCTGTGCTGTGGTTTCACTTTCACTTTGCGGCGCTCAGTCAGTGTGGGAAGCGGACGCCGGGGGACGCATGTAAGTATGTACTGTTTGTTTTTTTTACATTTTACGCTGGTAACCAGGGTAATCATCGGGTTACTAAGCGCGGCCCTGCGCTTAGTAACCCGATGTTTACCCTGGTTACCAGTGTAAAATATCGCTGGTATCGTTGCTTTTGCTGTCAAACACGACGATACACGGCGATCGGACGACCAAATAAAGTTCTGAACTTTATTCAGCGACCAGCGACATCACAGCAGGATCCTGATCGCTGCTGCCTGTCAAACTAAACGATATCGCTATCCAGGACGCTGCAACGTCACGGATCGCTAGCGATATCGTTTAGTGTGACGGTACCTTAAGGCTTTCATTACTGATTTGAACTAATTTAATGTCACCATCTGTACAAAGTATCTTGATGCAAAATATACAGATATTTTTAAATAAATGTTGTATGAGTATAAAAGTAAAAATCAGATACCTAGGACAAGAATTGGAAAAATGTGGACGTGACATTACTGGGAATTGGTCACCTGGTTTTTGCTATCCCATTTGTGAACCGAATGAAGTAGTGGCAGAAATCCTGATTCCAACAATGTATTATTTAATGGGCTGCTTGCTGAAGTTGTGATAAAACTAAAGTTTATCTACTGCAGATCTACCAGTTCTCCAAATACTGAGGTCTGTATAACCCCATCCACACTACTGATTGGCAGCTTTCTGTGCACACTGTGCATAGGCAGAAATATGGCAATCATTGATGGGGACTGGTTTATATAGATTCATTAACCTCTTCCCGACCTGTGACACCACGTAGGCGTCATGAAAGTCCGTGCCAACACGACCTGTGACGCCTATGTGGCGTCATGGTCGGATCGCATTCCTGCAGATCGAGTGAAAGGGTTAGCTAAAATTTCACCCGACCTGCAGGTACAGGAGGAGTTGTACTTGAGCCCGGGGGGTGGCTTTTTCCCCTCCCCCGTATCTACGATCGCTCTGATGGGCTGTTGAAAGTGAAACAGCCAATCAGAGCAATTGTAATATTTCACCAATTAAAATTGGTGAAATATTACAATCCAGCCATGGCCGATGCTGCAATATCATCGGCCATGGCTGGAGACCCCGATCTGGCCCCACCACTGACTGACAGCGGCGATCTGCCGCCGCCGTCAGTCTTTCCTCCCCTCTGTCCTTTCCTCCGCTGCCCTCCTCTCCCCTCCGTCCTGTCCTCCGCCCCACCCACTATCTGATCCCACCCCCGTACCTCCTGAGTCCCAGTGTCCCTCCCAGTGTCCGTCTGTCTTCAGCGATGGGCGCCGCCATCTTCCAAAATGGCAGAGTCATTCCAGGTAACATAGTAACATAGTTAATAAGGTTGAAGGAAGACTTTAAGTCCATCTAGTTCAACCCATAGCCTAACCTAACATGCCCTAACATCTGCCGCCGCCGTCAGTCATTCCTCCCCTCCGTCCTGTCCTCTGCTGCCCTCCTCTCCCCTCCATCCTGTCCTTCGCCCCCCACTGTCCGATCCCACCCCACCGTACCTCCTGAGTCCCGGTGTCCATCCATCTTCAGCGATGATCGCCGCCATCTTCCAAAATGGCAGATTCATTCCAGATAACATAGTAACATAGTTATTAAGGTTGAAGGAAGACTTTAAGTCCATCTAGTTCAACCCATAGCCTAACCTAACATGCCCTAACATCTGCCGCCGCCGTCAGTCTTTCCTCCCCTCTGTCCTGTCCTCTGCTGTCCTCCTCTCCCTTCCATCCTGTCCTCCACCCCCCACTGTCCGATCCCACCCCCGTACCTCCTGAGTCCTGGTGTCCGTCCGTCTTCAGCTATGGGCGCCGCCATCTTCCAAAATGGCAGATTCATTCCAGGTAACATTCTGGTATAGAAGAAGAAGAGCACTCACCCTCCGCGAACTTTTTTTAGTCTTTATTCTGGCATCATATAAATAGCAGGACCATATAGGGAGAACAGTGGATCCAAAAGACGACGGCCGTTTCAAGCTGCCGCGCTTCTATGGGTCTAGATGGGCCTCAAAGTGTGTATCCTATGTGATGTATATACATCACATAGGATACACAGAGACTGCAGGATATACATCACATACGATATACTGAAACTCTGCTTTATACATTACATAAGATACACTGAAACTCTGCTAAATGTGTCACACAGGATGCATTATACACTGAGACTTCTCTATACACATCCCATAGGAAACACTGAGACTCTACTGCACACATCACATAGGGTACACCGAGTCTCCTCTGTGTCCAAGGAAGTAAGAGCCCAGCAGCCCAATAGCGGCTGCTGGTTGGCTGCTGGGCTGCCATGGCATGACAATGGCATGTGAACCCCGGCAGACCTCACAACGATATCACTGGAATGGTGCTGATGTGGGAAGTGAGTATACTTTTTTATTTTACAAGGAAATCTACTTAATTTAAAAAGGGGTTTTTGAGGTAGTCGGGACTTGGCAGGGTAGTGGATAAGCCTTTTAAGTTAAATCAGTTTTTCACTTTAATTAAAGTATGTAATATGGTCTATGCCTCTCACTAATTCTTTCTTTTCTAAACACTTTTAAAAGTGACAAGAGAAGTAGAAAATGGTGGTGTGTTCTAAAATGTTTAAGTTTTTTATACTAAATAAGTAGAGTATAGATCTTGATAAATGTCAATGTTTTTAGTATTTACATAGTCTGTCATGTGGTAGATAGCTTAATGATCCTTAATGATCTTGGCCCCTGATTCTGTGGCATGCTACACTGTATGTGCTGTGTCAGCCACTATACTTCGCTGTCTCTGCAGGAGGAATCGATGTGTCCAGATTTAGTCAATACAGCTCAATAGAGTATTCTTTTCATTTCAATTAAATAGGGTTGAACAACCCCCCCACTCACCCATGCCAGAAGATGTGAATCAGCAGACATTCTACGCTGTCAAGACAGTTTACAGAATGATAGAACTTTTGCTCCCAGTCCCATGAACATTTTTTAACATGTCTGAAATCTGTTTTTAAGTTGTAATTATTTATTAGATGGGAATATATAACAGCACAAAAAGGTATAATTGACTTGCCACTAGTGTATATTGCAAATCTAGATTAAATCTAAACATCACAGAGAAATACAAGGTCATTTTTTGCAGAATTGATCCTGCCATAAGTGATCTCCCAATCTCCTCAAAGGGACGTAACTTGTGCTTGATTATTAAGGAATCCTGTTTTTGTTGCATGTTTCTTTAGTGTATTGCAAACCCCCACACTTGCAATAGGCTAGTAAAGCTTTCTCAACACACTACTGGATACATTTTAGATGATACTCAAACTGTATAATCTAATAAAGGTTATTCCATAAAATGTATTATCATTTTAGAATACTCATAAAACACGCAAAGATAACAATCTGAAAAACACACTAGAGATATGCAAACTAAAATGTGCCAGAATTCTGTCTCAAATTTGAATCAGAGTTCTGGAGCAATTGCACATGCCATGTAGTACATGTATTGAATTGATCCTTTCCCTGTCAAAGAAGTATCTCATATGTCTTTAAAGGGGAAAACTCGGTAACCAAGTATGTTTGAGATGCAGACAACCTGGATAGTAGCTTAAGGGCTCTTTGTAAGGGCTCGCTCGATCAGATCAGCGTATACATCAGACGACTGCTATCCGATAAACATTGGATAGCACTTAGACCAATGCTATTCTATGGGGCATTGCAGATCTGTGTTTTTTTTTCTTACCTGTGTCACGGTTCCACCCCACAGGGTGTCTGGGATGCAGTTACTGACTGCTCGGCCATCCATTATGGTATAGAGGTGTGCTTAAGCTGTCAGTACTTGACAGCTTGGCCATCCAATCTGGCAGAGGGGTTGTGCTGAGCTGTCAGTGTGTTGGTTGGTAGCTCTACTATCCAATCTGAGATGGTGAGGTGTCGGCTGTCTCCACGTGTTCACTATTCCAGGTAATTGCCATTCTTTGTCAGGACTCTGAACATTTTTTACTACCTTTTTGTACATTACTGCTCTTTTGCAAGATGGCGTCTTTGGTCTCATGTGCACTGTGTCTTCCTGCTATAAAACTCCACCCCAGCCTTCAGTCTGTGCTAGAGTATTCTGCCTTGCATCCAGCTCCTGACCTCTGGTGACTCCCTGGCTATATACCTGCTCCTGTGAACCTGTGGGGTTATCCTGCTACTCTGCTCTGAGTTCCTGCTGCATACACCAGTTCCAGTAATCCTCCTTCATCTGCTGCTCGTGTTTACTTCCATCTGCATTTGCTGGACATGTAAGCTGTTGCTGCTCTGCAAGAACCTGAGACTATTACCCAGACCTCCCTGGTTGAGCTAAGATACTATTTGACCTGCCTTATAAGCATATCTATCTGTGTTTTGGACTAAGCAAGGACTTATTCGTGTCAAGTATCCTCAAGAATAACTGTGCTTCATAGACTTTCTGCGTGATTGCATTTTTCTCTGAAGTTTCCTATAGACTGCTGAGCTGCATTTGATATTTGCACCAAGTGTTGTGGACTTGAGTTTTTCTCTGCACCTGTTTGAATCAACGTGTGATAATATAGACTTTACCACTTATAAAACTGTGTCCTGCAGTTGCCTTGTTCCCCGCAAAGAGTCTCCTGAGTTATCCCCTATAATTATTACATTCTTCCTAACTGAGCTGTGTCTCCCAGAAGTCTGCCAGACATACATTCAGCTTGTGAGGGTTGTGCTTTCCTGTGCCTTGAGTTCTGTATGCTTGATCTGTTGCCTGACTTCGTTCTGACCATCCGCCTGTTTAACCCCTTCAACTCTGATCCGTTATCCTCTGACCACGGAACGTTACCTGACTACTCTTTTGTCTCTTCCTTCTGTTTATGACGTACCCTTCTGGCTTCTGACCTTGGACTTCTTGACCACTCAGACGTACGGCTTGGCTGTGAGAAGTGACTAGCACCACAGCCTGTGCTCTGATTTTCTCATGCGTTAGAATCAGATCACCCTATGATCGAACTGTGATCAAACTCAGAGCAGCATTTCAGCAGAGTGTCATTAACGTAATTGATCCAATTTTCTTGCAGAGAGAATATGCGATCGGTGTGACCCCGGCCTAAGGGCTCATTTAGATGAACGTATAATCAGTCCGTGTGCTGTCATTATGTAAAACTGACAGCATACTGACCCATACAAGTCAATGTGGTAGATCACATGAGCGTTTTTACACAGACTGATGGACTGCATGTAAAAAAAATTGCAGCATGAAGTGCTTTAATCCATATTCTCTATTCTGCATTAGATTCATCCATTTTAATTCAATGGGTGCACAATAAATGTATCATGTACGGGTTACCAACCAATATATCTTATGCTTTTCGTGGATCCATTGCAATTATTAATATTGGACAATGTAGTTGACCTTTTATTATTTATTAAATTTAAATGTAAAAAATGGATTCCATGTGGGTGTACAGAATGGACACACGCATTTCATTTGTATGACAATACTGATAAAAAAGTATTATTTTTGGAGCTAAACACATTTTTAGGAGTTTTGAGTTTTTGAGAAGGATTTGGGGAGTCCCTTTCTGGTTCTACTCCTAAAACTTTTCAAAACACTCCATGTCCACATAGGGGGAGCTGACAATTTTCAGGGACAGAAGAGAAATGATGTGAGATATCCACCTCTCCCTAACACTAGATTTTATGTACCACTACTAAAAAGTTAAAAACATTTTGTTACAAAATAAGAAAATCATGAAAAAATGTAAATAGCTCTTTTGTTCTATTAAGTCCTTTATTTTTGGACGCAAAGCCCTGCTTTCGAAAGTGTATATTCTGTCCCCTCACTCACCACGTCTCTAAATGCAGATCTCTATCATAAATATTACCCTGTCTGGAGGAAATAATGATTTACTATACCAATATATATATATATATATATACCAATAATACTAATCATTAAAAGCACTGTATACCCCTAAGTAAATTTTTGCCCAGTAGCAATACATCCTGCCAATTCCTAACGGCATTTAATATACACACCATAAGGATTTGGCTCTGTTTGCTGGTTCTAGCAGTTGTTACATGATCACAAGCATGAGATTTGCTTACTTGTGGTCGGAAAATCTCACGTGACAGCTTCTGGAGCCAGCAAGACCAAGCAGTGCCAAATCCTAGCGGTGAATATACGAGATATCATTCAGCAAGCTGTACTTCTTGCCTACAATTTAAACAGAGTTGTACAACCCTTTTAATAACATGAATGTATCAAGAAGACGAATGTTAGTATTAATATTGCAATATAATAGACAAACAATACCGCCATTCCATAGAAAAGACTACCAGCATATACAGTAGTGATGATACTGATGTACTGATCATTAATCAAAACCACTGTAATAAAACTGATATTACCTCCATACAAGGACTATAAAATGGTAGTATGTGTATACTGTACAGGTACTCACCAGTGACGCTCTCAGTGATCGCAGTCATTAATTTATCCTTTTTTTTAATTCGGTCCAGGCCACCACGACTACTTCTTACATCCATAACTTGTCCTTGCAAAATGTAACAAACAGACATAATTAGGTTACTGCTTTTCCATCATCCTCCTGACATTCCCCAATAGCTACACACATGGGAGGACATACCGCCTGTTCAACCTGTGCGGCTGCACAGGGGCCCGGAGGCTCCAGGGGGCCCCTGCAGGCAGGGCCGGCGTTAGGGGCAGGCAGCTGCGTAGGTCCTTGCTCCCCCAGGGGCGCACAGCTAGCGACACATCACGCAGCTGCTATGGGGCCCCTGTGAGGCAGGGGGGCCCGCCAGCGCTGACTCCCCCGGCGCATTGAACTATACCAGTGTCTGCCGGTACAGTTCAAAGCAATGATGGAGTAGAGAGCTTCCCTTGATGCTCCCTCTCCCATCATTCCCAGCTCTGCCTCTGACACTTCCGCGTGGCGCGCACTCACTGTGTGCTGACAGGAGCAGGAACTGGAAGCAGCGCGGGCATGAGGAGAGGTGAGGAGCGTGTTGTTTTTTGTTTTTTTTTACTCTATAACAGTGAGTACTGGACTGTGGGGCCATTCTAGGGGCGAGATGTGCTGTATACTATGAGGCTGTGTGCTGTATACTATGAGGCAGTGCTGTATACTATGAGGCAGTCCTGTAGACCATGAGGCTGTGCTGTATACCATGAGGCTGTGTGCTGTATACCATGAGGCTGTGTGCTGTATACAATGAGGCTGTGTGCTGTATACCATGAGGCTGTGTGCTGTATACCATGAGGCTGTGTGCTGTATACCATGAAACTGTGTGCTGTATATCTGAGACTGTGTGCTGTATACCATGAGGCTGTGTGCTGTATACCATGAGGCTGTGTACTGTATACCATGAGGCTGTGTGCTGTATACCATGAGGCTGTGTGCTGTATACCTTGAAACTGTGTGCTGTATATCTGAGACTGTGTGCTGTATATCATGAGGCTGTGTGCTGTATACCATGAGGCTGTGTGCTGTATACCATGAGGCTGTGTGCTGTATACCATGAAACTGTGTGCTGTATACCATGAGGCTGTGTGCTGTATACCATGAGGCTGCGCTGTATACCATGAGGCTGTGCTGTATACCATGAGGCTGTGTGCTGTATACCATGAGACTGTGTGCAGTATACCATGAGGCTGTGTGCTGTATACCATGAGGCTGTGTGCTGTATACCATGAGGCTGCGCTGTATACCATGAGGCTGTGTGTTGTATACCATGAGGCTGTGTGCAGTATACCATGAGGCTGTGTGCTGTATACCATGAAACTGTGTGCTGTATATCTGAGACTGTGTGCTGTATACCATGAGGCTGTGTGCTGTATACCATGAGGCTGTGTGCTGTATACCATGAGGCTGTGCTGTATACCATGAGGCTGTGTGTTGTATACCATGAGGCTGCGCTGTATACTATGAGGCCGTGTGCTATATACCATGAGGCTGTGTGCTGTATACCATGAGGCTGTGCGCTGTATACCATGAGGCTGTGTGTTGTATACCATGAGGCTGTGTGCAGTATACCATGAGGCTGTGTGCTGTATACCATGAGGCTGTGCGCTGTATACCATGAGGCTGTGCGCTGTATACCATGAGGCTGTGTGTTGTATACCATGAGGCTGTGTGCAGTATACCATGAGGCTGTGTGCTGTATACCATGAGGCTGTGTGTTGTATACCATGAGGCTGCACTGTATACTATGAGGCCATGTGCTATATACCATGAGGCTGTGTGCTGTATACCATGAGGCTGTGTGCTGTATACCATGAGGCTGCACTGTATACCATGAGGCTGCGCTGTATACTATGAGGCCATGTGCTATATACCATGAGGCTGTGTGCTGTATGCCATGAGGCTGTGCGCTGTATACCATGAGGCTGTGTGTTGTATACCATGAGGCTGTGTGCAGTATACCATGAGGCTGTGTGCTGTATACCATGAGGCTGTGTGTTGTATACCATGAGGCTGCGCTGTATACTATGAGGCCATGTGCTATATACCATGAGGCTGTGTGCTGTATACCATGAGGCTGTGTGCTGTATACCATGAGGCTGCGCTGTATACCATGAGGCTGCACCGTATACTATGAGGCTGTGCTGTATACTATGAGGCTGTGTGCTGTATACCATGAGGCTGTGTGCTGTATACCATGAGGCTGCGCTGTATATCATGAGGCTGCGCTGTATACTATGAGTCTGTGTGCTGTATACCATGAGGCTGTGTGCTGTATACTATGAAACTGCGCTGTATACTATGAGGCTGCGCTGTATACTATGAGGCTCTGTGCTGTATACTATGAGGCTCTGTGCTGTATACCGTGAGGCTGCGCTGTATACTATGAGGCCATGTGCTGTATACCATGAGGCTCTGTGCTGTATACCATGAGGCTGTGCTGTATACTATGAGGCTGTGTGCTGTATACTATGAGGCTGCGCTATATACCATGAGGCAGTGCTGTTTACTATGAGGCTGTGCTGTATACTACGCGGGCAGTGCTGTATACTATGAGGCTGCGCTGTATACTATAAGGCTGTGTGCTGTATACCATGAGGCTGTGCTGTATACCATGAAGCAGTGCTGTTTACTATGAGGCTGTGCTGTATACTATGAGGCTGCGCTGTATACTACGCCGGCAGTGCTGTATACTATGAGGCTGCGCTGTATACTATGAGGCTGCGCTGTATACTATGAGGCTGTGCTGTATACTATGCGGGCAGTGCTGAATACTTTGAGGCTGCGCTGTATACTGTGAGGCAGTGCTGTTTACTATAAGGCTGTGCTGTATACTACGCGGGCAGTGCTGTATACTATGAGGCTGTGCTGTATACTTTGGGGCTGCGCTGTACACTATGAGGCTGCGCTGTCTACTACGCGGACAGTGCTGTATACTATGAAGCTGCACTGTATACTATGAGGCTGCGCTGTATACTATGAGGCTGCGCTGTATACTATGTGGGCAGTGCTGTATACTATGAGGCTGCGCTGTATACTACGTGGGCAGTGCTGTATACTATGAGGCTGTGCTGTATACTATGAGGCTGCACGGTATACTATGTGGGCAGTGCTGTATACTATGCGGGCAGTGCTGTATACTATGCGGGCTGTGCTGTATACTATGTGGGCTGTGTTGTATACTATGGGGGGTACATTATACATTATATTCTATGGGGAGGCTGTGTTATATACTATGGAGGGTGCAATATGTTCTATGGGGAAGGCTGTGTTACATACTATGGAGGGCTGCATTATATTCTATGGGGGCTACATTATATTCTATGGGGAGTTGGGCTGTATTATATTCTATGGGGGCTACATTATATTCTATGGGGGCTGTATTAGATTTTATGAGGGAGGATTGCATCATACTCTTTGATGGGGCTACATTATATTCTATGGGGAGGTGGGCTGTATTATATTCTATGGGGGGCTGTATTATATTTATATTCTATGAGGGGTGATTGCATCATACTTTATGAGGGGGCAACATTATACTATATGAGGGGGCTGCATTATACTCTATGGGGGTTTATCATACTCTGTGGGGTGGCTGCATTATGCTCTATGGGGTGGCTGCATTATACTATATGTGGGCTGCATTATACTGTATCAAGGACTATGGGGAATACATTATACTATATACATTATACTATATGAAGAACTATGGGATGCATTATACTATGGGAAGTGAATTGTACTACATGGATGACTATGGCGGTGCATTATACTATATGGAGCACTATGAGTGTATTATATTATGTGGAGGATTGAGCAGTGTATTTTAATATATGGAGGACTATGAGGAGTGTATTATACTATATGGAGGACTATGGGGAGTGTGTCATGAATCCCAATGGCTAGGGATAGCAAGGGACAAGCAAAGTAATACAAAATATCGGACGAGCTCTAGGGTGATGGAACCTGGGCTGACCGCTGCCCTACGCCTGACAAACGCAACTAGAGATAGCCAGGGAGCGTGCCTACGTTGGTTCTAGACGCCACGCACCAGCCTAAGAGCTAACTAGTACTGCAGAGAAAATAAAGACCTCACTTGCCTCCAGAGGAATGAACCCCAAAAGGTATAGTTGCCCCCCACATGTATTGACGGTGAAATGAGAGGAAGGCACACACATAGAGATGATATATATAGGTTCAGCAAATTGAGGCCTGCTGTAAACTAGAAAGCAGAACGATACAAAAGGGGTCTGAGTGGTCAGCAAAAAACCCTAATAAAAAAAAACATCCTGAGATTACAAGAACCCATGTGCCAACTCATGGCACATGGGGAGAACCTCAGTCCACTAGAGCTACCAGCTAGCATAGAGACATAATAAGCAAGCTGGACAAAAAAACCAACAACTGAAAATCAGCACTTAGCTTATCCTGAAAGATCTGGGAGCAGGTAGGCAGGAACCAAACAGAGCACATCTGAATACATTGATAGCCGGCAAGGGAATGACAGAAAGGCCAGGTAAAATAGGAACCACCCAGCCTCTGATGGACAGGTGGAAACCAAAGGCCGCAACCCACCAAAGTCACCCAGTACCAGCAGTAACCACCAGAGGGAGCCCACAAACAGAATCCACAACAGTACCCCCCCCTTGAGGAGGGGTCACCGAACCCTCACGAGAACCCCCAGGGCGATCAGGGTGAGCTCTATGGAAGGCGCGGACCAAATCAGTCGCATGAACATCGGAGGTGACCACCCAGGAATTATCCTCCTGACCATAACCCTTCCACTTAACCAAATACTGGAGTTTGCGTCTGGAAACACGAGAATCCAAGATCTTCTCAACAACATACTCCAATTCTCCCTCCACCAGCACCGGAGCAGGAGGCTCAACCGAAGGAACAACGGGCACCTCATACCTCCGCAACAACGACCGATGGAACACATTATGAATAGCAAACGATGCTGGGAGATCCAAACGAAAAGATACAGGGTTAAGAATCTCCGAGATCCTATAAGGACCGATGAACCGAGGCTTGAACTTAGGAGAAGAGACCTTCATAGGGACAAAACGAGAAGACAACCACACCAAATCCCCAACAAGAAGTCGGGGACCCACGCGGCGACGGCGATTAGCAAACTGCTGAGTCTTCTCCTGAGATAACTTCAAATTGTCCACCACCTGATTCCAAATCTGATGTAGCCTGTCCACCACCACGTCCACTCCAGGACAATCCGAAGACTCCACCTGACCAGAGGAAAACCGAGGATGAAACCCCGAATTACAAAAAAAAGGAGAGACCAACGTGGCAGAACTAGCCCGATTATTAAGAGCAAATTCGGCCAGTGGCAAAAAAGCAACCCAGTCATCTTGATCAGCAGAAACAAAACACCTCAAATAAGTTTCCAAGGTCTGATTAGTTCGCTCCGTCTGGCCATTCGTCTGAGGATGGAATGCAGACGAGAAAGACAAATCAATGCCCATCTTGGCACAAAACGTCCGCCAAAATCTAGACACAAACTGGGATCCCCTGTCAGAAACGATATTCTCCGGAATCCCATGCAAACGAACCACGTTCTGAAAAAATAAAGGGACCAACTCAGAGGAGGAAGGCAACTTAGGCAAGGGCACCAAATGAACCATCTTAGAAAAGCAGTCACACACAACCCAGACAACGGACATTTTCTGTGAAACCGGGAGATCAGAAATAAAATCCATGGAAATGTGCGTCCAAGGCAATGGATGGGCAAGGATAACAACAACCCACTGGCCCGAGAACAGCAAGGCTTAGCTCGAGCACACACTTCACAAGACTGCACAAAGGTACGCACATCCCTAGACAAGGAAGGCCACCAAAAAGACCTGGCCACCAAGTCTCTAGTACCAAATATTCCAGGATGACCAGCCAACACAGAAGAATGGACCTCGGAGATGACTCTACTGGTCCAATCATCCGGAACAAACAGTCTTTCTGATGGACAACGATCCGGTTTATCCACCTGAAACTCCTGCAATGCACGTCGCAAGTCTGGGGATACGGCGGACAATATTACCCCATCCCTAAGGATACCAGTAGGCCCAGAGTCTCCAGGAGAGTCAGGCACAAAACTCCTGGAAAGAGCATCTGCCTTCACATTCTTAGAACCTGGCAGGTATGAAACCACGAAATTGAAACGAGAAAAAAACAACGACCAACGAGCCTGTCTAGGATTCAAACGCCTGGCAGACTCAAGGTAAATGAGATTCTTGTGATCAGTCAAGACCACCACACGATGTTTAGCACCCTCAAGCCAATGACGCCACTCCTCAAATGCCCACTTCATGGCCAAAAGCTCCCGATTACCCACATCATAATTGCGCTCGGCGGGCGAGAATTTTCTAGAGAAGAATGCACATGGCTTCATCACCGAGCCATTAGAACTTCTCTGTGACAAAACCGCCCCCGCTCCAATCTTGGAAGCATCAACCTCAACCTGAAAAGGAAGTGAAACATCTGGTTGACACAACACAGGAGCAGAAGAAAACCGGCGCTTAAGTTCCCGAAAGGGCTCCACGGCCGCAGGAGACCAATCAGCAACATCAGCACCCTTTTTAGTCAAATCAGTCAAAGGTTTAACAATACTGGAAAAATTAGCAATGAACCGACGATAAAAATTAGCAAACCCCAAGAACTTCTGAAGGCTCTTAACAGATGTAGGTTGTGTCCAGTCACAAATCGCCTGAACCTTGACGGGATCCATCTCAATAGTAGAAGGAGAAAAAATGTACCCCAAAAAAGAAATCTTCTGGACTCCGAAGAGACACTTTGAGCCCTTCACAAACAGGGAATTGGCCCGCAGAACCTGAAACACCTTCCTGACCTGTAAAACATGAGACTCCCAGTCATCAGAAAACACCAAAATATCATCCAAATACACAATCATAAACTTATCCAGATATTCACGGAAAATATTGTGCATAAAGGACTGAAAGACTGACGGAGCATTGGAGAGTCCAAAAGGCATTACCAAATACTCAAAATGGCCCTCAGGCGTATTAAATGCGGTTTTCCACTCGTCACCCTGTTTTATCCGCACCAGATTATACGCACCGCGAAGATCTATCTTAGTGAACCACCTAGCCCCCTTAATGCGAGCAAATAAATCAGTCAATAATGGCAGTGGATACTGATATTTGACTGTAATCTTATTCAGAAGGCGATAATCTATACAAGGCCTCAGGGAACCATCTTTTTTGGCCACGAAAAAAAAACCTGCTCCCAGAGGGGACGAAGATGGACGAATATGTCCCTTTTCCAAGGACTCCTTAATATAATTCCGCATAGCAGTATGCTCTGGCAGTGACAGATTAAATAAACGACCCTTAGGGAACTTACTGCCAGGAATCAATTCTATAGCACAGTCACACTCTCTATGAGGAGGGAGCGAATTGAGCTTAGGCTCCTCAAAAACATCCCTATAGTCAGACAAAAACGCAGGGATCTCAGAAGGAGTAGATGAAGCGATTAAAATCGGAGGTGCATCATCATGAACCCCCTGACATCCCCAGCTTAACACAGACATTGTTTTCCAGTCCAGGACAGGATTATGAGTTTGTAACCATGGCAGACCAAGCACTAGTACATCATGTAAATTATACAGTACAAGGAAGCGAATCACCTCCTGATGAACGGGAGTCATGCGCATGGTCACTTGTGTCCAATACTGCGGCTTATTCATAGCCAATGGTGTAGAGTCAATTCCCTTCAGAGGGATAGGAACTTCCAGAGGCTCCAGACTAAAAACGCAGCGTTTAGCAAATGACCAATCCATAAGACTCAGGGCAGCGCCTGAATCCACATAGGCATCGACGGAAATGGAAGACAGTGAAAAAATCAGAGTCACAGACAAAATGAACTTAGGCTGCAGAGTACCAATGGCAAAAGATTTATCAACCCTTTTTGTGCGTTTAGAGCATGCTGATATAACATGAGCTGAATCACCACAATAAAAACACAATCCATTTTTCCGCCTATAATTTTGCCGTTCACTTCTGGACTGAATTCTATCACATTGCATAGTCTCAGGTGCCTGTTCAGAAGACACCGCCAAGTGGTGCACGGGTTTGCGCTCCCGTAAACGCCGATCAATCTGAATGGCCATAGCCATCGACTCATTCAGACCTGTAGGCGTAGGGAACCCCACCATAATATCCTTAATGGCCTCGGAAAGACCATTTCTGAAGTTTGCAGCCAGGGCGCACTCATTCCACTGAGTAAGCACCGACCATTTCCGAAATTTTTGACAATATATTTCCGCTTCATCATGCCCCTGAGAGAGGGCTAATAAAGCCTTTTCAGCCTGAATCTCCAGGTTGGGTTCCTCATAGAGCAATCCCAATGCCAGAAAAAACGCATCCACATTGAGCAATGCAGGATCCCCTGGTGCCAATGCAAATGCCCAATTCTGAGGGTCGCCCCGCAGGAAAGATATTACAATCTTAACCTGTTGAGCAGGGTCTCCAGAGGAGCGAGATTTTAAAGAAAGAAACAATTTACAATTGTTCCTGAAATTCAGGAAGGTAGATCTATCTCCAGAAAAGAACTCTGGAATAGGAATTCTAGGTTCAGACATGGAAGTGTGAACAACAAAATCCTGTATGTTTTGAACTTTTGCCGCGAGATTACTCAGGCTGGAAGCCAAACTCTGGACATCCATGTTAAACAGCTAATATCAGAGCCATTCAAGGGTTAAGAGGAGGTAAGAAGCAGCTAGACAGCAATTAAGGGCTAGGCAGCAAAACTCTGAAGGAAAAAAAAAAAATTTCCCTTAAACACTTCTTTTTCTCCTGCTTCAGCCCAAACAATTAACACTTTGTGGGCCGGCTATAATGTCATGAATCCCAATGGCTAGGGATAGCAAGGGACAAGCAAAGTAATACAAAATATCGGACGAGCTCTAGGGTGATGGAACCTGGGCTGACCGCTGCCCTACGCCTGACAAACGCAACTAGAGATAGCCAGGGAGCGTGCCTACGTTGGTTCTAGACGCCACACACCAGCCTAAGAGCTAACTAGTACTGCAGAGAAAATAAAGACCTCACTTGCCTCCAGAGGAATGAACCCCAAAAGGTATAGTTGCCCCCCACATGTATTGACGGTGAAATGAGAGGAAGGCACACACATAGAGATGATATATATAGGTTCAGCAAATTGAGGCCCGCTGTAAACTAGAAAGCAGAACGATACAAAAGGGGTCTGAGCGGTCAGCAAAAAACCCTAATCAAAAAAAAACCATCCTGAGATTACAAAAACCCATGTGACAACTCATGGCACATGGGGAGAACCTCAGTCCACTAGAGCTACCAGCTAGCATAGAGACATAATAAGCAAGCTGGACAAAAAAACCAACAACTGAAAATCAGCACTTAGCTTATCCTGAAAGATCTGGGAGCAGGTAGGCAGGAACCAAACAGAGCACATCTGAATACATTGATAGCCGGCAAGGGAATGACAGAAAGGCCAGGTAAAATAGGAACCACCCAGCCTCTGATGGACAGGTGGAAACCAAAGGCCGCAACCCACCAAAGTCACCCAGTACCAGCAGTAACCACCAGAGGGAGCCCACAAACAGAATCCACAACAGGAGTGTATAATACTATATGGAGGACTGAGGAGTGTATTATACTATATGGAGGACTATAGGGCACATTATATTATATGGAGGACTGTGCGGTGTGCATTTTACAATATGGAGGGCTGTGGTGCACATTATAATATATTGAGGACTATGGGGTGTATTATACTAAACAAGTAAAATGCTGCCTATTCATCGAGTGATTGGATTGGTTATGCCGGAACAGAAATTATTGTTCTTAGCAGCACATCGCCGGGGTAAACTGTAAGTGTGCTGCTGGTAACATGATACTGTATGGTGATCTGTTAGAGATCTATTAGTGATTGTTCTGTCCCCATCATTATTTCTCAGACGTTGTAAAGAGGCCAGGAAACAAGCGTTGAACGAGTTCAGTATTGTTGATTACACTCTTTTAGTGGCCTGAACTCAGCTCATGTAAATACAACCGAAATGCTTCTGTGTGATGTGCAATATGTTAGAATTTGAGGCCCCATTTTAAACTTTGCCTAGGGCCCCACTTTGCCTATAACCGGCCCTGCCTGCAGGGTGGCTAATAATGAGAGCAAACTGGCCAGTTTATCCGGCTCCGGGGGGGCCCTGGCCAGATTGCCATCATGAGACTGCAGCTCCGCTGCATGCAAGAGAAAAAGGCAGCGGAGTGGAGCTGCAGGGAATGGAACCATCCTGCCACAAAGCAGCGGCTGAATGACATCATCATTCAGTGCCGCGGCTGTGTGAGACAGGAAGCTGCCGGTGATGGTGCAGCTTCAGGATACCGTGCGAGCAGAGGTGAGGTGTGTGTGTGTGCAGAGAGGTGAATGGTGCTGTGTGTGTGTATAGGTGGAGGAGAGGGCAATGATGGGGTGACGGGGCCGAAAGCAATGATTGGGTTGATGGAGAGGGCAATGATAGGAGTGGTGGGGAGGAGGCAATGATGGAGGTGGTGGAATGGGCAATGAAATGGGGTGGTGGGGGAGAAAGCAATAACGGAGGTGGTGAAGAGGGCAATCATGGGTGTGGGGGAGAGGGCAATAATGGGATAAGAGGGATTTATAATGGGTTTAAGAACAGGGGGAGGTGGAGGAAGACATTATTATCGATTATTATGTCTAACACAGTCCCTTAGTATAAAGTGTACTCACTTATGTATAGCACAGTCCCTTAGCTTTGTCGCCTTAAAAAGAGGGGGGCCCAGGCACATTTCCTGCACAGGGGCCCCAAGCTGTCTGTGTCCACCCCTAGCTACACAAACCATATAACCAGCACTCTAGAAAGTAATAATACCCCCCTCTGAGCCTTTCACAGTAATAATGCCCACCATTTGTGCCACACACAATAACAGTGCCCCGTCTATGCCCCTATCCAGTAATAACAATCTCTCTGTACTTCCTCATAGTAATAATGCTCCCCTATTCCTCCTTAGTTATTCAGGAGCATATAGTAATAATGTGCCACATTATGATAATTTTTCCCTATGCCTCCTCCTGTGCATTCTTATAATAATTATGACCCAGTATCTCCTTATTATACTAAAAGTGCCTCCCCCGTAATGATAATTATACCTTCGTGCTTCCTTATAATGATAATGACCCCCCATTATGACTCCTTATAATGTTGGCCACACAGCCTGTCATGATTCTCAATGGCGAGAGAACATAGCCCAGCATATATAAGAACTAGCTCTTGGAAGATGGAATCTAAACTGACCATGAACTAAACCTGCCGCACAATTAACAGTGGCCGGGTAGCGTGCCTACGTTTTATCCCTAGACGCCCAGCGCCAGCCGGAGGACTAACTAATCCTAGCAGAGGAAAATACAGTCCTGGCTCACCTCTAGAGAAATTTCCCCAAAAGGCAGACAGAGGCCCCCACATATATTGGCGGTGATTTTAGATGAAATGACAAACGTAGTATGAAAATAGGTTTAGCAAAATCGAGGTCCGCTTACTAGATAGCAGGAAGACAGAAAGGGCACTTTCATGGTCAGCTGAAAACCCTATCAAAACACCATCCAGAAATTACTTTAAGACTCTAGTATTAACTCATAACACCAGAGTGGCAATTTCAGATCACAAGAGCTTTCCAGACACAGTAACGAAACAGCAGCTGTGAACTGGAACAAAATGCAAAAACAAACAAGGACGAAAGTCCAACTTAGCTGGGAGTTGTCTAGTAGCAGGAACATGCAAAGAAAGGCTTCTGATTACATTGTTGACCGGCATGAAACTGACAGAGGAGCAAGGTTATATAGAGACTCCCACATCCTGATGGGAACAGGTGAACAGAGAGGATGATGCACACAAGTTCAATTCCACCAGTGGCCACCGGGGGAGCCCAGAATCCAATTTCACAACAGTACCCCCCCCTTAAGGAGGGGGCACCGAACCCTCACCAGAACCACCAGGGCGATCAGGATGAGCCCTATGAAAGGCATGGACAAGATCGGAGGCATGAACATCAGAGGCAGTCACCCAAGAATTATCCTCCTGACCGTATCCCTTCCATTTGACCAGATACTGGAGTTTCCGTCTGGAAACACGGGAGTCTAAGATCTTTTCCACAACGTACTCCAACTCACCCTCAACCAACACCGGAGCAGGAGGCTCAACGGAAGGCACAACCGGTACCTCATACCTGCGCAATAATGACCGATGAAAAACATTATGAATAGAAAAAGATGCAGGGAGGTCCAAACGGAAGGACACAGGGTTAAGAATCTCCAATATCTTGTACGGGCCGATGAACCGAGGCTTAAACTTAGGAGAAGAAACCCTCATAGGGACAAAACGAGAAGACAACCACACCAAGTCCCCAACACAAAGCCGAGGACCAACACGACGACGGCGGTTGGCAAAAAGCTGAGTCTTCTCCTGGGACAACTTCAAATTGTCCACTACCTGCCCCCAAATCTGATGCAACCTCTCCACCACAGCATCCACTCCAGGACAATCCGAAGATTCCACCTGACCGGAGGAAAATCGAGGATGAAACCCCGAATTACAGAAAAACGGGGACACCAAGGTGGCAGAGCTGGCCCGATTATTGAGGGCGAACTCCGCCAGTGGCAAAAAAGCAACCCAATCATCCTGATCCGCAGACACAAAACACCTCAAATATGTCTCCAAGGTCTGATTAGTCCGCTCGGTCTGGCCATTAGTCTGAGGATGGAAAGCAGACGAAAAAGACAAATCTATGCCCATCCTAGCACAGAATGCCCGCCAAAATCTAGACACGAATTGGGTCCCTCTGTCAGAAACGATATTCTCCGGAATACCATGCAAACGAACAACATTTTGAAAAAACAGAGGAACCAACTCGGAAGAAGAAGGCAACTTAGGCAAGGGAACCAAATGGACCATCTTAGAGAAACGGTCACACACCACCCAGATGACAGACATCTTCTGAGAAACAGGCAGATCCGAAATAAAATCCATCGAGATGTGCGTCTAAGGCCTCTTCGGAATAGGCAAGGGCAACAACAATCCACTAGCCCGAGAACAACAAGGCTTGGCCCGAGCACAAACGTCACAAGACTGCACAAAGCCTCGCACATCTCGTGACAGGGAAGGCCACCAGAAGGACCTTGCCACCAAATCCCTGGTACCAAAGATTCCAGGATGACCTGCCAACGCAGAAGAATGAACCTCAGAGATGACTCTACTGGTCCAATCATCAGGAACAAACAGTCTACCAGGTGGGCAACGATCCGGTCTATCCGCCTGAAACTCCTGCAAGGCCCGCCGCAGGTCTGGAGAAACGGCAGACAATATCACTCCATCCTTAAGGATACCTGTGGGCTCAGAATTACCAGGGGAGTCAGGCTCAAAACTCCTAGAAAGGGCATCCGCCTTAACATTCTTAGAACCCGGTAGGTATGACACCACAAAATTAAACCGAGAGAAAAACAACGACCAGCGCGCCTGTCTAGGATTCAGGCGCCTGGCAGACTCAAGGTAAATTAAATTTTTGTGGTCAGTCAATACCACCACCTGATGTCTGGCCCCCTCAAGCCAGTGACGCCACTCCTCAAAAGCCCACTTCATGGCCAAAAGCTCCCGATTCCCAATATCATAATTCCGCTCGGCGGGCGAAAATTTACGGGAAAAAAAAGCACAAGGTCTCATCACGGGGCAGTCGGAACTTCTCTGCGACAACACCGCCCCAGCTCCGATTTCAGAAGCGTCGACCTCAACCTGAAAAGGAAGAGCAACATCAGGCTGACGCAACACAGGGGCGGAAGAAAAGCGGCGCTTAAGCTCCCGAAAGGCCTCCACAGCATCAGGGGACCAATCAGCAACATCAGCACCCTTCTTAGTCAAATCACTCAATGGTTTAACAACATCAGAAAAACCAGCAATAAATCGACGATAAAAGTTAGCAAAGCCCAAAAATTTCTGAAGACTCTTAAGAGAAGAGGGTTGCGTCCAATCACAAATAGCCTGAACCTTGACAGGATCCATCTCGATGGAAGAGGGGGAAAAAATGTATCCCAAGAAGGAAATCTTCTGAACCCCAAAAACACACTTAGAACCCTTCACACACAAGGAATTAGACCGCAAAACCTGAAAAACCCTCCTGACCTGCTGGACATGAGAGTCCCAGTCATCCGAAAAAATCAGAATATCATCCAGATACACAATCATAAATTTATCCAAATAATCGCGGAAAATGTCATGCATAAAGGACTGGAAGACTGAAGGGGCATTTGAAAGACCAAAAGGCATCACCAAATACTCAAAGTGGCCCTCGGGCGTATTAAATGCGGTTTTCCACTCATCCCCCTGCTTGATTCGCACCAAATTATACGCCCCACGGAGATCAATCTTAGAGAAGCACTTGGCCCCCTTTATATGAGCAAACAAATCAGTCAGCAGTGGTAACGGATATTGATATTTAACCGTGATTTTATTCAAAAGCCGATAATCAATACACGGCCTCAAAGAGCCATCTTTCTTAGACACAAAGAAAAAACCGGCTCCTAAGGGAGATGACGAAGGACGAATATGTCCCTTTTCCAAGGACTCCTTTATATATTCTCGCATAGCAGCGTGTTCAGGCACAGACAGATTAAATAAACGACCCTTAGGGTATTTACTACCCGGGATCAAATCTATGGCACAATCGCACTCCCGGTGCGGAGGTAGTGAACCAAGCTTGGGTTCTTCAAAAACGTCACGATAGTCAGACAAGAATTTAGGAATCTCAGAGGGAATAGATGATGAAATGGAAACCAAAGGTACGTCCCCATGAGTCCCTTTACATCCCCAGCTTAACACAGACATAGCTTTCCAGTCGAGGACTGGGTTATGAGATTGCAGCCATGGCAATCCTAGCACCAAAACATCATGTAGATTATACAGCACCAGAAAGCGAATAATCTCCTGGTGATCCGGATTAATACGCATAGTTACTTGTGTCCAGTATTGTGGTTTATTACTAGCCAATGGGGTGGAGTCAATCCCCTTCAGAGGTATAGGAGCTTCCAAAGGCTCCAAATCATACCCACAGCGTTTGGCAAAGGACCAATCCATAAGACTCAAAGCGGCGCCAGAGTCGACATAGGCGTCCGCGGTAATAGATGATAAAGAACAAATCAGGGTCACAGATAGAATAAACTTAGACTGTAAAGTGCTAATTGAAACAGACTTGTCAAGCTTCTTAGTACGCTTAGAGCATGCTGATATAACATGAGTTGAATCACCACAATAGAAGCACAACCCATTTTTTCGTCTAAAATTCTGCCGCTCGCTTCTGGACAGAATTCTATCACATTGCATATTTTCTGGCGTCTTCTCAGTAGACACCGCCAAATGGTGCACAGGTTTGCGCTCCCGCAGACGCCTATCAATCTGAATAGCCATTGTCATGGACTCATTCAGACCCGCAGGCACAGGGAATCCCACCATAACATCCTTAATGGCATCAGAGAGACCTTCTCTGAAAATCGCCGCCAGGGCGCACTCATTCCACTGAGTAAGCACAGACCATTTACGGAATTTTTGGCAGTATATTTCAGCTTCATCTTGCCCCTGAGATAGGGACATCAAAGCTTTTTCCGCCTGAAGCTCTAAATGAGGTTCCTCATAAAGCAACCCCAAGGCCAGAAAAAACGCATCCACATTGAGCAACGCAGGATCCCCTGGTGTCAATGCAAAAGCCCAATCTTGAGGGTCGCCCCGGAGCAAGGAAATTACAATCCTGACCTGCTGTGCAGGATCTCCGGCAGAGCGAGACTTCAGGGACAAAAACAATTTGCAATTATTTTTAAAATTTTGAAAGCAAGATCTATTCCCTGAAAAAAATTCAGGCAAAGGAATTCTAGGTTCAGACATAGGTGCATGAACAACAAAATCTTGCAAATTTTGTGCCTTCGTGGCGAGATTATTCAAACCTGTAGCTACACTCTGAAGATCCATTTCAAACAGGTGAACACAGAGCCATTCAAGGATTAGAAGGAGAGAAAGAGAGGAAGGCTGCAGTATAGGCAGACTAGCAAGTGATTCAATTATGAGCACACTCAGAACTAGAGAAAAAAAAAAAAAATTTCAGCAGACTTCTTTTTTCTCTCCTTTCTCAGCCAATAATTTAACCCTTTTTGGCCGGTCAAACTGTCATGATTCTCAATGGCGAGAGAACATAGCCCAGCATATATAAGAACTAGCTCTTGGAAGATGGAATCTAAACTGACCATGAACTAAACCTGCCGCACAATTAACAGTGGCCGGGTAGCGTGCCTACGTTTTATCCCTAGACGCCCAGCGCCAGCCGGAGGACTAACTAATCCTAGCAGAGGAAAATACAGTCCTGGCTCACCTCTAGAGAAATTTCCCCAAAAGGCAGACAGAGGCCCCCACATATATTGGCGGTGATTTTAGATGAAATGACAAACGTAGTATGAAAATAGGTTTAGCAAAATCGAGGTCCGCTTACTAGATAGCAGGAAGACAGAAAGGGCACTTTCATGGTCAGCTGAAAACCCTATCAAAACACCATCCAGAAATTACTTTAAGACTCTAGTATTAACTCATAACACCAGAGTGGCAATTTCAGATCACAAGAGCTTTCCAGACACAGTAACGAAACAGCAGCTGTGAACTGGAACAAAATGCAAAAACAAACAAGGACGAAAGTCCAACTTAGCTGGGAGTTGTCTAGTAGCAGGAACATGCAAAGAAAGGCTTCTGATTACATTGTTGACCGGCATGAAACTGACAGAGGAGCAAGGTTATATAGAGACTCCCACATCCTGATGGGAACAGGTGAACAGAGAGGATGATGCACACAAGTTCAATTCCACCAGTGGCCACCGGGGGAGCCCAGAATCCAATTTCACAACAACAGCCCCTCATAAATAATATGATGGCTCTCACACTATAGGATGGCTCCCAAAGTCACCCATACACAGTATGATTGCCCCCACAGTACCTTCCTCCATAGGCAGAATAATAACCACCTACAGAATCCCATACACAGTATTATGGCCCCCTCAGTACATTGCCCCATATACAGTATGATGTCCACACAGCACCCATACACAGTATGATGCCCTTCTACGTTCTCTCCATCATACACATGTGAAGAGCGGAACAAAAATGGTTACCTCAATGAACCAAAAAGAATTTGTGATCAATATTGACCTGTCCATTCAAGGACATTTTAGCTATAGTGTGAAATCCTATTTTTTGTTTGTGAAACTGCCACTTAGGCGAAACTGTACTGTTTTGTTTGTTGTGAAACTATCACATAGCCGAAACTGTTTTTTTTTTGTCTTCTCTTTTCTCTCTTTGTTTAAACAAGCAAAACTTGTATAACCACTGAAACTACCTGTACAACTATATAAAGAGGGGATAGCACCTTGAAGGCAGGCGTGCTTCAGAGGCTTCCCAGTGATATACTATACGAGACGTGTCTTGTGTATTATTTCTGGTGATTCCCCACTTCCAAAGGCTGCTCCGACTGAGTGTGGACCCGACATTTCCTGGCGCCCGAACAGGGACCCGAGGTCTGTGTACTCCTTCAAGAACACCGGCAGAATACGAACGAAAAGAGAATCTGGGATAATGGACGGCAGATGAATAAAAACCTGGCCAGGTAAGAGACACTGTTAGATCTCTTATATCTGCCCTGCACTGTCCGTAAGATTTTCTGTGTCGTGTCCTTTAGCGGGTAGTTCTAGTAGAGGAGGATACCTATAGCTCGGGTTCTTGAACTACTTAGGAATTGACCACCTCACGGAGTACGGAATTGAATGAGAGTGAATGTGAATAGAAGGTGTGTGGAAGTTGGGAATAGCCCTATAAGCCGCCCAGGGTGTTGAAACAGAAGAAGTGACTGTCCCACTGGGCAACGTGGTTGCGTCCTTTCGGGGAGACCTCCGCGCCTATGTTCAATCTCTGATCCTGTCTTTGACGAAAACCTGGTGACGGATAAGTGTATGATAGTATGAGCCCAGGACAGATAAATTAGCCTGGGACAAGATACGTTGTATTTTGATCCTCTGTCTGGTTGCATTTGTGTTGTTTACTATAGGTGTAGGAATCAGGATTTTTTTACATCAACACGGTACGCAGAAGCCGTTAAACATCCTAGCTCCTTAGGAAGAAGGTAACGAGGTATTCTCATACCCAAACGCCACCTAGGGCAAGAAAAGAAAAAAGCTCAGGATAAGAAAATGGGGAATAAGCAAACAAAGTCGGAACCAGAAGAATTAGATATCTATACTATCATAAAGGAGAGAAGTGGTGAAGATGCCACTAAGGGGCTGAGAAAGATTTTTAGTAAGTTTGGAGTTACTAAGGCAGAAGCCTTTAGTAGAAAAAAATGGGAAGGAATTCAGGAAAAAAGGCATAATCAGAGACAAGAAATGGATAGATCAGATCCAAGCGTTGATTGATGTCTCTAGGGTAGCAGAAAAAGAGGGATGGACATATAATCAACAGAATAAAAAGTGGTGTATTAGACCCGCAGGCTACGGAGAAAAGCAAAATGTGGAATATAAGAACACCCCACCCCCATACCTTAACCCACATGCCCCATCTTTTCTCCAAACACCACCTCAAAGTTTAGCCGGACCAGGAGGATGGGTATGTCCGCACTGTGGACAACAAAATCCAGACTGGAGAAATGATTGCCTAGCCTGTGGTACACCTAGACATGGCGCTGTACTTGCCCCTGTTAGGGTAGTACCAAGACCCTTTAGGGAACCTGGTGCTGACGGAGTAATGAGAACTAGATATCACCAAACTCGACAATATTTCCCTTGGTCCCCCGCTGAAGGCATGTCTCTCTTGCATAACGCACCAGATCCCACCCAGTGTCCAGTTAGATTTGCACAATATATACAGCAAATTATGCTGACTCACGCTGGAGTTTGGGCAGATGGAGAAGAATTATGTAGAATGAAAATGACTCCTGGACTCTTCCAGGAGCTATTAGCAAATCTACAGGTACATAGGCCCCAGGCAGGAGATGGTGCCTTACAAACGATAGAATCAGGTACGCAATTTGTAGATCACTTAATGGTTTTCATGAGGGAAAAACAGAGGCAGAGAGGAACAACGGGAGTGGTGGCTCAGAAATCTGGACAATCAGTAGACGAATATTATCTAAGTGTAGAAAATAATTTCAGAGATGAAGGCATGGATCTAACCGCTTCAGGAATGATGAGGTTAGTTACAAAAACCTTTATAGATGGATTGTCTCCAAAAGTGAAGGAAAAGCTTAAGGCCGCAACCCCTGATTGGAGAACCTTGGAAGACCCACACCTGGCTAGACAGAAAGCTGTAGGGATAGAAATGGACTTAAGAGAAAATTCTAAGCCAGTAAGAATTGCACAGGCTAATACTGGCTCTGCTAATCAAAAGTTTACTTGTCATTACTGTAAGAAGCCAGGACATTTCCAAAGGGAATGTAGGAAGAAAAAAGCAGATATAGATTCAGGAACCTTTGTACCCAAAAATAGGATAAATAACCCAGCGCCTGATCAAACAGACAGCTCAGAATGACTGAAGGTTATACAGGTCTCTCTTCCTTCTAGAAGACCAATAATACAAGTAGAGGTTGAGGGTAAAAATGTACCTTTTCTGATAGATACGGGAGCAACATCCTCCATTTTAAATCAAGACTTTTTACCATATCCTGACAATATATCCTCAAAGGTAACATATGCAGAAGGGTATGATGGTAAAATTCAGGCGTTGCCCTTTACAAAACCTTTAAATGTGAGCTTTGGCCCTAAAACCTTTGTATCCAAATTTTTATTTGCTAAAGGTGCACCTACCTGCTTGCTGGGTACTGATGTCTTAAGTAAAATGCACGCAAACATCCATTTTAGAGAAAATGGCACAGTTATGCTGACCATCCCTGAAGATGCAGAAACTCTGGAACAATATGTTAGAATACAGGCAATGGAGGATTTTCCCAAAATTTACACTCAACAAGCAAAAATTGACTTGTCTCGGGTTCCTGACAGCCTATGGGCAAAAGGAGACACTGATGTAGGATTCTTATCAGTAGCTCCTATACTGTTAGAAACTGCCCCGGGAACCATTTTACCTCAGCTTAGGCAATACCCCATCAGCGCCCAGCAAGAACTGGCGATTTCTCAACAAATTCAGGATTATGTGTTACAAGGTGTTTTGGTAGAAATCAGGTCACCCGCCAATACACCCTTATATCCTGTTAAAAAGAAAGTTTCCTCCAAAGAAACTATGGTGAAATATCGCATGGTGCACGACCTACGGGAAATCAATAAGGTTTTGGCACCGGTCACCCCTGTGGTACCGAATCCTCATACCTTACTGTCTCAAATTCCCAGCACTGCTGCATATTTTACGGTAATTGACTTATCAAACGCATTTTTTTCTGTGCCACTACATAAGAACTGTTGGCATTTGTTTGCCTTTACATTCAAGGGTAAACAATTAGCATGCACAAGATTGCCACAAGGTATGGTACACTCACCAACTTTGTACTCTGAAGCAATGCAGACCGTGCTGAAAAATTTCACCCCAGAACCAGGAGTAGTCATTCTACAGTATGTAGATGACTTACTTATTTGTTGCCCTGATGAGCAGACGGCAGTTACCTCAACTGTTAATTTCTTAATTTTCCTAGCGCAAGAAGGCTGTAAAGTAAATAGACAGAAACTCCAGGCTTGTCAACAAATAGTCGTGTTCTTAGGTCACTGCATATCACAGGGCATCAGACACCTCACACCTCAACGTACGGAAGCCATACGTAACATGCTTGAACCCAGGAATCACAAACAGCTGCGTGCTTTCCTGGGTATTGTTTCACACTGTAGACAGTGGATCATACATGCAAGTCAACTCATGCAGTCTTTATATGACTGTATTGCCAACACGCCATATTCACTCAGTGAAGAGGCTAAACAGTCATTTTCCTCTTTGAAAACAGCACTGGTATCAGCTCCGGCTTTGGGACTCCCAGACTACACTAAACCTTTTCAATTGATGGCAGCTGAGATATCCTCACATGCTACAGGGGTGCTCACACAAAAACATGGAAACAAACAGAGACCTGTGGCATACATATCAGCTCATCTGGACCCTGTAGCTAGAGCCGCACCTTCTTGTGTAAGAGTAGTAGCCGCAATTTCACTGTTATTAGATAAAGCTTCTGAGATTGTTCTTGATCACCCACTTCTAGTTCAGACCACTCATGATGTACATGGCATTCTTAACCAGGTCCAACCTAAACATATTTCAATGGCCAGACACCTCCGTCTCCAATGTTCCCTACTACTGCCGCCCAACATTTCCTTTGCCAGGGTTCAGACTCTTAATCTCGCGTCTTTGCTCCCTTTAGAGTCTGAGGGGGGTACCATACCTGAGGAAACTGCACTCTCCAACTCCTTCAGTCAATGCATGATTGTGTACAATTAATGGAACAAGAGACTCAGGGCTTACGTAATGTATGTGACAAGCCACTCTGTAATGCTACATTTGAACTTTTCATAGATGGCAGTAGATATGCAGATATGAATGGACAATTTCATACAGGTTATGCGGTAGTAACTCAGCATGAAGTGCTGAAAGCAGAACCTCTCCCTGCTAATCAGTCTGCACAAGAAGCAGAACTTACGGCATTATTTGAAGCTCTAAAAATAGCCAAAGATCAGACAGCAAACATATACACTGATTCTAGATATGCACATGGCATTATTTTCGATTTTGGCGTAATATGGAGAGCCAGAGGTTATATGACTGCTTCAGGCCAACCTGTTAAACATGCCTCCCTCATTAGACAGATTCTGGAGGCAGCACAAGAAACTAAAGAAATAGCGGTGATAAAGGTAGCTGCACATGTGAGACTCGACACCAAGGAAGCCAGGGGTAACGATAAAGCCGACAAAGCAGCAAAACAGGCAGCACGTAAACCCTTACATCATGCCCACACACTAGATAGCTCTGAAGATGATGAGGAGAGATTGAAGGAAGCTCAGAAACAGGTAGACGACGAAGAACGAGGGCAGTGGCAGAAAAAAGGGGCAGAAGATCAGCAAGGATTATGGAAAAAAGGAACTTTGTTGTGTTTACCCAGAGCCTGGTACCCCGCAGTGGCGAGTGACCTCCACCTACCTACGCATGTATCGGCAAACGGTATGACGCTCAAGGTAAAAGAAAGGTGGTTGGCTCCAGGCTTTGGTAATTTCGCTCGGAACATGTGTGCTGCATGCGCTATATGCCTGGCACACAATCCAGGTCAGACCATTAAAACCCCAACCAAGCATCATGAAAGACCACTGTATCCCTTTCAAAGACTCCAGATCGACTACATCCAGCTTCCTAGGTACAATGGATACGAATATGTGCTTGTGTGTGTGGACATGTTCTCAGGGTGGCCAGAGGCTTATCCAGTTCGTAAAGCCTCAGCAAAAACTACTGCCATTAAAATAGCACATGAACTGATACCCCGTTACGGCATGCCTGAGGTGATCGAGTCAGATAGGGGTACCCATTTTACTGGAGAAATATTCCAGAATGTTATGAAAATGTTGGGAGTAGAAAACCAGTTTCACACTCCGTATCACCCACAGAGTTCAGGTAAAGTGGAAAGATTAAATGGAACAATAAAATTAAAAATCCAGAAGGCCATGGCAGAAACAGGAAAGCCTTGGACCGAGTGTCTACCACTTGCCCTGTATTCCATCCGAAACGCCCCAAGGGGGAAGGCTAAGCTGTCACCACATGAGATTCTTTTTGGTAGAGCAGCAAATTTGGGTTGTTATTTTCCACAACAACTGATGTTGAATACTGAGACTTTAACTGCTTATGTACAAGAATTACAAAAACGTTTAACTAAAGTGCATTCACAAGTTTTTGCTTCCCTTCCAGATCCAGAAAATCTCGAAGGAGGCCACAAGTTGGAACCTGGTGATCAAATCTACGTGAAAAGACACACCAGAAAGACTCTGGAACCGAGATTTGACGGACCTTTCCAAGTCCTGTTAACAACTCCAACAGCAGTCAAGCTTGAAGGAAAGGCATCATGGATACATGCAAGCCATTGCAAAAAAGCAGTATAAGACTCATGATATTGATGTTAATAATGTTAACCTCAACGGAGGCATGGGAAAGATTGAATTCTCTAGCCCCTTTGAACAATAGATTCGTACAACATCATAGAAAATTAGTGCATGATTTGTTAAATAATACGCAACCCCTGGCAGATTGTTGGATCTGTACCCATTCACCAGTATCAGCCACAAGTATACCTTTTCTAGCAGTTCCCGTGTCAGCTGAAGAAATATTCGCTTGGCCTAATTGTTCAGACAACCTGGCCAACAACCAGCCTGGCAATACTAGACTATGGAACACTACAATCGCCATACCAGTTGTGGGATGGGTAGAATTTCCTTGGTGGCAGGGCAATCTTACAGGAAAAATAGGCAACTTACAATATTTAGCACTCAGAGGAGGAGCATGGGTACCTAGGAATAAGACTGGATTAACTGATTTAGGACAGGTCCCCACTGAAAATCTACAGCTCAGTTTCAGTACAACCACCCCTTCCTCTGATGCTT
Source organism: Ranitomeya variabilis (assembly GCF_051348905.1). Classification (NCBI taxonomy): domain Eukaryota; kingdom Metazoa; phylum Chordata; class Amphibia; order Anura; family Dendrobatidae; genus Ranitomeya; species Ranitomeya variabilis. The sequence goes on from NC_135236.1 coordinate 185,555,796, forward strand.
TCAAACCTACAGTATTGGAAAGGTACATACATAATAGAAAATGGGAACATTCCGAGTTGTTCCCCCAAGGTGATGCAAACAGTTGTACAAGTAAGCCGGGGAACCTGGTTTGTAATGAATCCGATGAGTATGTCAACGGAATGCATGTATGTGGGAATCCCGCAGCCGGGTACTGTAGCCCCTTGGGACAAAAACCCTCTTGGTGTATGCTTCAGAATGTATCTAGTTTTGTGGATTTGGCTCACAGATTGGTATTGCAGCACTCAGCTTTGTGGGATCTGCCTGAGGGTACATTTTGGATATGCGGAGAAGGAGCATATAAATGGCTTCCCGTAGGTATAAAGGGTACTTGTACATTAGGACGCCTAACCCCGGCTACTTTCATAATTTCGAACAAACAAGTGAATATGGAAGCCGTGCCCAAGCACACACTGTATAAAAGAGCTGCAGATAACTCACCACGTCCCTCGGGGAGGCCACATATAGTACAAATGGGAATTCCCAACAAAATTGCTAGTACCATTTTTATTTATCCTATGTTAACACAGATGTGGGATAAATTAGTTAGAGCCACGGATTATCTAGATGACCAGATTTGGGATATATTGGACATATTAAATACTAGTATAGCTGTACAGAATCAGCTTATAATAGTCACTAACCAACATACCCTGGTATTGGATTACCTAACTGCCTCACAAGGGGGTATGTGTCAAATCATCGGACCCACCTGCTGTCATTATATAGACCCGAATAGTACTATGAGTATGAGATTTAAATTAGAAGACGTACAACGACTCAGGGATCAGTATGACAAAGACAATGACCAAAATAAGGATAGCTGGTGGTCAGATACCTTTTCTTTTCTTAACCCGGCCAATTTGTTCAGGGGTATCGGTGGGTGGGTTACCGGGATTATGCAAAGCCTAATACATACAGTTATAGTTATTGTAATTATATATGTATTATTCAAGGTTGTACTCAAGGGTATCTCGGTATGCACAAATAAATTTTGTGTAATGGATGCGAGAATATAAAGTTTTTTTTGTAATATCACAAAAAGAATGACTAAAATAATCGTCTATATGACAAGGTTTTGAATGGAATATGTCAAAGGGGGGATTGTGAAGAGCGGAACAAAAATGGTTACCTCAATGAACCAAAAAGAATTTGTGATCAATATTGACCTGTCCATTCAAGGACATTTTAGCTATAGTGTGAAATCCTATTTTTTGTTTGTGAAACTGCCACTTAGGCGAAACTGTACTGTTTTGTTTGTTGTGAAACTATCACATAGCCGAAACTGTTTTTTTTTGTCTTCTCTTTTCTCTCTTTGTTTAAACAAGCAAAACTTGTATAACCACTGAAACTACCTGTACAACTATATAAAGAGGGGATAGCACCTTGAAGGCAGGCGTGCTTCAGAGGCTTCCCAGTGATATACTATACGAGACGTGTCTTGTGTATTATTTCTGGTGATTCCCCACTTCCAAAGGCTGCTCCGACTGAGTGTGGTCCCGACACACAATATGATGTTTCCTACTGCTTCCTACACACAGTATGGGGACCCAACAATAAAGTATGTTATTGACCATTACCTGCTATCCATAGTATAATGTCATAAACAAGGTATATGGTAAACTATCAATTAACTGTTTTATGTAGTAAGACTATCTGATTGAAGGGCAGGCTCATTAAATATTTTATAAATCCTAATTTGTCCAAATGTGTCATAAAGTTTAGGTTTTTTATTAAATAAATTTGAAACATATCGACCCAAATTTCAAAGTTATTGTTATGTAATATGACAAATGCCAGATTTGAGTTTTTCAAAGTAACGCCAGATATTTGGTCTTTCCAAATCAGATGATTCTATAAAGAATTATAAGAAATATTTTATTTTAAGTGGTATGTATGCACTCTGCATGTTACTATTATTTAAGGTCTTCTGGTTTATGTAACTTTGTTTGAGTCACATAAAAAAAAAAAAAAACCTGGCAACTAAAGGCTTTAGACAATTTTGGTTTTGTGGACGTGGGATCAATCAAATTTACTAAAGATCTGCTTAAGTTTTTTTTATTTACTTCCCCACGATCAGGAATAGTAACGTTTTAGATGCACTATTATTACTGATCGTGGGCACGTAGCCTAACAGATGGTGTGAAATGTATTACAATGCGTGCCAGAGAACTGCTGTACATTGCAGCTGTAATCTACATCAGCTAGTAACTGACATAGATTTTATGTTTGGCTCACGAACAGCTAAAAATATGTGTTAAACTTAATACTTAAGTGTGAGCTTTTAATTATATTTATTTTAATAAATTTGATGCACCTTACTCCAACTGGCTTTGGCTATAAATCTAGTATAAAAAGTATTGATAAGTTTCCTCATGTTATGAAATGATGAAAGGATGGGACTGCCAAGACTTGTTGGAGCCCGATGTCTTGTTCTAGAGTGAAGACACCTAGTTATATTGATCACAGTGCATCATAATGTCATGATCTGGAAAGCAGGGTCAAGGCCAAAAGTCGTAACATCATCAGACTTTTGAGGCAATGGCGCTTTGTAACGTCGTGACATCATGATGTGCCCTGACGTCCTTTGATGAAAATCCTGTTCTAGAGTTAAGGCAAGGTGCACTTATGCTGTAAGAATAAGGCTACTTTCACACTAGCGTCGTGCACTGCACGTCGCTATGAATTCGTTTTGTAGAAAAAACGCATCCTGCAAAAGTGCTTGCAGGATGCGTTTTTTCTCCATAGACTTGCATTAGCGACGCAGTGCTACGCATTGCCACACGTCGCAACCGTCGTGTGACGGTTGCATCGTGTTGCGCCGGTCCGTCGCCACCAAAAAACGTTGCATGTAACGTTTTTTGGTGCGTCGAGACCATCTTTTCCGACTGCGCATGCGCGGCCGGAACTCCGCCCCCGCCTCCCCGCACATTACAATGGGGCAGCGGATGCGTTGAAAAACAGCATCCACTGCCCCCATTGTGCGGCGCTTTCACTGCTTGCGTCGGTACGTCGCAACGACGCAATTCGTCGTGCGTCGTACAACGCTAGTGTGAAAGTAACCTTAGACAGAAAAGCGGAAGGCTGTGAGTAACAAAGACAATGTGTAGATAAAGCTTTGCAATTTATTTTTATCTTGAGATAAGAGAAAATCACTGATAAGACACTGATTATAGACAATGAAACCCCAACCAAACTATGATGAAAGTCGAATCTAAAACACTATTGACAATTGGACCATTTTTTTGTGTACCAGAGAAATCATTGATGTTTAAATGAGTTAAACATGATTTGAAAATTTGCCCCCTGTTGTGAAGTTCAAGATTACAGGTGAGCAAATAAATTTAAGTGGAAGTGAACTCTACTTGAATTTTACAAAAATCTGTATTTGCCAAAATGCTCTTTTTTTTTAATTCCCTATCATGCGGATTCAGATAAATTACAAATGCTGACCCCCATTTTTCCATAAAAGGCCATCAAAATGTAAAAAAAATCCTTACATTCATCTCAATGGTCGTCACCACATCTTGAGATCTTTTACACTGGGCTGGTACTTCTGACTTTGATGGGGGGCCTGGGAGGGTTCTGTGAAAGCATGCTAAAGGTCATGCCATCATGATGTCATGACCATGCACACTGTAGGTGTTCACACTTTCAGGTGTAGGCAGGTGTAGGCACTAGATATGAATTAGGGTTCCCACAGGTACCGGATTCTTTGTTTCAAAGCAGTGTGTGGTTATTCAACTCCATAAACTTGCACAGCTCTTTAAATTAGAACAACCTACTACACACGTAATAACAAAAATCACAGTCCTTTCCCAATGAAGGCAAAGCAATAACCGTGTCTCATCCAGATGGCAATTGAGGTTTTGCTTCAGGATCAGTGGGTTCACAGTCACTGATGATTCAGACACACTGAGATAGTCCAAGTTTGGTCAGACAAAATTGCTATTGACCATAGCAACCATGGATACTTGCAGTTTGGAGAACTGTGCATTCTCCTCTCAGAGAGATTCTGGCTTGTCTCTCTGCAGTTCCAACACAACCCACTCTGCTCAGCTCCCCCTGCTGACTGCCTCCAGTAAACACATGGCCTGGTTCTAGTCTCAGCAATCCAGGTTCACCTAATTGTACCTCTAATGCTAGGATTTAACCTTGTCCTAGCTGGCTTTCCTACAGCATGTTCCTACACAGAACCCTCTCAGGCTGCATCAAAGCAGGAAGTCCCGGCCCAACGTTAGAGGCTCTGGGATTTCAGAGTGCGCAACATCAATCTAAAGATGTGGCTAAAACCAGACGGGTAGTGATGAGGAGCGGAGGGACCTGAGAAAAGTAAGGTGAGTATAAGGATTTTTTTTCTTGCATATCACTTTTATAAGCATATAGGGTCTAAATCGTAGACCCCAGAGCATAATAAGGAGCATTAATTTTGCAGAGAATAAATTCTCTTTGAAACTAATTTCTGTGGGAAAAAGGCACAAATAATTCAACATTTTTTCCTGGTCCGCTCTTCTCTATCCAAGATTATTGCTGTTCATCCCAAAAATCATAAATTTCCAGGGAATTTAACCTCTACTACTCTACAGCCCAGATTACTATACTATTCTTCCAACATTTTACATATCACAAGCAGTGGTAGTTTTTTACTTTTTTAGAAAATATCCTTAATTAGCAAAGGTCAAAGAGTGAAACTTATGAAATAAAATAAAATACTTTAATTTCAGCCAGAAATTAATTCAAAGGAGTTGGACTAATTTTCTCATATCCAAAAACTAAAATTGTCTTTACCGAGCCTCGGGAGCTTAGGATAAATGTAAATTCAAAGTTTCTTGATAGGAAATGAATAAATACATGTTTGCTCATCCTAGAGTAGCCACACGGATCACTGATCAGTTGATAAGATTTGCTGCCTCCAACTGTGTGAAAGGGGGAAAAGTAATTTATATACCTGTAGTTTAGCCACCATATCATATTGCAGCATGGCAAGACCAATTATACAAACCCTCTTCTGTCCTGGCTAATCTGTAATGAAATAGTCATATGCTATAGCATGACAATGCTGGAGACTTCAGCAGAATACAATAGCAGCCTTCAGGACAGAGTGCACTGGATCAGTCTTTGATCCACAGGTTCCTCTGGAGCTGATGACAGCCTGAGGTCTAAACAAGTCTATAGAGGCAAGTCATTAGCAGTTTCAATGTCTCAAAGACTCTACTGCAAACACACCACATCTGCATTTTCAGCTTCTTACATTAACTCTTCCTTAGCTCAGTCTTACCTAATTAAAGGGTATTATCTACTGATTCAGAGGTCATAAAAACTACCTAATATAATATGAAATTGTACAAAATGCGTAGACTTTTCGACAATACAAATCATAAAATTCTCTACTAGTGAACTGTGTTTCTGTGATAACAAAGGAGCCATTCTCATGGACATCTGGAAAGCTGAATGTGAAATTTATCTACGTCCTGTTATACGCAGATAATTGCCCTTGCCTACAATGGAACATATATTGGATAATTAGAAGGTACCTTAACTTTCTGGGTTGGCAATAAAAATGATATTGGAAAATTCATTCTAATTTTCACAAAATAATTCCAACACACATTTGTTTTGTATTTTTTTGATGTTTAAAATATATTGTTACATGAGAAAACATATTTGATTGGTATTGATAATGTGATAAATTGTACAGCATAAAATGTGCTAATATAGGCATCATTACATGAGTGTGCCACTTTTTATTTCTCGGCTTTCGTCTTTTCATTCTTGCCTGACAAGAGCCACACTTTTTAGTTTTTATTTTTACACGTAGCCATATGAGGGCCTTTAGGTGGGTTGAATTGTAGTTTTGATTGTCGCCATTTAATTGACCATATAATTTACAAAAAGGCAGGGAAAAAATATGACGTAAAAAAATACAATTCTGCCATTGTTACTCATCACTATATGGCAAAAATGACAAGATTTTTATTCAGTGGGGCAGGATGAATTCAACAACAAATTTATTTAATGCTTTTGCTACTTTTAAAAAGAAAGAAATTGAAAAAATAAAAATTGGGTTTGTGTTGCCATATTCTGAGACTTTCTTTGCATGAGAGAAGCTGTATAAAGTTTAGTTGTTTGTGAAGTAATCAATAATAATAATAATTTTTATTTATATAGCGCCAACATATTCCGCAGCGCTTTGCAAATTATAGAGGGGACTTGTACAGACAATAGACATTACAGCATAACAGAAATCAAGCTTACAAACTCTGCTATATCATTGTACTGCACTGTTACTAAGACTATATCAGTCATTGATATGCTAGCTCAGCTATGCCACCTGCTGATCTAGCTCTCCTGCATCAGTCATTGCTGCTCGGAGATTTGCTGGTTTCAGACCCGGGACCGGAGGGTATGTACAGTATAAGCTATACATACTCTTGGCCAGTGGGCATGGCCTCGCTCTATACACTTGTATAGAGCAAGGCGCCACCCTCTATTCAGTCACACCCTCTGGCTAGAAGGGGCACAGTTTCATGCCATACAAGTGTATGGAAGCGAATCCGCGCCCACTGCATGGGAGTATATATAACTCATACATACCACACGGTCCTGGGTCTGAAACTGGATTCATAAGTCTGCAGTCACACAGAGTGACTGCAGACTTATCTATTTATCAGTTCAATATATAATCACTGCACACATACAATGGAAGAAGTATGCTTCAGGTGAATATTTATTAAATTATCACCGTTAACTAATATTCACCAGAAGCATACTTCTTCCATTGTATGTGTGCAGTGATTCTATATTGAACTCGAATCTATGGGGCCAATGGTTTCTTTTCACTAGCACCATATACCAATATTCTTCAGTCGAGTGCTAACCATCTATATTGTATACCTTATCTATTTATCAGACAACCCATTTCAAGATAGCACACTCTCATATTTTCATCTTTTACATTTTCAAAATTGCAAAAAGGAAAATAGACTAATGCAAAAGTTTGGGCACCCTGCTTGGCTAGTACTTAGTAGCAACCCCTGTTGAAAGTATCATAGCTTGTAAATAATAATAATATAATAATAATAATTTTATTTATATAGCGCCAACATATTCATAGCGCTTTACAAATTAAAGAGGGGATTTGTACAGACAATAGACATTACAGCATAACAGAAATCATAGTTCAAAACAGATACCAGGAGGAATGAGGGCCCTGCTCGCAAGCTTACAAACTATGAGGAAAAGGGGAGACACGAGAGGTGGATGGTAACAATTGCTTTAGTTATTTGGACCAGCCATAGTGTAAGGCTCGGGTGTTCATGTAAAGCTGCATGAACTAGTTAACTGCCTAAGTATGTAGCAGTACAGACACAGAGGGCTATTAACTGCATAAAGTGTATGAGAACATGTTGAGAGGAACCTGATTCTGTTTTTTTCTTTTTGAATGGGCCACACAGGGATGGTTAGGTTAATGCATCGAGGCGGTAGGCCAGTCTGAACAGATGAGTTTTTAGGGCACGCTTAAAACTGTGGGGATTGGGGATTAATCGTATTAACCTAGGTAATGCATTCCAAAGAATCGGCGCAGCACGTGTAAAGTCTTGGAGACGGGAGTGGGAGGTTCTGATTATTGAGGATGCTAACCTGAGGTCATTAGCGGAGCGGAGGGCACGGGTAGGGTGGTAGACTGAGACCAGAGAGGAGATGTAGGGTGGTGCTGAGCCATGCAGTGCTTTGTGGATGAGGGTAGTAGTTTTGTACTGGATTCTGGAGTGGATGGGTAGCCAATGTAATGACTGGCAAAGGGTAGAGGCATCGGTGTAACGGTTGGTGAGGAATATGATTCTGGCAGCAGCATTCAGGACAGATTGGAGCGGGGAGAGTTTGGTAAGAGGGAGGCCGATTAGTAGAGAGTTACAATAGTCCAGACGAGAATGAATAAGTGAGACAGTAAGAGTTTTTGCAGAGTCGAAAGTAAGAAAAGGGCGAATTCTAGAAATGTTTTTGAGATGCAGATAAGAAGAGCGAGCCAGTGATTGGATGTGGGGGGTGAATGAAAGCTCAGAATCAAGGATGACCCCAAGGCAGCGGGCATGTTGCTTTGGAGTAATGGTGGAACCACACACGGAGATGGCAATGTCAGGCAAAGGTAGGTTAGTAGAGGGAGAGAACACGAGGAGTTCATTTTTTGACAGGCTCAGTTTCAGATAGAGGGAGGACATGATGTTAGAGACAGCGGTAAGACAATCACTGGTGTTTTCTAAAAAGGTAGGCGTGATAACAGGAGAAGAGGTGTATAATTGGGTGTCGTCAGCATAGAGATGGTACTGGAAACCAAATCTACTGATTGTTTGTCCAATAGGGGCAGTATACAAAGAGAAGAGGAGGGGGCCTAGGACTGATCCTTGAGGAACCCCAACAGTAAGGGGAAGGTGAGAGAAGGAGGAACCAGCAAAACATACAGTGAAGGATCGGTCAGAGAGATAGGAGGAGAACCAAGAGAGGACTGTGTCCTTGAGGCCGATGGAGCGGAGCATAGTGAGGAGGAGCTGATGATCCACAGTGTCGAATGCTGCGGAGAGATCCAAGAGAATTAGCATGGAGTAGTGACCATTAGATTTAGCTGTTATTAGGTCATTAGAGACTTTAGTGAGGGCAGTTTCAGTAGAGTGTAAACAGCGGAAGCCAGATTGAAGAGGGTCGAGAAGAGAGTTATCTGAGAGATAGCGGGTAAGACGGGAGTGGACCAGGCGTTTGAGGAGTTTAGAGATGAAGGGAAGATTAGAGACAGGTCTATAATTAGCGGCACAATTTTGGTCGAGGGAGGGTTTTTTAAGTAATGGATGTATGATGGCATGCTTAAATGAGGAGGGAAAAATACTGGAAGTGAGGGAAAGGTTGAATATTTTTGTTAGGTGAGAGGTGACAGCCGGGGAAAGGGACTGGAGGAGATGTGACGGAATGGGGTCACTGGTGCAAGTGGTCGGGCGAGAAGATGCAAGGAGCCTGCTTACTTCTTCTTCTGTAGCTGGTTCAAAGTCAGAGAGTGAACTAGATGCAGTGGGGGAGGGAGGAAAGTGCATGGTATGAAGAGATTGGGAGATGATTTCCTGTCAAATGTGGTCAATTTTTTCTTTGAAGTAATTGGCCAGATCGTCAGCGCGGAGATCTGTGGTTGGGGCCTGCTCTCTTGGGTTGAATAGGGACTGGAAAGTGTCAAAGAGACGTTTAGGGTTATTTGACAGTGAGGTGATGAGTGTGTTGAAATAGGTTTGCTTGGAGAGGTGAAGGGCAGAGTTGTATGTTTTTAGCATGAACTTATAATGGATGAAATCTTCGGGTAGATTAGATTTTCTCCACAGGCGTTCGGCGCACCTGGAGCACCGCTGCAGGAAACGCGTTTGCAGCATGTGCCACGGTTGTCGCCGTCTGTGCCGAGTTGTTCTATGTATAGGAGGTGCAGCTTCATCCAGGGCACTTTGCAGGGTTTCATTGTAATGCTTCAGAGCAGAATCAGGACATGAGATGGAGACGATTGGGGCCAATTAGGACTGCAAGTTCTTCATAAGTTTCTTGGAGTTAATGGCCTGTATGTTTCTATAAGTGCGGAAAGTGGGAGTGACCTGAGCGGGATGGCATTTCTTGATAGAGCATGAAAGAAGGTTGTGGTCAGAGAGAGGGAGAGGGGAGTTTGTGAAATCATCCACTGAGCAAAGCCGGGAGAAGACCAAGTAAGGGAGTTTCCATCTTCATGCGTTGGAGAGTTAGTATGCTGCGAGAGGCCGAAAGAGGAGGTTAGAGATAAAAAATGAGAAGCAGATGGGGAGAGGGGAAAAGCAATGGGGATGTTGAAATCACCCATGATAAGGGTGGGGGTGTCACAGGAGAGAAAGTGTGGAAGCCAGGTGGCAAAGTGATCCAGGAACTGATGAGAGGGGCCGGGAGGATGATACACCACCACCACTCGCATGGAGAAGGGGACGTAGAGTCTGACAGCATGGACCTCAAAGGAAGGGAATTGTTGTGAGTTCCGTTCTGGAGCTCCCTCCTGTGGTTGCTAATGGTATTTTTGTGAGTTCTGCCCTTGGGCTCCCTCTGGTGGTTTCGAGTGGAACTGCTGCTCCTTTAGGTAGCTGTAGCAGCTGCCTTCACTAATCGCCTTGCCTGGGTTTGTTATTTAAACCTGCTCTGGGCTTTAGTTCATGCCAGCTGTCAATGTTCTTGGTTGGATTTGGTTTTCTCCTTGGATTTCTCATATGACCTGTCCTTGTCAGCAAAAGATAAGTTTTTGCTAGTTCTTGTTTGTCCATTTGCTTGGACTCTATTGCTCTGCAAATATGTCTCTTTTTGTCCAGCTTGTCACTATGTCATATTCAGGCTAGCTGGAAGCTCTGGGAAAGCAGATTTGCCCCTCCACACCGTGAGTCGGTGTGAAGTTCATTTTTGTAAACTCTGCGTGGATTTTGTAGTTTTTAATACTGACCGCACAGCATCCTTTTCTCTCTGTCTATCAAGTTTAGTATTGGCCTCCTTTGCAGAAATCTGATTTCATTTCTGTGTATGTCGTTTCCCTCTCCACTCACAGTCAATATTTGTGGGGGGCTGTCTTTCCTTTTGGAGTTTTCTCTGAGGCAAGATAGCTTTCTATTTCCTTCTTTAGGGGTAGTTAGTTCTTAGGCTGTGAAGAGGTGTCTAGGGAGAGTCAGGAACATCCCACGGCTATTACTAGTGTTGTTGTTAGGATTAGGGACTGCGGTCAGTAGAGATACCACCTTCTCAGAGCTCGTTCCATGTTGCGTTTTAGCCACCAGGTCATATCAGTGTGGCCTCTTAACCACCAGGTCATAACAGGGAATACAAGTGAGGGTACTTGGGGGATAACTTGGAAGGTACATTAGGGTGAAAGGAGCAGACCAACGCCTCCAACTGCTCTGTTGTCTGATCTTGGGGTATGAGAAAAGTGTAGTCCACCATATGAAAGAGCAGCAGCAGCGGAGGTGTGTTGTGAATTTGCTTTTTGCTCCCTCTAGTGGTTACTAGTTTTTTGACTCTGGTTTTTCTGTCATTCCTTTTATCCGCACCTGGGTCGTTAGTTAGGGGTGTTGCTATATAAGCTCCCTGGACCTTCAGTTCTATGCCTGGCAACGTAGTTATCAGAGCTAGTCTGCTGTGCTCTTGTCTACTGATCCTGGTTCCAGTTATATCAGCTAAGTCTGCCTTTTGCTTTTTGCTATTTGTTTTGGTTTTGTATTTTTGTCCAGCTTGTTCCAAATCTATATCCTGACCTTTGCTGGAAGCTCTAGGGGGCTGGTGTTCTCCCCCCGGACCGTTAGACGGTTCGGGGGTTCTTGAATTTCCAGTGTGGATTTTGATAGGGTTTTTGTTGACCATATAAGTTACCTTTCTTTATTCTGCTATCAGTAAGCGGGCCTCTCTGTGCTAAACCTGGTTCATTTCTGTGTTTGTCATTTCCTCTTACCTCACCGTCATTATTTGTGGGGGGCTTCTATCCAGCTTTGGGGTCCCCTTCTCTGGAGGCAAGAAAGGTCTTTGTTTTCCTCTACTAGGGGTAGCTAGATTCTCCGGCTGGCGCGTGTCATCTAGAATCAACGTAGGAATGATCCCCGGCTACTTCTAGTGTTGGCGTTAGGAGTAGATATATGGTCAACCCAGTTACCACTGCCCTATGAGCTGGATTTTTGTACTCTGCAGACTTCCACGTTCCTCTGAGACCCTCGCCATTGGGGTCATAACAGTTTGCCAGGCCAGTATTAAATGTTTAATGCATTGCAGAAGAGGGATTATAAGAAAGAAGATTCTGAGTTTTTTTTTTTCTCCTTCCCCTTTACCTCAGAGTGGCTATGCTTGCTGCAGACATGAATGTCCAGACCTTGATTACAAGTGTGGACCAGCTGGCTACTCGTGTGCAGGGCATACAAGACTATGTTATCAGAAATCCTAGGTCAGAACCTAAAATACCGATTCCTGAACTGTTTTCCGGAGACAGGTTTAAGTTTAGGAATTTCGTGAATAATTGTAAATTGTTTTTGTCCTTGAGACCCTGTTCATCAGGAGATTCTGCTCAGCAAGTAAAAATTGTTATTTCGTTCTTACGGGGCGACCCTCAGGATTGGGCTTTTTCGCTGGCGCCAGGAGATCCGGCATTGGCTGATCTTGATGCGTTTTTTCTGGCGCTCGGTTTACTTTATGAGGAACCCAATCTTGAGATTCAGGCAGAAAAGGCCTTGCTGTCTATGTCTCAGGGGCAGGACGAGGCTGAAGTGTATTGCCAAAAATTTCGGAAATGGTCCGTGCTGACACATTGGAACGAGTGTGCACTGGCCGCTAATTTTAGAAATGGCCTTTCTGAAGCCATTAAGAATGTTATGGTGGGTTTTCCCATTCCCACAGGTCTGAATGATACTATGGCACTGGCTATTCAAATTGACCGGCGGTTGCGGGAGCGCAAAACCGCAAATTCCCTCATGGTGTTGTCTGAACAGACACCTAATTCGGTGCAATGTGATAGAAAAACCGCAAATTCCCTCATGGTGTTGTCTGAACAGACACCTGATTTAATGCAATGTGATAGAATCCTGACTAGAAATGAGCGGAAAATTCATAGACGCCGGAATGGCTTGTGCTACTACTGTGGTGATTCTACACATGTTATCTCAGCATGCTCTAAACGTATAGCTAAGGTTGTTAGTCCTGTCACCGTTGGTAATTTGCAACCTAAATTTATTCTGTCTGTAACTTTGATTTGCTCACTGTCATCTTATCCTGTCATGGCGTTTGTAGATTCAGGTGCTGCCCTGAGTCTCATGGATCTCTCATTTGCTAAGCGCTGTGGATTTACTCTTGAACCATTAGAAAATCCTATTCCTCTTAGGGGTATTGATGCTACACCATTGGCAGCAAATAAACCGCAGTATTGGACTCAGGTTACCATGTGCATGACTCCTGAACACCGCGAGGTGATACGTTTCCTGGTTTTACATAAAATGCATGATTTGGTCGTTTTAGGGCTGCCATGGTTACAGACCCATAATCCAGTCCTGGACTGGAAGGCTATGTCAGTCTCAAGTTGGGGCTGTCGTGGTATTCATGAGGATTCCCTGCCTGTGTCTATTGCTTCTTCTACGCCTTCGGAAGTTCCGGAGTATTTGTCTGATTATCAGGTTGTCTTCAGTGAGTCTGAGTCCAGTGCACTGCCTCCTCATAGGGACTGTGACTGTGCTATAGATTTGATCCCAGGCAGTAAATTTCCTAAGGGAAGACTGTTTAATCTGTCGGTACCTGAACATACCGCTATGCGTTCATATATCAAGGAGTCTCTGGAAAAAGGACATATTCGTCCGTCTTCTTCCCCTCTTGGTGCGGGATTCTTTTTTGTGGCAAAAAAGGACGGATCTTTGAGACCTTGTATTGATTATCGGCTTTTAAATAAGATCACTGTCAAATTTCAGTATCCTTTACCGCTGTTGTCTGACTTGTTTGCCCGGATTAAGGGTGCCAAGTGGTTCACCAAGATAGACCTTCATGGTGCGTACAACCTTGTGCGCATTAAGCAAGGTGATGAATGGAAAACCGCATTCAATACGCCCGAAGGTCATTTTGAGTACTTGGTGATGCCTTTTGGGCTCTCCAATGCGCCTTCAGTTTTTCAGTCCTTTATGCATGACATTTTCCGGAAGTATCTGGATAAATTTTTGATTGTTTATCTGGATGATATTTTGGTTTTTTCTGATAATTGGGATTCGCATGTGGAGCAGGTCAGGTTGGTCTTTAAAATTTTGCGTGAAAATTCTTTGTTTGTCAAGGGCTCAAAGTGTCTCTTTGGTGTACAGAAGGTTCCCTTTTTGGGGTTCATTTTTTCCCCTTCTGCTGTGGAGATGGACCCAGTCAAGGTCCGAGCTATTCTTGATTGGACTCAGCCCTCGTCAGTTAAGAGTCTTCAGAAGTTCTTGGGCTTCGCTAACTTCTACCGTCGTTTTATCGCTAATTTTTCTAGCATTGTGAAACCTTTGACGGATATGACCAAGAAGGGCTCCGATGTAGCTAACTGGGCTCCTGCTGCCGTGGAGGCTTTCCAGGAGTTGAAACGCCGGTTTACTTCGGCGCCTGTTTTGTGCCAGCCTGACGTCTCACTTCCCTTTCAGGTTGAGGTGGATGCTTCGGAGATTGGGGCAGGGGCCGTTTTGTCGCAGAGAGGCCCTGGTTGCTCTGTTATGAAACCTTGTGCCTTTTTCTCTAGGAAGTTTTCGCCTGCCGAGCGAAATTATGATGTGGGCAATCGGGAGTTGTTGGCCATGAAATGGGCATTTGAGGAGTGGCGTCATTGGCTCGAGGGTGCTAAGCATCGTGTGGTGGTCTTGACTGATCACAAAAATCTGATGTATCTCGAGTCTGCTAAACGCCTTAATCCGAGACAGGCCCGCTGGTCATTGTTTTTCTCCCGCTTTGATTTTGTTGCCTCGTATTTACCAGGTTCAAAGAATGTGAAGGCCGATGCTCTTTCTAGGAGCTTTGTGCCTGATGCTCCTGGAGTCGCTGATCCTGTTGGTATTCTTAAAGATGGAGTTATCTTGTCAGCTATTTCTCCGGATCTGCGACGTGTGTTGCAGAGATTTCAGGCTGATAGGCCTGAGTCTTGTCCACCTGACAGACTGTTTGTCCCGGATAAGTGGACCAGCAGAGTCATTTCCGAGGTTCATTCCTCGGTGTTGGCAGGTCACCCGGGAATTTTTGGCACCAGAGATCTGGTGGCCAGGTCCTTTTGGTGGCCTTCCTTGTCAAGGGATGTGCGGTCATTTGTGCAGTCCTGTGGGACTTGTGCTCGAGCTAAGCCTTGCTGTTCTCGTGCCAGCAGTTTGCTCTTGCCCTTGCCTGTCCCGAAGAGACCTTGGACACATATCTCCATGGATTTCATTTCTGATCTTCCGCTATCTCAGGGCATGTCCGTTATCTGGGTGATATGTGATCGCTTCTCCAAGATGGTCCATTTGGTTCCTTTGCCTAAGCTGCCTTCCTCTTCCGATCTGGTTCCTGTGTTTTTCCAGAACGTGGTTCGTTTGCACGGCATCCCTGAGAATATTGTGTCTGACAGAGGATCCCAGTTCGTTTCCAGGTTCTGGCGATCCTTTTGTAGTAGGATGGGCATTGATTTGTCGTTTTCGTCTGCTTTCCATCCTCAGACTAATGGACAGACGGAGCGAACCAATCAGACTTTGGAGGCTTATTTGAGGTGTTTTGTCTCTGCTGATCAGGACGATTGGGTGACATTCTTGCCGTTGGCTGAGTTTGCCCTTAATAATCGGGCTAGTTCCGCCACCTTGGTTTCGCCTTTTTTCTGCAACTCTGGTTTCCATCCTCGCTTTTCTTCGGGTCATGTGGAGCCTTCTGACTGTCCTGGGGTGGATTCTGTGGTGGATAGGTTGCAGCAGATCTGGAATCATGTGGTGGACAACTTGAAGTTGTCACAGGAGAAGGCTCAGCGCTTTGCCAACCGCCGCCGCGGTGTGGGTCCCCGACTACGCGTTGGGGATTTGGTGTGGCTTTCTTCCCGCTTTGTTCCTATGAAGGTCTCCTCTCCCAAATTTAAACCTCGTTTTATTGGGCCTTACAAGATATTGGAAATCCTTAATCCTGTATCTTTTCGTCTGGATCTTCCTGTGTCGTTTGCTATTCACAATGTATTTCATAGGTCCTTGTTGCGGCGGTACATTGTGCCTGTAGTTCCTTCTGCTGAGCCTCCTGCTCCGGTGTTGGTTGAGGGCGAGTTGGAGTACGTGGTGGAGAAGATCTTGGATTCTCGCCTCTCCAGGCGGAGGCTTCAGTACCTGGTCAAGTGGAAGGGCTATGGTCAGGAGGATAATTCCTGGGTGGTCGCCTCTGATGTTCATGCGGCCGATTTAGTTCGTGCCTTTCATGCCGCTCATCCTGATCGCCCTGGTGGTCGTGGTGAGGGTTCGGTGACCCCTCACTAAGGGGGGGGTACTGTTGTGAATTTGCTTTTTGCTCCCTCTAGTGGTTACTAGTTTTTTGACTCTGGTTTTTCTGTCATTCCTTTTATCCGCACCTGGGTCGTTAGTTAGGGGTGTTGCTATATAAGCTCCCTGGACCTTCAGTTCTATGCCTGGCAACATAGTTATCAGAGCTAGTCTGCTGTGCTCTTGTCTACTGATCCTGGTTCCAGTTATATCAGCTAAGTCTGCCTTTTGCTTTTTGCTATTTGTTTTGGTTTTGTATTTTTGTCCAGCTTGTTCCAAATCTATATCCTGACCTTTGCTGGAAGCTCTAGGGGGCTGGTGTTCTCCCCCCGGACCGTTAGACGGTTCGGGGGTTCTTGAATTTCCAGTGTGGATTTTGATAGGGTTTTTGTTGACCATATAAGTTACCTTTCTTTATTCTGCTATCAGTAAGCGGGCCTCTCTGTGCTAAACCTGGTTCATTTCTGTGTTTGTCATTTCCTCTTACCTCACCGTCATTATTTGTGGGGGGCTTCTATCCAGCTTTGGGGTCCCCTTCTCTGGAGGCAAGAAAGGTCTTTGTTTTCCTCTACTAGGGGTAGCTAGATTCTCCGGCTGGCGCGTGTCATCTAGAATCAACGTAGGAATGATCCCCGGCTACTTCTAGTGTTGGCGTTAGGAGTAGATATATGGTCAACCCAGTTACCACTGCCCTATGAGCTGGATTTTTGTACTCTGCAGACTTCCACGTTCCTCTGAGACCCTCGCCATTGGGGTCATAACAGTTTGCCAGGCCAGTATTAAATGTTTAATGCATTGCAGAAGAGGGATTATAAGAAAGAAGATTCTGAGGTTTTTTTTTTCTCCTTCCCCTTTACCTCAGAGTGGCTATGCTTGCTGCAGACATGAATGTCCAGACCTTGATTACAAGTGTGGACCAGCTGGCTACTCGTGTGCAGGGCATACAAGACTATGTTATCAGAAATCCTAGGTCAGAACCTAAAATACCGATTCCTGAACTGTTTTCCGGAGACAGGTTTAAGTTTAGGAATTTCGTGAATAATTGTAAATTGTTTTTGTCCTTGAGACCCTGTTCATCAGGAGATTCTGCTCAGCAAGTAAAAATTGTTATTTCGTTCTTACGGGGCGACCCTCAGGATTGGGCTTTTTCGCTGGCGCCAGGAGATCCGGCATTGGCTGATCTTGATGCGTTTTTTCTGGCGCTCGGTTTACTTTATGAGGAACCCAATCTTGAGATTCAGGCAGAAAAGGCCTTGCTGTCTATGTCTCAGGGGCAGGACGAGGCTGAAGTGTATTGCCAAAAATTTCGGAAATGGTCCGTGCTGACACATTGGAACGAGTGTGCACTGGCCGCTAATTTTAGAAATGGCCTTTCTGAAGCCATTAAGAATGTTATGGTGGGTTTTCCCATTCCCACAGGTCTGAATGATACTATGGCACTGGCTATTCAAATTGACCGGCGGTTGCGGGAGCGCAAAACCGCAAATTCCCTCATGGTGTTGTCTGAACAGACACCTAATTCGGTGCAATGTGATAGAAAAACCGCAAATTCCCTCATGGTGTTGTCTGAACAGACACCTGATTTAATGCAATGTGATAGAATCCTGACTAGAAATGAGCGGAAAATTCATAGACGCCGGAATGGCTTGTGCTACTACTGTGGTGATTCTACACATGTTATCTCAGCATGCTCTAAACGTATAGCTAAGGTTGTTAGTCCTGTCACCGTTGGTA
The DNA here is from genome assembly GCF_051348905.1 of Ranitomeya variabilis. Taxonomy (NCBI): domain Eukaryota; kingdom Metazoa; phylum Chordata; class Amphibia; order Anura; family Dendrobatidae; genus Ranitomeya; species Ranitomeya variabilis. The sequence continues at coordinate 185,573,537 of NC_135236.1, forward strand.
ATTTGCAACCTAAATTTATTCTGTCTGTAACTTTGATTTGCTCACTGTCATCTTATCCTGTCATGGCGTTTGTAGATTCAGGTGCTGCCCTGAGTATCATGGATCTCTCATTTGCTAAGCGCTGTGGATTTACTCTTGAACCATTAGAAAATCCTATTCCTCTTAGGGGTATTGATGCTACACCATTGGCAGCAAATAAACCGCAGTATTGGACTCAGGTTACCATGTGCATGACTCCTGAACACCGCGAGGTGATACGTTTCCTGGTTTTACATAAAATGCATGATTTGGTCATTTTAGGGCTGCCATGGTTACAGACCCATAATCCAGTCCTGGACTGGAAGGCTATGTCAGTCTCAAGTTGGGGCTGTCGTGGTATTCATGAGGATTCCCTGCCTGTGTCTATTGCTTCTTCTACGCCTTCGGAAGTTCCGGAGTATTTGTCTGATTATCAGGTTGTCTTCAGTGAGTCTGAGTCCAGTGCACTGCCTCCTCATAGGGACTGTGACTGTGCTATAGATTTGATCCCAGGCAGTAAATTTCCTAAGGGAAGACTGTTTAATCTGTCGGTACCTGAACATACCGCTATGCGTTCATATATCAAGGAGTCTCTGGAAAAAGGACATATTCGTCCGTCTTCTTCCCCTCTTGGTGCGGGATTCTTTTTTGTGGCAAAAAAGGACGGATCTTTGAGACCTTGTATTGATTATCGGCTTTTAAATAAGATCACTGTCAAATTTCAGTATCCTTTACCGCTGTTGTCTGACTTGTTTGCCCGGATTAAGGGTGCCAAGTGGTTCACCAAGATAGACCTTCATGGTGCGTACAACCTTGTGCGCATTAAGCAAGGTGATGAATGGAAAACCGCATTCAATACGCCCGAAGGTCATTTTGAGTACTTGGTGATGCCTTTTGGGCTCTCCAATGCGCCTTCAGTTTTTCAGTCCTTTATGCATGACATTTTCCGGAAGTATCTGGATAAATTTTTGATTGTTTATCTGGATGATATTTTGGTTTTTTCTGATAATTGGGATTCGCATGTGGAGCAGGTCAGGTTGGTCTTTAAAATTTTGCGTGAAAATTCTTTGTTTGTCAAGGGCTCAAAGTGTCTCTTTGGTGTACAGAAGGTTCCCTTTTTGGGGTTCATTTTTTCCCCTTCTGCTGTGGAGATGGACCCAGTCAAGGTCCGAGCTATTCTTGATTGGACTCAGCCCTCGTCAGTTAAGAGTCTTCAGAAGTTCTTGGGCTTCGCTAACTTCTACCGTCGTTTTATCGCTAATTTTTCTAGCATTGTGAAACCTTTGACGGATATGACCAAGAAGGGCTCCGATGTAGCTAACTGGGCTCCTGCTGCCGTGGAGGCTTTCCAGGAGTTGAAACGCCGGTTTACTTCGGCGCCTGTTTTGTGCCAGCCTGACGTCTCACTTCCCTTTCAGGTTGAGGTGGATGCTTCGGAGATTGGGGCAGGGGCCGTTTTGTCGCAGAGAGGCCCTGGTTGCTCTGTTATGAAACCTTGTGCCTTTTTCTCTAGGAAGTTTTCGCCTGCCGAGCGAAATTATGATGTGGGCAATCGGGAGTTGTTGGCCATGAAATGGGCATTTGAGGAGTGGCGTCATTGGCTCGAGGGTGCTAAGCATCGTGTGGTGGTCTTGACTGATCACAAAAATCTGATGTATCTCGAGTCTGCTAAACGCCTTAATCCGAGACAGGCCCGCTGGTCATTGTTTTTCTCCCGCTTTGATTTTGTTGCCTCGTATTTACCAGGTTCAAAGAATGTGAAGGCCGATGCTCTTTCTAGGAGCTTTGTGCCTGATGCTCCTGGAGTCGCTGATCCTGTTGGTATTCTTAAAGATGGAGTTATCTTGTCAGCTATTTCTCCGGATCTGCGACGTGTGTTGCAGAGATTTCAGGCTGATAGGCCTGAGTCTTGTCCACCTGACAGACTGTTTGTCCCGGATAAGTGGACCAGCAGAGTCATTTCCGAGGTTCATTCCTCGGTGTTGGCAGGTCACCCGGGAATTTTTGGCACCAGAGATCTGGTGGCCAGGTCCTTTTGGTGGCCTTCCTTGTCAAGGGATGTGCGGTCATTTGTGCAGTCCTGTGGGACTTGTGCTCGAGCTAAGCCTTGCTGTTCTCGTGCCAGCAGTTTGCTCTTGCCCTTGCCTGTCCCGAAGAGACCTTGGACATATATCTCCATGGATTTCATTTCTGATCTTCCGCTATCTCAGGGCATGTCCGTTATCTGGGTGATATGTGATCGCTTCTCCAAGATGGTCCATTTGGTTCCTTTGCCTAAGCTGCCTTCCTCTTCCGATCTGGTTCCTGTGTTTTTCCAGAACGTGGTTCGTTTGCACGGCATCCCTGAGAATATTGTGTCTGACAGAGGATCCCAGTTCGTTTCCAGGTTCTGGCGATCCTTTTGTAGTAGGATGGGCATTGATTTGTCGTTTTCGTCTGCTTTCCATCCTCAGACTAATGGACAGACGGAGCGAACCAATCAGACTTTGGAGGCTTATTTGAGGTGTTTTGTCTCTGCTGATCAGGACGATTGGGTGACATTCTTGCCGTTGGCTGAGTTTGCCCTTAATAATCGGGCTAGTTCCGCCACCTTGGTTTCGCCTTTTTTCTGCAACTCTGGTTTCCATCCTCGCTTTTCTTCGGGTCATGTGGAGCCTTCTGACTGTCCTGGGGTGGATTCTGTGGTGGATAGGTTGCAGCAGATCTGGAATCATGTGGTGGACAACTTGAAGTTGTCACAGGAGAAGGCTCAGCGCTTTGCCAACCGCCGCCGCGGTGTGGGTCCCCGACTACGCGTTGGGGATTTGGTGTGGCTTTCTTCCCGCTTTGTTCCTATGAAGGTCTCCTCTCCCAAATTTAAACCTCGTTTTATTGGGCCTTACAAGATATTGGAAATCCTTAATCCTGTATCTTTTCGTCTGGATCTTCCTGTGTCGTTTGCTATTCACAATGTATTTCATAGGTCCTTGTTGCGGCGGTACATTGTGCCTGTAGTTCCTTCTGCTGAGCCTCCTGCTCCGGTGTTGGTTGAGGGCGAGTTGGAGTACGTGGTGGAGAAGATCTTGGATTCTCGCCTCTCCAGGCGGAGGCTTCAGTACCTGGTCAAGTGGAAGGGCTATGGTCAGGAGGATAATTCCTGGGTGGTCGCCTCTGATGTTCATGCGGCCGATTTAGTTCGTGCCTTTCATGCCGCTCATCCTGATCGCCCTGGTGGTCGTGGTGAGGGTTCGGTGACCCCTCACTAAGGGGGGGGTACTGTTGTGAATTTGCTTTTTGCTCCCTCTAGTGGTTACTAGTTTTTTGACTCTGGTTTTTCTGTCATTCCTTTTATCCGCACCTGGGTCGTTAGTTAGGGGTGTTGCTATATAAGCTCCCTGGACCTTCAGTTCTATGCCTGGCAACGTAGTTATCAGAGCTAGTCTGCTGTGCTCTTGTCTACTGATCCTGGTTCCAGTTATATCAGCTAAGTCTGCCTTTTGCTTTTTGCTATTTGTTTTGGTTTTGTATTTTTGTCCAGCTTGTTCCAAATCTATATCCTGACCTTTGCTGGAAGCTCTAGGGGGCTGGTGTTCTCCCCCCGGACCGTTAGACGGTTCGGGGGTTCTTGAATTTCCAGTGTGGATTTTGATAGGGTTTTTGTTGACCATATAAGTTACCTTTCTTTATTCTGCTATCAGTAAGCGGGCCTCTCTGTGCTAAACCTGGTTCATTTCTGTGTTTGTCATTTCCTCTTACCTCACCGTCATTATTTGTGGGGGGCTTCTATCCAGCTTTGGGGTCCCCTTCTCTGGAGGCAAGAAAGGTCTTTGTTTTCCTCTACTAGGGGTAGCTAGATTCTCCGGCTGGCGCGTGTCATCTAGAATCAACGTAGGAATGATCCCCGGCTACTTCTAGTGTTGGCGTTAGGAGTAGATATATGGTCAACCCAGTTACCACTGCCCTATGAGCTGGATTTTTGTACTCTGCAGACTTCCACGTTCCTCTGAGACCCTCGCCATTGGGGTCATAACAGAGGTGTCTGACTGCTGGATCCAGGTTTCAGTAAGAGCCAGGAGATTCAGAGAGTTAGAAAGGAAAAAGTCATGAATGAAGGAAAGTTTATTACACACAGAGCAAGAATTCCAAAGGGCACAATTGAAAGAGACAGAAAGCATGCAGGGAATATTAATAAGGTTAGAGGGGTTTCTGGGTGTAGCAGTTGGGAGGTTTGACTAGCCATAACATGGGGGGCCGGGGTTGGGAGAGATGTCTCCAGTGACTAGGAGAAGGAGGATAGAAAGAGTGAGCAGATGGTTAAGTGATTTGTGAGAGGGTTTCTTGTGTTGGATGGTGGGACTAAATGGATCTGCGCTGTTAAGCAATGTGAACAGAGCATGAGTGCTATACATAGGAAAGGCAAGGACAGAGGGGCCGATATGGATGGAGTGTAAAGAGTTTATGCAAGGGCGGTGAATGTGAGTTAATGCAGCAGCCAGGATATAGATTATACAGATACATATGGTGAGCATTTGTTCTGTTTCAAGTGAATAGGGAATAGGTTTAGATTGTCTTACCTGTCTCCTGCCCTGTCTAACTGCCATGTTATAACTGCCAAATACTTAGAAAAAAATACTTTGAATAAAAGTACACAAATAATAGTGCACGAATGCACCCCTGCACGAATGCATCCCCAAACTATGTCTACATTTATAGAGGGCAAGCTTTTAGATCTCACTTTTTTTTTTGGGGGGGGGTGTTTCTCCCCCTCTCGTTACAAATCAATCTAACTCAGTTAAATAATAAATGTAGTTATCAGATAAACAAATGTCCAGGTCTACATGGATCATAAACCCCTTTGAAACAGTTATGTGATCTCTGTGCATGAGGACAAGCAGAAGTGAGTTAAATATCTATAAACACAAACAAATGCATAATAACATGACTAACATATATAGATATATGCAGGATTCAATGCCGAAGATAGAATGACTCAGATACCATTCAAGCTGCTTGCTGTCAGGGAATGGAGCAATAGATATGCAGGATATTTCAGTTCAGAGAATGAATAATATGTTTACCATTCAAGCTGCTTGCTGTCAGGGAATGGAGCAATAGACATGCAGGATATTTCAGTTCAGAGAATGAATGATACGTTTACCTGTATGAAGAGAAGAGAGATGCTTGTTATATTCTGCAATGTTATAACTGCTGAATACTTAGAAAAAAATACTTTGAATAAAAGTACAAGAATAATAGTGCACGAATGCACCCCTGCAAAAAATAAAATAAAAATACAGTATCTCCAGGCTCACAATAGGAAAGTGACATTTTACAACTAGTTAGCATTTTGTAACTTCTTGATATGGACACTAAGAGTAAAACTTTTACTTTAAATATTTTCGAAAAAATACATGACATGGGGCGGGCACAAGGTACATGGAGCCAGGACCAAGGATCTAGGAGCCAGCACAAGGAATATGGGGGCCAGCACCAGGGACATAGGGGCCCAAGATAGAGATGTTAGTGTTAGTCTGTCGCTATGTGGTGGTAATATGTAATCTGGTCATGGTGTGGCGGTATTTCTCCCTTGTATGTGGTATTATTCAGTCACAATGTGGTGGTGATATGGGTATTATTGGTTTGGTATAGTGGATTATGTTGTGTATTGCAATCAATTATTTTCTCTGATATTAAGTAGGAGAAGATTCTTTATTTTCATTGGTGATTAAATACTTGGAACATGATGCACTTACAGGGGTTCTCAGCTGAAAACAAATAAGCACCTTTCTACAGGATGAGTGATAATTTATTGATTGGATGCGGTCTGACTGCTGGGATCAGCACCAATCATCAATGTGAAGCTTTTATCCCCATTAGACTGGAGCAGCATAGTAACATAGTAACATAGTTATTAAGGTTGAAGGAAGACTTTAAGTCCATCTAGTTCAACCCATAGCCTAACCTAACATGCCCTAACATGTTGATCCAGAGGAAGGCAAAAAAAAAAAACACGTTGCAAAGAGTAAGCTCCATATTGGGGAAAAAAATTCCTTCCCGACTCCACATACGGCAGTCAGACTAGTTCCCTGGATCAACGCTCTATCAAGGAATCTGGTAAGTATACCCTGTAACATTATACTTTTCAAGAAAGGTATCCAGTCCCCTCTTAAATTTTAGTAATGAATCACTCATTACAACATCATACGGCAGAGAGTTCCATAGTCTCACTGCTCTTACAGTAAAGAATCCGCATCTGTTATTATGCTTAAACCTTCTTTCCTCCAGATGTAGAGGATGCCCCCTTGTCCCTGTCTCAGGTCTATGATTAAAAAGATCATCAGAAAGGTCTTTGTACTGTCCCCTCATATATTTATACATTAAAATAAGATCACCCCTTAGCCTTCGTTTTTCTAAACTAAATAACACCAAGTGTAATAATCTATCTTAGTATTGCAGACCCCCCAGTCCTCTAATAACCTTGGTCGCTCTCCTCTGCACCCGCTCTAGTTCAGCTATGTCTTTCTTATACACCGGAGACCAGAACTGTGCACAGTATTCTAAGTGTGGTCGAACTAGTTACTTGTATAGAGGTAAAATTATGTTCTTCTCATGAGCATCTATGCCTCTTTTAATGCATCCCATTATTTTAATTGCCAGCATGTGCGACTTGACCAATGATCCTTTCATTCCCTCAGTGACTGTGAGGGCTGTGCTTGTTTTTTTATGGAGGCCTCAAAGAGAATGAATGGAGCTGCGGTCAGACATCCCACCTGCCGCTACATTTTAAAATGGGGATACGTGTTCTGTCAGGGATAAAACTTCCATATCTTCTGATCAAGGTGCACTTTCCAATGGTCAGATCCAAAAGATTAATAAGTTATTACCTATCCTGTGCAGCCCATGGATCAGTGTGTTGTAACCAAAGAACCCCTTTAATGCAAACTACCGTAATTGTACATCCCAGGTTTGGTGACGCACAGTAGATTTGCAGGAGCCGCCTGTGTTTTACATTAGATGCTCCACTATAACAGGGATAATGGCTTACAGGTATTTGTATATAGCTGTAAGGTGGGCCCCCATGTTACAAGCTTCCCAGTGTTAAGATTCAAGCAAATTTATTCACCACAAATTATCAGATTTTTAGTATCTTAAATAGTACCTATCACCAGTCTTTTGTACCATATTTATATAAATAAGCAATGGGCAGACACAGAATGATGATTTTATTAAATAACACCCAATACCAAAACTTCTGCCAAGAGTCCATAAACGTCCCCTAAAGGACCTGGCTGTCTCGTAGAAGTCGGGGCCAGAATGCAGAGTGGAATCCTACAACCCTCCACGGCCCGCTTTGCAGTGAACTAAACAAGCACAATTGCATTTTGTTCTAAGCAATTACTGATCAAAAACCGCTCTAATAGTGTAAACTGGAAAGATGTAGCGGCGCTAGTTTAATTTAAAGCATAAGATCTTAAGATTACATGAAATCTTTTGATCACCAATTCTTCCTAAAAATTATGCAATAGAAACAGATCAAAAAGTCATACAAAGCCAAAAATCATAACAATCAAACCATCTGCTCGTTATGCAAAAAACAGGCTCTCAACCAGCTCAACCGAGGGAAGGAAAACAGTCTTGACGACACAAACTAAAAACATTTTTTTCTACACTTAAACTACTTACTGTACTGACCTTGAGAAACATGATTTAGAGTGACTTTTACCACAGAATATACACCCCAAAAACAAGACACCAGAATTTCTTTTTTCCCACACTTAGAATTTTTTCCTATTTTTCAGTACAGTGAAAGGTACTATTCCAAACTACAACTCGTCCTACAAAAAAACAAACCCTCGTACAGTCTTGTGGATGGAAAAATAAAAAAATGTATGGTTCTTGGAAGGAGACGAGGAAAAACAAAAGTTGGCTGTGGAGGAAAGGGGTTATAGGATGTAATTAGATTGTCTGATATCTCGTGTAGCACAATGCCTTGCGCGGCAGAAACACATTGGTAAAGCCGATATCATTTGCTCACTGTTTTGCTTTTAAAATTCTTGAACTAAGGTACTGAATTTTATCATATTTTGTCACATTATGATCTGGAACTATCTTCTCCCGATAAGTGTATGTTGTTCTCCCTTGATTGTTACTGCGCATGCGCCTGTTGGCTTTAATATATCACATCTATTTTTGGCTGTAGGAGGCTTCCTAGCCATGTTATACCCGCATCTGGGTCTTCTTGCCCACACGCCGATCGGCGCATGCGCACTTGATTTACAATCAGACATCTTGAAACAGGAGCTCTAGCTTCTTGTATGGTTCTGCGCAAGCGTCGGTGTCCTGGCCACTTCCGGTTTATTTGCTCATACCGGCATTATTGGACCGCATAGCTGTATGCCTCTGGACTCCAGCTGTTCTCAGTTTAGCGTCATTCGTTAAGGTATTTAAGGTGGTTACACGTTCACTGCAATCACAGCCCCTGAAGAAGCCAGTGTTCCTGGCAACACGCATTGGGCGTTCAGTGCCCTTGTTCACCCTATCATTTCTATCTCTTATTGCATTGATGCTCCTCACAGGGACTCTGCTCAGGAAGCCTTTCCTATAGGCTCAGGTTGTATAGGCTGCTGTATTGTTTAGCACCTTTTCCTAAGGGACGGTTACTTTCTCCTTTGGGCGTGGAGTAGGTATTATTGCACTTTATAACCCTTAGATAATGGATTTCCATAATGTATGCTTTTGTTGCATCATATCGATAAGATGACCCTGTTTTCTTTGTGTGGTTACCTGTGATTGATCAACAGCATCAGACATTTTAATCCTTGCTTAGGGTGGGACAGGGGTTTGACCTTATGATGGGTCATTGTATTCGTTGTGGTTTGCAATTTTAAATGTTTTTAACTTTTGTGCAGTGTTTGTGTTTTGATCTAATAAAATTTATTATCTTCTTTTGATACTCCTGTGTGGTGATCCCTGTGATATGCATGCTATCCTTTCTTCTTCTTTATTGGTTGTTGTTCCAGAACAGTGGGGAGGTTCTCAGCCCTGAGTTGCTCCACTTTGAGCTAGCAATCTGGTTTTTTTAACTGTTTTATTTTACTTATCCACTTAACTACAGTTTTCAGGATAGACTATTAATTTAAAGGGAACCTATCACCCCGTTTTTTAAAGATTAGATAAAAATAGTGTGAAATAGGGGCAGAACTGGGCTTTACATTAGTGCCTTTTTGGTGCCTTTACACCCCCGTTAGGCTGCCGAAATACCTTTGTGAAGTGGCCGTTTTGTCCTATCACTCAAGTTGGTCAGGTCGGATGGGCGTGGTCACAGCGCTGTTTCTCCCCCAGATCAGGCTCATCATTACGTTGGTGGCGTAGTGGTGTGCGCATGTCCAAGGTCCCGAATTCTGCACAGGGGTGTGAAAATAGCAGCGATGTCCGTTATTTCATTGGTGGTCGGTGGGCGCGGCCATCTTGCTTTGGCCGCGCGTGCGCAGAAGCGGCGCTCTGCTGGCCGCGGCTTCAGGAAAATGGCCGCGGGCATCCGCGCGTGCGCAAATGGCTATCGCGGCAGCCATTTTCGTGAAGCCGAGTTCGCATCTCAAGATGGCCGCGCCCACCGACCACCAATGAAATAACGGACATCGCTGCTATTTTCACACCCCTGTGCAGGATTCGGGACCTTGGACATGCGCACACCACTACGCCACCAACGTAATGATGAGCCTGATCTGGGGGAGAAACAGCGCTGTGACCACGCCCATCCGACCTGACCAACTTGAGTGACAGGACAAAACGGCCACTTCACAAAGGTATTTCGGCAGCCTAACGGGGGTGTAAAGGCACCAAAAAGGCACTAATGTAAAGCCCAGCTCTGCCCCTATTTCACACTATTTTTATCTAATCTTTAAAAAACGAGGTGATAGGTTCCCTTTAACAGCTATTTTTTTTATTATATGCTGCTTTGAGCCCCTTCTTTTCACCCAATTTCTTAACCCTTTAGCAATGTCTATCATATATATGATGGTTTTTGATACTTCTACACAGCTGACACTTGCCAAAAATTGCTGCGATGGGAGCGTCAATAGCAGCAGATCAACCTGATTGAATAGCAAATGTTGCAACTAATTGGATAGACAGCATTGTGACAACATATATTCACCTGTGGCGTGATTGTGGGGGCCTGACTGAAGTCTGCCATCTTTGTGCTTCTATGAAGGCCAGCAAATAGTAAATAAATATATATATATTTGGCACTCCTCTTGAAATTGTTCCAGAAAATGAAAAATGTCTCCTATAAAATTATTGTAATTACACGTTTTGTTATACACTTGTTTATTTCCTTTGTGTTTATTGGAACAACACAACAAAAACAGACTAAAAAAGGCAAATTAGACATGATTTCACACATTTAGCAAGACCAGTGCCGCTCATCAAACCAGAACACGCCATATGGGGGGATAATGACAGCTATATTTGGGGCTATGCAGAGGGCGTGTGGTACTTATATACAGCTTGCTAGACTGCTGTATAGGAGGCAGTAAAGGTAGTGGCCGTAGTTTATACCTGGTGACAGGTTACCTTTAAATATCATGGATATATGAATATAGTATACTTACCAGTTGCCATCTTCTCTGGTTTAAGAAGCGGCCTTGTCCTTTGCGGCATCACCTGACTGTATTTGTGACTTGTCGTATCGCACCGTGGTTGCTGTGTGGAGCGGAGGTCACCTTTTGAATATTCTCAATGCAAGTCTATGAAACGCAGAAAGAGACTAGACATTGAGAGAATAACTGCGGCTCCACACGGCGACCCAGGTTACAGATGTGGTCACATGGTGCTTGATCAGACAGGAGAGTATATATCGACTTTAGTACCAAATCTGTTGCATTTCTGATATTGTTGACACAGGAATATCTTTGGAGACCCTCAAAGACCATAGCCCAGGTGACTCCTATAGCTTTACCTCTGCTCTCATTAGTTTCTTATATTTTTAATGTTCTTCTATATTGACAGTAATTTTACCTCCCTAGGCCCTTCATTCATTCTGTGTAGAAATGTTTTAATATAAATTCTATATTATAATGGTATTTCAGTTGATAACGGCTTCAAATATGGCCTCTTGATACAAGTCTTATTTGACCCACATAAATAAAAAAGATAATTATATTTAACCAAGTGTTTGCACATTTGTAGGCGAACTGAATTTTAATAGTCTTTCCATCTGTTCAATTCCATGTCTTTGTACTGCAGACAAGGGTGTGGGCAGATTTTCATCATAAGCACAGTTAGCAGTAAATGGAATTCATACTGTTGAAAGCTTGAGGATTATGGATTCTTTCTGCAGTTAGCTGCATTTTCTCACTTTAGATCACACACCAGATTTGATCTTTACCCCTTCTTATATTTACACACTATGTTATCTTGGAAGCTACTCCATATATACTCCCCCTTTACTGTTCTTCTGCTAAGCTTTAAATCATTAAGTAACTTTAACAGGAAATTGAAATTTGCCATTCACATGCAATTCAGTAAAGCAAAATATCATTATTATTATTATTATTATTTATATAGCACCATTGAGTCCATGGTGCTGTACATGAGAAGGGGTTACATACTAATTACAGATATCAATTACAGTAAGCAAACTAACGATTGCAGACTGATACAGAGGGGCGAGGACCCTGCCCTTGCGGGCTTACATTCTGCAGGATGTGGGGAAGGAGACAATAGGTTGAGGGTTGCAGGAGCTCTGGTGTTGGTGAGGCGGTAGCTTCGGTAGTGGTGAGGAGGCAGCAGGGTCAGTGCAGGCTGTAGGCTTTCCTGAAGAGGTGGGTTTTCAGGTTCTGTCTGAAGGACCCAAATGTGGTTGATAGTCGGACGTGTTGGGGCAAAGAATTCCAGAGGATTGGGGATATTCGGGAGAAGTCTTGGAGGCGGTTGGATGAGGAGCGAATAAGTGTGGAGGAGAGAAGGAGGTCTTGGGAGGACCAGAGATTACATGAGGGAAGATATCGGGAGATTAATTCAGAGATATATGGAGACAGGTTATGGATGGCTTTGTAGGTTAGTATTAGTAATTTGAACTGGATACACTGAGGGAATGGGCGCCAGTGAAGAAATTTGCAGAGGGGGGAAGCGGAGTAGTAGCGAGGAGAGAGATGAATTAGTCAGGCAGCAGAGTTAAGGATGGACTGGAGAGGTGCAAGGCTGTTAGCAGGGAGGCCACAGAAAAGGATGTTGCAGTAGTCAAGGCGGGAGATGAGGAGGGCATGCACAAGCATTTTAGTAGATTGACGGTTGAGGAAAGGACGGATTCTGGAGATATTTTTGAGCTGGCAACAGGAGGTGGAAAAAGCTTGGATGTGCGGTTTGAAGGACAGGGTAGAGTCAAGGGTTACTCCGAGGCAGCAGACTTCCGGTATGGGGGAAAGCATGATGTTGTTACTTGCGATAGATAGATCAGGTAAGGAAGATCTATGAGATGGAAGAAAGATGATGAGTTCAGATTTGTCCACATTGAGTTTGAGGAAGCGAGAGAAGAAGAAGGAGGATATGGCTAATAGACACTTTGGAATTCTGGACAGCAGAGAAGTGACATCTTGGCAAGAAAGGTAGATCTGAGTGTCATCATCATAAAGGTGGTACTGGAATCCATGAGACTTTATGAGTTGTCCCAGGCCAAGTGTATAGATTGAGAAGAGTAGGGGTCCTAGAATAGAGCCTTGGAGGACTCCAACAGAGAGAGGGTGGGATGAGGAGGTAGTGTGGGAGTCGGAGACGCTGAATGTGCTGTTGGAAGGGTATGAGGAGATCCAGGATAGGGCGAGGTCTTTGATGCCAAAGGAGGAGAGGATCTGTAGTAGGAGGCAGTAGGGTTGAGCAAAATGGATTGGACAAATTCAAAAATCGCCGACTTTCGGCAAAGTCGGGTTTCATGAAACCCGACCCAATCCTTGTGTGGGATCAGCCATGAGGTCGGCGAGCTGCACGCCAAAGTTGCATTTCGTATGATGCTTTCAGCGCCATTTTTCAGCCAATGAAGGAGGACGCAGAGTGTGGGCAGCGTGATGACATAGGTCTCGGTCCCTACCATATTAGAGAAGGGCATGACAGTGATTGGCTTGCTTTCTGCGGCATCACAGGGGCTATAAAGGGGCGTGCACGCCGACCGCCATCTTACTTCTGCCGATCTTAGCATAGGGAGAGGTTGCTGTAGTTTAATCACAAGAAGGGATATAGTTAGGGAGGGAAGATTAACCCCCAAACTGCTTGTGCTGTAGCAATATCCACTGTCCAACACCACCTTTTTTTGCAGGGACAGTGGAGGCTATATTTTTGTGCATCAGCTCTGTAGCTTATTAGGCTGCCTTATAAGGCTCCCTGATAGCTGCATTGCTGTTTGCACGCTGCATTGCTGTTTGCACGCTGCTGTGCAAACAAACTGCTTTTTTAAAAGCGAAAATCCTGTTGCTCCTTTCTGCACAGTTATCTTGTTTATTTGTCCACACTTTTGTGTGCAGCAGTCCTTTTTATTGCTGCCATACTTGTCCTGAGATCATTGTAGGGAGATTGAAATTGTACTACAGTCCTTGTATTTTTTCATATATCTTCCAGCCACTTTCTGCCACTTACATTGTGTTGTTTTATACACTGGGCATGAGTTTTTGTTCAGTCTCCAAAAAAAAAGTGAGATTCAAACTCTCACAAAGTGGATATATTTCAGTCATCATGTTAGTTTGTCGTATATCAGCCAGCCACTTTCTGCCACTTACATTGCGTTGTTTTATACACTGGGCCTGAGTTTTGGTTCAGTCTCAAAAAAAAAAAGTGAGATTCAAATTCTCACAAAGTGGATATATTTCAGTCCTGTTAGTTTGTCGTATATCAGCCAGCCACTTTCTGCCACTTACATTGCGTTGTTTTATACACTGGGCCTGAGTTTTGGTTCAGTCTCCAAAAAAAAAGGGAGATTCAGATTCTCACAAAGTGGATATAATTCAGTCCTGTTAGTTTGTCGTACATCAGCCAGCCACTTTCTGCCACTTACATTGCGCTGTTTTATACACTGGGCCTGAGTTTTGGTTCAGTCTCCAAAAAAAAAAAGGGAGATTCAAATTCTCAACAAGTTTATATACACCTTCTACCTTGTTTTACTGTACCATATAACGGTTGTTATTTTGGTTAGATTTTCCAAAAACTGAGGAAGTCTGGTGGAAGAGCCCATGGGTGTAGGTTGCCAGCTGGTACTGATGGTGGTGGTGGTGCATCTGGTGGTAGTGGCAAAAGCACAATAGCACCTAAGGCTGGAGGTGTGGAGCCAGCGTCATCGTCTGGCTACACAAGACCTCGAAGGCTCCCTTATCTGGAAGTAGGAAAACCGCTTTTAAAGCCGAAGCAGCAGGAAAAAGTTTTGGCTTTCCTTGCTGACTCAGCCTCTAGCTCTTTCGCCTCTTCTTCAGAAAGTTGAAAATATAAAAGCAGCGAGTCATCAGTGGATGCTCCCGGTCAGGAACAAGACGTTTCCTTGTGTCCTTCATCCAAACCAAAAGTGAAGGATGCGTCAGGCGACACTACAGGTTACTCCATGGAGCTCTTTACACATACCGTGCCTGGGTTAGAAAGGGAAATTGTTAACTGCCCATTACAAGATGAATCGGACATGGAGTGCACTGGTGCACAGCCACAGCTACATTATTGTGCTGTTCCATTGACTCAGATCACTACATTGCCCTCGCAGTTTACTGAGCCAGAATCTGACCCTGATGAGAATATGGTGCCCCATCCCGAACGCTATAGCACCTTACACGGTGACACAGAGGAAGGTGCACATGACATTGAAGAGGAGGTGATAGATGACCCAGTTGTTGACCCAGATTGGCAGCCATTGGGGGAAGAGGGTGCTGCTGCCAGTAGCTCAGAAGCGGAGGAGGATGATCCGCAGCAGCCATCTACATCGCAATAGCTGTCATCTGGCAGGCCCGTATCAGGCCTAAAACGTTTGTCAAAAACAAAAACAGTTTTAGGACAACGTGGCCATCCGGTGAAAGTAGCACAGCGTGCAATGCCTGAAAATGTATTCCATAGTAGGAAGGGTGTAGTGATCAGTGCAAAGTTATCTGTAAGAAATGCTCAAAGACCTTTAGCAGAGGGAAGAATCTTCAAAATTTAAATACAACGTGCATGCGTAGACATTTACCAGCATGCACTTGCAAGCCTGGACTAACTACCAAACGTCCCGTACCGTTGGTGCACCTGCTCAGAATGAAGTTAGTCAGCAACGCTACATTGCTTCCCTCACCCCACCGGTTAGGACACCACCAGCAGCAAATGTGGAGGTATCGTCGCAAGGCCAAAGCAGTCAAGGAATCACAAGGTTATTGGTAGGAAACACTGTATGCAGGCCAACATCAAGAATACCATCACCAACCCTCTCTCAATCCGCCATGTCCACCACCCCCACCGCTAGTTCCACTATATGCAGCTCTCCAGTCCAGCTCACCCTACAAGAGACTCTCGTTAGGAAAAGAAAGTACTCATCCTCTCATCTGCGTACACAGGGTTTGAACGCCCACATTGCTATACTATTCTCATTAGAGATGATGCCCTACCGGTTGGTTGAAAGCGAAGCTTTCAAAGACCTGATGGCCTACGCAGTACCACGCTATGACCTACCCAGTCGGCACTTCTTTGTGAGAAAAGCCATCCCAGCCCTCCACCAGCATGTTAAAGACCGCATTGTCCATGCACCGAGGCAATCAGTCAGTGGAAAGGTGCACCTCACAACAGATACATGGACCAGTAGGCACGGCCAGGGACGTTACGTGTCCATCACGGCACACAGGCTTAATGTGGTGGATGCCGGGTCCACAGGGGACAGCCATAGTGGGACAGTTCTGCCTAGCCCACGGTCTAGAAAACAGTTGGCTGTAGGCATTCGCCACCCCTCCTCCTCCTCCTCTTTAAATGAAAGCTCGTCCACAGAGCACAGTCACACGACCACTCTATCCGCAGCTGCCAGTGTTGCACACGAGGTGTCCCATTATCGAACAGCTAGTGGTAAGCATCAGCAGGCTGTGTTACAAATGGAGTGTTTGGACGACAACAGACACACCGCGGAAGTACTGGCCTAGTACTTGCAGCAACAAACTCAGTCATGGCTGGGCAGTGTACATCTTGAGGCAGGCAAGGTAGTCAGTGATAACGGAAGGAATTTTATGGCTGCCATAGCCCTTTCAGAACTGAAACACATACCTTGCCGGGCTCACACCTTGAACCTGGTGGTGCACTGCTTTGTCAAAAATTATCCGGAGTTACCAGCCCTGCTCCTGAAGGTGCGAAGACTTTGCTCGCACATTCGCCGGTCGCCCGTACACTCCAGCCGTATGCAGAACCATCAGCGATCGCTGAATCTTCCCCAGCACCGCCTAATAATCGACGTTGCAACAAGGTGGAACTCCACACTGCACTTGGTTCAGAGGCTGTGCGAACAAACGCGTGCTGTAATTATTTTGTGGGAGGATACACATACACGGGCAGGCACTTGGATGGCAGACATGGAGTTGTCTAGTGCAGTGGTCGAAGCTACAAGACCTCTGTCAAGTCCTTCAGTGTTTTGAGGAATGCACATGGCTGGTAAGTGCAGACGACGCCATCATAAGCATGAGCATCCCACTAATGCGTCTGCTGATGCAAAATTTGGCGCACATTAAGGAGCAGGCGTCTGCAGCCGAGGAGGAGGGAAGCCTTGATGACAGTCAGCCATTGTCTGCTCAGAGAACTCTTCTGGACGAGGTGGCAGACGAAGAGGAGGAGGAGGATGATGGGGATGAATATTTATGGGAGGAGGATGCTTCTCAGGGGCAATAGAAACTGGTGGTGTTGCAAGGTCAGGTACAGGGTTTTTGCAGGACACAAGTGATGTTGATTTGCCAGAAAGTGCTCCTCAACCCAGCACAAGCAGTGAATTGAACCTGGAACATTGGCCCATATGGCTGAGTATGCCTTGAGTATCCTAAAAAGCGACCCCTGCATTAATAAAATGATGACGATTACTGGTTGGCCTGCCTCCTGGATCCACAATATAAAGGAAAGTTACAAAATATCATGCCACATGAGAACCTTGAGCAAATATTGGCTACCAAACAAGCAACTCTTGTAGACCGTTTGGTTCAGGTATTCCCAGCACACAGCGGCGGTGATGGTTCTCACACGAGTCGTAGGGGGCAACATGGCAGAGGTGTTAGAGGTGCACAGATCCGAAGTGGTGTTGGACAGAGGGGTTTTATGACCAGGTTGTGGAGTGATTTCGCAATGACCGCTGACACGACAAGTACTTCTACATCGATTCAAAGTGACAGGAGACAGCATTTGTCCAGTATGGTTCCGAACGACTTTTCCTCCCTTATCGATATTCTCCCTCACAGGTCATTCCCCTTTGATTACCGGGCATCTAAAATAGACACCTGGCCTGAATTGGCAGAATATGCATTACAGGAGCTTGCTTGCCCTGCTGCTAGTGTGCTATCAGAAAGAGTCTTCCGTGCTGCTGGTTCAATACTGACTGAAAAAAAGGACACGTCTGGCTACCCAAAATGTTGATGACCTAACCTTCATTAAAATGAACCAATCATGGATTTCAAATTATTTTGCCCCATCTTCCCCTGCTGACACGTAGCTTGCCTGAAAAGTGTCTTGCTTTTGGCCCCCTCTTACTGACTTCTCCAATTCCTCCTTTTTCAGCTGCTGAATGTCCACCATAGGCCATTTTTATACCTCCCTAAATGGGCTGACTTCCCCCACAGGGCTGTGGTCACCACCTGGCGCAAACACCCGTGCGAGTGCCATTCGCCTGTACTGGTGGGTGGGCCCACTCTTGGGCGACGGCACTGGCACAGGGTCCCTCATAGTACAATGAAGTGTCTCTGACAGTGGTGGTGCACAACCAACATCAGACACACCGTCGTAATATGAGGGGCCCTGTGCCAGTACCGCTGCCCACGAGAGAGTGTTCCCCCCAGCTCAAACAGTGCTCTACCACTTGCAATACTTACCTCTCCCTGCTCCACCACTGTGTAGTTTGTGCTGTTAAATCCTTCAATGGCACTGCCAATACAAATTTGTTGAAATGATAGATGATAGTTAAAATATACAGGGGCCCTGGCCTCCATTTAGACCAGTTAATACTTTGCGCCTACTACCACTGTCTGCTACTCAGCAGAGGAGCCCACCCCTGTACCTAGCTATGCCACCTGTTTATTTATGAACAATTTTTTGACAGACATTTAGCACACTTTATTATTTGGGCCTACTAACTGTGTCTGCCACTCATTACAGTTTTCCTCCACTGAACAAAGCAATGCCGCCTGTTTAGTCCTGTTACCACATTTGAACTGCATTTAGCCTACTTTATTATTTGGGCCTACTAACTGTGTCTGCCACTCATTACAGTTTTCCTCCACTGAACAAAGCAATGCCGCCTGTTTAGTCCTGTTACCACATTTGAACTGCATTTAGCCTACTTTATTATTTGGGCCTACTAACTGTGTTTCCTCCTCATCCTACCCATTGCCCAGCCACTGCTAGATGAGTCTGCTGGTATATTGACCCAGACCACTACATTCCCCTTGCACTCTACACAGCCAGAATCTGACCCTGCTGAAAGTCAGGTTCCCCTTCCCGCATACTATACCACCTTACACGGGGACAAAGAGGAAGGTGCAGATGAAAGTGCAGGTTCCTTCATCAGGTGGGGGGGCATACTCATTGACGACGTCACTGGCACAGTGCCCCTCATAGAACGCAAAAGTGTCTCTGCCAGTGGGAGGCGCCACCCGCCGTCAAACACACTGCCGTACTATGAGGAGCCCTGTGCCAGTGACGACGCCAACGAGTATGCCCCCACCTGATGAAGGAACCTGCACTTTCATCTGCACCTTCCTACAAACAAGTGGGCCCCCCTGCTTGCTCAGGATCACAGCAATTGCAAAGTTGAAATACTTACCTCTCCCTGCTCCACCGCCGTGACATATTCCTCGTTTCCTGGGCCCACGAAAATCTTGAGCCAGCCCTACCCCCCCACAACTTTAGCCAAATGACCCCCAGTTTTCAATGCCTAACTATTATTATAAAGTAAATTAAGATTGACAAGCTTAAGTAATAAGAATTGATGCTTTTGGCATTAAAATGGGCACTGTAGGTGTTTTCCTGTCCTCCACTCACTGCCGACTTTGATTCCCCATTGACTTGCATTGGGTTTCGTGTTTCAGTTGGCCCCCGACTTTTCGCAATAATCGGCCGATTTCACCCGACCCCACTTTTGACAAAGTCGGGTTTCGCGAAACGCGACTTGATCCGAAAAAAGTAAAAGTCGCTCAACTCTAGGAGGCAGTGGTCAACTGTATCGAAAGCAGAGGACAGGTCTAAAAGGAGGAGTACAGAGTATTGTCCATTAGCTTTGGCTGTAAGTACAGTACAGACCAAAAGTTTGGAAACACCTCATTTAAAGATTTTTCTGTATTTTCATGACTATGAAAATTGTACATTCACACTGAAGGCATCAAAACTATGAATTAACACATGTGGAATTATATACTTAACAAAAAAGTGTGAAACAACTGAAATTATGTTTTATATTCTAGGTTCTTCAAAGTAGCCACCTTTTGCTTTGATGACTGCTTTGCACACTCTTGGCATTCTCTTGATGAGCTTCAAGAGGTAGTCACCAGGAATGGTCTTCCAACAATCTTGAAGGAGTTTCCAGAGATGCTTATCACTTGTTGGCCCTTCTGTCTTCACTCTGCGGTCCAGCTCACCCCAAACCATCTCGATTGGGTTCAGGTCTGGTGACTGTGGAGGCCAGGTCATCTGGCGTAGCACCCCATCACTCTCCTTCTTGGTTAAATAGCCCTTACACAGCCTGGAGGTGTGTTTAGGGTCATTGTCCTGTTGAAAAATAAATGATGGTCCAACTAAACGCAAACCGGATGGAATAGCATGCCGCTGCAAGATGCTTTGGTAGCCATGCTGGTTCAGTATGCCTTCAATTTTGAATAAGTCTCCAACAGTGTCACCAGTAGGGTTGAGCGACTTTCATTTTTTTAAGATCGAGTAGGGTTTTGGGAAACCCGATTTTGTCCAGAGTCGAGTCGAGTGCAGTCGGCCGATTATCGCTAAAAGTCGGGGATCGACCGAAACACGAAACCCAATGCAAGTCAATGGGGAAGCATAGTCGGCAGTGAGTGGAGGCCAGGAAAACACCTACAGTGCCCATTTTAATGCCAAAAACATCCATTCTTGTTTCTGAAGCTTGTCAATCTTAATTAACTTTATAATAATAGTTGGGCATAGGGAATTGGGGGTCATTTGGCAAAAGTTGTGGGGGGAGTAGGGCCGGCTCAAGTTTTTCGTGGGCCCAGGAAATGCGGACTACGTCACGGCGGTGTTGCAGGGAAAGGTAATTATTTAAAAGTTGCAAGTGCTGTGATCCTGAGCAAGCAGGGGGGGGGCCCACTCGTTCGCATTGCCACTGGCACAGGGCCCCTCAAAGTACGGCGGTGTGTTTGCATGGCGGGGGCGCCTCCCACCAGCAGCGACACTTTTGCGTACTCTGAGGGGCCCTGTGCCAGTGACGTCGCCAACGAGTATGCCCCCCCACCTGATGAAGGAACCTGCACTTTCATCTGCACCTTCCTCTTTGTCCCTGTGTAAGGTGGTATAACATGCGGGAAGGGGAACCTTACTTTCAGCAGGGACAGATTCTGGCTGTGTAGAGTACAAGGGGAATGTAGTGGTCTCGGTCAATGTACCAGCAGACTCATTTAGCAGTGGCTGGGCAATGGGCAGGATGAGGAGGAAACAGATATAGGGCCAAAGAATAAAGTAGGCTACATGCAGTTCAAAATTGGTAACAGGACTAAACAGGCGGCATTGCTTTGTTCAGTGGAGTAGCAAACCCAAGAGCAGCAGACACTGTTTCAAGGGCCTAACCACACTAGTAGGCCAAATGCAGTTTAATATCTGATAGTATAGGGCGAAAGCCAGAATGTGGAAGCTCAGCTTTGTTCAGTTGAGGACAACACCAGGGAGGGGCAGACACCTTTAGTAGGCCGGAAAAGCCTATTGCATTTTTTAAAATGGTAATTTGGAGCAGAAGGTTGAAGCTCAGCTTTATTTAGTTGAGGGCAACACCAGGGAGGGGCAGAAGCCGTTAGTAGGCCCTAACCACCATTTTTTTTTTAAAACCACTTAATGAGAGCCGGAAGGTTGAAGCTCAGCTTTATTTAGTTGAGGACAACACCAGGGAGGGGCAGAAGCCGTTAGTAGGCCCTAACCACCATTTTTTTTTTTTAAAACCACATAATGAGAGCCGGAAGGTTGAAGCTCAGCTTTATTTAGTTGAGGACAACACCAGGGAGGGGCAGAAGCCGTTAGTAGGCCCTAACCACCTTTTTTTTTTTAAAACCACATAATGAGAGCCGGAAGGTTGAAGCTCAGCTTTATTTAGTTGAGGACAACACCAGGGAGGGGCAGAAGCCGTTAGTAGGCCCTAACCACCTTTTTTTTTTTTAAAACCACATAATGAGAGCCGGAAGGTTGAAGCTCAGCTTTATTTAGTTGAGGACAACACCAGGGAGGGGCAGAAGCCGTTAGTAGGCCCTAACCACCATTTTTTTTTTTAAAACCACATAATGAGAGCCGGAAGGTTGAAGCTCAGCTTTATTTAGTTGAGGACAACACCAGGGAGGGGCAGAAGCCGTTAGTAGGCCCTAACCACCTTTTTTTTTTTTAAAACCACATAATGAGAGCCGGAAGGTTGAAGCTCAGCTTTATTTAGTTGAGGACAACACCAGGGAGGGGCAGAAGCCGTTAGTAGGCCCTAACCACCTTTTTTTTTTTTAAAACCACATAATGAGAGCCGGAAGGTTGAAGCTCAGCTTTATTTAGTTGAGGACAACACCAGGGAGGGGCAGAAGCCGTTAGTAGGCCCTAACCACCATTTTTTTTTTTAAAACCACATAATGAGAGCCGGAAGGTTGAAGCTCAGCTTTATTTAGTTGAGGACAACACCAGGGAGGGGCAGAAGCCGTTAGTAGGCCCTAACCACCATTTTTTTTTTTAAAACCACATAATGAGAGCCGGAAGGTTGAAGCTCAGCTTTATTTAGTTGAGGACAACACCAGGGAGGGGCAGAAGCCGTTAGTAGGCCCTAACCACCTTTTTTTTTTTTAAAACCACATAATGAGAGCCGGAAGGTTGAAGCTCAGCTTTATTTAGTTGAGGACAACACCAGGGAGGGGCAGAAGCCGTTAGTAGGCCCTAACCACCATTTTTTTTTTTAAAACCACATAATGAGAGCCGGAAGGTTGAAGCTCAGCTTTATTTAGTTGAGGACAACACCAGGGAGGGGCAGAAGCCGTTAGTAGGCCCTAACCACCTTTTTTTTTTTTAAAACCACATAATGAGAGCCGGAAGGTTGAAGCTCAGCTTTATTTAGTTGAGGACAACACCAGGGAGGGGCAGAAGCCGTTAGTAGGCCCTAACCACCTTTTTTTTTTTTAAAACCACATAATGAGAGCCGGAAGGTTGAAGCTCAGCTTTATTTAGTTGAGGACAACACCAGGGAGGGGCAGAAGCCGTTAGTAGGCCCTAACCACCTTTTTTTTTTTTAAAACCACATAATGAGAGCCGGAAGGTTGAAGCTCAGCTTTATTTAGTTGAGGACAACACCAGGGAGGGGCAGAAGCCGTTAGTAGGCCCTAACCACCTTTTTTTTTTTTAAAACCACATAATGAGAGCCGGAAGGTTGAAGCTCAGCTTTATTTAGTTGAGGACAACACCAGGGAGGGGCAGAAGCCGTTAGTAGGCCCTAACCACCTTTTTTTTTTTTAAAACCACATAATGAGAGCCGGAAGGTTGAAGCTCAGCTTTATTTAGTTGAGGACAACACCAGGGAGGGGCAGAAGCCGTTAGTAGGCCCTAACCACCTTTTTTTTTTTTAAAACCACATAATGAGAGCCGGAAGGTTGAAGCTCAGCTTTATTTAGTTGAGGACAACACCAGGGAGGGGCAGAAGCCGTTAGTAGGCCCTAACCACCTTTTTTTTTTTTAAAACCACATAATGAGAGCCGGAAGGTTGAAGCTCAGCTTTATTTAGTTGAGGACAACACCAGGGAGGGGCAGAAGCCGTTAGTAGGCCCTAACCACCATTTTTTTTTTTAAAACCACATAATGAGAGCCGGAAGGTTGAAGCTCAGCTTTATTTAGTTGAGGACAACACCAGGGAGGGGCAGAAGCCGTTAGTAGGCCCTAACCACCTTTTTTTTTTTTAAAACCACATAATGAGAGCCGGAAGGTTGAAGCTCAGCTTTATTTAGTTGAGGACAACACCAGGGAGGGGCACACAGACAGACTCCTTTAGTAGGCCTGAAAAGCCTATTGCATTTTTCAAAATGGTAATTTGGAGCAGAAGGTTGAAGCTCAGCTTTATTTAGTTGAGGGCAACACCAGGGAGGGGCAGAAGCCGTTAGTAGGCCCTAACCAAAGTTGAAGGCCAAATGCAGTTTAATTTCTGATACTATAGGCCGAAAGCCAGAAGGTGGAAGTTCCGATTTAGACAGTGGAGCACAATTTGAATTAGGGACTGCAGACAGACTTAGTAGGCTGTCCCCTGTGGACCATGCATCCACCACATTAACCCATTGCGCCGTAATGGACACGTAATCTTCCGTGGCCATGCCTACAGGTCCATGCGTCTGTTGTCAGGTGCACCTTTGTACTCACAGATTGCCAGAGTGCATGGACAATGCGGTCTTCTACATGCTGGTGGAGGGTTGGGATGGCTTTTCTCGCAAAAGAAGTGTCGACTGGTTAGCTTGTAGCGTGGTACAGCGTAGTCCATCATGGCCTTATTAATAGTAAATAAAATATATAACTAGGCTCTATGAACTTTTAAATAGGTTCCAGGGGTACACGGGCAGCATTGGTGTGGTCAGTGGAGGAGTATTGCAAGTAGGGGCTGCAGACAGGCTATCAAAGGCCTAAAATAACAAACAGTAGGCAGTCATGGCAGTTTTACATCGGTTACATGGATACACAGGCAGGCACTCCAGGCAGCATTGTGGTCAGTGGAGGAGTATTGCAAGTAGGGGCCGCAGACAGGCTATCAAAGGCCTAAAATAACAAACAATAGGCTCATTGCAGTTTTACAGCGGTTACATGGATAGACGGGCAGGCAGCTTGGTGGTGGTGAGTGGAGGAGTATTTAAAGTAGGGACCGCAGACAGGCTATCAAAGGCCTAACATAACAAACAATAGGCTCATGATGGCAGTTTCACAGCGGTTACATGGATACACGGGCAGGCAGCTTGGTGGTGAGTGGAGGAGTATTTAAAGTAGGGACCGCAGACAGGCTATCAAAGGCCTAACATAAGAAAATGGGCTGGCTGTAGGCACTTTATAATTGGTTCCAGGGGTACACGGGCAGCAGTGGTCTGGTCAGTGGAGGAGTATTTAAAGTAGGGACCGCAGACAGGCTATCAAAGGCCTAACATAACAAACAATAGGCTCATGATGGCAGTTTCACAGCGGTTACATGGATACACGGGCAGGCAGCTTGGTGGTGAGTGGAGGAGTATTTAAAGTAGGGACCGCAGACAGGCTATCAAAGGCCTAACATAAGAAAATGGGCTGGCTGTAGGCACTTTATAATTGGTTCCAGGGGTACACGGGCAGCAGTGGTCTGGTCAGTGGAGGAGTATTTAAAGTAGGGACCGCAGACAGGCTATCAAAGGCCTAACATAACAAACAATAGGCTCATGATGGCAGTTTCACAGCGGTTACATGGATACACGGGCAGGCAGCTTGGTGGTGAGTGGAGGAGTATTTAAAGTAGGGACCGCAGACAGGCTATCAAAGGCCTAAAATAACAAACAATAGGCTCATGGCAGTTTCACAGCGGTTACATGGATACACGGGCAGGCAGCTTGGTGGTGGTGAGTGGAGGAGTATTTAAAGTAGGGACCGCAGACAGGCTTCAAAGGCCTAACATAAGAAAATGGGCTGGCTGTAGGCACTTTATAATTGGTTCCAGGGGTACACGGGCAGCAGTGGTCTGGTCAGTGGAGGAGTATTTAAAGTAGGGACCGCAGACAGGCTTCAAAGGCCTAACATAAGAAAATGGGCTGGCTGTAGGCACTTTATAATTGGTTCCAGGGGTACACGGGCAGCAGTGGTCTGGTCAGTGGAGGAGTATTTAAAGTAGGGACCGCAGACAGGCTATCAAAGGCCTAACATAACAAACAATAGGCTCATGATGGCAGTTTCACAGCGGTTACATGGATACACGGGCAGGCAGCTTGGTGGTGAGTGGAGGAGTATTTAAAGTAGGGACCGCAGACAGGCTATCAAAGGCCTAAAATAACAAACAATAGGCTCATGGCAGTTTCACAGCGGTTACATGGATACACGGGCAGGCAGCTTGGTGGTGGTGAGTGGAGGAGTATTTAAAGTAGGGACCGCAGACAGGCTTCAAAGGCCTAACATAAGAAAATGGGCTGGCTGTAGGCACTTTATAATTGGTTCCAGGGGTACACGGGCAGCAGTGGTCTGGTCAGTGGAGGAGTATTTAAAGTAGGGACCGCAGACAGGCTTCAAAGGCCTAACATAAGAAAATGGGCTGGCTGTAGGCACTTTATAATTGGTTCCAGGGGTACACGGGCAGCAGTGGTCTGGTCAGTGGAGGAGTATTTAAAGTAGGGACCGCAGACAGGCTATCAAAGGCCTAA
Organism: Ranitomeya variabilis; assembly: GCF_051348905.1. Taxonomy (NCBI): domain Eukaryota; kingdom Metazoa; phylum Chordata; class Amphibia; order Anura; family Dendrobatidae; genus Ranitomeya; species Ranitomeya variabilis. Next base: position 185,599,312 of record NC_135236.1, read on the forward strand.
CATAACAAACAATAGGCTCATGGCAGTTTCACAGCGGTTACATGGATACACGGGCAGGCAGCTTGGTGGTGAGTGGAGGAGTATTTAAAGTAGGGACCGCACACAGGCTATCAAAGGCCTAAAATAACAAACAATAGGCTCATGGCAGTTTCACAGCGGTTACATGGATACACGGGCAGGCAGCTTGGTGGTGAGTGGAGGAGTATTTAAAGTAGGGACCGCACACAGGCTATCAAAGGCCTAAAATAACAAACAATAGGCTCATGGCAGTTTCACAGCGGTTACATGGATACACGGGCAGGCAGCTTGGTGGTGGTGAGTGGAGGAGTATTTAAAGTAGGGACCGCAGACAGGCTTCAAAGGCCTAACATAAGAAAATGGGCTGGCTGTAGGCACTTTATAATTGGTTCCAGGGGTACACGGGCAGCAGTGGTCTGGTCAGTGGAGGAGTATTTAAAGTAGGGACCGCAGACAGGCTATCAAAGGCCTAACATAACAAACAATAGGCTCATGGCAGTTTCACAGCGGTTACATGGATACACGGGCAGGCAGCTTGGTGGTCAGTGGAGGAGTATTTAAAGTAGGGACCGCAGACAGGCTATCAAAGGCCTAAAATAACAAACAATAGGCTCATGGCAGTTTTACAGCGGTTACATGGATACACAGGCAGCTTGGTGGTGAGTGGAGGAGTAGTGCAAGGAGTGTCTGTCCCAGTACTCCCAAAATATAAATAGATGTTAATGTCTCGCAAAACAACCAAAACAAAAAAAAAAGGTGGCATACTTAGGTACAGGGGTGGGCTCATCTACTGAGTTTCTGACATTGTAATTTGGCAGTAACTATTTAATGGTGCCAATATAGGACACAGACACAGACTACTTTAAGTTGCATCATAGATGTCTACAAATTTGTATTGTCAGTGCCAGACATTGAATGATGTCAGCGAATAGACTAAAGATTGGTGGAGCTGTGCGACATAATTTTGCACGTGGTAGAGCACATTTTGAGCTGGGGTAGGGGGGAACTCTCTTGAGGCCGGCGGGACCGCCCCAGGGCCCCTCATGTTACAACGGTGTGTCTGACGTTGGGTGCGCACCACCACCGCCAGAGACACTACATTGTACTATGAGGGACCCAGTAGCAATGCCGTCAACCAAAAGCGAGCACACCCACCTCTTCAGACAAACAGCAGTCTCACGGGTGCTTGCGCCAAGTCGCGATACCACGGCCCCGTGTGGGGAGTTTTGCCATTTAGGGAGGTGTAAACATGTCGTATGCTGTACAATCAGCTGCAGCAAATTAGACATTAGAAAAGTTATTCACAGGCAAGAGCTTTTCATAGGAAAGCTAGGTGTCGGCCGGGCAAGGTGGGGCAAAAGATTTCGAAATCCAGTTGTGGTTCATTTTAATGAATGTTAGATCGTCAACATTTTGGGTAGCCAGACGAGTCCTTTTTTCGGTTAATATTGAACCTGCAGCACTGAATACTCTTTCTGATAGGACACTTGCTGCCGGGCAAGCAAGCTCCTGCAATGCATATTCTGCCAATTCTGGCCAGGTGTCTAATTTGGAGGCCCAGTAATCAAATGGGAATGACGGTTGAGGGAGAACATCGATAAGGGATGAAAAATAGTTAGTAACCATACTGGACAAATGTTGTCTCCTGTCACTTTCAATTGATGCAGCAGTACCTGTCCTGTCTGCGGTCATAGCAAAATCACTCCACAACCTGGTCAGAAAACCCCTCTGTCCAACGCCACTTCTGATGTGTGCACCCCTAACACTCCTAGTCTGCTGCCCCCTGGAGCTTGTGTGAGAACGATCACGTGCGCTGTGTGCTGGGAATGCCTGAAGCAAACGGTCAACAAGAGTTGATTGTTTGGTTGCTAATATTAGTTCCAAGTTCTCATGTGGCATAATATTTTGCAATTTGCCTTTATAGCGTGGATCAAGGAGGCAGGCCAACCAGTAATCGTCATCGTTCATCATTTTCGTAATGCGTGTGTCCCTTTTTAGGATACGTAAGGCATAATCCGCCATGTGGGCCAAAGTTCCAGTTGTCAAATCTCCGGTTGTGATTGGTTGAGGGGCAGTTGCAGGCAAATCTACGTCACTTGTGTCCCTCAAAAAACCAGAACCCGGCCGTGACACGCAACCAATTTCCTGTGCCCCCGTGAAAGTTTCCGCATTAAAAATATACTCATCCCCATCATCCTCCTCGTCCTCCACCTCCTCTTCGCCCGCTACCTCGTCCTGTACACTGCCCTGACCAGACAATGGCTGACTGTCATCAAGGCTTCCCTCTTCCTCTGGTGCAGACGCCTGCTCCTTTATGTGCGTCAAACTTTGCATCAGCAGACGCATTAGGGGGATGCTCATGCTTATTACGGCGTTGTCTGCACTAACCAGCCGTGTGCATTCCTCAAAACACTGAAGGACTTGACACATGTCTTGTATCTTCGACCACTGCACACCTGACAACTCCATGTCTGCCATCCTACTGCCTGCCCGTGTATCCTCCCACAAATAAATAACAGCACGCCTCTGTTCGCACAGTCTCTGAAGCATGTGCAGTGTTGAGTTCCACCTTGTTGCAACGTCTATGATTAGGCGATGCTGGGGAAGGTTCAAAGACCGCTGATAGGTCTGCATACGGCTGGCGTGTACAGGCGAACGTCGGATATGTGAGCAAAGTGCACGCACTTTGAGGAGCAGGTCGGAGAACCCAGGATAAGTTTTCAATAAGCACTGCACCACCAGGTTTAAGGTGTGAGCCAGGCAAGGAATGTGTTTCAGTTGGGAAAGGGAGATGGCAGCCATGAAATTCCTTCCGTTATCACTCACTACCTTGCCTGCCTCAAGATCTACTGTGCCCAGCCACGACTGCGTTTCTTGTTGCAAGAACTCGGACAGAACTTCCGCGGTGTGTCTGTTGTCGCCCAAACACTTCATAGCCAATACAGCCTGCTGACGCTTGGCAGTAGCTGGCCCATAATGGGACAACTGGTGTGCAACAGTGTCATCTGCCGATGGAGTGGTTGGCCGACTGCGTTCTGTGGAAGAGCTGTAGCTTCTGCAGGAGGACGAGGAGGAGGAGGAGGGGGTGCGAACGCCTACAGCCAACTGTTTCCTAGACCGTGGGCTAGGCACAACTGTCCCTAAATTGATGTCGCCTGTGGACCCTGCATCCACCACATTCACCCAGTGTGCCGTGATGGACACATAACGTCCCTGGCCATGCCTACTGGTCCATGCATCTGTAGTCAGGTGCACCTTTGTACTCACAGATTGCCTAAGTGCATGGACGATGCGCTGTTTAACATGCTGGTGCAGGGCTGGGATGGCTTTTCTGGAAAAAAAGTGTCGACTAGGTAGCTCGTATCGTGGTTCAGCGTACTCCATCAGGGCTTTAAAAGCTTCGCTTTCAACTAAACGGTAGGGCATCATCTCTAACGAGATTAGTCTAGCTATGTGGGCGTTAAAACCCTGTGTACGCGGATGCGAGGATAAGTACTTCCTTTTTCTAACCAGAGTCTCATGTAGGGTGAGCTGGACTGGAGAGCAGGAGATCGTGGAACTTTCGGGTGTGCCGGTGTACATGGCAGACTGAGAGACGGTTGGAGACGGTATTGTTTCCGCCGGTGCCCTAGATGCAATATTTCCTCCTACTAAACTGGTGATTCCCTGACCCTGACTGCTTTTGGCTGGCAAAGAAACCTGCACAGATACTGCCGGTGGTGCGGAAAATGGTGGCCTTACAGTGACGGAAGGGATGTTGCGTTGCTGACTAGCTTCATTGGCCGAGGGTGCTACAACCTTAAGGGACATTTGGTAGTTAGTCCAGGCTTGAAAATGCATGGTGGTTAAGTGTCTATGCATGCAACTAGTATTTAGACTTTTCAGATTCTGACCTCTGCTTAAGCTAGTTGAACATTTTTGACAGATGACTTTGCGCTGATCAGTTGGATGTTGTTTAAAAAAATGCCAGACTGCACTCTTCCTAGACTCGGATCCCTTTTCAGGGATTGCAGACTGAGCTTTAACCGGATGGCCACGCTGTCCTCCAACAGGTTTTGGCTTTGACACGCGTTTTGGGCCAGATACGGGCCCGGCAGATGGAACCTGTTGCGATGTTGATGCCTGCTGCGGCCCCTCCTCCACCTCCGCTTCTGAACTACTGCCGCCTGCACCCTGTTCCCCCAATGGCTGCCAATCGGGGTCAATAACTGGGTCATCTATTACCTCCTCTTCGAGCTCGTGTGCAACTTCGTCTGTGTCACTGTGTCGGTCGGTGGTATAGCGTTCGTGGCGGGGCAACATAGTCTCATCAGGGTCTGATTGTGGATCTGTACCCTGAGAGGGCAATGTGGTGGTCTGAGTCAAAGGAGCAGCATAGTACTCTGGCTGTGGCTGTGCATCAGTGCACTCCATGTCAGAATCTACTTGTAATGGGCATGGCCTGTTAAATGTTTCACTTTCTAAGCCAGGGACGGTATGTGTAAAGAGCTCCATGGAGTGACCCGTTGTGTCGCCTGCTGCATCCTTCTCTCTTGTTGTAGTTTTTGCTGAGGAGGACAAGGAAGCGACTTGTCCCTGACCGTGAACATCCACAAGCGACGCGCTGCTTTTACATTTACCAGTTTCGGAAGAGGAGGCAAAAGAGCTAGAGGCTGAGTCTGCAATGTAAGCCAAAACTTGCTGTTGCTGCTCAGCCTTTAAAAGCGGTTTTCCTACTCCCAGAAAAGAGAGCGTTCGAGGCCTTGTGTAGCCTGACGACGAAACTGGCTCCACAGCTCCAGACTTAGGTGGAATATTTTTATCCCCACGACCACCTGATGCTCCACTACCACTACCATCATTACCAGCTGACAATGAACGCCCACGACGACCTCTTGCACCAGACTTCCTCATTGTTTAAAAATCGTAACCAAACTAACTTTATTTGTTGCTGTCAAACAACTTACACGGTGAGCTATAACTTCAGTATGATTTCAATATCCCTTAACAGGTTGGTGAGACCACAAGGAAAATCAGGCACAATGTTACACACTCTGTTTTCTGTGACACCAAATCACAGAGATGACACACACGCAGGACTGTCACTCAAGCACTAATGTCAATATTAATCTCCCACCTAATTTATTTTTTTTTTTTTCTCTGTGAGACTTTAGAAACCAAATAATATTTAAAAAAAAAACAAAAAAACAAGGCTTTCTATGGCCCACTGAATGAGAGATGGCACGCACAGGAGTGGCACACAAGCCCTGACTGAGGCCAATATTTTTCTCCCACTGATTGATGTAGTGTTTTTGTGTTGAGGTTGATTTTAAAACACAAATGAAGGAAAAAAATAAAAAGGCTTTCTATGGCCCACAATTAGAGAGAGAGGTGGCACACCCAGGAGTCAAGACTGGCACACAAGCTGAAATGGCAATATTACTCTCCCACTGTTTTTTTATGTATTTTTTTTTTATTTTCAGGGAGACTTTAGAAACCAAATAATATTTAAAAAAAAAAAAAAAAACAAGGCTTTCTATGGCCCACTGAATGAGAGGGACAGAGGTGGCACACCCAGGAGTCAAGACTGGCACACAAGCTGAAATGGCAATATTACTCTCCCACTGTTTTTTTATGTATTTTTTTTTTTTATTTTCAGGGAGACTTTAGAAACCAAATAATATTAAAAAAACCAAAAAATAAATAGGCTTTCTATGGCCCACTGAATGAAAGGGAGAGAGGTGGCACACCCAGGAGTCAAGACTGGCACACAAGCTGAAAGGGCAATATTACTCTCCCACTGTTTTTTTATGTATTTTTTTTTTTTATTTTCAGGGAGACTTTAGAAACCAAATAATATTAAAAAAACCAAAAAATAAATAGGCTTTCTATGGCCCACAATTAGAGAGAGAGGTGGCACACCCAGGAGTCAAGACTGGCACACAAGCTGAAATGGCAATATTACTCTCCCACTGTTTTTTTATGTTTTTTTTTTTTATTTTCAGGGAGACTTTAGAAACCAAATAATATTAAAAAAAAAACAAAAAAACAAGGCTTTCTATGGCCCACTGAATGAGAGGGAGAGAGGTGGCACACCCAGGAGTCAAGACTGGCACACAAGCTGAAATGGCAATATTACTCTCCCACTGTTTTTTTATGTATTTTTTTTTTTTATTTTCAGGGAGACTTTAGAAACCAAATAATATTAAAAAAACCAAAAAATAAATAGGCTTTCTATGGCCCACTGAATGAAAGGGAGAGAGGTGGCACACCCAGGAGTCAAGACTGGCACACAAGCTGAAAGGGCAATATTACTCTCCCACTGTTTTTTTATGTTTTTTTTTTTTTTTCAGGGAGACTTTAGAAACCAAATAATATTAAAAAAAAAAAAAAAAAAAAAAAATAGGCTTGCTATAGCCCACTGAATGAGAGATAGCACACACAGCAGTGGCACACAAGCCCTGACTGAGGCCAATATTTTTCTCCCACTGATTGATGTAGTGTTTTTGTGTTGAGGTAGATTTTAGAACACAAATCACGGAAAAAATAAATAGGCTTTCTATGGCCCACTGAATGAAAGGGAGAGAGGTGGCACACCCAGGAGTCAAGACTGGCACACAAGCTGAAAGGGCAATATTACTCTCCCACTGTTTTTTTATGTATTTTTTGTTTTTTCAGGGAGACTTTAGAAACCCAATAATATTTAAAAAAAAAAATAAATAGGCTTTCTATGGCCCACTGAATGAGAGGGAGAGAGGTGGCACACCCAGGAGTCAAGACTGGCACACAAGCTGAAAGGGCAATATTATTCTCCCACTGTTTTTTTAGGTTTTTTTTTTTTTTTTCAGGGAGAATTAGAAACCAAATAATATTAAAAAAAAAAAAAAAAAATAGGCTTGCTATAGCCCACTGAATGAGAGATAGCACACACAGCAGTGGCACACAAGCCCTGACTGAGGCCAATATTTTTCTCCCACTGATTGATGTACTGTTTTTGTGTTGAGGTAGATTTTAGAACACAAATCACGGAAAAAATAAATAGGCTTTCTATGGCCCACTCAGTGAGAGATGGCACACACAGGGATGGCACTGTAGCAGAAATGCCAATCTTAATCTCCCACAAAAAAAAAAAACAAAAAAAAAAAAAAAACTGTCCTACAATTACTATCTCCCTGCAGTAATGTAAGCCAGGTATGGCAGGCAGCAATAGGAGTGGACTGATGCACAAATTAAATAAAAAGTGTGGAAAAACAGAAAAGATAGCTGTGCAGAAAGGAAGGAACAAGAGGATATGTGCTTTGAAAAAAGCAGTTGGTTTCCACAGTGGCGTACACACAGCAATACAGCTATCACGGAGCCTTCTAGGGCAGCCCAATGAGCTACAGCGCTGAGGGGAAAAAAAAAAAAAAATAGCTTCCACAGTCCCTGCACACCGAAGGTGGTGTTGGACAGTGGAAATCGCTGCAGCACAAGCGGTTTGGTGGTTAGTGGACCCTGCCTAACGCTCTCCCTGCTTCTGATGAAGCGGCAGCAACCTGTCCCTAAGCTCAGATCAGCAGCAGTAAGATGGCGGTCGGCGGGAACGCCCCTTTATAGCCCCTGTGACGCCGCAGACAGCAAGCCAATCACTGCAATGCCCTTCTCTAAGATGGTGGGGACCAGGATCTATGTCATCACGCTGCCCACACTCTGCGTTCACCTTCATTGGCTGAGAAATGGCGCTTTTCGCGTCATTGAAACGCGACTTTGGCGCGAAAGTCGCGTACTGCATGGCCGACAAGCACAGGGGTCGGATCGGGTTTCATGAGACGCCGACTTAGCCAAAAGTCGGCGACTTTTGAAAATGATCGACCCGTTTCGCTCAACCCTAGTCACCAGTAAAGCACCCCCACACCATCACACCTCCTCTTCCATGCTTCACGGTTGGAACCAGGCATGTAGAATCCATCTGTTCTCCTTTTCTGCGTCGCACAAAGACATGTTGATTGGAACCAAAGATCTCAAATTTGGACTCATCAGACCAAAGCACAGATTTCCACTGGTCTAGTGTCCATTCCTTGTGTTGCTTAGCCTAATCAAGTCTCTTCTGCTTGTTGCCTGTCCTTAGCAGTGGTTTCCTAGCAGCTATTTTACCATGAAGGCCTGCTGCACAAAGTCTCCTCTTAACAGTTGTTGTAGAGATGTGTCTGCTGCTAGAACTCTGTGTGACATTGACCAGGTCTCTAATCTGAGCTGCTGTTAACCTGCGATTTCTGAGGCTGGTGACTAGGATAAACTTATCCTCTGAAGCAGAGGTGACTCTTGGTCTTCCTTTCCTGGGGCGGTCCTCATGTGAGCCAGTTTCTTTGTAGCGCTTGATAGTTTTTGCCACTGCACTTGGGGACACTTTCAAAGTTTTCCCAAGTTGTCGGACTGACTGACTGTTAGGGCTAGTGGAACGCACCAAATTAATATATAGATTTTATTATGATAGATGCGTTCGCAGCCCGGAGTCCACCGTGCAGGAGAACCTGCTGCTAGCAAATAGCGGAACTAAATGGCGGTGTTAGCTAACTCTATTACTTCACAGAGCAGCCGTGAACACAAAGCACTGCACCCTGTTAGACTCCACAGAGGCACAGGCTAACTGCCTAAACAAGAGCAGTCAGTGGTCATGCATGCACACGAAACTCCTCGCCGGAGGTGCCAGCATTCTAGGGGCTTATTTCGGCCAGGTCCCTGAATACCCAAGCATACAAACTCCTCGCCGGAGGTACCAGCATTCTAGGGGCTTATTTCAGCCGGGTCTTTCAACACACTCATACAAGACCACACTGGTGCAAAGTACATAAATAAAGAGCAATACTAGCGCATTGCCGTGCGGCCATGCGAGCCTTAAATAGTTGCAGCACGTACAGGACCTTCCAGAAAGAACCAATGAGAGGGTGCCACAGAGCGTGAGCACCTACAGGACCTTAGCTGCAGTGTCTGATCATGTGACCCTCAATCTCCACTGAGAGATCTTACTCTGGGCATGCTCAGAACGAGAAAAGCAGGACTTAGTCCCAGAAGCGTGTGCTCGCCGCTGCCCAGCACTGACTTCAATGGCAGAAGCAGGAAAAGCAGCAGTAACTCTCTTTACAGAGTCAGACTGAGCGAGACGCTGGGACCGATGTCTCCGCTGAGCAGACTCCACTGCGGCAGGAGAAGAAAGGGAGACCGCAGCGGAGATGGCCCGAGATTCCCCCTGTGCAGAGATGGGAACTCGAACCCTAACACTGACCTTCATTTCTTAAAGTAATGATGGCCACTCGTTTTTATTTACTTAGCTGCTTTTTTCTTGCCATAATACAAATTCTAAGAGTCTATTCAGTAGAACTATCAGCTGTGTATCCACCAGACTGCTGCACAACACAACTGATGGTCCCAACACCATTTATAATGTAAGAAATCCCACTTATTAAACCTGACAGGGCACACCTGTGAAGTGAAAACCATTCCCGGTGACTACCTCTTGAAGCTCATCAAGAGATTGCCAAGAGTGTGCAAAGTAGTCATCAAAGCAAAAGGTGGCTACTTTGAAGAACCTAGAATATAAGACATAATTTCAGTTGTTTAACAAAAAAGTTAAGTATATAATTTCACGTGTTAATTCATAGTTTTGATGCCTTCAGTGTGAATGTACAATTTTCATAGTCATGAAAATACAGAAAAATCTTTAAATGAGGAGTGTCCAAACTTTAGCTCTGTACTGTAGGTCGTTAGTAGTGTTGAGCGATACCTTCCGATATGCAAAGGTATCGGTATTGGATTGGATCGGCCGATATCCAAAAAATATCGGATATCGCCAATACCGATACCCGATACCAATGCATATCAATGGGACACAAAATATCGGAATGGTTCCCAGGGTCTGAAGGAGAGGAAACTCTCCTTCAGGCCCTGGGATCCTTATTCATGTATAAAATAAATAATAAAAATAAAAAATATTGATATACTCACCCCTCCGGTGGCCCCTGCTCTTAGCGGTGCCTCCGTTCTTAAGAATACAGAGTTAAGGACCTTCGATGACGTTGCGGCTTGTGATTGGTCGCGTGACCGCTCATGTGACCGCTCACGCGACCAATCACAAGCCGCGACGTCATCGAAGGTCCTTCACTCCCTGCATTCTTAGGAACGGAGGCACCGCTAAGAGCAGGGGCCGCCGGAGGGGAGAGTATATCAATATTTTTTATTTTTATTATTTATTTTTTACATGAATATGGATCCCAGGGCCTGAAGGAGAGTCTCCTCTCCTCCAGACCCTGGGAACAATACGCACCACACACTTCTGATTCCAATTTCCGATATCGCAAAAATATCGGAACTCGGTATCGGAATTCGGATACAGCAAATATCATCCGATACCCGATATTTGCAGTATCGGAATGCTCAACACTAGTCGTTAGTAATTTTTGTCAAGGCTATCTCAGTTGAGTGATGGGGGTGGAAACAAGATTGTAGATTGTCAAAGAGCAACTTAGATTAGAGGTGGGAGAAAACTTCAGCATGGATCTGCTGCTCCAGGAGTTTGGAAGCGAATGGCAGCAGCGATATTGGGCGATAGCTGGACATATCTGTTGGATCGAGGGTTGGCTTTTTAACCCCTTAGTGACAGAGCCAATTTGGTACTTAATGACCGAGCCAATTTTTACAATTCTGACCAGTGTCACTTTATGAGGTTATAACTCTGGAACGCTTTATCGGATCCCGCTGATTCTGAGATTGTTTTTTCGTGACATGTTGTACTTCAAGTTAGTGGTAACATTTCTTCGATATTACTTGCGATTATTTATGAAAAAAATGGAAATATGGCAAAAATGTTTAAAATTTTGCAATTTTCAAACTTTGTATTTTTATGCCCTTATATCAGAGAGATATGTCACAAAAAATAGTTAATAAATAACATTTCTCACATGTCTACTTTACATCAGCACAATTTTGGAAACAATTTTTTTTTTTGTTAGGGAGTTATAAGGGTTAAAAGTTGACCAGCAATTTCTCATTTTTACAACACCATGTTTTTTTTAGGGACCACATCACCTTTGAAGTGATTTTGAGGGGTCTATATGATAGAAAATAACCAAGTGTGACACCATTCTAAAAACTGCACCCCTCAAGCTGCTCAAAACCACATTCAAGAAGTTTATTAACCCTTTACGTACTTCACAGGAACTAAAACAATGTGGAAGAAAAAAATGAACATTTTACTTTTTTTTGCAAACATTTTACTTCAGAACCATTTTTTTTAATTTTCACAAGTGTAAAAACAGAAATTTAACCACAAATTATGTTGTGCAATTTTTCCTGAGTACGCAGATACCCCATATGTGGAGGTAAACCACTGTTTGGGCGCACCGCAGAGCTTGGAAGTGAAGGAGCACCGTTTGACTGTTTCAATGCAGAATTAGCTGGAATTGAGATCGGACGCCATGTCGCGTTTGGAGAGCCCCTAATGTGCCTAAACAGTGGAAACCCCCCACAAGTGACACCATTTTGGAAACTAGACCCCCCAAGGAACTTATCTAGATGTGTGGTGAGCACTTTGAACCCCCAAGTGCTTCACAGAAGTTTATAACGTAGAGCCGTGAAAATAAAAAATCTCATTTTTTCTACAAAAATGATCTTTTTGCCCCCAAATTTTTATTTTCACAAGGGTAACAGGAGAAATTAGACCACAAAAGTTGTTGTGCAATTTCTCCTGAGTACGTCGATACCCCATATATGGGGGTAAACCACTGTTTGGGCGCACCGCAGAGCTTGGAAGGGAAGGAGTGTCGTTTTACTTTTTCAATGTAGAATTGGCTGGAATTGAGATCGGACGCCATGTCACGTTTGGAGAGCCGCTGATGTGCCTAAACAGTAGAGACCCCCCACATATGACACCATTTTGGAAACTAGACCCCTTAAGGAACTTATCTAGATGTGTGGTGAGCACTTTAAACCCCCAGGTGCTTCACAGAAGTTTATAACGTAGAGCCGTGAAAATAAAAAAATCGCATTTTTTCTACAAAAATGATCTTTTTGCCTCCAAATTTTTATTTTACCAAGGGTAACAGGAGAAAATGGACCCCAGAAGCTGTTGTACAATTTGTCTTGAGTACGCCGACACCCCATATGTGGGGGTAAACCACTGTTTGGGCGCATGGCTGAGCTCGGAAGCAAAGGAGCGCCATTTGACTTTTCAATGCAAAATTGACTGGAATTGAGATCGGACGCCATGTCGCGTTTGGAGAGCCCCTGATGTGCCTAAACAGCAGAAACCCCCCAAAAGTGACCCCATTTTGGAAACTAGACCCCCCATGGAACTTATCTAGATGTGTAGTGAGAACTTTGAATGCCCAAGTGCATCACAGAAGTTTATAATGCAGAGTCGTGAAAATAAAAAATATATATTTTTTAACAATAAAGATTTTTTAGCCCCCAAGTTTTTATTTTCACAAGGGTAACAAGAGAAATTGGACCCCAAAAGTTGTTGTCCAATTTGTCCTGAGTATGCTGGTACCCCATATGTGGGGGTAAACCACTGTTTGGGCGCACGGCAGAGCTCGGAAGGGAAGGAGTGCCATTTTGGAATGCAGACTTTGATAGAATTGTCTGCGGGCGTTATGTTGCGTTTGCAGACCCCTAATGTACCTAAACAGTAGAAACCCCCAACAAGTGACCCCATTTTGGAAAATAGACCCCCCAAGGAACTTATCTAGATATGTGGTGAGAACTTTGAATGCCCAAGTGCTTCACAGAAGTTTATAATGCAGAGTAGTGAAAATAAAAAATATTTTTTTTCCCACAAAAAAGATTTTTTTAGCCCCAAAATTTTTATTTTCACAAGGGTAACAAGAGAAATTGGACCCCAAAGTTTTTGTCCAATTTGTCCTGAGTATGCTGGTACCCCATATGTGGGGGTAAACCACTGTTTGGGCACACGGCAGAGCTCGGAAGGGAAGGAGCACCATTTTGGAATGCAGACTTTGATAGAATTGTCTGCGGGCGTTATGTTGCGTTTGCAGACCCCTAATGTACCTAAACAGTAGAAACCCCCAACAAGTGACCCCATTTTGGAAAATAGACCCCCCAAGGAACTTTTCTAGATATGTGGTGAGAACTTTGAATGCCCAAGTGCTTCACAGAAGTTTATAATGCAGAGTAGTGAAAATAAAAAATATTTTTTTTCCCACAAAAAAGATTTTTTTAGCCCCCAAATTTTTATTTTCACAAGGGTAACAGGAGAAATTGGACCCCAAAAGTTGTTGTCCAATTTGTCCTGAGTATGCTGGTACCCCATATGTGGGGGTAAACCACTGTTTGGGCGCACGGCAGAGCTCGGAAGGGAAGGAGCGCCATTTTGGAATGCAGACTTTGATAGAATTGTCTGCGGGCGTTATGTTGCGTTTGCAGACCCCTAATGTACCTAAACAGTAGAAACCCCCACAAGTGACCAAATTTTGGAAACTAGACCCCCTAAGGAACTTATCTAGATATGTGGTGAGAACTTTGAAAGCTCAAGTGCTTCACAGAAATTTATAATGCAGAGTAGTGAAAATAAAAAAATATATTTTTTTCCAACAAAAAAGATTTTTAGCCCCCAAGTTTTTATTTTCACAAGGGTAACAGGAGAAATTGGACCCCAAAAGTTGTTGTCCAATTTATCCCGAGTACGCTGATGCCCCATATGTGGGGGTAAACCACTGTTTGGGTGCACGGCAGAGCTCAGAAGGGAGGGAGTACCATTTGACTTTTTTAGCGCAAAATTGGCTGTCGTGTTTGGAGACCCCCTGATGTACCTAAACAGTGGAAACCACCAATTCTAACTCCAACCCTAACCCCAACACACCCCTAACCCTAATCTCAACCCGATCCATAATCCTAATCACAACCCTAACGATAATCACAACCCTAACCCCAAAACAGCCCTAATCTCAACCCTAACCATAACCCTAATCAAAACCCTAAATCCAACACACCCCTAACCCTAATCCCAACCCTAACCCTAATCCCAACCCTAATCCCAAACGTAACACTAATCCCAACCCTAATCCAAACCCTAACCCTAATCCCAACTCTAACCCTAACTTTAGCCCCAACCCTAACTTTAGCCCCAACCCTAACCATAACTTTAGCCCCCGTCGTCACAAAAAAAGTTCAATGTAACCTTTTTTTTGTACGTCGCGTCCGCCATTTCCGCGGATGCGTGGCTGTAACTCTGCCCCCTCCTCCCCAGGACATAGACTGGGCAGCGGATGCGTTGAAAAACTGCATCCGCTGCCCACGTTGTGCACAATTTTCACAACGTGCGTCGGTACATCGGGCCGACGCATTGCGACCGCCCCGTACCGACGCAAGTGTGAAAGAAGCCTAAGGCTACTTTCACACTAGCGTCGTACTCGGCCCATCGCAGTGTGTCGGGCCAACGTACCGACGCTAGCGTTGTAAGCGCCGCACAACGGGTGCAGCGGATGCTGTTTTTTCAACGCATCCGCTGCCCCATTGTGAGGTGCGGGGAGGCGGGGGTGGAGTTCCGGCCACGCATGCGCGGTCGGAAATGGCGGACACGTCGCACAAAAAAGTTACATGTAGTTTTTTTTGTGTCGACGGTCCGCCGAAGCACGACGCATCCGTCGCACGACGGATGCGACATGTGGCAATCCGTCGCAATGCGTCGCTAATGCAAGCCAATGGAGAAAAAACGCATCCTGCAAGCACTTTTGCAGGATGCGTTTTTTCTCCAACGACGCATTGCGACGGAAGCCAAAAAACGCTAGTGTGAAAGTAGCCTAACCCTAACCCTAGCCCTAACCCTAACCCTAAATTTAGCCCCAACCCTAACCCTAACTCTAACCCTAACTCTAACCCTAACCCTAACCCTAACCCTAACTCTAACCCTAACCCTAACCCTAACCCTAACTCTAACCCTAACCCTAACTCTAACCCTAACCCTAACTCTAACCCTAACCCTAACCCTAACTCTAACCCTAACCCTAACCCTAACCCTAACTCTAACCCTAACCCTAACCCTAACCCTAACCCTAACTCTAACCCTAACCCTAACCCTAATTTTAGCCCCAACTTGTCTTCTCCTGCCGGCCGGCAGATGGCAGCAGATGGCGGGCGCACTGCGCATGCGCCCGCCATGATGAAAAAGCCGGCTGGCAGGAGAAGACAGAAGAGGACCCAGGGACCCCGGGTGAGTATGATAGGGTCCCCGAATCCCCCTATTTCTCTGTCCTCTGATGTGCGATCACATCAGAGGACAGAGAAATAACTGATCGCTTTTTTTTTTTTTTTGCGGTCGCTGGTAAACTGTTAATTACCGGCGATCGCAAAGCAGGGGTCGGTGCAAACCGACCCCGATCATGTTCTTTGGGGTCTCGGCTACCCCCGGCAGCCGAGACCCCAAAGAACATCCGGGTGCCGGGCGGCGGGCGCACTGCGCGTGCGCCCGCCATTTTTTCCCGGAAAAAAAGATGGCGGCGCCCATGGGGAGACACGAGGAGCACCGGGGGAGGTAGGTAAGTATTGGGGGGCTATTGGGGGCCATCGGGGACCACATTTCTCTGTCCTCCGATGTGCGATCACATCGGAGGACAGAGAAATTAAACGGCAAATTGCGTTTTTTTTTTTTTGTTGCGACCGCCGGTAAACGGTTAATTACCGGCGATCGCAACTCGGGGGTCGGTAAAAACCCCCCGAATCATGTTCTCTGGGGTCTCGGCTACCCTCGGCAACCGAGACCCCAGAGAAAATCCGACTCTGGGGGGCGCTATTCACTTTTTCCACAGCGCCGTTAATTAACGGCGCTGTGGATTAAGTACCCTTAGCGGCCGCCGTTAAAAGGCGTATCGGCGGTCGTTAAGGGGTTAAGGATAGGCGTGATTGTGGCATGTTTGAACGCAGAAAGGAAGGTGCGAGAAGTTAGTGATAGGTTGAAGAGGTGGGTTAGGGATGGGATAAGAGTGGTGGTGAGGTTGGGGCGGAGTTGGGATGGGATCAAGCGCACAGGTGGTGAGGCATGATTTGGAGAGGAGACAAATAAGTCCCCCTTCAGTGATGTTGGATAGGGAGGTTATGGATTTTGGGCATTGGTCTGGTATACAAAGGGGTTGTGTTGGTTGAAAAATGAAGACTTGCCTTGTTTGGTTGATCTTATTTTTAAAGTGTGTGGCAAAGTCCTCAGCAGAGATGAGGGAGGTTGGAGGGGGCAGTGGGGGGCAGAGGAGGGAGTTTAAGGTTTTGAATAACTGTTTGGGGTTGTAGGATAAGGAAGATACAGGGGTTGTAAAGTAGGCCTGTTTAGCCGAGGTGAGAGCAGATTTAAAAGCGAGTGTTGCCAGTTTAAATGCAGTGAAGTCATCTTGCGAATGTGTTTTCTTCCAATGCCACTCTGCATCCCTGGACACTTGCCGGAGCTTTTTAGTGGTGCTATTGTGCCAGGGTTGTCTATTGATATGTCACACTCTGCCATGAATGAGAGGGGCAACCGTGTCAATAGCTGATGCAGGAGTGGCATTGTTGAAAGCAGTGGAACTGTCTGTGTCGTGGAGTGAAGATAAGGATGCCAGTGGTAGGATAGAGTCAGAGAGTGTGTGGGTGTCTAGGTGTGCAAGGTTTCTGCGAGGATGCACATATTGCTGGACATGGGTGACTGGTGAGGAGTAGGGTTGAGCGACTTTCATTTTTTTAAGATCGAGTAGGGTTTTGGGAAACCCGATTTTGTCCAGAGTCGAGTCGAGTGCAGTCGGCCGATTGTCGCTAAAAGTCGGGGATCGACCGAAACACGAAACCCAATGCAAGTCAATGGGGAAGCATAGTCGGCAGTGAGTGGAGGCCAGGAAAACACCTACAGTGCCCATTTTAATGCCAAAAACATCCATTCTTGTTTCTGAAGCTTGTCAATCTTAATTAACTTTATAATAATAGTTGGGCATAGGAAATTGGGGGTCATTTGGCAAAAGTTGTGGGGGGAGTAGGGCTGGCTCAAGTTTTTCGTGGGCCCAGGAAATGCGGACTACGTCACGGCGGTGTTGCAGGGAGAGGTAAGTATTTCAACGTTGCAAGTGCTGTGATCCTGAGCAAGCAGGGGGGGCCCACTCATTCGCATTGGCACTGGCACAGGGCCCCTCAAAGTACGGCGGTGTGTTTGCATGGCGGGGGCGCCTCCCACCAGCAGCGACACTTTTGCGTACTCTGGGGGGCCCTGTGCCAGTGACGTCGCCAACGAGTATGCCCCCCGCACCTGATGAAGGAACCTGCACTTTCATCTGCACCTTCCTCTTTGTCCCTGTGTAAGGTGGTATAACATGCGGGAAGGGGAACCTTACTTTCAGCAGGGTCAGATTCTGGCTGTGTAGAGTACAAGGGGAATGTAGTGGTCTAGGTCAATGTACCAGCAGACTCATCTAGCAGTGGCTGGGCAATGGGCAGGATGAGGAGGAAACAGATATAGGGCCAAAGAATAAAGTAGGCTAAATGCAGTTCAAAATTGGTAACAGGACTAAACAGGCGGCATTGCTTTGTTCAGTGGAGTAGCAAACCCAAGAGCAGCAGACACTGTTTCAAGGGCCTAACCACACTAGTAGGCCAAATGCAGTTTAATATCTGATAGTATAGGCCGAAAGCCAGAATGTGGAAGCTCAGCTTTGTTCAGTTGAGGACAACACCAGGGAGGGGCAGACACCGTTAGTAGGCCGGAACAGCCAATTTTTAAAAAAACAGCAGTTAATAAGAGGCAGAAGGTAGAAGCTCAGCTTTATTCAGTTGAGGACAACACCAGGCAGGGGCAGACACCTTTAGTAGGCCGGAACAGCCAATTTTTTAAAAAAACAGCAGTTAATAAGAGGCAGAAGGTAGAAGCTCAGCTTTATTCAGTTGAGGACAACACCAGGCAGGGGCAGACACCTTTAGTAGGCCGGAACAGCCAATTTCATTTTTAAAAATCGTAATTTGGAACAGAAGGTAGAAGCTCAGCTTTATTCAGTTGAGGACAACACCAGGCAGGGGCAGACACCTTTAGTAGGCCGGAACAGCCAATTTCATTTTTAAAAATCGTAATTTGGAACAGAAGGTTGAAGCACAGCTTTATTCAGTTGAGGACAACACCTGGCAGGGGCAGACACCTTTAGTAGGCCGGAACAGCCAATTTCATTTTTAAAAATCGTAATTTAGAACAGAAGGTTGAAGCACAGCTTTATTCAGTTGAGGACAACACCAGGCAGGGGCAGACACCTTTAGTAGGCCGGAACAGCCAATTTCATTTTTAAAAATCGTAATTTGGAACAGAAGGTTGAAGCACAGCTTTATTCAGTTGAGGACAACACCAGGCAGGGGCAGACACCTTTAGTAGGCCGGAACAGCCAATTTTTTAAAAAAACAGCAGTTAATAAGAGGCAGAAGGTAGAAGCTCAGCTTTATTCAGTTGAGGACAACACCAGGCAGGGGCAGACACCTTTAGTAGGCCGGAACAGCCAATTTTTTAAAAAAACAGCAGTTAATAAGAGGCAGAAGGTAGAAGCTCAGCTTTATTCAGTTGCAGCTTCTTGGCAATAATATAAAGAAGACGCGACAGGACAACACTCGGTGGATGCCATATCTGTGTTTTCAATGGAAAAAAACCTTTCAGTTAACTACTTGCAGGAGAAAGTTTTTGTAGCTGGTGGCCAATTTTTGTACTGTACCAGTTTTTTGTTGTATGTGTTTTTGTTTTTAATGTTAAAATGTCTGCATTTGATATCTCTCCAGTATTTTCTTTTTTATAAGCAAAATACTGCAGTTTTACATAAAGTAGGGACCGCAGACAGGCTATCAAAGGCCTAAAATACCTAAAAATAGGCTCAAGGCAGTTTTACATCGGTTACATGGATACACAGGCAGCTTGGTGGTCAGTGGAGGAGTATTTAAAGTAGGGACCGCAGACAGGCTATCAAAGGCCTAAAATACCTAAAAATAGGCTCAAGGCAGTTTTACATCGGTTACATGGATACACAGGCAGCTTGGTGGTCAGTGGAGGAGTATTTAAAGTAGGGACCGCAGACAGGCTATCAAAGGCCTAAAATAACAAACAATAGGCTCATGGCAGTTTTACATCGGTTACATGGATAAACAGGCAGCATTGTTGTCAGTGGAGGAGTATTTAAAGTAGGGACCGCAGACAGGCTATCAAAGGCCTAAAATACCTAAAA
This sequence comes from Ranitomeya variabilis, assembly GCF_051348905.1. NCBI lineage: Eukaryota > Metazoa > Chordata > Amphibia > Anura > Dendrobatidae > Ranitomeya > Ranitomeya variabilis. Next base: position 185,618,502 of record NC_135236.1, read on the forward strand.
ATAGGCTCAAGGCAGTTTTACATCGGTTACATGGATACACAGGCAGCTTGGTGGTCAGTGGAGGAGTATTTAAAGTAGGGACCGCAGACAGGCTATCAAAGGCCTAAAATAACAAACAATAGGCTCATGGCAGTTTTACATCGGTTACATGGATAAACAGGCAGCATTGTTGTCAGTGGAGGAGTATTTAAAGTAGGGACCGCAGACAGGCTATCAAAGGCCTAAAATACCTAAAAATAGGCTCAAGGCAGTTTTACATCGGTTACATGGATACGCAGGCAGCTTGGTGGTCAGTGGAGGAGTATTTAAAGTAGGGACCGCAGACAGGCTATCAAAGGCCTAAAATAACAAACAATAGGCTCATGGCAGTTTTACATCGGTTACATGGATAAACAGGCAGCATTGTTGTCAGTGGAGGAGTATTTAAAGTAGGGACCGCAGACAGGCTATCAAAGGCCTAAAATAACAAACAATAGGCTCAAGGCAGTTTTACATCGGTTACATGGATAAACAGGCAGCATTGTTGTCAGTGGAGGAGTATTTAAAGTAGGGACCGCAGACAGGCTATCAAAGGCCTAAAATAACAAACAATAGGCTCAAGGCAGTTTTACATCGGTTACATGGATACACAGGCAGCTTGGTGGTCAGTGGAGGAGTATTTAAAGTAGGGACCGCAGACAGGCTATCAAAGGCCTAAAATAACAAACAATAGGCTCATGGCAGTTTTACATCGGTTACATGGATAAACAGGCAGCATTGTTGTCAGTGGAGGAGTATTTAAAGTAGGGACCGCAGACAGGCTATCAAAGGCCTAAAATACCTAAAAATAGGCTCAAGGCAGTTTTACATCGGTTACATGGATACACAGGCAGCTTGGTGGTCAGTGGAGGAGTATTTAAAGTAGGGACCGCAGACAGGCTATCAAAGGCCTAAAATAACAAACAATAGGCTCATGGCAGTTTTACATCGGTTACATGGATAAACAGGCAGCATTGTTGTCAGTGGAGGAGTATTTAAAGTAGGGACCGCAGACAGGCTATCAAAGGCCTAAAATAACAAACAATAGGCTCATGGCAGTTTTACATCGGTTACATGGATACACAGGCAGCTTGGTGGTCAGTGGAGGAGTATTTAAAGTAGGGACCGCAGACAGGCTATCAAAGGCCTAAAATAACAAACAATAGGCTCATGGCAGTTTTACATCGGTTACATGGATAAACAGGCAGCATTGTTGTCAGTGGAGGAGTATTTAAAGTAGGGACCGCAGACAGGCTATCAAAGGCCTAAAATAACAAACAATAGGCTCAAGGCAGTTTTACATCGGTTACATGGATACAAAGGCAGCTTGGTGGTCAGTGGAGGAGTATTGCAAGGAGTGTCTGTCCAGTACTCCCAAAATATAAATAGATGTTAATGTCTCGCAAAACAACCCAAAAAAAAAAAAAAGGTGGCATACTTAGGTACAGGGGTGGGCTCATCTGCTGAGTTTCTGACATAGTAATTTGGCAGTAACTATTTAATGGTGCCAATATAGGACACAGACACAGACTACTTTAAGTTGCATCATAGATGTCTACAAATTTGTATTGTCAGTGCCAGACATTGAATGATGTCAGCGAATAGACTAAAGATTGGTGGAGCTGTGCGACATAATTTTGCACGTGGTAGAGCACAGTTTGAGCTGGGGGAGGGGGGAACTCTCTTGAGGCTGGCGGGATCGCCCCAGGGCCCCTCATGTTACAACGGTGTGTCTGACGTTGGGTGCGTACCACCACCGCCAGAGACACTACATTGTACTATGAGGGACCCAGTGGCAGTGCCGTCGACCAAAAGCGGCCACACCCACCTCTTCAGACAAACAGCAGTCTCACGGGTGCTTGCGCCAAGTCGCGATACCACGGCCCCGTGTGGGGAGTTTGGCCATTTAGGGAGGTGTAAACATGTCGTATGCTGGACAATCAGCTGCAGCAAATTATACATTAGAAAAGTAATTCACAGTAGTCCACAGGCAAGAGCTTTTCATAGGAAAGCTAGGTGTCGGCCGGGCAAGGTGGGGCAAAAGATTTCGAAATCCAGTTGTGGTTCATTTTAATGAATGTTAGATCGTCAACATTTTGGGTAGCCAGACGAGTCCTTTTTTCGGTTAATATTGAACCTGCAGCACTGAATACTCTTTCTGATAGGACACTTGCTGCCGGGCAAGCAAGCTCCTGCAATGCATATTCTGCCAATTCTGGCCAGGTGTCTAATTTTGATGCCCAGTAATCAAATGGGAATGACGGTTGAGGGAGAACATCGATAAGGGATGAAAAATAGTTAGTAACCATACTGGACAAATGTTGTCTCCTGTCCCTTTCAATTGATGCAGCAGTACCTGTCCTGTCTGCGGTCATAGCAAAATCAATCCACAACCTGGTCAGAAAACCCCTCTGTCCAACGCCACTTCTGATGTGTGCACCCCTAACACTCCTAGTTTGCTGCCCCCTGGAGCTCGTGTGAGAACGATCACGTGCGCTGTGTGCTGGGAATGCCTGAAGCAAACGGTCAACAAGAGTTGATTGTTTGGTTGCTAATATTAGTTCCAAGTTCTCATGTGGCATAATATTTTGCAATTTGCCTTTATAGCGTGGATCAAGGAGGCAGGCCAACCAGTAATCGTCATCGTTCATCATTTTCGTAATGCGTGTGTCCCTTTTTAGGATACGTAAGGCATGTGGGCCAAAGTTCCAGTTGTCAAATCTCCGGTTGTGATTGGTTGAGGGGCAGTTTCAGGCAAATCTACGTCACTTGTGTCCCTCAAAAAACCAGAACCCGGCCTTGCCACGCAACCAATTTCCAGTGCCCCCGGGAAAGCTTCCGCATTAAAAATATACTCATCCCCATCATCCTCCTCGTCCTCCACCTCCTCTTTGTCTGCTACCTTGTCCTGTACACTGCCCTGACCAGACAATGGCTGACTGTCATCAAGGCTTTCCTCTTCCTCTGGTGCAGACGCCTGCTCCTTTATGTGCGTCAAACTTTGCATCAGCAGACGCATTAGGGGGATGCTCATGCTTATTACGGCGTTGTCTGCACTAACCAGCCGTGTGCATTCCTCAAAACACTGAAGGACTTGACACATGTCTTGTATCTTGGACCACTGCACACCTGACAACTCCATGTCTGCCATCCTACTGCCTGCCCGTGTATGTGTATCCTCCCACAAAAACATAACAGCCCGCCTCTGTTGGCACAGTCTCTGAAGCATGTGCAGTGTTGAGTTCCACCTTGTTGCAACGTCTATGATTAGGCGATGCTGGGGAAGGTTCAAAGACCGCTGATAGGTCTGCATACGGCTGGCGTGTACAGGCAAATTACGGATATGTGAGCAAAGTCCACGCACTTTGAGGAGCAGGTCGGAGAACCCAGGATAAGTTTTCAATAAGCACTGCACCACCAGGTTTAAGGTGTGAGCCAGGCAAGGAATGTGTTTCAGTTGGGAAAGGGAGATGGCAGCCATGAAATTCCTTCCGTTATCACTCACTACCTTGCCTGCCTCAAGATCTACTGTGCCCAGCCACGACTGCGTTTCTTGTTGCAAGAACTCGGACAGAACTTCTGCGGTATGTCTGTTGTCGCCCAAACACTTCATAGCCAATACAGCCTGCTGACGCTTGCCAGTAGCTGGCCCATAATGGGACAACTGGTGTGCAACAGTGTCATCTGCCGATGGAGTGGTTGGCCGACTGCGGTCTGTGGAAGAGCTGTAGCTTCTGCAGGAGGACGAGGAGGAGGAGGGGGTGCGAACGCCTACAGCCAACTGTTTCCTAGACCGTGGGCTAGGCACAACTGTCCCGAAATTGATGTCGCCTGTGGACCCTGCATCCACCACATTCACCCAGTGTGCCGTGATGGACACATAACGTCCCTGGCCATGCCTACTGGTCCATGCATCTGTAGTCAGGTGCACCTTTGTACTCACAGATTGCCTGAGTGCATGGATGATGCGCTGTTTAACATGCTGGTGCAGGGCTGGGATGGCTTTTCTTGAAAAAAAGTGTCGACTGGGTAGCTCGTATCGTGGTTCAGCGTACTCCATCAGAGCTTTGAAAGCTTCGCTTTCAACTAACCGGTAGGGCATAATCTCTAACGAGATTAGTCTAGCTATGTGGGCGTTAAAACCCTGTGTACGCGGATGCGAGGATAAGTACTTCCTTTTTCTAACCAGAGTCTCATGTAGTGTGAGCTGAACTGGAGAGATGGAGATCGTGGAACTTGCGGGTGTGCCGGTGGACATGGCAGACTGAGAGACGGTTGGAGACGGTATTGTTTCCGCCGGTGCCCTAGATGCAATATTTCCTCCTACAAAACTGACCCTGACTGCTTTTGGCTGTCAAAGAAACCTGCACAGATACTGCCGGTGGTGCGGAAAATGGTGGCCTTACAGTGACGGAAGGGATGTTGCGTTGCTGACTAGCTTCATTGGCCGAGGGTGCTACAACCTTAAGGGACGTTTGGTAGTTAGTCCAGGCTTGAAAATGCATGGTGGTTAAGTGTCTATGCATGCAACTAGTATTTAGACTTTTCAGATTCTGACCTCTGCTTAAGCTAGTTGAACATTTTTGACAGATGACTTTGCGCTGATCAATTGGATGTTGTTTAAAAAAATGCCAGACTGCACTCTTCCTAGCATCGGATCCCTTTTCAGGGATTGCAGACTGAGCTTTAACCGGATGGCCACGCTGTCCTCCAACAGGTTTTGGCTTTGACACGCGTTTTGGGCCAGATACGGGCCCGGCAGATGGAACCTGTTGCGATGTTGATGCCTGCTGCGGCCCCTCCTCCACCTCCGCTTCTGAACTACTGCCGCCTGCACCCTGTTCCCCCAATGGCTGCCAATCGGGGTCAACAACTGGGTCATCTATTACCTCCTCTTCGAGCTCGTGTGCAACTTCGTCTGTGTCACTGTGTCGGTCGGTGGTATAGCGTTCGTGGCGGGGCAACATAGTCTCATCAGGGTCTGATTGCGGATCAGTACCCTGAGAGGGCAATGTTGTGGTCTCAGTCAAAGGAGCAGCATAGTACTCTGGCTGTGGCTGTGCATCAGTGCACTCCATGTCTGAATCTACTTGTAATGGGCATGGCCTGTTAAGTGTTTCACTTTCTAAGCCAGGGACGGTATGTGTAAAGAGCTCCATGGAGTGACCCGTTGTGTCGCCTGCTGCATCCTTCTCTCTTGTTGTTGTTTTTCCTGAGGAGGACAAGGAAGCGACTTGTCCCTGACCGTGAACATCCACAAGCGACGCGCTGCTTTTACATTTACCAGTTTCAGAAGAGGAGGCAAAAGAGATAGAGGCTGAGTCTGCAATGTAAGCCAAAACTTGCTGTTGCTGCTCCGGCTTTAAAAGCGGTTTTCCTACTCCCAGAAAAGAAAGCTTTCGAGGCCTTGTGTAGCCAGACGACGAAACAGGCTCCACAGCTCCAGACTTAGGTGGAATATTTTTATCCCCACGACCACCTGATGCTCCACTACCACTACCATCATTACCAGCTGACAATGAACGCCCACGGCCACGACCTCTTGCACCAGACTTCCTCATTGTTTGAAAAACTTAACCAAATTAACTTTATTTGTTACTGTCAAACAACTTACACGGTGAGCTATAACTTCAGTATGATTTCAATATCCCTTAACAGGTTGGTGAGACCACAAGGAAAATCAGGCACAATGTTACACACTCTGTTTTCTGTGGCACCAAATCACAGAGATGACACACACGCAGGACTGTCACTCAAGCACAAATGTCAATATTAATCTCACACCTATTTTTTTTTTTTTCTCTCAGGGAGACTTTAGAAACCAAATAAGATAAAATGTTTTTTTCAGGGACAATTTAGAAACCAAATAATAAAAAAAAAAAAAAAAAGAAAAAAAAAAGGCTTTCTATGGCCCACTGAGTGAGAGATGGCACACACAGGAGTGGCACACAAGCCCTGACTGAGGCCAATATTTTTCTCCCACTGATTGATGGAGTTTTTTTTTTTAAGGTAGATTTTCGAACCCAAATCAAGCAAAAAAATAAATAGGCTTTCTATGGCCCACTGAGTGAGAGATGGCACACACAGGAGTGGCACACAAGCCCTGACTGAGGCCAATATTTTTCTCCCACTGATTGATGTAGTGTTTTTTTTTAAGGTAGATTTTAGAACCCAAATCAAGCAAAAAAATAAATAGGCTTTCTATGGCCCACTGAGTGAGAGATGGCACACACAGGAGTGGCACACAAGCCCTGACTGAGGCCAATATTTTTCTCCCACTGATTGATGGAGTTTTTTTTTTTTAAGGTAGATTTTCGAACTCAAATCAAGGAAAAAAATAAATAGGCTTTCTATGGCCCACAATTTGAGAGAGAGAGGTGGCACACCCAGGAGTCAAGACTGGCACACAAGCTGAAAGGGCAATATTAATCTCCCACTGTTTTTTTTTTTTTTTTTTTTTTTTTTCAGGGAGACTGTAGAAACCAAATAATAAAAAAAAAAAAAAAAAAAAAAGGCTTAGGCTTTCTATGGCCCACTGAATGAGAGATGGCACACACAGGAGTGGCACACAAGCCCTGACTGAGGCCAATATTTTTCTCCCACTGATTGATGTAGTGTTTTTTTGTTAAGGTAGATTTTCGAACCCAAATCAAGGAAAAAAATAAATAGGCTTTCTATGGCCCACTGAGTGAGAGATGGCACACACAGGAGTGGCACACAAGCCCTGACTGAGGCCAATATTTTTCTCCCACTGATTGATGTAGTTTTTTTTTTTAAGGTAGATTTTCGAACCCAAATCAAGGAAAAAAATAAATAGGCTTTCTATGGCCCACTGAGTGAGAGATGGCACACACAGGAGTGGCACACAAGCCCTGACTGAGGCCAATATTTTTCTCCCACTGATTGATGTAGTGTTTTTTTTTAAGGTAGATTTTAGAACCCAAATCAAGGAAAAAAATAAATAGGCTTTCTATGGCCCACAATTTGAGAGAGAGAGGTGGCACACCCAGGAGTCAAGACTGGCACACAAGCTGAAAGGGCAATATTAATCTCCCACTGTTTTTTTTTTATTTATTTTTTTTCAGGGAGACTTTAGAAACCAAATAATAAAATTAAAAAAAAAAAAAAAATTCTATGGCCCACTGAATGAGAGATGGCACACACGGGTGTGGCACACAAGCCCTGACTGAGGCCAATATTTTTCTCCCACTGATTGATGTAGTGTTTTTTTGTTAAGGTAGATTTTAGAACCCAAATCAAGGAAAAAAATAAATAGGCTTTCTATGGCCCACTTAGTGAGAGATGGCACACACAGGGATGGCACTCTAGCAGAAATGCCAATCTTAATCTCCCACAAAAAAAAAAAAAAAACAGGGACTGTCCTACAATTACTATCTCCCTGCAGTAATCTCAGCCAGGTATGGCAGGCAGCAATAGGAGTGGACTGATGCACAAATTAAATAAAAAGTGTGGACAAACAAAAAATATAGCTGTGCAGAAAGGAAGGAACATGAGAATATGTGCTTTGAAAAAAGCAGTTAGTTTCCACAGTGGCGTACACACAGCAATACAGCTATCAGGGAGCCTTCTAGGGCAGCCCAATGAGCTACAGCGCTGAGAGAAAAAAAAAAAATGTAGCTTCCACTGTCCCTGCACACCGAAGGTGGTGTTGGACAGTGGAAATCGCTACAGCACAAGCGGTTTGGTGGTTAGTGGACCCTGCCTAACGCTCTCCCTGCTTGTGACACAGCGGCAGCAACCTCTCCCTAAGCTCAGATCAGCAGCAGTGAGATGGCGGTCAACGGGAATGCCCCTTTATAGCCCCTGTGACGCCGCAGACAGCAAGCCAATCACTGCAATGCCCTTCTCTAAGATGGTAGGGACTAGGACCTATGTCATCACGCTGCCCACACTCTGCGTTCACCTTCATTGGCTGAGAAATGGCGCTTTTTGCATCATTGAAACGCGACTTTGGCGCGAAAGTCGCGTACCGCATGGCCGATGCAACGCTGGGATCGGCTCGGTTTCATGAGACGCCGACTTTGCCAAAAGTCGGCGACTTTTGAAAATGAACGACCCGTTTCGCTCAACCCTAGTGAGGAGGACAAGGATGAGAAGGGAGCAGATGGTGGTTGGATAGAGGGAGAGGGGAGATAGTAAAGTTAGATAGAGAACAGAGACGGGCGAAGACCAGGTCTAGTGTATGTCCGTCTGTGTGGGTGGCTGCGGAGGACCACTGAGTAAGTCCAAAAGATGAAGTAAGGGACAAAATTTTGGAGGCTGTTGACTGAAGTGTATCAGTGGGGATGTTGAAGTCACCCATGATGATGGTGGGAATGTCAACAGAGAGAAGGTGAAGAAGCCAGGTGGAGAATTGGTCAATAAAGGCAGTGGCCGGGCCCGGAGGTCAGTATATGACGGCCACTTGTAGGTTGGAGGGAGAGTAGATGTGGACAGAGTGGACTTCAAAAGAGGGGAGGATAAGGGAGGGTAGAGGTGGGATTGGGTTAACCCCTTAGTGACAGAGCCAATGTGGTTCTTAATGACCGAGCCAATTTTTACAATTCTGACCACTGTCAATTTATGAGGTTATAACTCTGGAACGCTTTAATGGATCCCGCTGAATCTAAGAATATTTTTTCATGACATATTGTACTTCAAGTCAGCGGTAACATTTCTTCGATATTACTTGTGATTATTTATGAAAAAAATGGAAATATGGCAAAAAAATGTAAAATTTTGCAATTTTCAAACTTTGAATTTTTATGCCCTTAAATCGGAGAGATATCTCACACAAAATAATTAATAAATAACATTTCCACATGTCTACTTTACATGAGCACAATTTTGGAATCAAATTTTTTTTTTTTAGGAAGTTATAAGGGTTAAAAATTGACCAGTGATTTCTCATTTTTACAACAAAATTTACAAAACCATTTTTTTTAGGGACCGTCTCACATTTAAAGTCACATTGAGGGGTGTGCATGACAGAAAATACCCAAACTTGACACCATTCTAAAAACTGCCCCCCTCAAGGTGCTCAAAACCACATTCAAGAAGTTTATTAACCCTTTACGAGCTTCACAAGAACTGAAACAATGTGGAAGGAAAAAATTAACATTTAACTTTTCTTTGCAAACATTTTACTTCAGAACCAATTTTTTTTATTTTCACAAGTGTAAAAAGAGTAAATGAACCACAAAATTTGTTGTGCAATTTCTCCTGAATACGCCGATACCCCATATGTCGGGGTAAACCACTGTTTGGGCACATGGCAGAGCTTGGAAGAGAAGGAGCACCGTTTGACTTGACAATGCAGAATTGGCTGGAATTGAGATCGGACGCCATGTCGCGTTTGGAGAGACCCTGATGTGCCTAAACAGTGGAAACCCCCAACAAATGACACCATTTTGGAAACTAGACCCCTTAAGGAACTTATCTAGATGTGTGGTGAGCACTTTGAACTCCAAGGTGCTTCACAGAAGTTTATAACGTAGAGCTGTGAAAATAAAAAATCGCATTTTTTCTACAAAAATGATCTTTTCGCCCCCAAATTTTTCTTTTCACAAGGGTAACAGGAGAAATTAGATGACGATCGTTGTTGTGCAATTTGTCCTGAGTACGCCGATACCCCATATGTTGGGGTAAACCACTGTTTGGGCGCATGGCAGGGCTTGGAAGAGAAGGAGTTCCGTTTGACTTTTTCAATGCAGAATTGGCTGGAATTGAGATCGGATGCCATGTCGCGTTTGGAGAGCCCCTGATGTGCCTAAACAGTGAAAAAAAAACACAAGTGATATTTTGGAAACTAGACCCATTAAGGAACTTATCTAGATGTTTGGTGAGCACTTTGAACCCCCAAGTGCTTCACAGAAATGCAGAGCCGTGAAAATAAAAAATCCTTTTTTTTCCTCCAAAATGATTTTTTAGCGCACAATTATTTATTTTCTCAAGGGTAACATGAGAAATTGGACCCCAAAATTTGTTGTCCAGTTTGTCCTGAGTACGCTGATACCCCATATGTGGGGGGTCCACTATTTAGGCACACATCGGGGCTCGGAAGGGAAGTAGTGATGTTTTAAAATGCAAACTTTGATGGAATGGTCTGCGGGCGTCATGTTGCATTTGCAGAGCTCCTGATTAGTGTTGAGCATTCCGATACCGCAAGTATCGGGTATCGGCCGATACTTGCGGTATCGGAATTCCGATACCGAGATCCGATACTTTTGTGGTATCGGGAATCGGAATCGGAAGTTTCCAGTGTATGGTTCCCAGGGTCTGAAGGAGAGGAAACTCTCCTTCAGACCCTGGGATCCATATGAATGTGTAAAATAAAGAATAAAAATAAAAAATATTGATATACTCACCTGTCCGGAGGCCCCTGGACATCACCGCTGGTAACCGGCAGCCTTCTTTGTTTAAAATGAGCGCGTTCAGCACCTTCCATGACGTCACGGCTTCTGATTGGTCGCATGCCGCTCATGTGACCGCCACGCGACCAATCACAAACCGCGACGTCATCCCTCAGGTCCTAAATTCCCTTCTAGGAATTTAGGACCTGAGGGATGACGTCACGGCTTCTGATTGGTCGCGTGGCGGTCACATGAGCGGCACGCGACCAATCAGAAGCCGTGACGTCATGGAAGGTGCTGAACGCGCTCATTTTAAGCAAAGAAGGCTGCCGGTTCACAGCGGTAAGGTCCAGGCTGCGTCGGAGAGGTGAGTATATCAATATTTTTTATTTTAATTCTTTATTTTACACATGAATATGGATCCCAGGGCCTGAAGGAGAGTTTCCTCTCCTTCAGACCCTGGGAACCATCAGGGATACCTTCCGATACTTGAGTCCCATTGACTTGTATTGGTATCGGGTATCGGTATCGGATCAGTTCCGATACTTTGACGGTATCGGCCGATACTTTCCGATACCGATACTTTCAAGTATCGGACGGTATCGCTCAACACTACTCCTGATGTACCTAAACAGTACAAACCCCCCACAAGTGACCCCATTTTGGAAACTAGACCCCCCAAAGAGCTTATCTAGATGTGTGGTGAGCACTATGAACCCCCAACTGCTTCACAGAAGTTTATAATGTAGAGCCATGAAAATAAAAAAATCATATTTTTTTCCACAAAAATTATCTTTTCACCCCCAAATTTTTACTTTCACAAGGGTAACAGGAGAAATTGGACCACAAAATATATTGTGGAATTTATACTGAGTACGCTGACACCCCATATGTGGGAGGGACCACTGTTTGGGCGCATGGCAGAGCTCGGAAGGGAAGGAGCGCCATTTTGGAATGCAGACTTTGATAGAATAGTCTGCGGGCGTTTTGTTGCGTTTGCAGAGCCCCTGATGTACCTAAACAGTAGAAACCCCCCAAAAGTGACCACATTTTGGAAGCTAGACCCCCCCCAAGGAACTTATCTAGATGTGTGGTGAGAACTTTGAACCCCCAATTGCTTAACAGAAGTTTATAATGCAGAGTCGTGAAAATAAAAAATATTTTTTTTCCACAAAAATGATTTTTTTTAGCCCCCAATTTTTTATTTTCCCAAGGGTAACAGGAGAAATTGGACCCCAAAAGTTGTTGTCCAATTTGTCCTGAGTACGCTGATACCCCATGTGTGGGGGGACCACTCTTTGGACACACATCGGGGCTCGGAAGGGAAGGAGCGTCGTTTGGAATGCAGACTTAGATTGATTGGTCTGCAGGCGTCACGTTGCATTTGCAGAGCCCCTGATGTACCTAAACAGTAGGAACCCCCCACAAGTGACCCCATATTGGAAACTAGACCCCCCAAGGAACTTATCTAGATGTGTTGTGAGAACTTTGAACCCCCAAGTGTTTCACTGCAGTTTGTAATGCAGAGCCGTGAAAATAAAAAATCATTTTTTTACCACAAAAATGATTTTTTAGCCCCCAATTTTTTTTTTGCAAGGGTAACAGGAGGAACTGGACCCCAAAAGTCCAACTAGTACTTAGTATGCTGAAAACCCATATGTGGGGGTAAACCACTGTTTGGGCGCACGGCAGAGCTCAGAAGGGAGGGAGCATAATTTGACCTTTTGAGTGCAAAATTGGCTGTCTCTTTTGGAGACACCCTGATGTACCTAAACAGTTGAACCCCCCCAATTCTAACTCCAACCTTAACCCCAACACACCCCTAACCCTAATCCCAACCCGATCCATAATCCTAGTCACAATTCTAACCCCCAAAACACCCCTAACCCTAATCCCAAAAGCTAACCATAACCCTAATCAAAACCCTAAACCCAACACACCCCTAATCCTAATCTCAACCCTAACCTCAAAACCTAACCCTAATCCCAATACACCCCTAACCCTAATCCCAACCCTAACCTTAACCCAAATCCCAAACCTAACCCTAATCCCAATTGTAACCCTAATGCCAACCCTAATCCAAACCCTAATCCCAACTCTAACCCTAACTTTAGCCCCAACCCTAGTCCTAACCCTAACTTTATCCCCAACCCTAACTTTAGCTCTAAACCTAGCCCCAACCCTAACCCTAACTTTAGCCCCAACCCTAACCCTAGCCCTAACCCTAGCTTTAACCCAAATGCTAGCTCTAACCCTAACCCTAGCACTAACCCTAGCCCTAACCCTAAGGCTATGTGCACACGTTGCGGATTTTGCTGCGGATCCGCAGCAGTTTCCCATGAGTTTACAGTACAATGTAAACCTATGGGAAACATTAAATGCTGTGCCCATGCTGCGGAAAAAAACACGCGGAAACGCAGCGGTTTACATTCCGCAGCATGTCAATTTTTTCTGCAGATTCTGCAGCGGTTTTACACCTGCTCCATAATAGAAAACGGCAGGTGTAAAACCGCAGGGGAATACGCACAAAAACCGCGGTACATTTGCGATAAATCCGCAGGAAAAGCGCAGCGTTTTGGCCCTGCGGATTTATCAAATCTGCTGCAGAAAAATCCGCAGAGGACCATTCTACGTGTGCACATATCCTATCCCTAGCCCTAACCCTACCGCTAACCCTACCCCTAACCCTACCCCTAACCCTACTCCGAACCCTACCCCTAACCCTAACCCTAATTGGAAAATAGAAATACATACTTTTTTTATTTTATTATTTTTTTCCTTAAGGGGTGATAAAGGGGGGGTTATTTCCTTTTTTTTTTTTGATCACTGTGATAGGGTCTCACAGTGGCCAAAATAAAACAAGAGGAGGAATCTTCCTCTGTTGGCCAGCAGATCATGGCGGGCGCACTGCGCATGCGCCTGCCATTTTCTTACCAGAGCAGGAAGCCAGTGGCCAGCAGAAGAAGCAGGAGGACCCAGGAACACTGGTAAGTATAACAGGGTCCCCGATCCCCCTATTTCTCTGTCCTCTGATGTGCGATCACATCAGAGGGCAGAGAATGACATCGCTTTTTTTTTTGTGACTGCCGGTAAACGGTTAATTACCGGCAGTTGCAAAACGGGTCAGTAAAAACCGACCCCGAATCATGTTCTCTGGGGTCTCGGCTACCCCCGGCAACCGAGACCCCAGAGAAAATCCGACTCTGGGGGGCGCTATTCACTTTTTCCACAGCGCCGTTAATTAACGGAGCAGTGGTTTAAGTACCCTTAACTGCCGCCGTTAAAAGGCGTATCGGCGGTCGTTAAGGGGTTAAAGGTCCAGTTTGAAGAAAGGAGAAGACAAATTACAATGCAAATCACAAGTATAATGCTGGTACAGATTCCTTAATGTCCAGATTTGCATCACTAAAGAATAACTTAAAAGAAGAAAAAAAGGAAAGATTTGCTTACATCTAACACCACAATGGCATAATGTAGACAATTCACCACTAATACAAATAAATCTATTTCATCCCTATTCTGTACTTTAATTTAAATCTGACAGTAAATAAAACTTATTGACTATAATCAATTCTTATAGGGGGTGTCTACTCAATCTTATGCTCCTCCATCAACTGCCATTTTAAGAAAACGAGAGCTGTGTAATATATTAGTAAATGTCACAAAATCATGTTCCTAACACATTTTCTAAAGTAAAGAGAAAGCGGATAACCCATTTAAACATTTTCATTGTGGTTCTGAACTATTGAGTTAAACTGATGGAGATATAGTTACATAGTTACATAGTTATTAAGGTTGAAGGAAAACTTTAAGTCCATCTAGTTCAACCCATAGCCTAACCTAACATGCCCTAACATGTTGATCCAGAGGAAGGCAAAAAAAAACCATGTGGCAAAGAGTAAGCTCCACATTGGGGAAAAAAATTCCTTCCCGACTCCACATACGGCAGTCAGACTAGTTCCCTGGATCAACGCCTTATCAAGGAATCTAGTGTATATACCCTGTAACATTATACTTTTCAAGAAAGGCATCCAGTCCCCTCTTAAATTTAAGTAATGAATCACTCATTATAACAACATACGGCAGAGAGTTCCATAGTCTCACTGCTCTTACAGTAAAGAATCCCCATCTGTTATTATGCTTAAACCTTCTTTCCTCCAGACGTAGAGGATGCCCCCTTGTCCCTGTCAAAGGTCTAGGATTAAAAAGATCATCAGAAAGGTCTTTGTACTGTCCCCTCATATATTTATACATTAACATAAGATCACCCCTTAGTCTTCGTTTTTCCAAACTAAACAGCCCCAAGTGTAATAACCTATCTTGGTATTGCAGACCCCCCCAGTCCTCTGATAACCTTGGTCGCTCTTCTCTGCACCCGCTCTAGTTCAGCTATGTCTTTCTTATACACCGGAGACCAGAACTGTGCACAGTATTCTAAGTGTGGTTGAACTAGTGACTTGTATAGAGGTAAAATTATGTTCTCCTCATGAGCATCTATGCCTCTTTTAATGCATCCCATTATTTTATTTGCCTTTGTAGCAGCTGCCTGACACTGGCCACTGAATTTGAGTTTGTCATCCACCCATACACCCAGGTCTTTTTCATTGACGGTTTTGCCCAGAGTTTTAGAATTAAGCACATAGTTATACATCTTATTACTTCTACCCAATTACATACTGAGCACTTTAATCCTAACATGTTATCAGCTGACGATATGAAACGAAGACAATTCAGCTCTTTCTCCCTCCTCCCTCTTTGGGAAGTGGCCAATTGACATATAATTAGAAATAAACTCTCATTTAGTCATATAGTGTTTTTTTGGCATTGTCTTTGCTTTTTTTAGACTAGATTCACACAGTTTTTTAGGAGAATTTTCCAGAGTATCTGCTACAAAATCCTCTTAAAAAATCACTTCACTTGCTCACTGAATACCCTTACTATTCAATTCAATGGAAAATCCACTTAGCTCTTATTGCGATGAGTTCTTTAAGATATTGTTGCCAGTGGGTATTTGTGGACAAAGTGGCAGGTCAGGTCAACTTACTTGAGACTGATTTCTCATAGAAGCTGATCCAAACCTGATATTTTTAAGTCAAAATGCTAAAGACCCCATGTGTAAAAAAGAAATGCTTCAGAAACACCTTCAAAATCACTTTAGTAATTGCTTTAGGAAAACATATCAACCAAAAAAGACAAAGTTTGGTTTCTTCTTCAAAAACTTGTAAGATTATTCCTTCGCATATAAAACTGTGTGAACCTAGAATTACTGTTTGTATTTGCAGCAGAAATATTTGCACCAAATTTGCTGAACACAAACATTGCCAGTACGGTGCCAGTAAAATGAAGTAGATATCTATATTCTCATGCACATGCTGCTTAATTTTTCCTTGGAAATTTTAAGCAGTTTCAAACTTGTAGCATGACTATTCTTTCAGGGTTTTTGCAGTGTTTAGGCTATGTGCACACGTCGGAATTGCCGCGGAAATTTCCGCATGCGTTTTGGCATGCGTTTTCCCATTAAACACTAGCGTTTTACAAGCGTAATTAGCTTGCAGAATGCTATCGTTTTCCAAGCGATCTGTAGCATCGCTTGGAAAACTGATTGACAGGTTTCCACCACAGAAAAAAAACGCAACATGTGCACAAAAATTGCGGATTGCATTTTAATAATAGGATGCTTAATGTATGTGCTGTTTTCGCGGTTTTATCGCATTTTTATAGCGAAAAACCGTGAAAAAAACAAAAAAATCCTGAACGTGTGCACACAGCCTTATACTCATTTGAATGAATAGGGAAAAAACACTTGCAAAAAACACGTCACAAATGCATCAAAAACAACCATATTTCATGTATCGTTTTTCCTGTCAACAGATGTGTTCTTGGTGCAGACATTTCTGCTGCAAATGCTCATCAGGCTCATACCTTATTTTTTTTTGCAAAATAAATATCTGGACCTGCTGTGCACAGCTCAGACATGCAGCTTACATAACATGGACTCCCCCACAATTTCATAAGGCAAATACAGTTGTGCTCAAAAGTTTACATACCCAGGCAGAATATTGGCTTTCTTGGCCTTTTTTCAGAGAATATGAATGATAACACCAAAACTTTTTCTCCACTCATGGTTAGTGGTTGGGTGAAGCCATTTATTGTTAAACTACTGTGTTTCTCTTTTTGAATCATTGTAACAACCCAAAACATCCAAATGATCCTGATCAAAAGTTCACATACCCTGGTGATTTTGGCCTGATAAAATGCACAGAAGTTGACACAAATGGGTTCAAATGGCTACTAAAGGTAACATCCTCACCTGTGACCTGTTTGCTTGTAATCAATGTGTGTGCATAAAAGCTGAGTGAGATTGTGGGATCCAGACAGGCTCTTGCGTCTTTCATCCAGCCACTGACGTTTCTGGATTGTGAGTCAAGGGGAAAGCAAAAGAATTGTCAACAGATCTACGGGAAAAGGTAGTTAAACTGTATAAAATAGGAAAGGGATACAAAAAAGATTTCCAAGGAATTGATAATGCCAGTCAGCAGCATTCAAACTGTGATTAACAATGGAAAATCAGGGACACTGTAAAAACAAAACCATGGTCATGCAGACCAAAAACAGTTCGTCCACAACTGCCAGGAAAATTTTCGGGATGCAAAGAAAAACCTACAAATAACATCAGCTGAAATACCGGACTCTCTGAAAACTAGCGGTGTGGCTGTTTCAAGATGCACAATAAGGAGGCACTTGAAGAAAAATGGGCAGCATGGTCAAGTTGCCAGAAGAAAGCTATTACTGCGCAAATGCCACAAAGTATCTTGCCTACAATACGCAAAACAGCACAGAGTCAAGCCTCAAATATTTTGGAACAAGGTAATTTGGAGTGATGAGACCAAAAGTGAACCTTTTGTCCACAACCATAAACTATAGATTTGGAGAGAGGTCAACAAGGCCTATGATGAAAGGAGCACCATTCCTACTGTAAAGCATGGAGATGGATCACGAATGTTTTGGGGATGTTTGAGCTACATAGTCACAGGAAACTTGGTCAAAGTTGAAGGAAAGATGAATGCAGCACGTTATCAGTAAATACTGGAGGCAAATTTGCAATCATCAGCTTGGACGTTCCAACATGACAATGATCCAAAACACAATGCTAAGTCGACCTGTCATTGGCTACAGCAGAACAAAGTGAAGGTTCTGGAGTGGCCACCTCAGTCTCCTGACCTCAATATCATTGAGCCACTCTGGGGAGATCTCAAGCGTGCAGTTCATGCTAGACAGCCCTGCAATTTGCAGGAACTGGAGGCTTTTTGCCAAGAAGAGTGGGCAGCTTTATCATCTGTGAAAATAAAGAACCTCATCCAAAGCTACCACAAAAGACTTCAAGCTGTTATTGATGTTAAAGGGGGCAATACACGGTATTAAGAAATAGGGTGTTAGGACTGGTGGAACGCACCAAATAATAATATTAGAGAATATGAGGTGCGTTCACAGTCTGGGGTCCACTGTGCAGAGATGACACCTGCTGCTGAGTAATGGATGGATGCTTGCTCATACGTGGGTTAGACCTCACCCAGTGTGAACGGAAGTGAACTCTGTTGCTTCACAGAGTCGTCATAAATACGCTTCGCCCTGTTAGAAGTCACAGGGTGCAGCTGAAAGACACTAGTGGGATCCCTATGAATCACCCCCACTAAACTGGTGATTGGACTCGCTCTGACCCTCGTGGCTTTTGAGCCCATGCCTGAGGACCCCCTGAGTCAGATGCTGAGTCCAAGCGGGAATTCCCACCCTACACTGACCGGCTGTCAGGAAAGCACACTGATTGCGCACAGTGCCGTACAGGCGGGCACTGCGAATAGACGCTGTAACGTGTACTAAGTGTGCCGGTAGCACTGTCGGGTGCTAGATAGCTTCCACCATTCGCGAGCAGTCATCAACACAAGGAATGGGAATGATTAAGGAGCTTTCATCCATCGACAGACATTCATCTACACACACACACACATTATCAAGTTTATACTAGCACATGGCCGTGCGGCCATGCGAACCTTTTATAGCTGTAGCTCTCAAGGACCTTCCTAGTGGTCCAATAGGAGCTGAAACAGGAACTGAGCGTGTGACCACCGACCTCCAATGGAAGGTCGTCCTGTGGGCATGCTCAGTATGGGAAAAGCAGGACTTAGACCCTGAAATGCCTGCTCACTGCTGATTAGTACTGGTTACAAAGGCAGAGCCTGGAAAGGCAGCAGTAACCAAGCGCACAGTATCAGCTTGAGCCAGACGCTGGGACCGATGTCTCCACTGTGGCTGGAGGAGAATGGGAGACCGCAGCGGACATGGCTCCAGATTCCCCCTGTGCAGCGGCAGGAACTCGACTCCTAACATGGGGTATGTGAACTTTTGATCAGGGTTATTTAGATGTTTTGGGTTGTCATTATGATTTAAAAAGAGAAAACACAGTAGTTTGACAAAACATGGCTTCACCCAACCACTAACCATGAGTTGAGAAAAAGTTTTGGTGCTATCATTCATATTCTCTTAAAAAAGGCTAAGAAAGCAAATATTCTGCCAAGGTATGCAAACTTTTGAGCACAACTGTAAAATAAAATAAACCTTACAATCGTAATATTATAATACAAATATGTTGTTTATTTTATATTAGTAGCTTTCATTATAAGCTGTGACTTTAGGCTTAGGGTATGTTCCCATGGTCAGTAAACACTGTAGGTTGGACCTTGCGTACATCCGCAGCGTCCAACCCACAGCATCCAGATGTTACAGCATAGTAGATGGGATTTCAAGAAATAGAAATAGATATGTTTCTATTATACTTTTCCTCTAATTGTTCCTCTCCTGGTTTTGGCTTACAAATACTGATGTAAAATACTGACCAAATACTGCTAGTGTGACGGCAGCCTAATATTACCAATAATATTGCTATATAAGATTAAATAATTATAATATCAAAATAATAATATTCCAATATTCTAGACAAATATCAACAAACCATAACCAAATATTAGCACCATATACAGTTATATGAAAAAGTTTGGGCACCCCTATTAATCTTAAGCTTAATGTTTTATAAAAATTGTTTTTTTTGCAACAGCTAATTCAGTTTCAAATATCTAATAACTGTTGGACACAGTAATGTTTCTGCCTTGAAATGAGGTTTATTGTACTAACAGAAAATGTGCAATCTGCATTCAAACAAAATTTGACAAGTGCATAAGTATGGGCACCCTTATCATTTTCTTGTTTTAAATACTCCTACCTACTTTTTACTGACTTACTAAAGCACTTTTTTTTGTTTTGTAACCTCATTGAGCTTTGAACTTCATAGCCAGGTGTATGCAATCATGAGAAAAGCTACTTACAGTGGCCACTTGCAAGCTGTTCTCCTGTTTGAATCTCCTCTGAAGAGTGGCATCATGGGCTCCTCAAAACAACTGTCAAATGATCTGAAAACAAAGATTATTCAACATAGTTGTTCAGGGGAAGGACACAAAACGCTGTCTCAGAGATTTAACCTGTCAATTTCCACTGCGAGGAACATAGTAAGGAAATGGAAGAACACAGGTACAGTTCTTGTTAAGGCCAGAAGTGGCAGGCCAAGAAAAACATCAGAAAGGCAGAGAAGAAGAATGGTGAGATCAGTCAAGGACAATCCTCAGACCACCTCCAGAGAGCTGCAGCATCAACTTGTTGCAGATGGTGTCACTGTGCATCGGTCAACTATACAACGCACTTTGCACAAGGAGAAGCTGTATGGGAGAGTGATGCAAAAGAAGCCGTTTCTGCAAGCATGCAACAAACTGAGTCGGCTGAGGTATGCAAAAGCACATTTGGAGAAGCCAATTTCTTTTTGGAAAAAGGTCCTGTGGACTGATGAAACCAAGATTGAGTTGTTTGGTCATACAAAAAGGCATTATGCATGGCGGCAAAAAAACACAGCATTCCAAGAAAAACACTTGCTACCCACAGTAAAATTTGGTGGAGGTTCCATCATGCTTTGGGGCTGTGTGGCCAATGCCGGCACCGGGAATCTTGTTAAAGTTGAGGGACGCATGGATTCCTCTCAGTAGCAGCAGATTCTTGACAATAATGTTCATGAATCAGTGACAAAGTTGAAGTTACGCAGGGGATGGATGTTTCAGCAAGACGATGATCCAAAACACCGCTCCAAATCTACTCAGGCATTCATACAGAGGAACAATTACACTGTTCTGGAATGGCCATCCCAGTCCCCAGACCTGAATATCATTGAACATCTGTGGGATCATTTGAAGAGGGCTGTCCATGCTCGGCGACCATCAAACGTAACTGAACTGGAATTGTTTTGTAAAGAGGAATGGTCAAAAATACCTTCATCCAGGATCCAGGAACTCATTAAAAGCTACAGGAAGCGACTAGAGGCTGTTATTTTTGCAAAAGGAGGATCTACTAAATATTAATGTCACTTTTCTGGTGAAGTGCCCATACTTATGCACCTGTCAAATTTTGTTTGAATGCTGATTGCATTGATTTTCTGTTAGTACAATAAACCTCATTTCAAGGCAGAAACATTACTGTGTCCAACAGTTATTAGATATATGAAACTGAAATAGCTGTTGCAAAAAAAAAACAATTTTTATAAAACTTTATAAAAGTTTAAGATTAATAGAGGTGCCCAAACTTTTTCATATAACTGTACAATATTGATAATACCCCCATACTGTTCGTTAAAAGGGTTGAGATTAAAGTCTATGCAACTTCAGACTTCTGAATGCTCATAGTGCACACTGTCAGGATTCTCCGATGCCGACATTTGAAGCGGCCATCTTGTGGCCGTAAATATGTGATTTTCACACCTATGGCTACATTCTCACTGATTGCACTGTGCTTTGCTAATTTCAATTGTATTAAGCGATTGTATTGAGCAAGGCCGTGTACGTCTAGTTAGCACATTACTGCATGTATGCAAATCACATACTTGCCATAACATGATGCCTCCTCCACACAAACCACAGCTTGTGATTCCGTATAATTCCCTTATGCCCAATTTAATAATAAATAATAATTTTATAATAATTATCCTGTACCACCTTATAATAATAAAAACATCCCCTGTGCTTTCTTATATTAATAATAATAATGACTCCTTGCTTCCCGTAAAACGATAACAATTCCCCATTGCTCCTCCTTATAATAGTGACCCTCAGTGCCTCTTTATTGCAATAAGGCTCCTGAGTAGGGTTGAGCGACTTTCATTTTTTAAAGATCGAGTCGGGTTTTGTGAAACCCGACTTTGTCCAGAGTCGAGTCGAGTACAGTCGGCCGATTATCGCTAAAAGTCGGGGATCGACCGAAACACGAAACCCAATGCAAGTCAATGGGGAAGCATAGTCGGCAGTGCGTGGAGGCCAGGAAAACACCTACAGTGCCCATTTTAATGCCAAAAAAATCCATTCTTGCTTCTGAAGCTTGTTAATCTTAATTAACTTTATAATAATAGTTGGGCATAGGAAATTAGGGGTCATTTGGCAAAAGTTGTGGGGGGTAGGGCTGGTTCAAGGCTTTAGTGGGCCCAGGAAATGTGGACTCCGTCACGGCGGTGGAGCAGGGAGAGGTAAGTATTTCAACGTTGCAAGTGCTGTGATCCTGAGCAAGCAGGGGGGGCCCACTCGTTCGCATTGGCACTGGCACAGGGCCCCTCAAAGTACAGCGGTGTGTTTGCATGGCGAGGGCGCCTCCCACCGGCAGCGACACTTTTGCGTACTCTGAGGGGCCCTGTGCCCGTGACGTCGCCAACGAGTATGCCCCCCCCACCTGATGAAGGAACCTGCACTTTCATCTGCACCTTCCT